>NC_088410.1:42023815-42653249 GCF_034236695.1 Oncorhynchus nerka | reverse complement strand
CCTCCCTCCTGCTCCGTGGATCGACGACTCATTGCGAGCTCACAGAACAGGGCTCCGGGCAGCCGAGCGGAAATGGAGGAAAACTCGCCTCCCTGCGGACCTGGCATCCTTTCACTCCCTCCTCTCTACATTTTCCTCTTCTGTCTCTGCTGCTAAAGCCACTTTCTACCACTCTAAATTCCAAGCATCTGCCTCTAACCCTAGGAAGCTCTTTGCCACCTTCTCCCTCCTGAATCCTCCTCCCCTCCCCCTCCTCCCTCTCTGCAAATGACTTCGTCAACCATTTTGAAAAGAAGGTCGACGACATCCGATCCTCGTTTGCTAAGTCAAACGACACCGCTGGTTCTGCTCACACTGCCCTACCCTGTGCTCTGACCTCTTTCTCCCCTCTCTCTCCAGATGAAATCTCGCGTCTTGTGACGGCCGGCCGCCCAACAACCTGCCCGCTTGACCCTATCCCCTCCTCTCTTCTCCAGACCATTTCCGGAGACCTTCTCCCTTACCTCACCTCGCTCACCAACTCATCCCTGACCGCTGGCTACGTCCCTTCCGTCTTCAAGAGAGCGAGAGTTGCACCCCTTCTGAAAAAACCTACACTCGATCCCTCCGATGTCAACAACTACAGACCAGTATCCCTTCTTTCTTTTCTCTCCAAAACTCTTGAACGTGCCGTCCTTGGCCAGCTCTCCCGCTATCTCTCTCAGAATGACCTTCTTGATCCAAATCAGTCAGGTTTCAAGACTAGTCATTCAACTGAGACTGCTCTTCTCTGTATCACGGAGGCCCTCCGCACTGCTAAAGCTAACTCTCTCTCCTCTGCTCTCATCCTTCTAGACCTATCGGCTGCCTTCGATACTGTGAACCATCAGATCCTCCTCTCCACCCTCTCCGAGTTGGGCATCTCCGGCGCGGCCCACGCTTGGATTGCGTCCTACCTGACAGGTCGCTCCTACCAGGTGGCGTGGCGAGAATCTGTCTCCTCACCACGTGCTCTCACCACTGGCGTCCCCCAGGGCTCTGTTCTAGGCCCTCTCCTATTCTCGCTATACACCAAGTCACTTGGCTCTGTCATAACCTCACATGGTCTCTCCTATCATTGCTATGCAGACAACACACAATTAATCTTCTCCTTTCCCCCTTCTGATGACCAGGTGGCGAATCGCATCTCTGCATGTCTGGCAGACATATCAGTGTGGATGACGGATCACCACCTCAAGCTGAACCTCGGAAAGACGGAGCTGCTCTTCCTCCCGGGGAAGGACTGCCCATTCCATGATCTCGCCATCACGGTTGACAACTCCATTGTGTCCTCCTCCCAGAGCGCTAAGAACCTTGGCGTGATCCTGGACAACACCCTGTCGTTCTCAACTAACATCAAGGCGGTGGCCCGTTCTTGTAGGTTCATGCTCTACAACATCCGCAGAGTACGACCCTGCCTCACAAACGAAGCAGCGCAGGTCCTAATCCAGGCACTTGTCATCTCCCGTCTGGATTACTGCAACTCGCTGTTGGCTGGGCTCCCTGCCTGTGCCATTAAACCCCTACAACTCATCCAGAACGCCGCAGCCCGTCTGGTGTTCAACCTTCCCAAGTTCTCTCACGTCACCCCGCTCCTCCGCTCTCTCCACTGGCTTCCAGTTGAAGCTCGCATCCGCTACAAGACCATGGTGCTTGCCTACGGAGCTGTGAGGGGAACGGCACCTCAGTACCTCCAGGCTCTGATCAGGCCCTACACCCATACAAGGGCACTGCGTTCATCCACCTCTGGCCTGCTCGCCTCCCTACCACTGAGGAAGTACAGTTCCGCGCAGCCCAGTCAAAACTGTTCGCTGCTCTGGCCCCCCAATGGTGGAACAAACTCCCTCACGACGCCAGGACAGCGGAGTCAATCACCACCTTCCGGAGACACCTGAAACCCCACCTCTTTCAGGAATACCTAGGATAGGATAAAGTAATCCTTCTCACCCCCTTAAAAGATTTAGATGCACTATTGTAAAGTGGCTGTTCCACTGGATGTCTTAAGGTGAACGCACCAATTTGTAAGTCGCTCTGGATAAGAGCGTCTGCTAAATGACTTAAATGTAAATGTAAATGTAAGTAGGCTAGCTGGCAGTGGCTGCGTTGTTGACTTTGTAGGCTAGCTGGCAGTGGCTGCGTTGTTGGCACTACACTAATCAAGTCGTTCCGTTGAGTGTGATAGTTTCTACAGTGCTGCTATTCGGGGGCTAGCTGGCTAGCTAGCAGTGTTGATTACGTTACGTTGCGTTAAAAGAACGACAATAGCTGGCTAGCTAACCTAGAAAATCGCTCTAGACTACACAATTATCTTTGATACAAAGACGGCTATGTAGCTAGCTATGTAGCTAGCTACGATCAAACAAATCAAACCGTTGTACTGTAATGAAATGAAATGAAAATGTGATACTACCTGTGGAGCGAAGCGGAATGCGACCGGGTTGTTGAGTGAGGAAGTTCTATTCGGTAGACGTTGGCTAGCTGTTGGCTAGCTAGCAGTGTCTCCTACGTTAAGGACGACAAATAGCTGGCTAGCTAACCTCGGTAAATTAAGATAATCACTCTAAGACTACACACTCTAAACTACACAATTATCTTGGATACGAAGACAGCAAAGACAACTATGTAGCTAGCTAACACTACACTAATCAAGTCATTCAGTTGAGTGTAATAGTTTTTTACAGTGCTGCTATTCGGAAGACGGTGGACGTTTGCTAGCTGGCTAGCTGGCTAGCTGCTGGGCAGATAGCAGTGTAGACTACGTTAGGACGACGAAATACGATAATTACGCAATTATTTTTGATACAAAGACGGCTATGTAGCTAGCTAAGAAGAAATTGCTAAGATTAGACAAATCAAACCGTTGTACTATAATGAAATGTAATGAAAAGTTATACTACCTGCGGACCGAAGCGCTCGGATGCGACCGTTCGCTCCAACCCGGTGTCACACGCTTCTGACCGTGTTGAACGCTGAGCTGTAGTCAATGAACAGCATTCTCACATAGGTGTTCCTTTTCCTTTCATGGCTACCGACATGAGTGCTACAGAGCATAATCATTTAGGCAGGTTACCTTCGCTTCCTTGGGCACAGGGACTATGTTGGTCTGCTTTAAACATTTGTATTACAGACTTAGTCTGGGAGAGGTTGAAAATATCAGTGAAGACACTTGCCAGTTGGTCCGCGCATGCTTTGAGTACACGTCCTGGTAATCCGTCTGGCCCCGTGACTGTGAATGTTGTCCTGTTTAAAGGTCTTGCTCACATCGGCTAGGTAGAATCAGGAATTACTCAGGGCAACTTTCTAGGCCCTTTACTTTTTTCAATCTTTAATAACGACATGCCACTGGCTTTGAGTAAGTGTGTTTATGTATGCGGATGACTCCTGCACTATACACGTGAACTACAACAGCAACTGAAATGACTGCAACACTCAACAAATAGCTACAGTTAGTTTCAGAATGGGTGGCAAGAAATAAGTTAGTCCTAAATATTTCCTAAACTAAAAACAATGTATTTGGGACAAATCATTCACTAAATCCTAAACCTCAGCTAAATCTTGTAATGACTAATGTGGAAATTAAGCAAGTTGATGTGACTAAACTACTTGGAGTAACCCTGGATTGTAAACTGGTCAAACATATTGATACAACAGTAGCTAAGATCAGAAGTCTGTCCAAAATAATGTGTTGCTCTGCCTTTTCAACAGCACTATCAACAAGGCAGGTCCAACAGGCCCTAGTTTTGTCGCACCTGGACTACTGTTCAGTCGTGTGGTCAGGTGCCACAAATTGCAATTGGCTCAGAAGAGGGTAGCACGGCTGGCCCTTGGATGTACACAGAGAGCTAATATGAATAATATGCATGTATCTCTCTTGGCTCAAATTGGAGGAGATATTGATTTCATCACTACTTCTATTTGTGAGAAGTATTGACATGTTGAATGCACCGAGCTGTATGTTTGAACTACTGGCACACAGCCTATAGGTCTCTTCACAGTCCCCAAGTCCAGAACAGACTTTGGGAGGCGCATAGTACTACATAAAGCCATGAACATGGACCTCTATTCCACATCAAGTCACTCATGCAAGCAGAAAAATTACATTTTAAAAAGAACCTTATGGAACAGCTAGGACAGTGAAGAGACACAAACACAGGCACAGACACATACATTCACACACACGATAACATATGCGCTATACACACACATACACTTGGATTCTGTGTTGTAGATATGTGGTAGTAGAGTAGTGGCCTGAGGGCACACACTTAATGTGTTATGAAATCTCTTGTGAATGTTTTGTAATGTTTTTAAAATGGTATAACTACCTTAATTTTGCTGGACCCCAGGAAGAATAGCTGCTGCTTTAGCAGCTAATGGGGATCCATAATAAATACAAAAACTAGCAATGGCAGACTGGGCAAGTGCCCAACCCAATGTCCCCAACATACAGAAGTCGCAAGCAGTTGAGAGGGTAGAGAATCATCTAAAATGTGCATCTCAAATATCACATTTTCAGCTGTTTGAAGCTGGTCGACCAAACGGAAAGTAAAATAATCTAGGTGCGGGCTCTCCGCTGGCTTCCACAAGATCCCATAGCCATTATGTCGAATAGGATGAGGGGGGGGTTGTTTATGTTGCTGCAATTCGCCTAGCTTTCTCAAGAGGAAAGCAAAGTTAGGCATAGGACTTTTTAATAGGAAGACATTTTGAATGGAAAACACTTTTATGTTTTAAGTATCTTTTGAATCTGGCATTGAACAAGCTTTGTCAAGCTGATGTAGTCATGTGAAGGATACAAGCTTCATACATTTGTGACTGGAAAATGGAATGTAATCTTTGAAAATCTCTTTCAACGGGCACACCTCCTTATGCTTAAACTTAGATAACCCTCAACAAAAGAGAGTGTAGTCACAGTGACAACGCTATTTGCATGTGTGAGTTGGCTGAGCATTGATGCATTGTTTGAGTAAGAGCAAGTATGAGTGTAAGTCAGTGTTAGTGCGTACGTCATTAACATTCCACATGTGTTGTCCTGTGTTACTTTTTCTTTCAAGAGTGTTCCAATTTACTGAGACAAATCTAACCTAGACTGGAGTTGAACTCTCACCCATTTTATGAGCAAGTGACTCTCTCCAAATCAGTCACTGTGCATAGGTCACTGCGTAGTCCCTCCCTTCAACAATATCACACCAGTGAACTGGAAAGTCCTGTTTTACTGTATGGGCTGGGAAAACAAATACTAACACCTTTTTTTGCAGCTCCATTGTGGACTGAATACATAAATAGGCTGGTCATTAAGTCACCAGGATACAAAATGAGCAAACCAATGTCTGCGCAAGGCATGTCCAAAATGGACGAGGCAAAGAATGTGAAGGATGAGAATAAGCTGTACTTGCACGAGGGGATCCTCTACTCTACAATCATGAGCCCCCCAGAAAATCTTAAAGGCCTGAAGGAGCTGGAGGGCAGACCCAATGACATTTTACTGGTGGCCTACCCAAAATGTGGTAAGTGAAACCATCCCTGCTGTTGTGGTAGTTAGTGTGAACTGGATTAGATAGTGGAAATATATTTTGCCGTCAAATAAAGTGCCTGACACAGTACTGCTGTTATATAGCACTGGGCATGACAACATGTGTATAGGACTTAATACAAAATCCTTCTAGATCTAAGAAGCCAGCAGTTGGTTGTTGAACATTAACAAATGGATCAAGAGCCCACAGGAGCATGTGCATTGGAATATGTCTCCTGAAACCACATCATGAGCATTCTTTGCAGAATCCATGTGTCCCAACTGCCACCCATGAAGATACTCAAACAATTTAGTTAGCCTTAAAAACATAGACTACATTGGACACACACTTTTGCGTAAATTGTATAGTCTGTCCTATACTGCTTTTGCCAGCAAAGCTCTAATTGAGTGTGCTTTTCCAGGGTTCAACTGGATGGTTGCTGTGCTACGCAAAATCATGGCTGCAGCCTCTGGGCAACAAGAACTGTCTCAAATACCTCCACTGATGGAGTTTTTCTCTCCGGACATGCAGAAGGTATGTATACTGTAACAGTTTCCAATAACAGAACTAAGTCCATACCTAGTCAATCAAAATCGCTCTCTTTATCAGACTTGCTTTCAATGACACTGACAGATCTTTAAATTAAATGTGATGTAAAAACTCCGCCTAACAGACATACCCAAAAGGTATTTTTAAATGTTTTATTACTCGCTCACTGGAATTGTTCATTCTTGAATTTACTTTTGTCGCTACCGATTGAGGTAAATCAGCCTTTAGTTTTTACCCGCCACACACACTGAACATTTTCAGAATAACCTACAATAGGATGCGCTAGTGCCTTTAGTGCATTTCAAATTATTTGTAATTGACCTGTTCAAATGAATTTGTATTTAACTAGGCAAGTCAAATCAAACATTTTATTTTTGTATTTCTCATGCTCCTGCCTTTGATTGTAATCATTCTGCCACTGGTTAAGAGCATTGGCTCAGTAACCAAAGGATCGCTGGTTCAAATCACCAAGCCTACAAGGTGAAGAATCTATCAATGTGCCCCTGAGCAAGGCACTTAACCCTAATTGCTCCTGTAAGTCGCTCTGAATAAGATCGGCTGCTAAATGACCATTTATTTTCATGTAATTTTTTACAAATGATGTACCTTGTGGTTTTCTGCTGCATTTTGGTATGCCATATGACAAGCTACTAAAACCTTTGTCCTTTCCCTCTGTTTATTTTCAAGGTGGTGGGAGAAATGCCCTCTCCGCGGTTACTGGGCACACATTTGCACCCTGATAACATCCCTGGCACTTTTATTGCGAAGAAAACAAAGGTCAGTGTTAATAACTTTACTAAAGAACATGTCACAATAACTTGAATCTAGCCTCCCTTCCATTGTGGAGTGCTCAATCTAATGCAGTCTGGGAATTTTTCTTTTTCTTTTTAGAATAACAGGAAATGAATACGATATGAAAGTGACATCAATTTCACCTCAGTATCTTTTTGTAGACTATGAATGGAGCCTCAAATTTGTATCTTCAATGAAAACGCAGTAATTTAAGATATAAAATCTATACTTATATTTATGGGTGAATATATATTTTCAATGTATTTGATGGCCAAGAAGAAGCACAGAGCCGAAAAGTTTCAACTGTTTAATTTCAACTACACACATGAACTACAACTCCCAGCAGCTGTGCAATGCCTCTCTTTCGACAGCTTGCCATTTGTATTTTTATTTACGTTTTCAGAAAGTACTGGCTGGCGACGTTCAGATAAAAAACTACGAAATCAAATATAAAACGCATAAAACGGCCTGTATCAAGTGGGTTCTTAGTCCTGTGGGTCCTCGGCTCAAGTAGGCACGCTCCAGCATGCTAGTTCAAATAAGATTTTTTTTACTTTTGGCGACATGTCTTACTTCTTGAGCGTCAAATATTTTTTATAAAAGGCATCAGTATAAGTAAATTAATCCACAGCTATCAATATATATGTATATACAGTGCATTCGGAAAGTATTCAGACCCCTTAAGTTTTTCCACATTTTGTTTACGTTACAACCTTATTCTAAAATGTATTGTATTGTTTTTTTTCACCTCATCACTCTACACACAACACCCCATAATGCTAAAGAAAAACTGTTTTTTAGACATTTTTGTTAATTTACTCAGTACTTTGTTGAAGCACCTTTGGCAGCGATTACAGACTCGGGCCTTCTTGGGTATGACGCTACAAGTTTGGCACACCTGTATTTGGGGAGTTTCTCACATTCATCTCTGCAGATCCTCTCAAGTTCTGTCAGGTTTGATGGGGAGCGTCGCTGCACAGCTATTTTCAGGTCTCTCCAGAGATGTTCGATCAGGTTCAAGTACGGGGTCTGGCTGGGCCACTCAAGGCCATTCAGAGACGTGTCTTCGAAGCAACTCCTGCGGTGTCTTGGCTGTGTGCTTATGGTCTTTATCCTGTTGGAAGGTGAACCTTCGCCACAGTCTGAGGTCCTGTTTGTTCTGGAGCAGGTTTTCATCAAGGATCTCTCTGTACTTTGCTCTGTTCATCTTTCCCTCAATCCTGGCTAGTCTCCATGTCCCTGCCACTGAAAGATATCCCCACAGCATGATGCTGCCACCACCATGCTTCACCGTATGGATGGTGCCTGGTTTCCTCCAGATGTGATGCTTGGCATTCAGGCTAAAGAGTTCAATCTTGGTTTCATCACACCAGAGAATCTTGTTTCTCATGGTCTGAGAGCCTTTAGGTGCCTTTTGGCAAACTCCAAGTGGGCTATCATGTGCCTTTTACTGAGGAGTGGCTTCCGTCTGGTCACTCTACCATAAAGGCTACTGTCTGGCCACTCTAACATAAAGGCCTGATTGGTGGAGTGCTGCAGAGATGGTTGTCCTGTCAGAGTGACCATCGGGTTCTTGGTCACCTCCCTGACCAAGTTCCTTCTCCCCCGATTGCTCAGTTTGGCCAGTCGGCCAACTCTAGGAAGAGTCTTGCTGATTCCAAACGTCTTCCATTTAAGAATGATGGAGGCAACTGTGTTCTTGGGGACCTTTAATGCGGCAGAAATGTTTTGGTACCCTTCCCCATATCTGTGCCTCGACACAATACTGTCTCGGAGCTCTACGGACAATTCTTTCGACCTCATGGCTTGGTTTTTGCTCTGACATGCACTGTCAACTGTGGGACCTTTTAAAGATAGTTGTGTGCCTTAACAAATCATGTCGAATCAATTGAATTTACCACAAGTGGACTCCAATCAAGTTGTAGAAACATCTCAAGGATGAGCAATGGAAACAGGATGCACCTGAGCTCAATTTCGTGTCTCATAGCAGAGTGTCTGAATATATGTAAATTTGCTCAAATTCAAAAAACCTGTAATCACTTTGTCATTATGGGGTATTGTGTGTAGATTGCTGAGAAAAATGTTTTATTTCATACATTTTAGAATAAGGCTGTAACGTAACAAATAGTGGAATACTTGACTACTTTCGGAAGGCATTGTAACAATAAACTGCATTCATCAATCTGACTCTAATATTGTTTGAATAAATGCAACAGGCCTTGTCTGTCTCTGGAGTAATCTAGTCAAGGTAGCGAACCTTGTATCACCACTCAGTATGATTGTGAACATGAATGTGTCTAACTTGCACCTTAATGCAATTATTAAGAGACTAGATACAAATAGCTAATTCTGCCGACCAATGTTCTAGCATTATTTTATTGAGGCAAGCATATAGACAACTACCAATAGACCTACTAAATTATAAACGTATAGTCAATTGAATAATGACTCTGTAAAACGAGGAATGCATTTACTCAATTCCACTAATATAATTTATTAGTCCCAAAATAATTGACACTCAAACAATTACATTGCACATGAAATACATGATGCATCTTAGCATGTCTGTGTTATTCTGTAATGTATTGTCACGGTGCTGACTTTTGCCCAATACCTGCAGCAAAAGCCTCTACCCCGTCCTCTGGCTGGGCAGAGTACTTTAGGATTTTTACTTCGGTATAACAAGGGCCTAGCCGTGCGGCCCTACCAACCCTTCTATTTATTCGTAATGGCCCTTCGTGTGAGTTTAGTTTGTTCCTTCGTTCACGTTGTCACTCCCTTATTTTCCGGTTTAGTATGAGGTCTTGGATAGATATACTCCTATTTAAATATTCTAAGTGTTATCGATTCCTCCTATATTTCCTTACTTTCAAGTTTCTTTACCTATGTATATATCAATACCTAATAACGTCTTCTATTAGTTCTTATGTTCGTCAGCTAGTAGTCACTTGGAAACTAGTATTGGTATATGTTTTGACTCTCCTAAAAATATATGATTGTCCACACAATGAAATATTATTCAGTGCAATCACTTTAACCTATAACCAGGGTCACTTTCTGTTCAGTGAGAGTGTCAAAGGCGTTTGCTCTCCAGTTCTCAAACATTGTTCTAGTCTAACAAAAAGCGTTTAGGGCAATAGTAAATTTACCTATGATGATTCTCCATATGAAGTCTGTCTCATATGTCAGTGAGGATCATGGCTCTCTCATGATCTCTGCTCTCTTTGTATACCTTTTTACAGGGGAAGTTCGCAAGTTTCTGGAGCTGTGTCTAAACGGTAGACCACTATTACGTACTCTTAGTCCTGTGTCTAAACGGTAGACCACTATTACGTAATCTTAGACCTGTGTCTAAACGGTAGACCACTATTACGTACTCTTAGTCCTGTGTCTAAGCGGTAGACCACTATTACGTAATCTTAGACCTGTGTCTAAACGGTAGACCACTATTACGTACTCTTAGACCTGTGTCTAAACGGAAGCTTCCTATTCCAAATCTAGGTCATGCAATACTAACTCCCACATTGCTGCTTCCGTGTTACTGTTGGCTGATTCTACTCGATGATACCAGCTGGTTGTTTCTACCACTGGAGGTGGCGTATGTGGCGTGTCAAGCATCAGCTGGGAGAAGTCTATGATAGGTATCTCCTCTGCTTCCCCCTGTTGTCCAGTTTCTGCAGGTGTGGTCCATGGTTCCAGGAGGTCCCATGGACGCCCTGTGTTGTTATCCCCATTTCTTGGAGTAGGCAGATTATTTTTGGCTCTTGTCACAGTATCATGTAATGTGTCTTCAGTTCAGAATAATCTCTAAGAGGATACACTTTGTGTGTGGTACACACAGGAGATTGGTAGCAAGTTCTAAAAGTATAAAACAATGCAATGCTTCCCTTTTAACCAAATTCAAGCAGAAACTCGCCCCCAACCTGAATTAGCATTTAAACTCAGCAAAAAAGAAATGGCCCTTTTTCAGGACCCTGTCTTCCAGAGAGAATTCGTAAAAATCCAAATAACAGATCTTCATTGTAAAGGGTTGAAACACTGTTTCCCATGATTTTTCAATTGACCATAAACAATTAATGAACATGCACCTGTGGAACAGTCGTTAAGACACAAACAGCTTACAGACGGTAGGCAATTACGTTTTTAATGTATTTTTATTTTACCTTCATTTAACCAGGCAAATCAGTTAAGAACAAATTCTTATTTTCAATGATGGCCTAGGAACAGTGGGTTAACTGCCTGTTCAGGGGCAGAACGACAGATTTGTACCTTGTCAGCTAAGGGGGTTTGAACTCGCAACCTTCTGGTTACTAGTCCAACGCTCTAACCACTAGGCTACCCTGCCGCCCCAAGGTCACAGTTATGAAAACTTTTGACACTAAAGAGGCCTTTCTACTGACTCTGAAAAACACCAAAAGATAGAAAGTACTTAATGCAGCTGGTGGCTACAACAGATACTCACTGTCACTTTTGATTTTGATCCCCCTATGTTCAAGGACACATTATTCCATTTCTGTTAGTCACGTGTCTGTGGAACTTGTTCAGTTTTTGTCTCAGTTGATGAATCCTGTTATGTTCATACAAATGTTTACACATGTTAAGTTTGCTGAAAATGAACGCAGTTGAAAGTGAGAGGACATTTATTTTTTGGCTGAGTTTATTTGCACTTTGCTAGTAAAAACAAAAGACAGGAAACACACCCAGATTCTAATCTAATCATTCCAATTCAAATGACAGGAGCGCACCCCTGTGTCGCTCCTCTTTGAACTATCCACCGTCCGACAAATAAAATAACACTGTTTCCCTGTAACAATAAATGCATAGAACATACAGTACAACATGTCAAAATGTATAGCTCTTTATAAACTCTTGAAACAATCCAAACGTGAAAATGTAATTCACGCAGAAACATTCATTACATTTTCATCCGTCTTCACACCTCCAACGGTGTCCATGCTCCCAGGGTTCTGGGGGAACGCCCCTTCCCGGAGAAAGCCACAGATAAGATGTGTTTGATCACTGTGATAGCCTACAAATGGTCTGCCATCCAAACAATGTCATAAACTGTGATTGAGTCATCACGTTGTGCTCCCACGCCAGCAAGTCGCCAGTTGCGAGTATCACCTTCTCTCTTTCTTCCACTACATATTCCTCCCATTAGACTTGTCCAATAACGCCTCTCGCTCAGACCACTCTCAGATTGTTCTTTACTAAGAAGCTATTTTGTCACTTTTTGACAATTTTAATTGAAAACAATCACAGTAAGGTACGTAGCCTTTTCCTGCAGACAATGCCATAGTTGCCTAATGGAATATTATTCATATTTTTTATCATTTTGTAATTATACTGAACAAAAATATAAAATGCAACATGCAACAATTTCAATGATTCTACTGAGCTACAGTTCATATAAGGAAATCAGTCAATTGAAATAAATTCATTAGGCCCTAATCTATGGATTTCACATGTATTTCACTGCAGGGGAGCAGCCATGGTTGGGCCTGGGATGGCATATGCCCACCCACTTGAGAGCCAGGCCAAGCCAATTAGAATGAGTTTTTCCCCACAAAGGGCTTTATTACAGATGATCCCGCAGGTGAAGATGCCACCTGTGGAGGTCCTGGCCTGGGGTGGTTACACGTGGTCTGCGTTCGTGAAGCAGGATGGATGTATTGCCAAAGTGATTCAAGGGTTTTTCTTTCTTTTTAATATTTTCTACATTGTAGAAAAATAGTGAAAACGTCAACTATGAAATAACACATATGGAATCATGTAATAACCAAAGAAGTGTTAAACAAATCAAAATATACTTTATATTTTAGAATCTTCAAAGTTTTTTATTGATTTATTTCACCTTTATTTAACCAGGTAGGCTAGTTGAGAACAAATTCTCATTTACAACGGCGACCTGGCCAATATAAAGCATAGCAGTGTGAACAGACAGCAACACAGAGTTACACATGGAGTAAACAATTAACAAGTCAATAACACAGTAGAAAAAAAGGGGGAGTCTATATACAATGTGTGCAAAAGGCATGAGGAGGTAGGCGAATAATTACAATTTTGCAGATTAACACTGGAGTGATAAATGATCAGATGGTCATGTACAGGTAGAGATATTGGTGTGCAAAAGAGCAGAAAAGTAAATAAATAAAAACAGTATGGGGATGAGGTAGGTGAAAATGGGTGGGCTATTTACCAATAGACTATGTACAGCTGCAGCGATCGGTTAGCTGCTCAGATAGCTGATGTTTGAAGTTGGTGAGGGAGATAAAAGTCTCCAACTTCAACGATTTTTGCAATTCGTTCCAGTCACAGGCAGCAGAGAACTGGAAGGAAAGGCGGCCAAATGAGGTGTTGGCTTTAGGGATGATCAGTGAGATACACCTGCTGGAGCGCGTGCTACGGGTGGGTGTTGCCATCGTGACCAGTGAACTGAGATAAGGCGGAGCTTTACCTAGCATGGACTTGTAGATGACCTGGAGCCAGTGGGTCTGGCGATGAATATGTAGCGAGGGACAGCCGACTAGAGCATACAAGTCGCAGTGGTGGGTGGTATAAGGTGCTTTAGTAACAAAGCGGATGGCACTGTGATAAACTGCATCCAGTTTGCCGAGTAGAGTATTGGAAGCCATTTTGTAGATGACATCGCCGAAGTCGAGGATCGGTAGGATAGTCAGTTTTACTAGGGTAAGTTTGGCGGCGTGAGTGAATGAGGCTTTGTTGCGAAATAGAAAGACGATTCTAGATTTGATTTTGGATTGGAGATGTTTGATATGAGTCTGGAAGGAGAGTTTACAGTCTAGCCAGACACCTAGGTACTTATAGATGTCCACATATTCTAGGTCGGAACCATCCAGGGTGGTGATGCTAGTCGGGTGTGCGAGTGCAGGCAGCGAACGGTTGAAAAGCATGCATTTGGTTTTACTAGCGTTTAAGAGCAGTTGGAGGCCACGGAAGGAGTGTTGTATGGCATTGAAGCTCGTTTGAATGTTATATAGCACAGTGTCCAAGGAAGGCCCAGAAGTATACAGAATGGTGTCGTTTGCGTAGAGGTGGATCAGGGAATTGCCCGCAGCAAGAGCAACATCATTGATACATACAGAGAAAAGGGTCGGCCCGTGAATTGAACCCTGTGGCACCCCCATAGAGAGTGCCAGATGACCAGACAACATGCCCTCCGATTTGACACACTGAACTCTGTCCGCAAAGTAGTTGGAGAACCAGGCAAGGCAGTCTGAGTCTGCCGATAAGAATATGGTGATTGACAGAGTCGAAAGCCTTGGCCAGGTCGACGAAGACGGCTGCACAGTATTGTCTTTTATCGATGGCGGTTATGATATCGTTTAATACCTTTAGCGCGGCTGAGGTGCACCCGTGACCGTCTCGGAAACCAGATTGCACAGCGGATAAGGTACGGTGGGATTCGAGATGGTCAGTGATCTGTTTGTTGACTTGGCTTTCGAAGACCTTAGATAGGCAGGGCAGGATGGATATAGGTCTGTAACAGTTTGGGTCCAGGGTGTCTCCCCCTTTGAAGAGGGGGATGACCGCGGCAGCTTTCCAGTCCTTGGGGATCTCAGACGATATGAAAGAGAGGTTGAACGGGCTGGTAATAGGGGTTGCGACAATGGCGACGGATAGTTTCAGGGTCCAGATTGTCATGCCAAGCTGATTTGTACGGGACCAGGTTTTGCAGCTCTTTCAGAACATCTGCTATCTGGATTTGGGTAAAGGAGAAGCTGGGGAGGCTTGGGCGAGTAGCTGTGGGGGGGATGGAGCTGTTGGCCGAGGTTGGAGTAGCCAGGAGGAAGGCATGGCCAGCCGTTGAGAAATGCTTGTTGAAGTTTTCGATTATCATGAATTTATCGGTGGTGACCTTCTTACCTAGCCTCAGTGCAGTGGGCAGCTAAGAGGAGGTGCTCTTGTTCTCCATGGACTTTACAGTGTCCCAGAACTTTTTGGAGTTGGAGCTACAGGATGCAAATTTCTGCTTGAAAAAGCCGGCCTTTGCTTTCCTGACTGACTGCGAGTATTGATTCCTGACTTCCCTGAACAGATGCATATCGCGGGGACTATTCGATGCTATTGCAGTCCGCCACAGAATGTTTTTGTGCTGGTCGAGGGCAGTCAGGTCTGGAGTGAACCAAGGGCTAAAGCTGTTCTTAGTTATGCTTTTTTTGTTACGGAGCATGCTTATCTAAGATGGTGAGGAAGTTACTTTTAAAGAATGACCAGGCATCCTCAACTGACGGGATGAGGTCAATATCCTTCCAGGATACCCGGGCCAGGTCGATTAGAAAGGCCTGCTCGCAGAAGTGTTTTAGGGAGTGTTTGACAGTGATTAGGGGTGGTCGGTTGACTGCTGACCCGTAGAGGATACAGGCAATGAGGCAGTGATCGCTAAGATCCTGATTGAAGACAGCGGAGGTGTATTTGGAGGGCCAGTTGGTCAGGATAACGTCTATGAGGGTGCCCTTGTTTACAGATTTAGGGTTGTACCCGGTGGGTTCCTTGATAATTTAGGTGAAATTGGGGGCATCTAGCTTAGATTGTAGGACTTCCGGGGTGTTAAGCATATCCCAGTTTAGGTCACCTAACAGGTGCCCAGGGCACAGCTGGGAGCTGAGGGGGGTCGGTAGCAGGGGGCAACAGTGAGAGACTTATTTCTGGAGAGATTCATTTTTAAAATTAGAAGTTCGAACTGTTTGGGTATGGACCTGGAAAGTATGACATTACTTTGCAGGCTATCTCTGCAGTAGACTGCAATTCCTCCCCCTTTGGCAGTTCTATCTTGACGGAAAATGTTATAGTTGGGTGTGGAAATCTCAGAATTTTTGGTGGCCTTCCTAAGCCAGGATTCAGACACAGCAAGGACAACAGGGTTGACAGAGTGTGCTAAAGCAGTGAGTAAAACAAACTTAGGGAGGCATGAAACCAAGGCTTTTTCGATCACAGAAGTCAACAAATGAGGGTGCCTGGGGACATGCAGGGCCTGGGTTTACCTCCACATCACCCGCGGAACAGAGGGGGAGTAGAATGAGGGTGCGGCTAAAGGCTATCAAAACTGGTCACCTAGAGCGTTGGGGACAAAGAATAAAAGGAGCAGATTTCTGGGCGTTGTAGAATATATTCAGGGCATAATGCGCAGACAGGGGTATGGTGGGGTGTGGGTACAGCGGAGGTAAGACCAGGCACTGGGTGATGATAAGAGAGGTTGTATCTCTGGACATGCTGGTTGTAATGGGTGAGGTCACCGCATGTGTGGGAGGTGGGACAAAGGAGGTATCAGAGGTATGAAGAGTGGAACTAGGGGGTCCATTGTAAACTAAAACAATGATAACTAACCTAAACAACAGTATACAAGGCATATTGACATTTGAGAGAGACATACAGCAATGCATAAAGTAATCACAGGTGTTGATTGGGAGAGCTAGCTAAAACAACAGGTGAGACAACAACAGCTAATCAGCTAACACAACAACAGCAGGTAAAATGGTGATGACTAGGCAGAGGGTCAGATTAACTACACACAGAGCCTGAGTTCGCGGCTGGGGCTGACAGATAAAAAGTAAATAAACAGAGTAGAGTACCGTGATTAATGGACAGTCCAGTAGGAATCAGCTATGTAGCCAAGTGAACATAGTGTTAAAGGGGCAGCAGTAGATGGAACAGGGGAGCCCCACTACGTTAGCGACACGGCGTTTAAAGTTAGTAGCGTCTGCTCAGCCGGATGCCGGATGAAGGCACAGCAGATGGAGTATTCGTCGGCAGACCAGTCGTGGTGGTGCGGCGGGGCGCCGTGTCGACAGAGAATCCAAGCCAGATGGCAAAAGAGGTATTGTGGAATTTAGTTTGCTAGCCGGGAGATGTGCCTGGCTCACGGCTAACTGGTGCTAGCTTCGTGGCAGTGGCGTTAGCCACTATACCCAATCGGTATTAGCGGTGATCCGGTGCCAAGGCCCAGAGTTTACAGCAAGGATCCGGTGGAGTTTTGGGCTCTAGCCGTGTATGAGTGGGGTTCGGGTGAACAGCTGAGTAGGCCGGGAGGTGGGCCTCAGGGAATAGCTTCGGTAATAGGTGCCACGGTGAGTGTAAGCTAGCTGTGAGCTAGCTAGCTAGCTGCAAGCTAGCTGTGAAGATCAGAAGTAGTGGTCCAGGGATTACGGCAGGAATCCGGCGTTGTTGTGGAGAGACAGTCCGATATTGTTAGACAAGCGATATTGGTAGACAGGCGAGTATTATCCAGGCCAAAAACAGGGCTGGTATCTGTGCAGAAGGTAAGAGTCGCTAGCAGTGGCTAAGAATGACTAAATAGCTTGTAGCTTATTAGCTGGTTAGCTTCTGGAGATTCTTGAATGTGTTCGAAAATTGAAAATAATAACGATTCCGTATC
This sequence comes from Oncorhynchus nerka, assembly GCF_034236695.1. Lineage (NCBI taxonomy): Eukaryota > Metazoa > Chordata > Actinopteri > Salmoniformes > Salmonidae > Oncorhynchus > Oncorhynchus nerka. Next base: position 42,635,981 of record NC_088410.1, on the reverse strand, counting down.
ACATTGGGTGAAGCAGGTTACCGGAAGGTATAATCGAATAAAAAATCGAAAAGAGATTGAAAATAAATTGAAATATATATACAAAAAAATACAAAAGTACACGAGAGGACAAAACAAACACGTCTTCACTGCTACGCCATCTTGTATAGAAGTAACCACCTTTTGCCTTGATGACAGCTTTGCACACTCTTGTCATTTTCTCAATCAAATCAAATGTTATTTGTCACATTCGTTGAATTCAACAGGTGTAGCCCTTCCTGTGAACCACTTACTTACAAGCCCTTAACCTCTTGAAGCTAGGGGGCACTATTTTTATGTTTGGGAAAAAATAATGTCCCCAAAGTAAACAACCTATTTCTCAGGACCAGATTCTAGAATATTCATATAATTGACAGATTAGGATAGAAAACACTCTAAAGTTTCCAAAACTGTCAAAATATTGTCTGTGAGTATAACAGAACTGATATTGCAGGCGAAACCCTGAGGAAAATCAAACCAGGAAGTGGCTTCTATTTTGAAAACTCTATGTTCCATAGCCTGCCTTTGCTCCATTTAAAGGGATATCAACCAGATTCATTTTCCTATCGCTTCCTCAAGATGTAAAGACTGTAGACATAGTTTCAGGCTTTTATTTTGAAAAATGAGCGAGAAAGACAACATCGCGTCATTGTATGGCCGGGTGCCAGCAGCGTTTTGCTTGGCGCAACAGAGTTTGGGCAGCCATTGCCTTTCCCTCTCCTACTGAGAAAGACAGTTGCGGTTTCTATGTTATCGATTATATATTTTAAAAACAACCTGAGGATTGATTATAAAAAACGTTTGACATGTTTCTGTGGACATTACGGATACTATTTGGAATTGGTCTGCGTTGTCGTGACCGCTCTTTCCTGTGGATTTCTGAACATAACGCGCCAAACAAACTGAGGTATTTTGGATATAAAAATTATCTTTATGGAACAAAAGGAACATTTATTGTGTAACCTGGAGTCTCGTGAGTGAAAACATCCGAAGATCAGTAAAGGTAAACGATTAATTTGATTGCTTTTCTGATTTTCGTGACCAAGCTACTTGATGCTAGGTGTACATAATGTTTTGTTGAGCGATCGATAAACTTACACAAACGCTTGGATTGCTTTCGCTGTAAAGCATATGTTCAAAATCTGACACGACAGGTGGATTAACAAAAAGCTAAGCTGTGTTTTGCTATATTGCATTTGTGATTTCATGAATATAAATATTTTAGTAATATTATTTAAATGTGGTGCTATGCAATTCAGCGGTTGTTGACAATTATCCCGCTAAAGGGATGGGTAGCGTCAAGAACAATATAGTTCAAGAAATAGTGCTAAGAAAATATTTACTAAATAAACTAAAGTAAAAAATAAAAAGTAACACAATGAAATTACATCACAATAACGAGGCTATATCAAATCAAACCTTATTTGTAACGTGCGCCGATTATACAACAAGTGTAGACTTAATTGTGGAATGCTTACTTACAAGCCCTAACAATGCAGTTCAAGAAGAGTTAAGAAAATATTTACCAAGTAGACTAAAATAAAAAGTAATAATAAAAAGTAACACAATAAGAATAACAATAACGAGGCTATATACAAGGGGGAACTGGTACCGAGTCAGTGTGTGGAGGTACAGGTTAGTTGAGTGTGTGGGGGGACTTTCCTCTGACACCGCCTATTAGATGGGTCCTGGATGGCAGGAAGCTTGGCCCCAGTGATGTATTGGGCCATTCGCACTACCCTTTGTAGCGCCTTACGGTCAGATGACGAGCAGTTGCCATACCAGGCAGTGATACAACCATGCTCTCGATTATGCAGCTGTAGAACTTTTTGAGGCTCTGGGGTCCCTTGCAAAATCTTTTCAGTCACCTGAGGGGGAAAAGGTTTTGTCGTGCCCTCTTCACGACTGTCTTGGTGTGATTGGACCATGATAGTTTGTTGGTGATGTGGACAACAAGGAACATGAAACTCTCGATCTGCTCCACTACAGTCCCGTCAATGTTAATGAGGGCCTTTTCGGCCCGCCTTTTCCTGTAGTCCACGAACAGGTCCTTTGTCATGCTCACATTGAGGGAGAGGTTGTTGTCCTGGCACCACATTGCCAGTTATCGGACCCCCTCCCTATAGGCTGTGTCATCGTTGTTGGTGACCACTGTTGTATCATCAGCAAACTTGATGGTGTTGGAGTCGTGTTTTGCAACGCTGTTGTGTGTGTAAAGGGAATACAGACGTGTTGTTGCCTACTCTTACCACCTGGGGGCAGCCCGTCAGGAAGCCCAGGATCCAGTTGCAGAGAGAAGTGTTTAGTCCCAGAGTCCAAGCATGCTTTGAGTACACGCCCCGGTAATCCATCTGGCCCAGCAGCTTTGTGAATGTTGACCTGTTTAAAGGTTTGTTTGGCTACTCTGTCTTCCAGAACAGCTGGTGCTCCCGTGCATGCTTTGGTGTTGCTTGCCTCGAAACGAGCATAAAAGGTATTTACCTCGTTTGGTAGGCTCACAGGGGGTACCGGTACCGAGTACAGGTGGTACCGGTATACAGGGTTTACCGGTACTGAGTCAGTGTGTGGGGGTACAGGTTAGTCAAGGTAGTATGTACATGTAGGTTGGAGTAAGGTGACTATGCATAGATAATAAACAGTGAGTAGCAGCAGTGTAAAAACAAAGGGGGGTCAATGTTAATAGTCCGGGTAGCCATTTGATGAATTGTTCATCAGTCTTATAGCTTGGTGGTAGAAGCTTCACCTGGAATGCTTTTCCAACAGTCCAACTCATCCCAAACCATCTCAATTGGGTTTAGGTCTGGTGATTGTGGAGGCCAGGTCATCTGATGCAGCACTCCATCACTCTCATTCTTGGTAAAATAGCCCTTACACAGCCTGGCGGTGTGTTGGGTAATTTTCCTGTTGAAAACCAAATGATAGTCCCACTAAGCACAAACCAGATGGGATGGCGTATTGCTTCAGAATGCTGTGGTAGCCATGCTGGTTAAGTGCGCCTTGAATTCTAAATAAATCATTGACAATGTCACCAGCAAAGCACCCCCACACCATCACACCTCCTCCTCAATACTTCACGGTGGGAACTACACATGCAGAGATAATCCGTTCACCTACTCTGCATCTCACAAAGACATGACCGTTGGAATCATTCATCTCAATTTTGGACTCATCAGACCAATGGACAGATTTCCACCAGTCTAATTTCCATTGCTCGTGTTTCAAGTCTCTTCTTATTGGTGTCCTTTTAGTCGTGGTTTCTTTTCAGCAATTCGACCATGAAGGCATGATTCACGCAGTCTCCTCTGAACAGTTGATGTGATGTGTCTGTGATGTGTCTGCATTTATTTGGGCTTTAATTTCTGAGGCTGGTAACACGAAAGAACTTATCCTCTACAGCAGAGGTTATTCTGGGTCTCCATTCCTGTGGCGGTCCTTATGAGAGCCAGTTTCATCATAGCGCTTATATGGTTTTTGCGACTGCACTTGAAGAAACTTTCAAAATTCCTTAAATTTCCCCGATTGAATGACCTTAATGTATTGAGGTATTGATGGACTGCTGTTTCTCTTTGCTTGTTTGAGCTGTTCTTGCCATAATAAGGAATTGGTATTTTACCAAATGGGACTACCACACCTTCCTTGTCACAACAACTGATTGGCTCAAACACATTAAGAAGAAAAACAATTCCACAAATGAACTTAACAAAGCACACTTGTTAATTGAAATAGATTCCAGGTGACTAGCTCATGAAACTGGTTGAGAGAATGCCGAGTGTGCAAAGCTGTCATCAGGGCAAAGGATGGCTACTTTGAAGAATCTCAAATATAAAATATAGTTTGATTTGTTTAACCATTTTTTATTTACTACATGACTATATATTATATGTGCTGCTTGTCTTCACTATTCACTACAATGTAGAAAATAGTCAAAAAAAGAAAAACCCTTGAATGAGTAGGTGTCCAAACTTTTGACTGATACTGTATATAAAGTGTAATATTGGGATGCAAACTCAAAATGGAATATATTTCAACTCGTTACAGGTGTTTTTTAAGGCCATAATCATGTGTGTGAGGTGTATACTTTTGTTTCAAAGTAGATGTGTTTAAGACTACCAAGAAACACTCTGTGACCCTGATTTAGCCCACTGCAGTAAAAGGTCAATGTTGAGCAGAAATTACTTGATATTGTGATTTGAAAGAAACATCTATTTTGGACCTTTTTATAGACCAATTACAAATAATTCCAAACCCCTCTACCAATAACAGCTAGTTTTCAGGTTACATATCCCTCTCATTAGGCCCCTCCTGTCTAGTGGATTGATCCACACAACAGTCGTGTTCCTCTGCTCAGACGTTGCGGAAGCATACCATATATTACAAATGCCTGGATAGGTATTTTACCACATCATATGTTATAGCAATCTGGTACCCGATGGTACAGATGATGATGTGGCATGCAACCATTGGTTGATGCATGCAACCATTGGTTGATGCATGCAACGTCTGAACAGCTGAACACAACCTATGGTAATGGCTTGCTTAGGTGCCCTCCCCCACATTATTCAGACCCCACCCAGACAGTCTTGGGCAAAATTCTTGCTTGAGAAATATATTTTTTTATTTGTATTTTTTAATGGAAAACTGTTACAGTAAATACATTAATTGTTACACAAAAATTGAGATAAAAATGGCTGCACTGGGCCTTTAATAGGATAATGAGTTTTACAATTAAATGTTTGAACCACATGATACATAGTATTTGGAATTCTGAAATATGTAAAAATTTGTTTAAATAATTAATAATTTAATTAATGTATTGTGATGTGTAGAATCAGGGGTGCAACTTCCACTGGAGAGGGGGGATATGTCCCCCCACATTCTGAAAATGCATTTTTGCCCAACCACCCAGTTTTATCATTGGCATGTGATACAAAATGAGGCAATGGTGTGCTTTAGGCCCATGCGGACACCTACGAGCGGTCGGGAAGGCTGTTGACTGTTTATGCGTCTGGATTAAAAAATATATTTTACTTCTAAAACCAAAGTTCGCCCCAGCGTAGAATGAATGACACATTTTCATTTTAACTATTGTATTCCTCTTATTCCAATACAGATGTCAATTATACATCCTGTTGACACTTTCAATTGAAATTGAAGTCTTGCGTTGGAATTATAGAGCAATTTATCTCAATTCTAGAATAAATAAAAGTTTGGAAGGTAGAGTGAGCGTTCCTAAAAATAGGCAAATGATCCTGAGATGTGTAAAATAAATGCTTCAAAGTAATGTGGAATAAATCCAGCCAATCAGGCAGGGGTATTACACATCCCCTGGAGTTGACAAGGGTTGCGTCTTTTGTGTATGAATCTGAATTGACTTTTGTATTATGAGTGTTGGACTTCATAATTAAACACATATTTGTAGGTTAAAGCTGGAATCCTTAATGGTGAAACTGCCATTTCCATTTGCGATATTACAACAACAAAGAAGTTCCTGCAGCAAAAAATATATATACACTGCTCAAAAAATAAAGGGAACACTTAAACATTTAGAGAGAGAGAGGGAGATGGCGAAAGAAAAAGAGACCCAGAGAAAAATGGCAAGGAAGATGGAGATAGTTCTAAGGGGGAAGATCGAGTTTGGAGAAAGAGAAACGCTTCAGGGGAGACAGAGAGCAAGAAGGATGCAGAGATGGAGGAATTCAAAACTCTTCTGCCGGGAAGACCAGAACATGAAAGGCTACAGACCAGTATCCCTTCTTTCTTTTCTCTCCAAAACTCTTGAACGTGCCGTCCTTGGCCAGCTCTCCCGCTATCTCTCTCAGAATGACCTTCTTGATCCAAATCAGTCAGGTTTCAAGACTAGTCATTCAACTGAGACTGCTCTTCTCTGTATCACGGAGGCCCTCCGCACTGCTAAAGCTAACTCTCTCTCCTCTGCTCTCATCCTTCTAGACCTATCGGCTGCCTTCGATACTGTGAACCATCAGATCCTCCTCTCCACCCTCTCCGAGTTGGGCATCTCCGGCGCGGCCCACGCTTGGATTGCGTCCTACCTGACAGGTCGCTCCTACCAGGTGGCGTGGCGAGAATCTGTCTCCTCACCACGCGCTCTCACCACTGGCGTCCCCAGGGCTCTGTTCTAGGCCCTCTCCTATTCTCGCTATACACCAAGTCACTTGGCTCTGTCATAACCTCACATGGTCTCTCCTATCATTGCTATGCAGACGACACACAATTAATCTTCTCCTTTCCCCCTTCTGATGACCAGGTGGCGAATCGCATCTCTGCATGTCTGGCAGACATATCAGTGTGGATGACGGATCACCACCTCAAGCTGAACCTCGGCAAGACGGAGCTGCTCTTCCTCCCGGGAAGGACTGCCCATTCCATGATCTCGCCATCACGGTTGACAACTCCATTGTGTCCTCCTCCCAGAGCGCTAAGAACCTTGGCGTGATCCTGGACAACACCCTGTCGTTCTCAACTAACATCAAGGCGGTGGCCCGTTCTTGTAGGTTCATGCTCTACAACATCCGCAGAGTACGACCCTGCCTCACACAGGAAGCAGCGCAGGTCCTAATCCAGGCACTTGTCATCTCCCGTCTGGATTACTGCAACTCGTTGTTGGCTGGGCTCCCTGCCTGTGCCATTAAACCCCTACAACTCATCCAGAACGCCGCAGCCCGTCTGGTGTTCAACCTTCCCAAGTTCTCTCACGTCACCCCGCTCCTCCGCTCTCTCCACTGGCTTCCAGTTGAAGCTCGTATCCGCTACAAGACCATGGTGCTTGCCTACGGAGCTGTGAGGGGAACGGCACCTCAGTACCTCCAGGCTCTGATCAGGCCCTACACCCAAACAAGGGCACTGCGTTCATCCACCTCTGGCCTGCTCGCCTCCCTACCACTGAGGAAGTACAGTTCCTGCGCAGCCCAGTCAAAACTGTTCGCTGCTCTGGCCCCCCAATGGTGGAACAAACTCCCTCACGACGCCAGGACAGCGGAGTCAATCACCACCTTCCGGAGACACCTGAAACCCCACCTCTTTCAGGAATACCTAGGATAGGATAAAGTAATCCTTCTCACCCCCCTTAAAAGATTTAGATGCACTATTGTAAAGTGGCTGTTCCACTGGATGTCTTAAGGTGAACGCACCAATTTGTAAGTCGCTCTGGATAAGAGCGTCTGCTAAATGACTTAAATGTAAATGTTAAACAACACAATGTAACTCGAAGTCAATCACACTTCTGTGAAATCAAACTGTCCACTTAGGAAGCAACACTGATTGACAATAAATGTCACATGCTGTTGTGCAAATGGAATAGACAACAGGTGGAAATGATAGGCAATTAGCAAGACACCCCCAATAAAGGACTGGTTCTGCAGGTGGTGACCACAGGCCACTTCTCAATTCCTATGCTTCCTGGCTGATGTTTTGGTCACTTTTGAATGCTGGCGGTGCTTTCACTCTAGTGGTAGCATGAGACGGAGTCTACAACCCACACAAGTGGCTCAGGTAGTGCAGCTCATCCAGGATGGCACATCAATGCGAGCTGTGGCAAGAAGGTTTGCTGTGTCTGTCAGCGTTGTGTCCAGAGCATGGAGGCGCTACCAGGAGACTGGCCAGTACATCAGGAGACGTGGAGGAGGCCGTAGGAGGGCAATAACCCAGCAGCAGGACCGCTACCTCAAGGAGGAGCAGGAGGAGCACTGCCAGAGCCCTGCAAAATGACCTCCAGCAGGCCACAAATGTGCATGTGTCTGCTCAAACGGTCAGAAACAGGTGGGAGTTGTGCTTACAGCCCAACACCGTGCAGGACGTTTGGCATTTGCCAGAGAACACCAAGATTGGCAAATTCGCCACTGGCGCCCTGTGCTCTTCACAGATGAAAGCAGGTTCACACTGAGCACATGTGACAGACGTGACAGAGTCTGGAGACGCCGTGGAGAACGTTCTGCTGCCTGCAACATCCTCCAGCATGACCGTTTTGGCGGTGGGTCAGTCATGGTGTGTGGTGGCATTTCTTTGGGGGGCTGCACAGCCCTCCATGTGTTCGCCAGAGGTTGCCTGACTGCCATTAGGTACCGAGATGAGATCCTCAGACCCTTTGTGAGACCATATGCTGGTGCGGTTGGCCCTGGGTTCCTCCTAATGCAAGACAATGCTAGACCTCATGTGGCTGGAGTGTGTCAGCAGTTCCTGCAAGAGGAAGGCATTGATGCTATGGACTGGCCCGACCGTTCCCCAGACCTGAATCCAATTGAGCACATCTGGGACATCATGTCTCGCTCCATCCATCCACCATCAACCACGTTGCACCACAGACTGTCCAGGAGTTGGCGGATGCTTTAGTCCAGGTCTGGGAGGAGATCCATCAGGAGACCATCCGCGACCTCATCAGGAGCATGCCCAGGCGTTGTAGGGAGGTCATACAGGCACGTGGAGGCCACACACACTACTGAGCCTCATTTTGACTTGTTTTAAGGACATTACATCAAAGTTGGATCAGCCTGTACTGTGGTTTTCCACTTTAATTTTGAGTGTGACTCCAAATCCAGACCTCCATGGGTTGATAAATTTGATTTCCATTGATAATTTTTGTGTGATTTTGTTGTCAGCACATTCAACTATGTAAAGAAAAAGGTATTTAACAAGAATATTTCATTCATTCAGATCTAGGATGTGTTATTTTAGTGTTCCCTTAGTTTTTTTGAGCAGTGTATATTTTTTCCCGAACATCATTGCACACGTGATAGAACAGAAAATATGTACTGCATGTTACACAACGCTCCTCACCTCGGTGGGGCGGACAGTGGCTGTTTTCCCCTACTGCGGATTCCTTCTTAGGATGCAGATTCCAAGTGACTGCACTTACGGTAGATAAGTAAGCTAATAATGTTAGTCATCTGCTATTGTAGGCAATTAACTAACCAACATGTTCACTGCAAAATATTTTTCCTGTGAAAGGCCTGAAAATATTATGTCCATGTTCATCTGAAATATGTTGTGGTTTTATATCAAACTTTACAACTCAATTGCACCAATAGTATAATAATTTTCTGTGGTAACTTTGACTTTCAGATGCTGGTTGTGTTCCGAAACCCAAAAGATACAGTCGTATCATACTACCACTTCATGAACACAAACCCTGTTTTGCCTAATGCCAAATCCTGGGATTCATTTTTCACAGACTTCATGGAGGGTGAAGGTGAGATGTTTTATTTATTTTATTTGACCTTTATTTAACTAGGCAAGTCAGATAAGAACAATGACGGCCTAGGAACAGAGGGTTAACATTCTTGTTCAGGGGCAGAACGACAGATTTTTACCTTGTCAGCTTGGGGATTCGAGCTGACAAGGTCCAATGATCATACCACTAGATTACCTGCCGTTTTAAAGAACAACTCAACACATTCGTATTGGTTGAAAGAAATGCAGTGTCATGTTGGATAGGCTGGATGTAATGAATAGCACAACTAGAAAATTACATTTCTTAAATAAAAGGTCTGCTTTCTAGCTGGTCTTAAATGATTTATGGTTGTGAAATACATTTTAATAGTGGTAGTGACCGCTGTAGTAATGGCAGTGACTGGTTATGGTTTAATAAATTGGTAGAGGGAAAGATTGCCAGCCAAATAAATCTAAAATAAAACTAGAAAAGTACATTTCCTGAAGAAAATATGGTGTGGTGCAAGATTGTGTCACGCTCTGAACTTTAATATCTCTGTTTTCTTTATATTTTGGTTAGGTCAGGGTGTGACGAGGGTGGGTATGCTAGTTTTTGTATTGTCTATGGGTTTTGTAGGTCTAGGTATTTATATGTCTATGGTGGCCTGATATGGTTCCCAATCAGAGGCAGCTGTTTATCGTTGTCTCTGATTGGGGATTATATTTAGGTGGCCATTTTCCCTTTTGTGTTTGTGGGTTCTTATTCTATGTTTAGTTGCCTGTCTGCACTATTCGTATTAGCTTCACGTTTCGTTTGTTTTGTTGTTTTGTTAGTTTGAATAATAAAAGAAGAATGTATGCATACCACACTTCACTTTGATCTCCTTCATATGACAGATTGTTATAAAGTATTTATGAAAAGTTTAGAAATTTGTAATATTGTTGGGCGGCAGGGTAGCCTAGTGTTAAGAGCGTTGGACTAGTAACCGAAAGGTTGCAAGTTCGAATCCCTGAGCTGACAAGGTACAAATCTGTCGTTCTGCCCCTGAACAGGCAGTTAACCCACTGTTCCTAGGCCGTCATTGAAAATAAGAATTTGTTCTTAACTGACTTGCCTAGTTAAATGAAGGTACAAAAAAAAGGGACAATCAGCACAATGTTTACAGACATTTCAGTTTTTAAACCTTTGAGCTGCTCTGTGTAAATGTTTTTTTAGCTGGCTACATCTGGCACATTTACAGAAGTCTTCTCTGATGTCAGATCCCTGTCAGATAAATGCAATTAATGAAAATGAAATTCTTTCCACAGTATCGCACTAACAAATGGATAATCATACTATAGTTATGGTACAATACAGCGCACTACAAAAACATTATGTACAGTCATATGACTGCTGAATGGATTCACCTTATGCTATATTTATGATTTTTTTACAGTGGCTTGGGGCTCTTACTTCAACCATGCCCTCGCCTGGGAGAAACTAATGGACAATCCTAACATATTGATGGTCACTTATGAGCAAATGAAGGAGGTAAAACCCATATTATTTATAGTGTTGCAAAAATAGTGAATATTGATGCACTAATGACGGGAATGTTTTTCAGATTAATGGACTCTACGGTGAGTTGTGTGTGATGGTTCTGGATCCTAGTGGCCAATTTATTAAGGGTTTGGACAGGAAACAGAGAGGAGAGCGGTATAAGGTGATGTTCAGAGAGGAGGCAACGGTCTGGTCAATAAAGTTCCCCACGGCACCGGAATCCACTAGCACTGTAGAAACAGTACATGAGGGACAGCCAGCTAGTGTGATCATCACTGAAAAGGGTTTGGCAGAAAATTATGAAGATTGGATACTCACACCTTCCCCAGGAGGTGGAAAATAATGTGACTGTCCCTCTGCTCTTGTGGATCCCGAGTTGGAACATAACGGACACTGCTGAAATTGGGGGCCTCCTTGACCACAATAAGGACAGAGCCCCAGCAGTTTCCATCTGCGTCGCTCAGCCGCGGGGAGGCATGTGACCTTCACCTCCATTGGTTCAGGCTCTGCTACAGAGTCGTCACTGAGGGAGGGAGAGAAGCGATGAGGGTACCAACGCTCCCGAAGTAGGTTAGCCAGATGGACGGCCATCATGATGAGTGCGTCCAAGGAGAGGCTGTCATCTCTACATGCCAGTTCTTCTGGACCTCCTCACGCAGTCCTCTTCTGAATAGCGTATGGAGTGCAGGCTCATTCCATCTGCTGAATGCTGCTACCGTCCGGAAGGTGAGCGCTTACTCGGCAGTCTGATCATCCTTCCGTAGTTGAAATAGGCGCTCACTCCCCTCTCTGTCCTCCAGTGGATGGTCAAAGATACCCCTGAACAGAGCCATGTACCCCTCATACGAAGCCAGCGACTCCTCTCCTCTCTCCCAGACTGCCGTAGCCCACACCCGCCCAGTCAGCAGAGAAATAACCGTAGCAACCTTGGACCTCTCAGTGGTGGGAATTCCCATCTGGTGTGCAAAATAGAGGGAACACTGGAGTAGGTAGCCACTGCATTTAGATGGGGTTCTGTCATATTAGTCCGGGAGAAACGAACTGGCATCGCTGACCTGGGCAGACTGCTGAATGGACTGGTGTGCTGGCTCAATACAAAACAAGAATCAGGACATGAAACACATAACTAATACTGCCTGGGAAATGGAACTAAGGGAGTGAAAGATATAGGGAAGGTAATAAGTGAAGTGATGGAGTCCAGGTGTGTCTCATGATGAGGCGCAGGTGCGCGTAACGATGGTGCCAGATGTGCATAATGATGGTAATCAGAGCCAGTGATGAGTAAACCGGCCATGTCGAGCGCCGGAGAGGGGGAGCGGATGTAGACGTGAAAATATTAGGCCTAACTTTTGAAATGTACCAGTAAACTAACAGATTTTTTTGAGTTTTCATAACACGTTAAAGATATAAATAATACAATGAAATGTTTTTAATATAAAATAATTGATTCACAAAGCTGTATAACATAATCCTAAATTTAACCAATCAATTTACTGAATACCGTTGTTTACCATGAGGGTTTCAGCATGGAATATCCTTTATATTTTATTTTACTATGCCAATATATCTTTGCTGTACATGTTTTTGGGCCGAACCGGTCGGCAGTTCGGAGAAGTCAATAGTTGGAAGAGTTCCAGAAATAATTGGAAATTTCATTTTTCATTTTTTTTAGGCTCTCTTGAACCACATGGTCTAACTACTAGACACAGATAAAAAAAAATATATATATATATATATATATATTAAGACGTTAATAACAATATTCAAGTATAGACAGATTTTTGTATTATGTTAATTAAATTCACTCACGGGTGAATCAATCGACACTAAGGATTTTAATAACCAACATTTCCGATGTGGTAAATTACTGGGAGTTAAAAAAAAGAATCCTAATTATGTCTGAGTAATGTACATTTATATGTCATTAATATTCACTTTTACCATTGTCTTATTGTCAATGATATATCATATTGATGTCCTCCTGGCTTTTTTGAGAGTTGTGGAATGCACAAAGTTGGATGTACAAGTTTAAACTCCACTCTGTTTATTCTTCAGAATCTAGGTCAGGGGGTGCAGCAGATATCCAAGTTCTTTGATTTCCCATTGACTGAAGAGCAAGTCCAGACAATTGCAGGGCAGAGCACCTTCAATGCTATGAAGGAAAGTTCCAAGAACACCCATGGAAAACATGGCAATGTGTTTTTCCGAAAAGGTAGGTTCATAATAATTCAAATAAATTGTATTCACTTTACTTTATTCCTCTCATTATTGTCCCCCACGATGAAACTTTACTTTATTCCTCTCATTATTGTCCCCCACGATGAAACTTTACTTTATTCCTCTCATTATTGTCCCCCACGATGAAACTTTACTTTATTCCTCTCATTATTGTCCCCCACGATGAAACTTTACTTTATTCCTCTCATTATTGTCCCCCACGATGAAACTTTACTTTATTCCTCTCATTATTGTCCCCCACGATGAAATCGGGTAGGGGATTGTGGAATGGTCTCGGTCCGTAATTTACTGAAATAATTTACTGAATCTCACCAGTGAAGAGGTGAAGTCAGGGATAACTTGGGCCAAAATCTGTCTTTCCAGCAGTTTGTGTTTTTGTATGGAGGTCAATGAGAATGTCAAATCGCTACGCCATTTCCTGGTTGCTAAAATTCGAATAGTTTGCCTAATTTCAGTTTATGTGACAAAACAAGCCGTCATTGTGTAGAGAATCATTTTACCATCTGAACCGCTGTGAAATATCTTTTCCATAACCTAACATATTGTATTTTCATCTTTTTGAAGCTCGTGTAAAAACAAAACTGAAAATAAGACGCAAAAACGAAATGTAAGAACTGGAAGTATAGAAATAGCGCAAATAGAAAAGATCTACCGCTTCTTAGACTTATTTTCAAAGAGAATGACAGATCCCCCCCCCCCCATCCTCTTTGAAATGTTCAAACACATCAACCAGGTCCCTACACATCAATCATCATGACAACTTCAAAGGAATAGATGCAAAATAGAAATAAAATAACACACCCTCTAACACGTGACAACAGGAACAGGATGCACTTATATGGCCATAACCACGTGACACCTTCCCGCAAGGTTGTCCTGGCCGGATGCCTATATTTGGGCATGTATGCGTCATTCGGACATAGGGTCATAAATCAGACGTTTGACGCACGCCATCTACTTTATTCTCTCTTACTAGTAATGCTACAAGGTTCTAGAAAGAACTGGAACTCACCTTTCTGGGAAAAATAGTTTTTAATATCTAATATAATATAACCAGTATTTTACATTTTATTTGATCTTATCCAGAGCAATTGAAAGTAGTGAGTACATCTTCATACTGGTCCTCCGTAGGAATCAAACCCACAACCCTGGCATGCTATACCAGCAGAGCCACACGGGACCATGCGAATGTTGATTGAATGATTTGTTTTCTGCTATTTATTGAAAGGCTTGCCCTACTCCTATAAAGGAAGCCCATTTTAATTATTCACTTTTTTACTAATTCATCAATATGCTTTCTGATAGATAGCTTCTCGTCAATCCAGATACCCAGATATTTTTAGCGGGAACACAATAAATGTGGGCACCATCTGAGGTACAAATGCATAAATTACCAGAGCTTTTTGGTTTTACCTGCAGGTACCAATTTCAGTTTAACGAGGGCTTTCTGCAAAGCAAAAAGGCAGATTGTAGCTCCAAGACAGCCTTGTCAACAGAATGCACAACCGAATAATCTGCATACAAGTGGAAGTTACAATGACCTACAGACCAACCAATGTTGTTTGTATTTATAGAAAAGTCAAAGTACAGGGACAAAATCAACCCCTTTGGGACACCCTTAGTAATATCAAGGAAACATTTCAATTGGTGAGGAGGAGACTCAAACCCCCCAAAACAAACAACAACTGAAAAGGGTTGTAGTAAAGGCTGTTTAAAACATTTCAAAATGAATATACAAGGATATTGGTGATGTCAGTTGTTGATGTTTTCACAGGTCCAAAAAGTTGATCTTCGCCTTTGATTTGTCCCCCTTGCTTTTCTGCCTATAGGTGAAGTTGGAGATTGGAAGAACCATCTAAGTGAAGCCCAAAGTAAACAGATGGATGAGAAGTTTGAGAAGCACCTGGCTCACACTAAACTAGGGGCTAAGTTAAAATATGATATTTACTGCAAGTAGGGAGTTGAAATTTCCAGATCCAATGCAGAATGAGCATGTTCAGAAGATTGAAATAGAAAAATGTTGCTCATGTCTACAGTAGGCCTAAACCTTCTGTAAGAATACTCAAAGATACATTTATAGCGCAGAGAACTAGAGATCAATGCAACTAGTTGTTTTTCAGTTCAGCATCTGTTTCGAATCTGTGTATGGGGTTCCAGTTTGGACTCATAGCTACACGTGGCAAGTTCTCATTGGTCCAAACTATCTACACATTAAAGCCTGAAACGGGATCCTTTGTATTCGGCCAATTTTACTGCAAGAAATTCTAATTGGTTATTAACCACAGGCTAGGTTTTAGTATAAACTACATCCTGTCTCTTTGTTCAATGAAGAAACAACAAGAACAGGGAAGAATGAACATCAACCATCCACTTTCCAGCATAACAACTATGATTTATTTATTTTTGAATTAATATATTTTTCTCCCCCTTATTTGTTTTGAGGTCTGTGTTGTCGGAAAAATAACATAAACAGAATAACCAACCAAATTTTCCAGCGGTATTTGCAGTGTTTTTCTTCTATTTTGACCAGAATATGAATAGTAAATTGATACGAATTTCAGAATAATTTAGTTAGTTTTGGAATAAATCATAACTTCATTTTGTTGGGTGTTACAGAAACTATGTCTGTCTCCATAAATGTTGATTTAGCTTGTTTGACTTCAGACTGTAATAACCCAATGGAACTGTAGCTATGCAATGGATGAAAGAAGGGACTAGCTTTATAGACTGTTGCTTTATTCTTATCCAGAGAATCGTGTTAATGCAACTGCACTAAGAACATGTATGGGCTGCATCCCAACACTCTGAACCATTTTTTATTTTTTTATTTCACCTTTATTTAACCAGGTAGGCCAGTTGAGAGCAGGTTTTTGTTTACAACCGTGACCTGGCCAACATAAAGCAAAGCAGTGCGACACAAACAACAACACAGAGTTACAAAGGAATAAACAAACGTACAGTCAATAACACAATAGAAAACAGTGTGTGCAAATGGCGTAAGGATGTGTAAGGCAATAAATAGGCCATAGTAGCGAAGTAATTACAAGTTAGCAAATTAACACTGCCTTGATAGATGTGCCAATGATGATGTGCAAGTAGAAATACTGGTGTGCAAAAGAGCAAATAAACGCAAATAAAAACAATATGGGAATGAGGTAGGTAGTTGGATGGGCTATTTACAGATGGGATGAGTACAGCTGCAAGCTGCTCAGATAGCTGATGCTTAAAGTTTGTGAGGGAGATATAAGTCTCCAACTTCAGCGATTTTTGCAATTCGTTCCAGTCATTGGCAGCAGAGAACTGGAAGGAAAGGTGCCCAAAGAGGTGTTGGCTTTGGGGATGACCAGTGAGATATACATACTGGAGCATGTGCTACGGGTGGGTGTTGTTATGGTGACCAGTGAGCTGAGATAAGGCGGAGCTTTACCTAGCAAAGACTTGTAGATGACCTGGAGCCAGTGGGTCTGGCGACTAATATGTAGCGAGGGCCAGCTGATGACAGCATACAGGTCGTAGTGGTGGGTGGTATATGGGGCTTTGATGACAAAACGGATGGTACTGTGATTAGCAATGTTGTAGACTGATGCTGAAACTGATTCTGAAGTCAAATAAACTTTACTCTACAAAAGTAGGCTCAACTACCATGGTTTTCCATGCAATAAATACAAAATATGGGAAGTAGCCCAAAAACTGATCATAGCGCAAATGTTATAACATTTGTGTGTGTTGCTCAAAACTCATTATGGGGTTGGTTATTATTGTGACATGTGCTCCCTCTCCAGGTCACCAGGTTGCTTCTTATTGCGCAAAGCGTCACGAGCATCAGCGCCCAATGACACTCACCTGGACTCCATCACCCCCTTGATTATCTGCCCTATATATGTCACTCCCTTTGGTTCCTTCCCCAGGCATTATTGTTTCTGTTTCATGTCTGTGCGTTGTTTGTGTTTCTTGTTTCGTATTATGTTTCGTTCATTTATTAAATTATTCACTCCCTGAACTTGCTTCCCGACTCCCAGCACACATGTTACAATTATGGTGCATTCAGTGTGTAGTGTCGTGGTTTCGATGTATATTCTCTTTTTTGACTGAGTTTGCCCCACCAAAACTTCCATTCAAAAAAATATGGTATAGATATATTAATTAGTTCACGTCATAGAAAAACCTATAAATGTTTTGCAACAAAAGAAAGTAGGTTTTTCTTATTGGACAAGTTGACATAGTACTTCCCCCCCCCCCCCCCCCCATTTTCACCCGTGTGCCTCTATGTCTAGTCAATACAACCCTGTCCCTGAGATTACACGTGGTAACCCACACACTCACTGCAACAAGTAGATTCACTTGTCAGTCACAGTCAATTGTCAGTCACTAGCTACAGACTGCTACAGAGCCTAATTGTAACAATATAGACAATTTAGACTTTGTGGCTTTGGTAACTACTGACAACACTCCTCTCCAGCCTGCCTGGTTGCCTGCCTCATGAGAGAGTGAACACAAATTTTCCTGGAAAACAAGATGTGTGTTAATAAAATAAGTTTGGATAATTCTAGATAGCTATAGGTTGGTCTTCCTCTAAAACCAACAAAACTACTAACGTTATCTTCAGTTAACATTAGCTAGCTAGATTGATGAGCCGGCAGCTAACAATAATAATTTAGACTCACTGAATATATGTGTTTGGCACAGAAAGATTCAACGATCTGCTGCTGCTACCCAAGGCCAAGAGATACAGAAGTTCCTGAAAAGGTTAGTCAACCAGTATGTTGGTCCAGTAATGTTGTAATTTATTTTATTTCCACTGCTGGTGATTATTCACAAATGTTTCTGGTAACAAACAAAAAACTACAAATTCAACAATAGAAGCGCAATAGAGAACAAAAGAGGAAAGGCTCACCCCCCACTTGTGCCAGATCATGAGGATACCTGGACCTATTGAGATGTGCCTTTTGTTAAGTAAATCAGGTGTTAAAATGAGGTGAAAAGAACACTGGAGTAAGACTTAAAATAATGAATAATTACAGAGGAACACTAGGTCAGATTATGAAAGAATAGGTTTTATGAAACATTACAAAAAACATTGTTATAAAGTCTACTGTGTACAGTGTAAAATACTTTTCTACATTGAAACATGTCTGTCTTTAAAAAAAATGTCAAAGTCACATGCTTAACATTGTTTGTTTATAGAGTGAAATTCATATTTAAAGACATTATAACCATTCTTTGCATAACGCTCAGCCCTGCTATTGTAGTTCGCTACGCTACAGAATATGTTGTCCATTGACGTTGAAATGAAAAAGAACAAAGTTTGTGGTAGTTTAAAAGGGATTGATCCACCTTAGGCCAGGAGTGTTTCCAATTCACATGACCCGAAAATAAAATCCCCCAGCCTTATAGTCATAGCACTGATGAAAAAGGAAGCTATCTATAATAATAATAATAATAATATTTTGTCATAGCCTATGAATAGGACCGAGAGTTTTACCTGACCAGGTCATGAGATCAGGAAAAACTCCAGGCCCCAGAAAAGAAGCATCAAAATTTGGACACACCACATTTGAACCTGTGATGCCACCTTTGACAACCACTCTAATCCTAATCAGTCAACACAAATGTGCTAAACTTTCTTTGAGCATTTTCCACAAACAAATCACTTGCAATATTTACAAAACAGAATAATAATCCAATCTTTAATTGATTTGTCCCTGTAGGGGAACTTGTTTTGGTGCTAAGTAGAACCCTTTTGAAGACCGATAAGAGGAGTATTTGATTTGCGCAGCAAACCCAGAGCTTCAATCACAAGAAAGATGCAAATGTGTCCAATCTTTGCGAATTTAAAAAAAATGTTTTTAACAGAAAATAAAAGTTGCACACCCTCAAAACCCCTGCCTGCCCTGTTTGTTATTGTGGACAATGCGATGGATGCAGATTGGGTCGTAAGTGGCAGTCCCTCACAGTCCAGACCCGACATGGTGGTAGAGTGTTGGTCTGTGATCCATTTCAAACTGTCAATGCATAAATCATGAATCAAAATTGTGTCTATTGCAAGAAAATATTGTAATTTCACATAACTATACCACAAGGTCGTGAAAACTCTACCTGCTTAATTCACGAGGAGAAAACTAACTGGAACTAGCATCCTAGCCAAGTTACTAGTTAGTTAGCTAGGCTACCAGTTAGCTTTTTCCCCTTATCAAGCCTAGCTAGCTAGCCCTACTGGCTACTGACCAAATTAGCTAACATTTTTGATTGTAAGTACTAAGATTAGGGATGTTAATTTGCATAATTTAGTGAAATTAAATTGCCCTGTGTGTATTTTCTTTAGCATACACAGCCTATATTGAGGAGTTTTTATAAGCCCAGTTAGGGCCGGCCCTGGACGTTCTCATGCCTTAGGTGAGACAAAAACAACTGCTGTCCCCGTCCCCCTGTACAGCAGGGGTTGGCAATAGGTTTGGCCTTGGCCAATTTTTTCTCAGCTAAAAGTTGGAGGAACAGAACGTAATAGCAGCCCAATTCATTGGCCTACACTACAAATTAAACACAATTTTTAACACACCTGGTTAGTAGGCTATATAATATGTTCAATACCATAGCCAATCTGATTTCATTGATAAAATCACCAATGTCTCTTAAAATTGTTTTTTAAATAATTATTTGTGCATTGATTGGGGGAAAACACCTTGCGAGCATGAGAAAATGTTGCACTTTGTACTGCACTTTCCTTAAATGCTCCTTCATGATTCAATCAAAGATACCCAGCATTTCCCCAAGCTTCAGAAAGTTCTCATTATTTTGCTTATTCAGCCTGTCGGTGGTCCCACGTAGCGCAATGTTCTGGGTGGCCATTACGCGAATCAGGGCCTCCGCAGCACCTGCTGCCTTGGGCATCGATAGTTTCCTTGGACACCAGCCTGATCTCCAGCTCCTTCCACCTCTAGAAACGATCTAGGTGGTCATACGACTTATCATGTGAGCTGAGGAGATGGCTCAGATTTCTTCCAGTCACTGGTTCCATCCGTGACCAGTGCAGATTTGCACTCACGTGAAAAAAGTTTGCAGCAAAAACAGAAGGCTGCATCATTTTGCTTGGAATAGATGAGCCATGGTCTCCCTCTCTCTCCCCGTTCGACAACATCCTATTGTATTGGTCCACCGAAAATGTTTGTTGCCCCTAATTGTTTGAATGTTAAATGACGAGACAGAGGCATTGATGCGAGTAACCAGTCTTGTTCGGTACATCACAATACATCCTGGTATCTCAAGCACACCGGTAAGACACATGAGTTGCAGTAATGAACATTTACCAACAGATGGCATCACTATGCCATCTTACACCCATAACATCTTCCCTTTAATAAAATAGGATAGGTGGTGTCAATTCACTAACAAAACAAACCTAGTAATAATTTCCAACATGAAGAGTTTAGTAAAAAAAAATATCAGGTAACAACAACACATTTTGATATTCTCTTCACTTTTATCTCTGTCTGTCAACAATCCCTGATGGGAAACCTACAGATTAACTATTTTTGGTGGCTGGGACAGACACCCGCAGCGTGAAAAGACGGGGTTTGTCTGCGAGGACTGCGGGTTCCCGCACAGGCGTGTCACCTGACAGTCTAAGGGGAGTATTGATGGGCGAGGGAGCGACCAACCTGTGATCCCATGGCTCTTCGCCCAGTGCCTCAGGCCCCATGTGACTTTCTGGTGTTCCGTCTTTTGTCATGCAACCCCCTTTGACCATCAGGGTTCTGAGTAGGTGCTGGCTCAGCAATCCGAAGGTCAACCCTGTTACGACGGTACAGTGATCCATTCACTTCGACAAAGTAGGAGCGTGGTGCCACTTTCTGTACACAGGATCCGAGTCTCCAGAAGCCCATCCGGTTCCCTGGTAGTGGCTTCATTCACTCCGTTTCACCCACCCTGAGCTCAGGAAAGTCTTTTGCTGATTTGTCGTAGATGAACTTGGAGACCTGTCTTCTGTGACGTAGCTTCACCAGCACCTCTGTCACCACACATGGCTCCAGGAGAGTGCTGGCTACTGGCAGAGCTGCTTTTAAGCGCCGTGCCATGAGGCGCTGGGCCGGGCTGCTATCCATGCCTTCTGTCGGGGTATTGCGCCACTGCAGGATTGCTTTCCAGGCATCTTTGCCCTCTCACAGAGCTATTTTGCAGAGGTTCTTTGCAATTTTTACTGCAGACTCCACCTTCCCATTAGCTTTTGGGTGTCATGGTGATGAAGTGACTTTGTCAAATTCCCATCCTGCAGCACATTTTCGGAACTCAACTCCGGAGAATTGGGGTCCATTGTATGAAATTACCCTATCTGGCTGGCCATAGCGGGCAAACTGAGCCTTGCAGCATTTGATCGTTGTCTCTGCTGAGAGGTCGGGGAGGAGGTCAATCTCCCAAAAGTCTGAGTAATGATCGACTACCAGCAGAAAGTCTTTGCCACTGTGCTGGAAGAGATCTAGACTTACTATCTGCCAGGGGCGCATCGGTAGCTCGTGGGACATCATTGTCTCTCTCTGTTGCTCAATGGCATATTCATTGCAGATTGTGCATTTACTGACATAGTCTTTGATTTCACTCTGCATTCCTGGCCAATACAGTGTGTCACGTGCTTGTCTGTAACATGCCTCACCTCCTATGTGACTTGAGTGCACGAGTGTCAACATCTCAGGGCGCAGAGACCGGGGAATAACGACTCCCTGACACTTGAATATTACTCAGTTTTGAACACTGGCCAATATTCTCTGACAGCTAAAGCAGTTTCTTCCTTGCAGTCGGGCCAGCCCATCAGAATCACAGACCTCAATGCCTGGAGTTGCTCGTCCCTGTCTGTGTGCTGTCTGATTTGGTAGCTGGTCCGTAACATTGAGGTAGTCAGTCTGGTTGATGTGTTCAACATCCACTTGCTCTGTTTGTAAGCTGCACACTGCGCGATGTTCATGCATGGAGCATGTGTGAGTGCCTGATGCAGTAGCCCTGTTGAGCGTGTCACTCACATACATCTCTGGCCCTGGCTTATACACCACCTTGAGGTTGTAGTTTTGTAGGGCCAGTAGCATGCTCTGCAGTCGTTTTGGGGCATTCAGAAGAGGCTTTTGATGTACAGGTAGTGGTGGAAGCGTTGGCATGCAAACACAATGCTGAGGCACTCCTTCTCTATCTGGGCATAGTTCTGCTCTGTTGGGGTGATTGCCCTAGAGGCGAATGCCACAGGCTGGCCCTCCTGCATGAGGCAACAGCCAAGTCCATACTGGCTTGAGTCACTCTGAATCGTGACAGGTTTTGACACATTGTAGTATGGCAGTACAGGTGTCTGGATGAGCAGTTGTTTTATTTGCCTCACCGCTGCGTCATGTTTTGGGAGCCAATGCCAGATAGTGTCCTTGTCATTGAGCCTCCTTATTGGCTCACACACTTCAGAGAGCCGCGGTAGGAATTTGGCCAGGTAGGTGACGAATCCGATGAAGCGCTGCACTCCCTTCACGTCAGATGGGTGGGGCATTTCCAAGACAGCCTTCACTTTTTCAGGATCCACCTTCAATCCGGTGGAGGACAAGATGTGCCCATGAAAGCGGACCTCTGGCACTTTAAACTGAAGCTTTTTTATGCTTAGCCTTGGCTTGACCTGTCTGCATCTGACCATCAGGGCCAACAGCTTGGTGTCATGGTCACATTCTGCCTCCTCATCACTGTCCCCACAGCCCACCACGAGAATGTCATCTGCTATGGGTTCCACGCCACTGGGTCCCATCAACAGCTCATGCTGTTTCCGCTGATACACCTCTGGAGCCACGGAGACACCAAACGGAAGCTTCAACCACCTCTTCCAGCCCCAGGGTGTCCAAAAGCTGGTCATGTAGCTGCTGGACTCATTGAGCTTGCACTGCAGGAAGACATCTCTGGCATCCACGAGAGTGAAGACTCTGGCCTTTGGGAGCTTGTAAAGAACATCCTCCAACATGGGCATAATGTAATGTGAACATCGCAGAGCCCCCGGTTGAGGTGTTTAGGATCATTGCATATCCGTAGCTTGTCTGCTTTCTTGACGATAACCATATTACTTATCCAGTCTGTAGGCTCGGTGACAGATATGATGTGGCCATCTGCTTTGTATTTGTCAAGCTGAGCCTTCGTAGCTGCTTTCATGGCCACTGGTACTTTGCGGGGTGCACACTGGACAGGCTGGATTGCTGCGTCCAACTCAAAGTGGACTTCCCCGGGAACTGACTCGACCGGTGCGTTGAAGACATCATGGTACTTGCTTAGGGGTGTGTCCTTGCTCAGGGGCCCAGCCTGGACTTTGTCTATAATGTTAAGATCAGCTGGGATGGTGAAGTTAATAAGCCCAAGGCGCTCGCATGTAGAACCTGACAGTAATGGCTGTTGACTAGCCTCAACTATTTCAAACTCAAGGGTGTGTTTTTGGCCACGTAAAACACACTCTGTCACAAACAGGCCTAAAGAGGTCATGAACTGGCCTGAATACAGTTTCAGATTGGTGCTACTCTGTGTGAGTTTCTCTCTGAGCGCGAGCCTCCTTTTGTCTTTAAGGCTCATAACGTTGCATGTGCCCCCTGAATCTAGCTGGCATTGCTGTGGTTTATTATTAAGTAGCAGAGTGACAAACCACTTTTGTCCTTTTGCCCTCACTGCCCATATGCACTCTCTAGCATATACATCTTCTGTGCTGTCGTTCCCTTCATCTGTGTTTGTTTCCATGGAGTGCACTTTACCCTCCTTTCTGTACCACAGGATTTGCATATTTTTCCATAGGCTGGGCAGTGTTCTTTTCCTCGTCCATAAGAAATACCACAATATCGGCATGTATTGGGGTTGTCTAATGCAGAGTTGGCTGTAGTATTAGCATTAGCTGTGGCAAAGGGGAATTTCTTTACTGGCTCCCTGACTGTAGCATTGACATTGTCCATATGTTGCCTTTCTAGCTCCTTGGACCTTATCCGTATATCAGTAAGCTCTGCTGCACGGCATGTCTCCACTGCCAAGGCCAGCGTCAGGTCGCGTTCTCTCTGCAAACGTCTGCGGGTGCCCTCATCAGTTATACCAAGCACAATCTTATCTCTGATCAGTTCCTCTCTTAAAGCACCCTTGTCACATGTCCCTTAACCTAGTGACAAAGCTGTCAATAGATTCCCCGTCCTCCTGTTTGCAACAACCGAAAACATAACGCTCGTAGATGACATTCTTTGCTGGCTTAAAGTAATGTTCAAGAGCATCAAGAATAGCTATAGCATTACCTTGCTGAGCTGCTGTTAGGTTCAGGTTGTGTTTGTATACATGTCGGCATTCAGTTTCCATTATAGTCCTCAAGGTGGCAGCCACTACCTCATCTTCCTTTTCCAGAAGTCCCGTTGCTAGCGCATAGTCCTCCTATTCACCTCTAAACGTATCCCAGTTCGTGCTCCAATCCCCGCTGAGATTCATAATGGCGGGAGGGGGAATTTTCGCTGCCTTGTCTAACCGGTGCTAACAACACTGAAGCTAACTAGCAAACTCACTCTAGCTAATGCCAATTCCGGCGAAATTTTACTCAAATAAAAATTAGTTTGGTAGACCAGAACAGGTGACTCTAATTTGCGGAAAGCATGGTTAGTTATCCGACTCTGACACCATGTTTGAATGTTAAATGACGAGACAGAGGCATTGATGCGAGTAACCAGTCTTGTTCAGTACATCACAATACATCCGGGTATCTCAAGCACACCGCTGCTAGTACCAGCTAACAGGGACTCGTCCATCTCGGCAAATGAACGGCCTGTCCTCTGGGGGTTGTCGTTCTCCACACTGGCTGATGGACATTGCTGCACGCTGATACATTTCAGCAGTGATTTCCTTTGGCTTAGAGATTGTGCCTCATTTCTAATTTCTTAAATTTTTCACATTAGCTTCATTTTTTGTCTCTTAGACATGGTAGCACATTTTGTTGCAAATCTCTATAGTTTACTTTTAGCTGAAATAATTTTCACTTGAAACTAGCTAACATTAACAGGCTAGGTTAAGCTACTGCATTAATCACTGACCGTCGTCGTCACAGACAAACAAAAAAAACTATACAATAATTGAATTGTCAGAATCATTTTTATTAATGCCAATCCCATAGAAACACACACATCACCATAGCTACCAATGATAGTTGGAGTGAACTTCTAGAGAAAGTCAGCAATGGCTATGAGCTGGTGGCTGGGGCGCCTCCGGCTGGTATAGTAGACGGGTCAAGGGGCGCCGAAATGCACACCCCCACCCCAAAAAATTTAGAAAAAAATATGAAAAAAATATATATACATTTACAAAATAACATGGGTAACTATTTACACAATTTCAATATTTGGAAGACCATCAGTCCTCTATCAAATCAATTGTATTTATATAGCCCTTCGTACATCAGCTAATATCTCAAAGTGCTGTACATCCTAAAACCCCAAACAGCAAGCAATGCAGGTGTAGAAGCACGGTGGCTAGGAAAAACTCCCTAGAAAGGCCAAAACCTAGGAAGAAACCTAGAGAGGAACCAGGCTATGAGGGGTGGCCAGTCCTCTTCTGGCTGTGCCGGGTGGAGATTATAACAGGACATGTCCGAGATTTTCAAACGTTTATAGATGACCAGCAGGGTCAAATAATAATAATCACAGTAGTTGTAGAGGATGCAACAGGACAGCACCTCAAGAGTAAATATGAACAGGTTAGGGTTCCATAGCCGCAGGCAGAACAGTTGAAACTGGAACAGCAGCAAGGCCAGGGGGACTGGGGACAGCAAGGAGTCATATATATATATATATATATATATATATATATATATATATATAACAAATATTATTTTAAATTAGCCCTATATCTACTATTCTTATTGTTGTTTTCGCTGTTTATAATTGATCACTTGGCAACATTGACCTTGTCATTCATGCCATTAAAGCATATAAAATGAGAGGGAGAGACAGATGGAGAGACAGGATTAGAGGTAGCATATAGATAAGATTTATACTTTTCTGGGGAGGAATTTAAAAAAGCACACAGCAGGAAAAAAAGGAGAAGTTAATGAGACGCAGAGCAGGGAGTCACTCACCACTACGCAGGTGCCTTACTGGATAAGGAATCCTTAATGGAACCATGGAAAACCACAGGTGTCAATTCAGCAAATCATAAATCAAGTGGCCACCTCTACTGCGCTGTGTAGATTATAAATCTGAAGTGAGTTGGCAATGTAAGTAAAAGTTATGTGAAATTAAATCACTGAATGATCCATCCACCTTGCGTCTCATGACAAAGCTTAACACTTTGGAGAAGTCAATGGGTTCTCAAACCCAAAATTTTCAAGTGAGAGACCACAATTGAGATCCACTAGTTGCACATTTCATTCATCTACACATTTTTTTTAAATAATGCAAATATAAAAAATACTGAATGATGCTGTGACGCCAAATTGCTTAAAATAAATTGAACTAATCAATAAAAAAGTAGGCTACTTTCAAACATCAAAGATTGTTGTTCTCTATAATATATAAGGGGGTTAGGGTATAGGCCTGCATGAGGGGATTTGATGGAGGAAGACATTTCTTCAATAATGGGGAGATCTGGACTAGGATTAATATACTGTAGCAATTTTACGAAATAGGCTTGAATTACAAACTGACCCAGCATAGCATGCATGCAGCCACCACTTCAAATGAATGAATTAAATAATACAACTAATTGAGGGTTGTTATCTACAAGTAAATAGAAGACTATCAGAAAAAGAGCAGTAGGGCAATGATCAAACATTAATGCACGAGACTAGTGTTATACGGATCACAGTAAGCAAGTGAAACCTTAATCGAACCTAGCATGCGCTCACTGTCAAGGCTCAGAACAATTTAAATCTTAAGCATTGTTAAATATCCAAGCTGTGTCCCAAAACTATCATTACTGAAGTTGCACTTGAAAACCCGTTATTTACCGACTGCCTCAGACCACTCGTAGAACATCTTATTTGCATTGTTAGATGCGTTTTTTTCTGACAACTTCACAACCATTAAACTATGTAACTGTTTTCAAGTCACTATTGGCCTCATGGTGAAATCCCAGAGTGGTTTCCTTCCTTTCCGGCAACTGAGTTAGGAAGAACGCCTGTATCTTTGTAGTGACTGGGTTTATTGATACACCATCTGAAGTGTAATTAATAACTTCACTTCAATATGCTCAAAGGGATATTCAATGCCTGCTTCTTTTTTTTGCCCGTCTACCAATAGGTGCCCTTCTTTGTGAGGCATTGGAAAACCTCCCTGATCTTAGTGGTTAAATCTGTTTGAAATTCACTGCTCGACTGAGGGACCTTACAGATAATTAATTGCCTGTGTGGGGTACAGAGAGATGAGGTAGTCATTAAAAAATCATGTTAAATACTATTATTCCACACAGAGTGAGTCTATGCAATTTATTATGTGACTTCCTAAGCACAGATTGTTGAAATAAAGCCTTTGAATACAAAAGCATTTGAACTCCCATGAATCGGAACGATAGTGCCACAGACGAAGAAGAACAGCATTCGCGTAATATTATTTTCCTCACAATGCTCCATGAACTTGTGAGTTCTCGGGTAAAACAGATGCCTGTCATTAAGAAGTTCGATTTTTTTTTTAATGACAAACCCTATCTACACATTTGGCAATGGGCTCGTCCACCAGCTGATTTCCTAGTATACCACAATGGATCAGTTTTTCCTGTTACGACTAATCTAATGAGCTAACTCTCTTTATTGTGCTCGTGGGACAAAAATGAATGGCAGGAAAGTGGCCATGTGATTCATTTTCCCAGCATATTGGGCTGAAACAAAAAAATCCAGATTGTGACTTTAAATGAGAGCCTAAAACCTAACTTGATATGTTTATGCACAACTTTAACTTTAATTTAAATCATGTTTTGTTGACATCAATAAGGATTTGGTAAAACAAAGTGAGAAAGAGTGACAGTTGCTGAGTGGAATGTTTTAGAGATTACATGACATGCAGTAGAAGAGTCCCTAGCCGACCTGGTTAAATATTTAAAACAACTTCCAATGTTTGTGTTCAAGGTGCATTTGATTTAACTTGATGCTTGCAATTTTGGGGCTATTCTATTTATTCCATACTAGGTAGATTAAATATAATGTAATGCAAATATTTCAGTCATTAGTCATTATTGAGGTTGTTGTCTTTTTTACCACTCCCATTGAACACAGATCACTTCAGATAAGTCCCTATTGGTCTTTGAACTTCAGCTGTTGAGACATCGCTCTCTGGTGAACATAGTTCTGACAGACGATTGCAAGTAAGTGTTTACACCTTTCCTTTAGTTTATTTACTTTCAGTCAAACGATTTGTATAATTTAGAGACATAATCTTTCCTCAGTTTGTCATATTTAGAAAGACCACACACTCACCAACACCTATCTTAGAATAACAGTACAAAGTAAAGCACAACTAGACCGTTTAGCTTTTCGCACACCATGTGAACACATTTGTCAGTCCAGCAATGATCAATAATATGGACAATTAGCTCCATTCTGCATGTTCCAGCAACTTTTCCTCTACTGTAGTGTCTTGTTGTTTGGTTATGTGTAATTATTGTCGTCTGTTACTATGAGTGACAGTTCACAAGTAAATATACACAGCATACATTGTTGAATATTGTTTAACTGCAGCTGACATCTACATGGATTTTTTTGTATTAATGATTGCACATTAGTAGACTTTGACAGAGAGCTAAAGCAAGTATAAAAAATATTGCAACATGTTGTATACAACAAGATAAAGCTTTATCCTTCCTCCATGAATTACATTTTGACAACAATACTTAATAAAACATTTTAAAAAAGAACTTTTATTTAACCAGGTAGACCAGGTAGAACAAGTTCTCATTTACAACTACAACTGCGACAAGATTAAGCAAAGCAGTGCGACAAAAACAACATAGAGTTACACATGGGATAAACAATCGTACAGTCAATAACACTTAACACTTAAGACTTGTCTGATCACTCTATAATGACACATATTGTTTTATGACACTAATGATATAGCTGATGTTTGGGAAGTAAGAGCTTTTAATGAGCTTTTTTACATTTCATTCAAGGGAAGTACAATAAAGGTTTTCCTGTTTGCACGTTGAAGTCCTTCAGCTATTTCATCCAGGGCAAAAACTCATGGTCAATATCTTTATCAATCCAGTTAATGATTTCCACTCGGAATGCTCATGTGTACTAAATCAAATCAAATCCAATTGTATTTGTCACATACACATGGTTAGCAGATGTTAATGCGAGTGTAGCGAAATGCTTGTGCTTCTAGTTCCGACAATGCAGTAATAACCAACGAGTAATCTAACCTAACAATTCCACAACTACTACCTTATAAGTGTAAAGGGATAAAGAATACGTACATAAAGATATATGAATGAGTGATGGTACTGAACGGCATAGGCAAGAAGCAGTAGATGGTATCGAGTACAGTATATACATATGAGATGAGTAATGTAGGGTATGTAAACAAAGTGGCATAGTTTAAAGTGGCTAGTGATACATTTGTTTACATCAATTTCCATCAATTTCCATTATTAAAGTGGCTGGAGTTTAGTCACTATGTTGGCAGCAGCCACTCAATGTTAGTGGCGGCTGTTTAACAGTCTGATGGCCTTGAGATAGAAGCTGTTTTTCAGTCTCTCTGTCCCTGCTTTGACGCACCTGTACTGACCTCGCCTTCTGGATGATAGCGGGGTGAACAGGCAGTGGCTCGGGTGGTTGTTGTCCATGATGATCTTTATGGCCTTCCTGTGACATTGGGTGGAGCAGGTAGTTTGCCCCCGGTGATGCATTGTGCTGGCTTGCATAGAGCCTTACATAATATATTGTTACATGTTGAAATACCATCAAATATTCATTAAAATCAAGTCACACATTTGATTTTAACAGTGATAATTCAAATCTGACTCTCGCTTCTTGTGCACTTCAACAGCAAGAGTATCAGAAAATATTTCACAGCCTGATTATGTAAAAGAAAACGCATAGTAGTTGTAAACTAGGCATGCTAAAGGAAAGTCTCTAGTGTATGCAAACAACACCTTTTTAGCCTGCAATAATATGCATTACATTCTCTCCTATAACTAGTCATTAAAAAATACACTTGTCTCTTTAAGAGGGAAGAAGAAATGTGACATGATCGTGTAAAAACCAACTAGCACAGGAATAATCAATTGCGTAATAGAGAAACTGCAGCACGAGCAACAAGGACTTCTCCAAGAGCTGAAGTTGCATGCTTGCGCTGCAGTTTCTCTAGGGTATCATTGGTTAGACTAAGGTTGTTCAAAGAGGTATTTCAGAGAAGGGGATACGAGTACATGTGTAGTGGTTGAATTGGAAGAGAGAAACAATAGAATAACTCCATGACTTCAGTGTATGACCAACAACAGGTGAGATGAGGACAGCACAACTACGGAGTAGCTAAGCTTTGTAAGTAGATACAATCTATGTTTAACAAACCTGCTCATGGATGCAAGGAATAATCCATCTTAATAAAACAGCTCACGTCACATACAGTAAGTCATATTGATTCTGCATCTGAAGATGGCTACGTGCTGTATTTACCACAGTATGGGACTATAATCTTAAACCAGGGCTGTTCTTCCATTATGGAGGGCAAATTTACCATGTCTGATTAAAACTACACAAATATTTTTTCAGAGTGACAGCCATGACTATTGGATTATATGATTCAGTGCAGGAATCTAACAAAAGCCTACAGGCTGCTGTCTTACAGGCATAAACTAAGTAAAAACTAAACCTGTCATATCCTAAACCAGGTCTGTTATGTTGTTTTTTGATTGTATAAATTCCCATACCCAATGTTGGTTTTTCTGGGTGCCTTTTCTATACTGAACGAAAATATAAACGCAAAATGCAACAATTTCAAAGATTTTGCTGAGTTACAGTTCATATAAGAAAATCAGTCAATTTAAATAAATCCTTTATGCCCTCATCGATTGATTTCACTGGGAATACAGATATGATATGTTGGTCACAGATACCTTAACAAAAGAGGTAGGGGTGTGGATCATTAAACCAGTCAGTATCTGGTGTGATCATCATTTGCCTCGTGCAGCGTGACACATCTCCTTCACATAGAATTGATCAGGCTGTTGATTGTGGCCTGTGGAATGTTGTCCCACTCCTCTTCAATGGCTGTGCGTAGCAAAACATTTTTTTTTTAAAGATTTTAACTTATTTAACTATGAAAGTCAGTTAAAGAACAAATTCTTATTTCCAATGACGGCCTACTCTTGCCAAACCTTCCCATAACCCAGACAGCGCTGGGCCAATTGTATGACGCCCTATGATACTCCAGATCACGACTGGTTGTGATACAGCCCAGGACCGAACCAGGGTCTGTAGCGATGTCTCTAGCACTGTGATGCAGTGCCTTAGACCGCTGCGCCACTCGGGAGCTAGTAGTTC
The DNA here is from genome assembly GCF_034236695.1 of Oncorhynchus nerka. Taxonomy (NCBI): domain Eukaryota; kingdom Metazoa; phylum Chordata; class Actinopteri; order Salmoniformes; family Salmonidae; genus Oncorhynchus; species Oncorhynchus nerka. The sequence continues at coordinate 42,604,536 of NC_088410.1, read as the reverse complement.
CTGAATATTGTCGGGAACTGGAACGCGCCGTTGTACATGTCGCTCCAGGTCATCCCAAACATGCTAAATGGGTGATATGTCTGGTGAGTATGCAGGCCATGGAAGAACTGGGACATTTTCAGCTTCCAGGAATTGTGTACAGATCCTTGTGACATGGGGTCGTGCATTATCATGCTGAAACATGAGGTGATGGCGGCGGATGAATGGCATGCCAATGGGATTTAGGACCTCATCACGATATCTCTGTGTATTCAAATTGCCATCGATAAAATTGTATTTGTTGTCCATAGCTTATGCCTGCCCATACCATAACCCCACCGCCACCCCGGGGAACTCTTTTCACAACATTGACATCTCAAATCGTTCGCCCATACAACGCCATACACGTGGTCTGTGTTTGTGAGGCCGGTTCGACGTACTGTCAAATTCTAGAAAACAACATTGGAGGCGGCTTATGGAACTTAACATACAACTTAACATACAATTCTCTGACAATAGCTCTGATGGACATTCCTGCTGTCAACATGTCAATTGCACACTCCCTCAAAACAAGACATCTGTGGCATTGTGTTGTGTGACAAAACTGCACATTTTAGAGTGGCCTGTTATTGTCCCCAGCACAAGGTGCCCAAATTATAGAGAAATAAGCTTTTCTGGGATTGTTTTACATAAACTCATGCGACCAACAACACTTTGCATGTTACGTTTATATTTCTGTTCAGTGTAGATTACATTGTGGTGTGATATATTTACAAGGAACTTGGAAACAGTGTGTAAGCCCTCCACACATTACACAGGACACATACAGGACAAATGTGCAGGTGCTATTTGGCCTTACTGGTTGTTGTTCCTTATCCACTATCCAGTTCTATTTTTTTCATCCTTGTTTTAGCAGTTAAAACATGACTGCCACATTATTATTATTATTATAGTTCTGGAAGGCGGTATGAGAGGTTTTAGAATAAACACCGTTACAGCGGTTACATTAATGAATAATTTATTTAAAGGGAAAGGGCTCTTAAGAAAAAAAGTGTTTTCAGGCAGTGATAAAACATGATACAGCATATTGTAGAATACTTCCCATAAATGTCATGTGAGCAACCTGGTCTCAGAGCAAAACGTATTATTTATTTATTACATACACCACTTTGATTTGACCGTTTTCTATGATATATATCTTTCGACTGCTTTAGTATGATATATTGCATTTGACTTCTTTAATTTGATATATTACATTTGACCACTTTAGTATGATATATTACGTTCAACTGTTTTAGTATCATGTGCCATGTTAGATTAGGGGTTAAGGTTAGGAGAAAGGTTAAAGTGTTAAGGTGATAGAGAAGGGTTAGCTAACATGCTAAGTGGTTGCAAGGTAGCTAAAAAGTGGTAAGTAGTCCAAAGTTGCTAATTTGCCAAAATGAGATTCAAACACGGAACTTTTGGGTTGCTAGGCATTTGTGTATGTTTGGTATGACCTACTGTCATACCAAATGTAACATATCATACTAATTTGAGTGTTCCAGATTTACCTATACAAATGTAATGGGCTCAATTTTGCTCACACAAAATAGCACTGAGCTGTGCAACAAATACTGTAAAATGTACTTTACTCTGCAGGGTGATTGATGTTACTATTTTTATAATAGTAAACACTATAATGTCTTAACTATCATAAGAGTACGAGTAGATTTTAAATGGTTTCCATGTTAGCTAGTTTATTAATATAACTTAAATGTTTCCCTCCACTCTGCAATGCAGGTGAAGGGAAAAGCAATACCAATTGTAATTTGGCTGAACATGACTAATTCAATCTAACAGTAGCGAATTCAAAAGCTCACAGTTGGCATTGTTTGTTACTCACACACATTATATTATGTTTGAAACTACTTTTGTTTCTTGTCAATTGGCCACATTTCATTTCCCCTTTTTGGTGCACCCTCAGCATGTGATTAAAAGCTCAGCATTTAGCCACTGAAGTTAAAAAAGAGTAGGAAACTCTCTCTACCGCTCCTGCTGTCTCTAGAGAGTTGAAAACAGCAGGTCTGGGACAGATAGCACATCCGGTGAACAGGTCAGGGTTCCATAGCCGCAGTTTAAACTGGAGCAGCAGCACGGCCAGGTGGACTTGGGACAGCAAGGAGTCATCAGGCCAGGTAGTCCTGAGGCATGGTCCTAAGGCTCAGGTCCTCAGAGAGAGTGAAAGGAAGAGAGAGAGGGAGAATTAGAGAGAGCATACTTAAATTCACACAGGACACCGGATAAGACAGGAGAAATACTCCAGATATAACAGACTGACATAAAAATGAAGCTCTATGGGAGAAATCCCTGCCTCCAGCTGTTTGCTTAGAAATTCTAGGGACAGTTAGGAGGCCTGCGTCTTGTGACCGTAGCGTACGTGTAGTTATGTACGGCAGGACCAAATCGGAAAGATAGATAGGAGCAACCCCATGTAATGTTTTGTAGGTTAGCAGTAAAACCTTGAAATCAGCCCTTGCCTTAACAGGAGGCCAGTGTAGAGAGGCTAGCACTGGAGTAATAGGATCATTTATTTGGTTCTAGTCAAGATTCTAGCAGCCGTGTTTAGCACTAACTGAAGTCTATTTAGTGCCTTATCCGGGAGCATTGCAGTAGTCTAACCTAGAAGTGACAAAAGCATGGATACATTTTTCTGCACAATTATTGGACAGAAAGTTTCTGATTTTTGCAACAGTCTTGATATGTTCATCAAAAGAGAGATCAGGGTCCAGAGTAACACCAAAACACCTATAATAGAGGAACTGGAGGAACCCTGGACTGGAGGCATGGCTTAGTAGAACCTTGGCTTTCAAATAGATATGTTTAGGTCACCCATGGGAGTAAATGTCCTTCCTGTTCATCTTTTCTGTTGTATTGTCATCACATGTTAAGGTTAAAAACTGACAGTTTTGTAGATTCAATGACACTTACTGAGGTGTATGAGTTCCTCAGGATCCTATGCAAAGTTGGAATAGCACCACTTTATTACACGATGCAATCAGCAATGTTAATTATGACTATGATATTAGAATGTGTAATATGCACAAATATTCAAGGAAAATGTACATTTGCAGTGTACAGCCATAACATGATGAACAGAAGTTATATTTACTCTAACTGGTGGCCAAAAAGAACCCTGTGAAAGCAAAGCCTCCGATCTTCTGATAGGCTGCCACCTCTACAATATATTAGAGGAACCTTTTTGATCTTGAAAGGTTCCCAGTGTGACAATTTTTTGAACTCCAAAATGATCTTCCAGGCTCTTTTACTTCTAAAGGCGTCCGCATGCTTCCTAGCCGAAACAGTTTAGAAGAGTTTGTGTACCGGTCAAAAGTTTCAGAACACCTACTCATTCAAGGGTTTTTCTTTATTTTTTACAATTTTCTACATTGTAAATGAATAGTGAGGACATCAAAACTATGAAATGTAGTAACCAAAAAGTGTTAAACAAATCAAAATATATGTTTTCTTCGAGATTCTTTAAATGGCCACCCTTTGCGTGATGACAGCTTTGCACACTCTTGACATTGCAGCCCAAATAAATGCTTCACAAGTTCAAGTAACAGACACATCTCAAAATCAACTGTTCAGAGAAGACTGTGTGAATCAGGCCTTCATGGTCAACTTGTCCTTCTGTGTGAGAAATAAATATTCTAAACATACTCTGGAAAGTTGTGGGATGTGATAGATCCCAAGTGAATACAGTGTCGTGGAAATTTCCTGTATTACCAAATAATGAGAGAGCAAACCACACACAAGTCAGAGTCATATTATAAAGTCCATCTTTAATTACATGAGCTTCACCCATAGTCCTGTGACTCTCAGATCAATTCAGTGTCTATAAATGAATTGATCTGAGAGTGCTTACAAAACAGTTCTTAGTATCATTTATAGCCAAGACACACCCATCTCAACTCACATGACTAATAACAGATCTTAGGAACATTACACAAAGAACCTTTTACTTGCAAGATGAGTATCCCATAGCTAGATAGCATTAGCTATAAATTATTGTTCAGTTTAGTCTCCTAAACGAAGTTCCTTATCTCGTTCTTGGTACCACTTCGGACCAAAACATTACCTCATCCAATGGCATATATCAATATATTCAATTCTAGATACACCCATCTCAAATACACTCCCTACTGGACAAGCTCACCGAGACAGTGAGCCTCTTAGGTCATATACTAGATCAAGATAAGGGCAACCTCAGAGGGGACATGTAATAGTTACAGACACATTCCCATAAGAAGACAAGCCTGACCTCTCCCCTCTCTGGGCCCCTAGTGACTAAGCCCTAGCAGAGAAGAGATAACTGCAAACTGCCAACAGTATTATCCAAAAGAAGACATTCTAATGATATATCTCACATAAGCATTATTATGTAAATAAAACGTCTTATTTATCAATGTTACCTAACTAATTCTGATTCAGCCACGACAACAGCCACTTGCATAAAAAAACACATTTTAAAAGCAATGAGGCTGATGCAACAGATCAAAACGTTTAGCTTAAAATGTTGCTAAACTGTGAGGCTATTTCTTCACATTAGGAAACGCAGTAATGTGCACATGGCAGTAAGCGTAAGCGTGAATGTTCCAAAATGCAATCAATTAGTGGGAAAACACCATTCTCAAATTGACCACAAATGCGATTATGCATGTAATGCTTTATTATAGAAGTGCCTTTTTATGGTGAAAATGATCTTCCCGAAACTCACGCGCCGCCTATGTACAGTATGCCAGTTAGGCTCTACATTGGTTGTAAAGAGGATTAATGTGCTTAATTTTAAGAAGTTATTATGCCCCTATAGTTGTGATACATGGGCTAGGCTACATGAGGTAGGTGACTATGATTAGAAAAAGTCGACAAAAAAAGGTATGTGCTGTTTCTTGCCTTACTACACATGCTGGGCATCATTCACACGTGATAATATTGTCAGACATGAGTCTATTCTTCATTTAGTCTTGTCTTTACATATGCTAAACAATATATGTGTGAAATTGGTTTGGATTTAGAATGGACCATTATCATGCACCTGTCTTGGAACAGGGGCCAAGGGAAAAAATACATGTCATCTATGCACATAAATAGTGAATGGAGGACACTTTCCCCGTGTGTCACGCCTTGGTCATTGTATTTTGTGTTTTGTTATATGTTTGGGTAGGCCAGGGTGGGACATGGGTTTATATGTTGTTGTCGTATTGGGGTTTGTATTATTTGGGATCGCGGCTGATTAGGGTGGTATAGTGTGGTATAGGATTGGCTGCCTGAGGCGATTCCCAATCAGTCAGGTGATTCTTGTTGTCTTGGATTGGGAACCGTATTTAGGCAGCCTTAGTTTCGCTTTGTATTCGTGGGTGATTGTTCCTGTCTCTGTGTTGTAGTCACCAGATAGGCTGTAATTAGTTTCACGTTCTGTTTGTTGTTTTGTATTCTGAGTTATTTCATGTACCGCATTTCATTCATTAAAGTCATGAGTAACCAACACGCTGCATTTCGGTCCGACTTTCCTTCAACAAACGAAGAACGCCGTTACACCGTGGTTCATTTTCATGCCGGCCAGATAGGCTATACTCCTGTTGTAAAGCAAAGCAATGTGCTTAATATTAGGAAAGTTGAGAAATAAATATAGAAAACTGATGGGGCCTCCTCCTTTTAATAGAGGCCATCAAAACCCTGTTTTGTCACACACTTTCGAAGCCTATAGAGATGTTGCGCAATGAGCTCATGGACTCTCAGGAGTGTTTGATTAGATTTCAATTACATTTGCATTGATGTCATAGTGATTATAGGAATAATAGAGTGCTGGTTGCCATGCAGTTAGCAATTTTGGTAGGCTACTAATGACTACCAGCAGCATCAGAGCTTGGAGAAGCCTAGTTACCATGACTAAATGGTCTTGTGGAATTTGACTGCGGTCATGACTAGTCACACCAGATACTGACTGGTTTTCTGATCAACCTTTTCTTCCTTTTTTTAAAGGTATCTGTGACCAACAGCTGAATATCTGTATTCCCAGTCGTGTGAAATCCATAGATTAGGTCCTAATGAATTAATTTCAATTGACTAAATTCCTTATCTCAACTGTAACTAAGTAAAATCTTTGAAATTATTGCATGTTGCATTTATATTTTTGTGCAGTGTACATTTGTGATTTTATTTTCGAATGATCTGTTGCTCGGTGAACATGCGAGAATAAATAATAATAATAATAATAGCAATATGGATGGTGTAAAGAGATAGATGGGAGGGGTTGAATGGAGCTGAAGGGTGGGACTATATAGGTTCAGAACTTTTGTGAAAGAGCACAGTTAGAAATATATTGCAAATAGACATCATAACATATGTATGTGTATGTATATGTGTGTGTGTGTATATCTATATTCTATAAATATACTACCGCTCAAATGTTTGTTTTTGTAAGAAAAGCTACTTTTTGTCCATTAAAATAACATCAAATTGATCAGAAGTACAGTGTAGACATTGTTAATGTTGTAAATGACTATTGTAGCTGGAATCAACAATTTCGGAAATTGTATATGGAAAATCTACATAGGCGTACAGAGAACCATTATCAGCAACCATTACTCCTGTGTTCCAATGGCACATTGTGTTAGCTAATCCAAGTTGATCATTTTAAAAGGCTAATTGATCATTAGAAAACCCTTTTGCAATTATGTTAGCACAGCAGAAAACTATTGTCCTGATTTAAGAAGCAGTAAAACGGGCCTTCTTTAGACAAGTTGAGTATCTAGAGCATCAGCATTTGTGGGTTCGATTACAGGCTCAAAGTGGCCAGAAACAAAGACTTTCTTCTGAAACTCGTCAGCCTATTCTTGTTCTGAGAAATTTAGGCTATTCCATGCGAGAAATTGCCAAGAAACTGAAGATCTCATACAAGATCTCCCTTCACGGAACATTGCAAACTGTCACTAAACAGAATAGAAAGAGGAGTGGCAGGCCCCGCTGCACAACTGTGCAAGAGGACAAGTACATTAAAGTGTCTTGTTTGATGAACAGACGCCTCATAAGTCCTCAACTGGCAGCTTCAGTGAAGAGGCGACACGGGGAAGCTGTTCCTCTGTCCAGTGTCTGTGTTCTTTTGCCCATTTATTTTTATTTTTTTTTATTGGCCAGTCTGAGATATTGCTTTTTCTTTGCAACTCTGTCTAGAAGGCCAGCATCACAGAGTCACCTCTTCACTGTTGACATTGAGACGGGTGTTTTGCAGATACAATTTAAAATGATAAACTTGAATTAGCTAACTTGATAGCCACTTCCAGACACAAATGAGAGAACAGCTCACTCTGACCATTTTACTTGTCCTAGCAGAGCTTGGTAGGCTGTTTGCATGTTATCCAGAGCATTGGTGACTAATTGTGCTGCTGGCAACAATTGAATAACTTTTTTTTGCCAACGTTTACTGACACCGGCCATACTCAACGGGTGTTGAGCGTTTTTAAATTTGTCAGTTATTCTGTGAATTTACCAGCTACGTCTATCAACAGCCGTTGCAGTGACATCATGAACATTGTATTGAAATGGTAACTTGCATAGTGGAGTCTTTTGTTTAGACATGTAGCTAGATAGCTAAACAATCAACCATATTCCCAACTCATAAAGTTACTACCCTGCAAGAATCTGCATGTAACTAACAAACCAGGTTCAGTGTTTGCTAGCTAACATTAGGCTAGCAATGCAAATAGCTCTGAAATATGAATAATATTACTACATAGATCATACACGTAATGTTAGCTAGTGAGACAGCCAGCTAAAGTGAGATAGCTAGCTAAAAGTACGCTTTAAATTGAAATGATAATGACTTTCTGACAAAATTAGAAACATGTCATATCTGAAAATGTAGCTAGCTAGACTATCTTATACATGGATGGACACTTCTTCTCTGTCACAGATGCCATGGTTGCCCTTAGTTTGAAGATGTAATCTGGAGACGTGTTTTATTCAACAGCCTTCTGTGTTTTCTCTTTTCGACTCCCTCTGCATATTTTCAGTCAAAAGCAATCATTTTCTCCATCTCCTTAGCTATCATACTCTAATTCCACCAGACATTCCACTGATTTCAAAACTCTGTTCTCCAGAAAGTGGAGAGAAACCCTTTTGCAGTTCTACTGACCAGCTCATGTTATAGACAGAAGCCTGCTACGTGGCAGACCAATCCAAACTCATCTCTGGACATGTCCAGCGCACCCATTATCTCAGTCAATCATGGCTAACGGAAAGGTTCCTGTCTTTTTCCATGGCTAAACCAACTAGGCTCGTATTTTAACAATTGTATTCATATTTATAGATGGCATACAAGTTTGTAATTAAGGCACATGAAAGTTCACATGTTCCAGAAGGCATTTCTGAAAAGAACACATTTTTACATTCAAATGGCTCTCCTGTGAAGTAGTGACTCGCGACATATGCATAGTTTCCTGAAACAAGTCACAAATATACTATGTAGGCCTACTGTCAGTATTCTTTAAAAAAAATAAGATGTCCACATAAGCTTATGTCTAATGAGTCAATATCCGGCCATACCATGTATGATATCCAGAGGGAATCCACAAATGATTTGTGCATGTAAGAAAAATATGGATTTCACATTGTCAAATTATTGAGCATGTGCTGGAAACTCAGAAATGCACCAGAAAATGTGCTTTCAAAATGTGCTTTCAAGATCCGGATATGGACCTCAGCCCAGAGAAGTTTCATATCTTGAATGTGCTGAGAGGACTGTGGGTTAGAGGGATATGATTCATGAGAAACCGTTGTCGCCACACAATTGACTGTGACTTCATTGTGCCATTGCTAGATATGTTTAAGATATGTTTAGTTATTTACCTAGTTTTAACTGTTAGTTTGTTTTGCCAATATCTCATTTGTTGTCAGGTAAAGGTTTCTGTTTTTTCAAATATCAGTTCTGAGTCCATATCAAGAAATGTCCATGTGTGATATTCTGAGTAATATTATATATATCTAAAATACGCATCTGGATTCAGAATTTGTCATCATATGGTGCATGTCCACAAAACTCAAAATATGCATTGGAAATGGTCTGTATTCTCTAGAACAGTGGTTCCCAAACTGTGGAGCGAGAGTGGTCGGCAGGGGGGCGCAGTGGTCCCCCCCCCTAAACTTAGTCCGGCTTAAAAGTTGTAATAGTAGAATGCACAAGGTGCAATTTCGAAATTGGTTAGTGCATCATCAGTTTTCCTCTTGTCATGTCAGTCATTGCATACCTTTAGAGAGCTATTCATAGAAATGTCCAGAACAACTAGCCCATGTCAGCTAACATTTATTTTGCTAGGTTTTTTAGCCCACATATTTTGTAGTAATTTTCGAGTCACTCAAATATAAAATTCAAAAGGCACTCGCACATCTGAGCAATCTCTTTGCAGGTGCATGGCAACAGTTGAACAAGATGAAGGAAAAAGGAAACCGCACACTGCTCTTGGTAGTGTCACTGATATTTAATAAGCTTACGTATCGGCCTCACGGCCTTCGTCAGAGCTTTTGAGAAGTTTTTTTACATTTAGCATTCTTATGTAGACCTAGCCCCACCCACATCCGTTCCATGCATGGAAAGGGGTTGGAGGCAAAGGAAAAACAAATAAGTGCTACCAAAAGAAATAAGCTTTTGCCCTGAATACAAATCATTTTGTTTGGGGAAAATCCAACGATGCACATCCCTGAGTACCACTCTTCATATTTTCAATCATGGTGGTAACTGCATGGTGTTATGGGTATGCTTGTCATCAGCAATAATAATTAGCCTAACGTGACAGTAGCCTAAATTATTCTTCAAAATAACCCCACCTTCTTCAGCTGGAGCTCAGGCTTAGTGGTTCTCATTTGTACCCTCAATCATATTTTGTAAAGAAGAGTGACAGTGTGTTTTTGCACAATATCTTAATTCAACTGGGTCTAAAAATTGTATGACACATCTGCTGACATATCTGGTAGCCTAAGTTTAAACTGATACAATTACCTTAATGACAAAGAACAGGCCTATACACACAAATGTACATATACATTTTGGTAATTTAGCAGACGATCTTATTCTGACTTGTTGTTTATTGACTACAGCTCAGCGTTCGACACCATAGTGCTGACCCTGGGACTAAACACCTCCATCTGCAACTGGATCCTGGACTTCCTGACGGGCCGCACCCAGGTGGTAAGGGTATGAAACAACAAAACTGCCACGCCGAAACTGAAAACACCTGGGCCCATCAGGGGTGTGTGCTTAGTCCCCTCCTGTACTCCCTGTTTCCCCATGACTGCGTAGCCAAGCACGACTCCAAAACATCATTCAGTTTTCTGATGAGACACCGATAACGATGAAACAGTTTATAGCGAGGAGGTGAGAGACCAAAACTGGCCAATGCTAAGAACGCAATAACACCTTTGTTGTTAAAGATTAGGCTACTTAATTTATGTACAAAATGAGGCCCTTTATTAAATATTAAGCCTACTTTTTTGTATTAGTCTTTGGATAGGCAAGATCAACCACAATTGCTCATCACTTAAGATTCTCTAAGAGTTAGCCTAGCCATGATTAGGCTACTATTCATCTCAGTTTGGATTAAAAAATAATAGGGGAGCCTCCCTCATGATTTGAGGTTTTCTTTCAAAAACTCTCTCCTTACTTTCACAAAAAATTCTACCGCATGTACCTTGTGTTCAATAGGGTAAATGTTATTTTGCTTGGGTGTGGCATTCGTCCATCATTGAGCTGACACATTTTGATATTTCACAAGGACTGCCACATCTTTGCAAAGCAACCCCTCATACCTATTTATTTCTGATATCACATGGGATCTTATCCAGAGCTAATATCCTTTATCAAATCAAATGTATTTATATAGCCCTTCTTACATCAGCTGATATATCAAAATGCTATACAGAAACCCAGCCTAAAACCCCAAAAGAGCAAGCAATACAGGTGTAGAAGCAAGGTGGCTAGGAAAAACTCCCTAGAAAGGCCAAAACCTAGGAAGAAACCTAGAGATGAACCAGGCTATGAGGGGTGGCCAGTCCTCTTCTGGCTGTGCCGGGTGGAGATTATAACAGAACATGGCCAAGATGTTCAAATGTTCATAAATGACCAGCATGTTCAAATAATGGTAATCACAGTGGTTGTTAAGGGTGCAACAGGTCAGCACCTCAGGAGTAAATGTCAGCTGGCTTTTCATAGCCGATCATTCAGAGTATCTCTACTGCTCCTGCTGTCTCTAGAGAGTTGAAAACAGCAGGTCTAGGACAGGTAGCACGTCCGGTGAACAGGTCAGGGTTCCATAGCCGCAGGCAGAAAAGTTGAAACTGGAGCAGCAGCACGGCCAGGTGGACTGGGGACAGCAAGGAGTCATCGGACCAGGTAGTCCTGAAGCATGGTCCTAGGGCTCAGGTCCTCAGAAAGAGAGAAAGAAAGAGAGAGCGAATTAGAGAGAGGATACTTTAATTCACACAGGACACCGGATAAGACAGGAGAAATAGTCCAGATATAACAGACTGACTCTAGCCCCCCGACACATGAACTACTGCAGCATAAATACTGGAGGCTGAGACAGAAGGGGTCAGGAGACACTGTAGGCCTAACTCCTAGGTCCTGCTTAACCTCACACAGCTTTCACTCAACTCAATCCTGCCAGCAACATCATTCCATGCTGTTGCGTCAGACATGACTACTCCTACTGACTTGAGATAGTTGTATATGTTTGATTTGGAGCTACGGTCTGTGTAAATACAACTGCGCCAGGAAAATGTATGTAGAATTATGCAACATTGATGCCTTGCACGTCATGGTACAGTGTACTGTGTGCTGTAGACCAACAATGCATTTGGATTTTAGTGCACAGTTCATGTGTTTTTAAGAGAGAGCTTTCCTGATTTTGCACAGTGTAGACAAGGCTATACGTAGGCTATTGGTTGACCAAATAGTAGTGGGCTCTATACTCCTTTGCTTACCGTGTAATGTTTAGAGGCTTGGAGGGTAGGGTTATTGCATTTATACACCTAAACTATTTGTTTAGATTTTTACATCTGCACCCTGTCTGACTGATCATTATAGCCTAGCCTACTACATGCACAGTACTTTTGTGCAACACATAATTGTCTTGATACATGTGTAGCGTGGCATATGTGAGTGCTCTACTGCTAACGCTCAAGCCCCTTAAGTGCAGGGAGTAGAGCACGTGCTGAGTTGCATTTGCTAACCAGAGGAACACAAGACCTAGGCTAAATTTGAGAAAAGGAGACGTTGTTTATAGAAAAAAGGTCTGTGAATGTGCATGCCTGGGTGAGGGAGGGACAGAGAGAGAGGGAGGGAGGGACAGAGAGAGAGAGAAGGGGGACAGAAAGAGAGAGGGAAGGACAGAGAGAGAGGGAGGGAGGGACAGAGAGAGAGAAGGGGGACAGAAAGAGAGAGGGAAGGACAGAGAGAGAGGGAGGGAGGGACAGAGAGAGAGAAGGGGGACAGAAAGAGAGAGGGAAGGACAGAGAGAGAGGGAGGGAGGGACAGAGAGAGAGAAGGGGGACAGAAAGAGAGAGGGAGGGACAGAGAGAGACAGAGTGATAGAGAGAGACAGGGAGGTGTGGTTCTCATTGATTTCACCCCAGAGACACATGGCCATGAAAAAGGTAAAGAAAGGCAGTTATTGATAAGATTGAATTGCATATTGTTAGAATATCCATTCTGACCAGTATTGTCCTAAGACTGAACACAGTAGGCTACCTTGTGAGATGTCATAGCCTACAGATCCCAATAGAAAATGTAATGAGGCCCGTACAGTTATTAAGCAGATAGAGAAAAAGAATGTAGCGTATTCATTTTAAGTTGTTATTCTTTTGATACATCACAGCTCTCTTCCCCGTAGTGTGGAGAATATGGAAAAGCGTGTCGTGAGCCTGTGGGGCAGAGTAGACATTAAGATAGCGCCAGTTAGTCACCATAAGCTTCTTAAATGCACACATAGTTGTGCTGGGAGGAGTGAGGGCTTCCCTGATTTTGGGAGGAGTCAACATCTGAGTTCTTAGAATGTCCATTAGCCTACCTCTCAACTTGACAGTTGACAACTGTCTGGAAATGGGTAGTTGATGATACTGAGTCTGTTGCTGTAAGTTTTTGATCTCTCATTATCACATTGCATGATGCTCTCTCTGTCTAATGCCTCGATGTTTGGTAATATTACGAATATCAATCTTACATTGTACCGGAGCAAAAACAACTGTAGCCTAGGCTATTAGTCAGTATGCTACTGAATTAATGCAAAGAGTCAGCAGATCTTCATTTCAGTCATTCAGTTGAAGTTTCAGCACAGTGGAAATGTAGTCTAACCCTAGTTGTCAGATCTCATAGCCCCATATTCATTCAAATATGATTTTTTATTCCACTAACCCAGTTTAAGTTCCTAAAACCCTTTTTGCATTTTTTCTCTAATGTAGTTGATACATTGAGTTTGTTTTCTTGTTTTCCTCGACATGACTAAAGGGAAAAAACATGAAATGTTTTTCAATCCAACCCATTTCTTTCAGGTTTGTTGCTGAAGTGTGGAAAAGGGTGATAGTAATCACTGAAGCTAAATAATGACCGTCCACGAGCCAAAAGACACGTGAGTAGCAGCCTCCTTTATGTGTTCAATGTGTATGGTGACATCTTCACATTTTGACAATGTGCCCTCAGATACAGTATCAAGGTTCTGTGACACACTTTGTTACTTCTCTGCACCAAATGGTAATGTAACTGCTATGTTAGCCTTTGGATTGGAAGTGTGTTACGAGTTCCCCTAAGGGAGTTAACTCTTCAGGGACTGTGGTTAGCGGGCCCACTATGAGGTCAATCAGACATCCAGGGTTGCCCCAGAGGTTGCACATAGTCCTGCAGAAATTACTAGAATTTGCTTAATTGAATCCCCCACATGTTGTATCATAACAGTCAAGTAATTATCATTCTACCTTTATCATTTCTGTGGGCCTACATAATATGGTATCTTTTGTCAAATTACAAATAACGTCTGTAACCCTAGTTTCCTCTACTCTGTCATCCAACAGAAACAATGGCGTGTGGCTGATCTTTTTCATGCTGGGCTTAGGAACGCTCCTGCCATGGAACTTCTTTATGACAGCCACCATGGTAGAGCACACAATACTTTTTTTATCATCTACCTTAAGATTGTGAATAATTAAAGAATATATTTCAACGATACAATGCCAGAGCTTTTGGTGAAATGTCTGTATCAATTTCTAAATATGTCTCAAGTCTTACTTTTCAGATCTTCTTGATAGCCAATGATTATTAACAGAAGTACTGATAACCCCTAATCTACTCATTATAATAATTAATGACGGTTTTAAATTAAATAGCATTTTATAGCATGCTCAATGTGCTTCACATAATTGTATATTTTATACATTATTGTATTTCTTCCACTAAAGATGTATAGCACCCACAAGGGTGATGCATGGCAGACATGTTGTGCCAGAACTATCACCACACATCAACAATTAACACAAATTAAGTGGCTGTCCTCTGTCTGTACAGTATTTTAGCAGCCGTCTCAGAGACCCCTCCCAAATGGGCACCAACCTGTCAGGCAATGGGACCGGGGCAGAAGGGAACAACCGTAGCCTTTTGGAGGCCAAGTTCAATAACGTAATGACACTTTGTGCCATGGTGCCTTTACTGGCCTTCACCTGTCTCAACTCAGTCCTGCATCAAAGGTTTGTCCACCACCCCAACCACATCTTTTCTAATGCATTAAAGCACTACTCCAAAAGTTACATCTTGAAGATGCACTACAGCTATCTTTTAACTTTTCCTGTTGAAAAACAATATACCAAGTATAAATGCAGTCATGTACACACACAAGGGCGAGATGGGTCCCGTTATGTCTGGCGAAAACCAAACACTGCATTCCACAGTAAGAACCTCATACCAACAGTCAAGCATGGTGGTGGGAGTGTGATGGTGTGGGTATGCTTTGCTGCCTTAGTACCTGGACGACTTGCCTTAATAGAAGGAACCATGAATTCTGCTCTGTATCAGAGAATTCTTCAGGAGAATGTCAGGCCATCCGTCTGTCAGGTGAAGCTAAAGCGTAGTTTCGGTCGTGCAGCAAGACAATTATCCAAAACACACAATCAAGTCTACGTGAACATTGCTAAAAATCAACAAATGTGAAGTTTTGGCCCACTCATTGGCTAGAATGGTCCCACCTGATCTCTCCTCCTCCCACCTGCCTTCCATCTTTGAGGACATGTATTTCCATTGTTAGAGCAGTCACTAGAAGTATCTTGCAAATATAATAGACAATCTTTGACTGGAGTAGGACTTTAATCTTTTGCTGGACATCTAATATGATAATGTGTGCATGTATTGAGCAGGCATGTTTAGATTTCCTTTGGGGTTCAACTTAGACAATTGTACCCTTTTACACTATCTTGCCGACCCAAGCGGCACTGTACTGGAGCAGATATATTATTTTCACATTGTCCTTTCTAGCACGGTTCCAGCAACTACAGTGGATGCGTAGCCAGGCCATTGCATTTCAGCTTGGCCCTGCCTAGTACACTGTGAAAAGTGTACTAGGCAGGAGAAACACTTGTAATAAGTATAAGATTGACCTCAGATATTTCACTCAAACTCTCTAACTCACAGGATTCCTCAGAAGTTTCGGATCATGGGCAGCCTGGCAGTGATTTTGGTGGTGTTTCTACTGACAGCCATTTTGGTTAAAATAGAGATGGCACCCCTCCCCTTTTTCACGTTGACCATGATCAAGATTGTCATCATAAACTGTGAGTTTTTGCGGCCTTTCTAGTGTCCCTTTTTGCCTCCTTCCTCCCTCTTTTTAACGTGTCAATCCTCTGAGTTGTCCTGAAAGTAGAACTAGTCCTCAGCACCCTCAATGTAGTATGTCTTTATTTAAGATTTTACATTTAGTTCATTAGCAGATGCTCTTATCAAGGGTGACTTACAGTCAGTGCATTCAACTAAGGTAGATAGAACAATCACCTATCACAGTCATTGCAAAGAATAACATTCCTCACTAAAGCATCTATCAGTAAAATCAGTGCTTGTAAGATAAGTCAAGTGTTAGTGCAAGAATGACAAGTAAGGTATTCGTTTTAGGGGAATTCACAATGCAGAAGGTTGGTGGCACCTTAATTGGGGAAAATGGGCTCGTGGTAATGGCTGGAGTGGTATAGGTGGGATTTGTCTTGGAATATTCTAATCAAGTGAGAGAGACTTTGTCACTTCTTCAAACAATCATCTTTATTCAATATTGATTAATTATTGCAATAGTGAGCCTGGTCGACCCCACACCCTTGAGTGTTGGACCGAGTAACCTAACCTTTACACAAATGCAGAATACTATTTTTAGCTGACACAAAAAATGCTTAATCATGATTGGATCCACACATCCCATGCAGATTGGGGCATCATAAGCCACTCTGGGTTCATCCTGTCGTTATCTGCACGTGGGTTGTTGTCTTAACCCCACCCTGATTTAGTTTCCCAGATGCAAGGATTATTTTGAGACAATGAGGGATTGTTCTACTCCTTAGCTATCTCTAGTAAAACACATTATTGTCTATGTAATGCAGTCTTTAACTAATTTGTCAGCTCAAGCCAAGTGTTTTCTTTCCAATGCTACCAGTTATATGCATATCCTGGCTTCAGGGCCTGAGCTGCAGTTTACTTTGGGCATGTCATTCAGATAGGAAGTGGAGAAAAAAGAGGTCTAGCCCTCAGAAAAATATCAAGAATATATTAGGGAATCCAATATGGTGTAGCAGTGGGATGTTTTGATTGTCTTTTCCCATCCCTTGTATATATCGTTTCTTTCTTCGTATATATTTTTAATCTCATTTTTCCATCTACGGACTGAACATACTCTTTTTTATACTTTAGAACCGTAACCCCCTTCAAGTTAGCCAGCTACTAGCTAGTTGTCAGTTAGCCAACATCGTTAACTGAGACATCTGCCAGCTTCCGCCCGGTCAACTCCTGCCAGCCTGCACAGGGCAATATCAACCCAGAGCATATCGGACTGCATTTCTCCACCATATCTCCGGATTCCTACCACAAGCTCTGAACCTTTACTCCGGATCGTCACAGTTAGCTAGCTGCTATCTGAGTGGCTACTCCTGGCTAATGTCTCTGTCCCGAAGCAAGCACCAGTTAGCCTGGAGCTAGCCTCGAATCTAGGCCCATCTCCCGGCTAGCCGAATAGATCTATCAAGCAATTCCTGGACTTATATTACTTCACCCATCCATCACGACATAACCGTTCGAGGGGGTTTCAACAGGCTCCCCCGTTGCGACGTCCCCCTGAGGCCCATCTGCTAGCCTGCTGCTAAACCCGGCCTGCTAGCTGTCTGAATCTCCGTGCCTCCAGCTCACCTAGCTACTCACTGGACCCTATGATTACTCGGTTACACATGCCTCTCCCTAATGTAAATATGGCTTGTCTATTGCTGTTTTGGTTAGTAATTATGTCTTATTTCACTGTAGAGCCTCCAGCCCTGATCAGTATGCCTTAGCTAGCCATGTTCTTCCACCCCCCACACATACAGTGATCACACCTGGCTTAAATGGTGCTTCTAGAAAGAAAACCTCTCTCATCGTCACTCAATGCCTAGGCTTACCTCCACTGTACTCACATCTTACCATACACTTGTCTGTACTTTATGCCTTGAATCTATCCTTCCTTGCCAGAAACACTTGACCCAAGTTAAACAATTTAAAGGTAATGCTACCATATACTAATTGAGTGTATGTAAACTTCTGACCCACTGGGAATGTGATGAAAGAAATTAAATCTGAAATAAATATTTCTCTCTAGTATTATTCTGACATTTCACATTCTTAAAATAAAGGGGTGATCCTAACTAACCTAAGATAGGGAAATTTTACTAGGATTAAATGTCAGGAATTCTGAAATACTGAGATTTAATGTATTTGACTAAGGTGTATGTAAACTTCCGACTTCAACTGTATACACTACCGTTCACAAGTTTTAGAACACCTACTCATTCAAGGGTGTTTCTTTATTTTTACTATTTTCTACATTGTAGAACAATAATGAAGACATCAAAACTATGAAATAACACATACAGAATTATGTAGTAAACAAAAAAGTGCCTTGATGATAGCTTTGCACACTCAACCAGCTTCATGAAATGTATTTCAATTAACAGGTGTGCTTTCTTAAAAATTCATTTGTGGAATTTCTTTCCTCCTTAATGCATTAGAGCCAATCAGTTGTGTTGTGGAAAGGTAAGCGGGTATACAGAAGATAGCCCTATTTGGTAAAAGACCATATTATGGCAAGAACAGTTAAAATAAGCAAAGAGAAAATACAGTCCATCATTAATTTAAGACATGAAGATCAGTCAATACGGAAAATGTCAAGAACTTTGAAAGTTACTTCAAGTGCAGTCGCAAATTAAATCTAATGTTATTGGTCACTTATACATGGTTAGCAGATGTTAATGCGACTGTAGCAACATTCTTTCTATAAGGCACAACATAATCTGAAACACAACCAAGACAAACTGTAAATGTATCCAACAAGTTTGTAGAGTCACAAGTTTGATGTAGTCATTGTGTGCTAGGAATATGGAAACCAAATACAAAAATGTTGACTACTTTAATACACTATAAGTGAATTTGTTCAAATACTTATGACAAATACTTCCATTTCTAAATGGCAAAACAGATGTGTATGATAATACCCTCAAATTAAAGGTGACAGACATTCTGTACTGTTGCCTCATGAAACATTTGATCTCAAATCCAAAATACTAGAGAACAGAACCAAATTAAAAGATTTTGCTTCACTGTCCAAATAAATATGTTGAGTAGTATATGAGCAGTTAATGGGGCAGATTGGGACACTTAATGAGTAGTCATTAATTCATCAAGCGATAATTCCTTGCTGTATAACTGGACTCTGGTCAGAATTATGACTGTTTTTTTTACAACCTCTTCAGCCTTTGGAGCTATCCTGCAGGGCAGTCTGTTTGGCATGGCAGGCCAGCTGCCTACCAAATACACCACACCCATCATGAGTGGGCAAGGCCTGGCGGGAACTTTCGCTGCCTTCTCCATGATCTGTGCTATCTCAAGTAAGTCTGAGAGATGATACAGGGGTTGGGGGCAACAGTGGCATTCCAAAGTCAACTCTCTCTCTCGCTCTCTCACTCTCTCTCTCTCCTTCCCCAGGTGGCTCGGAGATAAATGACGCTGCTTTTGGATACTTCATCACAGCCTGTGTAGTGATCTTATTGGCCATAATATCCTATGTGGTCCTCCCTAAACTGGTAATAACTCAACTCTGGATTTTATGTTATTACATCAATTTGGCTGAAAAAGTGCTTAGGAGAGTTTACTCAATGATAATAAGTAATGCAAATAATGCTTTCGGGCAATTTACCGTAATAGTTACCAAACTTTGCAACTGCACAGTGTTTACTGTAAATTTATTTTTGTAGAATGCTCTGTATACATTGTTAAAAGTTGTCCTTGTGCATAGAGTTGTATGGTTTGTTATACTATGAAATCAATGGGGTTTCTTTGGTATACATTTTAAGGTGAAAAATGGTTACCCTTTCACAACATTTAATTCACTACTTATTGATTTTCCAGTGTTGTTAAAGGACCAAAATGCATAATACCTCCATTTGATCCATTCCAGTTGATCTCCTCCGTTTAACTACCATCCCCACTGTGAGATAATTTGTCGTTCTGAACCTTACTTTAGGAGTTCTACCAATATTACAAGACCCAAAGTGGAAACAGAATTATTGAGGAGGAGAACAAGCTGGATCTACTCAAGAAAGGTAAAACAACATTTCTGTTTCTTAGATTTGTGAAAATATTAAATGTAGAAATAAGACAAAGACTCGAAATTGAGCTCGGGTGCATCCTGTTTCCTTTGATCATCAATGAGATGTTTCTACAACTTGATTGAAGTGCACCTGTGGTACATTAAATTGATTGGGCATGATTTGGAAAGGCACACACCTGTCTATATAAGGTCTCATTGTTGACAGTGCATGTCAGAGCAAAAACCAAGCCATGAGCTCAAAGGAATTGTTCTTAGAGCTCCGAGACAGGATTGTGTCGTACCACAGATCTGAAGAAGGGTGCAAAAACATTTCTTGCACTCTTTGATTATCCCCAAGAACACAGTAGCCTCCATCATTCTTAAGTGGAAGAAATCTGGAGCCACTAAGACTTGTCCTAGAGCTGGCCGCCCGGCCAAACTGAGCAAACAGGAGAGAAGGGCCTTGGTCAGGGAGGTGGCCAAGAATGCAATGGTCAGTCTGACAGAGCTCCAGAGTTCCTCTGTGGAGATGGAAGAACCTTCCAGATAGACAGCCATCTCTGCAGCACTCCACCAATCAGCCCTTTATGGTAGAGTGCCCAGACGGAAGCCAGTCCTCAGTAAAAGGCACATGACAGCCCGCTTAAAGTTTGCCAAAAGGCACCTGAAGGACTCTCAGACCATGATAAATAAGTTTCTCCGGTCTGATGAAACCAAGATTGAACTCCTTGGCCAGAATGCCAAGCGTCACATCTGGAGGAAACCTGGCACCATCCCTACGGTGAAACATGGTGGTGGCAGCATCATGCTTTGAGGATGTTTTTCAATGGCAGGGACTGGGAGACTAGTCAGGACCAGGGGAAAGATGAACTGAACAAAGTACAGAGAGCTCCTTGATGATAACCTGATCCAGATCGCTCAGGACCTCAGACTGGGGCGAAGGTTCACCTTCCAACAGGACAACGCCCCTAAGCACACAGTCAAGACAACACAGAGGTGGCTTCAGGACAAGTCTTTGAATGTCCTTAAATGGCCCAGCCAGAGCCCGGAATTGAACATCTCTGGACATACCTGAAAATAGCTGTGCAGCAATGCTCCCCATCCAACCTGACAGAGCTTGAGAGTATCTGCAGAGACGAATGGGAGAAACTCCCCAAAAACAGGAGTGCCAAGCTTGTGGCGTCATACCCAAGAAGACGCATGGGTGCTTCAACAAAGTACTGAGTAAAGGGTCTGAATACTTACAGTATGTAAATGTCAAATTTCAGTTTCTTATGTTTTATAAATTAGCAACATTTTCTAAAAAGTGTTTTTGCTTTGCAATGTGGAGTATTGTGTATAGATTGATGAGAGAAAAAAAACAGTTCAATCAATTTTAGAAAAAGGCTGTAATGTCACAAAATGGGGAAAAAGTCAAGGCTCTGAATACTTTTAATAAACTATGTTAAAACGTACCTCTTGAATTGTTCTGACATTAGAAGCTAGTAGCCTAGTCAAGGATGCATCATGCACTATTTCAACACTACAATTGTGAAAGACCAAGTGGAACAAAAGCAACCTTGAATTTGGAGGTTTAAAATATCCCTCTGGTGGCTAAGACCTATTTTCAGAAATTATATTGTTTGGTGGACATAAAGTCTAAGATCTTTGATAGGCTGATGTGGAATTTGTTAGAGGAAATAATCACCGGACAGGACAGCTGGTCAGGTTAGGGCTAAATGTGCCAGGCTATCTTATGGGAACAGCTATCAATTCATGTAGCATTGGAGCACAT
The DNA here is from genome assembly GCF_034236695.1 of Oncorhynchus nerka. NCBI lineage: Eukaryota > Metazoa > Chordata > Actinopteri > Salmoniformes > Salmonidae > Oncorhynchus > Oncorhynchus nerka. The sequence goes on along the minus strand of NC_088410.1, from coordinate 42,582,903 downwards.
GCAACTGGCTGATGCAAAATAATGTACTTAGAAAAGGTTTCATGTTTGCAAGTACGGCCCCAATCATGCTGTACTCCTGTTTTATTGTAAACAAACACTCTATAGCCTCAAAACATGGTTAAAACTGTAATGTTAATATCATGGATTGTTAGTCCTTGCATCCATAGCTCTGTCTATGAATATGAAAGTGGTTACATTTCTCCAGCCCTATCCCTCAGCTGTTTACTGAAACAGTGGAGGGGTCTCTGCTTTGCTATTGTTTGAACTGCAGATTGCCCCTTTAATGGATTGCCTTGTTCCTTAACCTCTCAGAAAATGCATCAGAGACTAAACCCGTTTTCAAAAAAGGAGAAGAGGAGCAAAACGTGTCCATGTTGACCATCTTCAAGAAGGTAAATTAAGGGCTGGATTCAATCTACATTGTTGAAGTTCAACTTTATTGAATGATTGAAATGTAAAGGCAATGTTCCTCCTGAAATAGTACCCGCAAAACATCAGTCTCAACGTCAACAGTAAAGAGGCGACTCCGGGATGCTGGCCTTCTAGGCAGAGTTACAAAGAAAAGCCATATCTCAGACTAGCCAATAAAAAGAAAACATCAGCCAAAGTACACAGACACATGGACAGAGAAACTCTGCCTAGAAGGCCAGTTTTATTGCTTCTTTAATCAGCAATGTTTCATTGGAACACAGGAGTGATGGTTGCTGATAATGGGCTTCTGTATGCCTATGTAGATATTACATTAACAAAATCTGCAGTTTCCAGCTACAATAGTCATTTACAACATTAACAATGTCTACATTGAAATTCTGATCAATTTGATGTTATTTTAATGGACGAAAAGTGTCTTTATTACATATCTTTTATTAAGTCTTTATTCATATAAATAATCTGATTTATTGAATTCAGACCCCTTGACTTTTTCCGCATTTTGTTATGTTACAGCCTTATTCTAAAATTGATTAGATTGTTTTTTCAATCAACACAATACCCCATATTGACAAAACAAAAACAGGTTTTTAGAACTTTTCGCAAAAGGATATAATATCACATTTACATAACTATTTAGACCCTTTACTAGGTACTTTGTTGAAGCACCTTTGGCAGTGATTACAGCCTTGAGTCTACTTAGGAATAACGCTACAAGCTTGACACACATGTATTTGGGGAGTTTCTACCATTCTTCTCTGCAGATCCTCTCAAGCTCTGTCGGGTTGGATTGGGAGTGTCGATGCACAGCTATTTTCAGGTCTCTCCAGAGATATTCGATCGGGTTCAAGTCTGGGCTCTGGCTGGGCCACTCAAGGACATTCAGAGACTTGTCCCAAGCCACTCCTGCATTGTCTTGGCTGTGTGCTTAGGGTCGCTGCCCTGTTGGAAGGGGAACCTTCGCCCCAGTCTGAGGTCTGGAGCAGGGTTTCATTAAGCCACTCCTCAGTAAAAGGCACATGACAGTCTACTTGGAGTTTGCCAAAAGGCACCTAAAGGACTCTCTGACCATGAGAAACAATATTCTCTGGTCTGATGAAACCGATCCTGACTAGTCTCCCATTCCCTGCCGCTGAAAAGCATCCCCACAGCATGATGCTACCACCACCATGCATCACTATAGGGATGATGCCAGGTTTCTTCCAGACAGGATGCTTGGCATTCAGGCCAAAGAGTTCAATCTTGGTTTCATCAGACCAGAGAATATTTTTTCTCCATGGTCTGAGAGTTCATTAGGTGCTTTTTCTGAAACTCCAAGCAAGCTGTCATGTGCCTTTTACTGAGGAGTGGCTTCCTCTAGACACTCTACCATAAAGGCCTGATTGGTGGAGTGCTGCAGAGATGGTTGTCCTTCTGGCATGTTCTCCCATCTCCACAGAGGAACTATGGAGCTCTTTCAGAGTGACCATCGGGTTCTTGATTGTTGACCAAGGCCCTTCTTCCCCTATTGCTCAGTTTGGCCGGGCAGCCAGCTCTAGGAAGAGTCTTGGTGGTTCCAAACTTCTTCCATTTAAGAAAGATTGAGGCTACTGTGTCCTTGGGACCTTCAATGCTGCAGACTTTTTTGGCACCCTTCCCCAGATCTGTGCCTTGACACAATTCTGTCTCGGAGCTCTACGGACAATTACTTCGACCTCATGGCTTGGTTTTTGCTCTGACATGCACTGTCAACTGTGGGACCTTATATAGACAGGTGTGTGCCTTTCCAAATCATGTCCAATTAATCTATTTTACCACAGGTGAACCCCAATGAAGTTGTAGAAACAACTCAAGGATGATCAATGGAAACAGTATGCATCTGATCTCCATTTTGAGTCTTATAGCAATAGATCTGAATACTTAGGTAAATAAGGTATTTCTGTTTTTTATATTTAATACATATACAAACATTTCTAAAAATCTGTTTTCGCTTCATCATTATGGTGTATTGTGTGTAGTTTGCTGAGGATTTTTTATTTAATTTAATCCATTTCAGAATAAGGCTGTAATGTAACAAAATGTTAACGAGTCTGAATAGTTTCCAAAGGCACTGTATATATTAAAGGGAACTTAATTGAATATAACATGCTTTTAAAATTCAGTATTGGTGCACAGGCCTACCTTCAAACTCAGGGCCTCTTTGCTTGACATCATGGGAAAATCCTCAGACCTCAATAAAAACATTGTAGACCTCCACAAGTCTGGTTCATCCAAACACCTGATGGTACCATGTTCATCTGTACAAAAAAATAGTACGCAAGTATAAACACCATGGGACCACGCAGCTGTCATACCACTCAGAAAGGAGACGCGTTCTGTCTCCTGGAGATTAATGTAATTTGGTGCGAAAAGTGCAAATCAATCCCAGAACAACAGCAAAGGACCTTGTGAAGATGCTGGAGGAAACAGGTACAAAAGTAGCTATATCCACAGTAAAACAAGTCCTATATCGACATAACATGAAAGGCCGCTCAGCAAGGAAGAAGACACTGCTCCAAAACCGCCATTAAAAAGCCAGACTACGGTTTGCAACTGCACATGGGGACCAAGATTGTAGTTTTGGAGAAATATCCTTTGGCCTGATGAAACAAAAATAGAACTGTTTGGCCATAATGACCATCATTATGTTTGGAGGAAAAATGGTGAAGCTAGCAAGCCGAAGAACACCATACCAACTGTGAAGCACGGGGGTGGCAGCATCATGTTGTGGGGGTGCTTTGCTGCAGGAGGGTCTGGTGCACTTCACAAAATAGATGGCATCATGAGGGAGAAAAATTATGTGGATATATTGAAGCAACATCTCAAGACATCAGTCAGGTCGCAAATGCGTCTTCCAAATTAACAATGACCCCAAGCATACTTCCAATGTTGTGGCAAAATGGCTTAAGGACAACAAAGTCAAGGTATTGGAGTGTTCATCACAAAGCCCTGACCTCAATCCTATAGAAAATTTGTGGGCAGAACTGAAAAAGTGTGTGCGAGCAAGGAGGCCTACAAACCTGAATCAGTTACACCAGCTCTGTCAGGTGGAATGGGCCAAAATTCACCCATTGTGAAGCTTGTGGAAGGCTACCCGAAATGTTTGACCCAAGTTAAATCATTTTAAAGGCAATGCTACCAAATAGTAATTGAGTGTACGTAAACTTCTGACCCACTGGGAATGTGATGAAAGAAATAAAAGCTTAAATAAATTATTCCCTCTACTATAATTCTGACATTTCACATTCTTAAAATAAAGTGGTGATCCTTTCTGACCTAAGACAGGGAATTTTTACTAGGATTAAATTTGAGGAATTGTGAAAAACTGAGTTTAAATGCATTTGGCTAAGGTGTATGTTAAATTCTGTCTTCAACTGTATATCCGCAGGGGAAAAGGTGTCTGTGGTGGCCTCAGCTGGTCTAATGTGCTTTCTTCTTAAGCTCTGATCCATTTACTCTAGATCTGGGTCCTGGCTCTCTCTGTGTGTTTTGCCTTCACCATCACCATCGGCACCTTCCCGGCAGTCACTGTGGATGTGAAGTCTACCATCGCTGATGGAGGCACCTGGGGTGTGTGTGGGTGTGGGTGGGTGGGTGTGGTACATGTATGCGTGTATCTATCTATGATAAGAGCACGGTTAATGAGTCCATATTAGAGTATATGACTTGTCATTTTGCCAGCACTTACAACATGATCATATTCAGTCATTCACAACCAATGAAAGACAAATGAACAGACGTGGTCTCTTATTGTACATTGCTCTCTCGTCTCAGAGCTGTACTTCATCCCCGTGTGTTGTTTCCTGCTCTTCAACCTCAGCGACTGGGTTGGGAGAAGCCTTACTGCTGTGTGTATGTGGGTAAGTCACCAAAACAAAACACTTGTAAATAGAGTGAAAGAAATTGGTCAGTTTTAACGGAAAGGCCTGAAACTAACTGATTCGTATTCAAGTTTTTCATATTGTGAACTAAGGATTCCAGTTTACAGGTCTGGATTACATTTAGCTCTCCACACACAATTACGTGATAATGTCCTAGAAGCACTGGTTTGGAGGATAGCCTATATGTGACCCAACAACTTTATGTTAGATTAAGTCAAATATTGCGATTTAGCTTTTTGGATTTGTTGTTGTTGTACAGAATCAGATATTCAAAATGATATGTCATATACACTATAGATGGAGGAAGCAAGGGAAAGTTATGCTGCTTTGAAAGTTGATAAACCTGTAAAACCAGGAGACAAATAGGAGAAAATGCCCTTAAAAGATTTTGTAGAGATTTTCATACCTGTTATAGAGCTCACCCTTGTTTGCACCCATTCAGCATCGTTCACACCCTCTTAAGCCTTAGCCACGCTCATCTCTTTATATCAGCATTGCATTTTCCTCCAGAAAGTGCTCTCTACTTAAACTTTTGCCCACTGAGCTTTGTCGATAGCACCGGCTACATTCAGGGCAGCAATGTTTTTGAGAGCAGTAGCAACACTTTTGCAGTTGTCCATAGATATATTGTTCCAAAAATCGGTGGTAGCAAAGATGATCTAAATAATGGGGAAGCTGTTATAGACAGAAGCATGTGACATAACGGACCAATAAGGACTCATCTCTCGACATGTCTAACCCCTCAATTGTTTTTCAAATGGTCCTACAGTGTAGTAGGAACCTGTGTTCCCTGGATCCTGTAACCAGACACGGGTGTTAGGCCCGAGATGAAGTCGAGGGCCAGCAAACCTTGCCAATAAATTCTCTATACCACGGCTTCAAAGCTATTATCACTTTTATACAACGGTTACCAACATACAAAAATAATTATGAACATATAATATTTTCATGAAAAATTTTGTTTATTCATATTACTTCCACGAAGATATAGTCCAGAGGTTGCTACCCATGCCCACTGGTAGTTCGTTCGATTTGCATTGTTGCCAGCTATGCTGACTGGTCATTCGTTTGAATGACATCATTGCCAGCCAATCCAAAAGGTTGTTAGTTTGCTTAGAAGGTTGCTACGTCAAACAATAATGTTTTCTATGGAGGCTCTTCCCGTTTGTTAGCTCGCGAACTACACAGCTAACACAATCACTTCAAACTGAAGCGGGAAAAACCGCAAACTAGCTGCATTTTGTTTTGTTTGACCTGTATTTTTGTAAATGAAAAGGAATCTCCGCACACTGAGGATCAATGCACAATTTTCAATATATTTAGGCTGAGTTTTCAGTCGTCAAACCTTCATCAGAGCATATACAAACACACTGACAGAGGCCACATATAGACAATATAAACTCTCAAATAAGTCACACTTTTTCTGAGATAATTGATTACTGATGTGCATCCTGGTGTTTGTTGTACACGGGTGTTGCTCATCACATCTGATTGCATTAACGCACGTTGCCTATATGTGGCCAGTCATTGTGTTTTTGTATCCTCCGATGAAAGTCCGACGACCCAAAGCTAAGCCGAAATACATTTAAAATTGTGCATTGATCTTGAGTGTGCTGCGATTCCTTTTCAATTCAGTTCTACTCTTCATCTCGTGCACTTCAGCAACGTTGTGACAGATTGTTAAAAAAATTCTACCAGTTTTTCTATTGACATTTATTTTAATATATCCATAAAAATAATGCTGATTCATGATTTCGACTGTCTGAGAAAAGCTGTGTGTTCCGTCCCAACACATTCATTCTCTATGGGACGGTCGATATTGCATGTCAAATGAATGTTGCAAATGTCACAGTGGATGGATAGAAATAAAATGTTATTTGTCACATGCTTCATAAACAACAGGTGTAGACTAACAGTGAAATGCTTACTTACGGGTCCTTTTACAATAATACAGAGTTAAAGATACACTTATTTTTTTAGATACATATGTACACCAGGAATAAATAGACAGTGAATAACAATAATGAGTAAAAATAACATAGCTATATACAGAGAGTCCAAGTACCAAGTTAATTGAGGTAGCTATGTACATATAGGAAGGTGTAAAGTGACTACGCAACAGGATATATAATAGACATAGGCAACAGAGTATGTTGTGGGTGTGAAACGTGAATGTCTGTGTGTGTGTGTGTGGGGGGGGGGGGGGGGGTCATATGTAGTGTATGTGTGTGTTGGGGTGTCAGTATGTGTGAGGGTGTGGGTAGAGTCCAGTGTCTGTGCATAGAGTCAGTGCAAACGTTGGTGAAAAAAGGGTCAATGCAGGTGGTCCGGGTAGCCATTTGATTAGCTATTTAGCAGTCTTGTTTAGCAGTCTTATGACTTTGGGGTAGAAGCTGTTCAAGGTCTTGTTGCTTTCGGACTTGGTGCACTGAGGCCGCTTGCAGTAGCGGAGAAAACAGTCTATTGTTTGGGTGGCTGGAGTCTTTGACAATTGTTTGGCCTTCCTTTAACACCTCCTGGTATAGAGGTCCTTGATGGCAGTGAGCTCGGCCCCAGAGATGTACTGGGCCGTACTCACCACTCTCTGTAGCGCCTTGCAGTAGATGCCTTGCGGTTGCCGTACCAAGCGGTGATGCAGCCAGTCAACGGTGCAGATGTAGAACTTTTTGAGGATCTGAGGATAAGAAACACAATTTAATAACAGGTGCAGACATATTTCTGAAAATGTGAGGACAATCAGACTTGTGACAAGATCAGGACAGGACCCATGGTCATTAGTATAGAAGGGGCTAGACTAACGTACTATTCATCAGTTGCTTACTGCCCCACACCCCCACAAAAAAAGAAATCCCTTGAAGATAAATATATATAATTTTGCAAACAAAATCTGTGATGTTGAAGAATCAGAACAATAAAGGTTACCCATAAGCCTTTACTGACGTGGTAAATTTACCATCTGAGATAAAAATACAGGTCAACACTGAACTACCCTGAATTTCAGATAAATAAATAAATAGATATAAATAACTACCTTATCTTGTGGTGACCGGCTTAAAACATACACAGCAGCAATGTTTTATTGAACATGCACTTGAGTGCTTTTCATTGAATGTGAATGTGGTGTGTCTGGCATCCCTCTACTTTCAGCCTGGGAAGGACAGCAAACTGGTGCCCATTCTTCTGGTGGCCCGTGTGATCTTCGTGCCGCTCTTCATGCTGTGCAATGTTCAGCCCCGCTACAAACTGCCTATCTTCTTTGAACACGACGCCTGGTTCATCGTCTTCATGATAGTCTTTGCCTTTTCCAATGGATACCTGGCCAGCCTTTGCATGTGCTTTGGGCCCAAGTAAGACCTCTTGCCTGGGCACAAACCCAAATAGATCAACTTTCAAGGTACCGGGCAACATTTTACTCTCTCACAATGACTCATGTTGTGAGCAAACTAACCATTTGCTAACAAAAATTTGACATAGATGGGATTAGTAAAAATACAACATTTCTTTATTAACAGAGAAATCCCATTGAGACCTAGGCCTATTTTGAAAGTACACAAATTATACAAAATATACAAACACAACGTAATAATAACATAATATTTACAATCAATTTAAGAAAAGCAATCACATTCCTCAACAAGGAGCAGGTAGCCTAGCGGTTAGAGCAGTAACCGAAAGGTCGCTGGTTTGAATACCCGAATCGACAAGGTCAAAAATATGTCGATATTCCTTTGAGCAAGGCACTCAACCCTTATTTGCTCCAAGGGTGCTGTATTACTATGGCTGACCCTGTAAAACAACACATTTCACTCCACCTATCTGGTGTATGTGACAATAAAACATCTTACTAAATTGAACTGCCCTAGAGGTAACGGAGCACCAGGGTGCAGAGGTCTGCAGATCATTCCATACACAGGGTGCAAAATAACTGAATGCTAATTTCCCCAGTTCTGTAGAGATCAACGGGACCTCTGGATTTAGCCATCCCTGTGATCAGGTCTGGTGACTCGTATAATTGAACAGTGAAGTATGGTACGGTGGACGTTTGTGCAAGAAGGCTATATAAACAAAAAGAGAGCAGTGTATCGATCTACGAGACGGCCAGCTTACTTTCTGAAATAGGATGCAATGATGTGTACTGAACCGGTCACCTGTAATAAAGTGAAGTGTGGTGTGGTAAACTGAATTTAATGGTTTCAGTGTAGTGGCACCTGCAGTCGTATAAATGGTGTCAACTGTAGTCTAGCATTTGCAGGAAAGTTGACTGAATGATCTGCTTTCTGCTGTTCAGAAAGAGGCATTATCTATTTCTAAAGAAGAAGCCCATTTTTATTCTCAACTTTATTCTCAACTCATCCATATGCTTTTAAAAAGATTCATTTTTGTCAATCCAGATGCCCAGATATTTATAAGCAGGGACACGATCAATGTGGGCACCATAAACCAATTTCCAGTCACCTGATCCAGGACAATTTCAGACAACCTTTTTGAATGTGTAAAGATCGGTCGACAGTGTCGAACGCTTTAGACAAGTCAATGAATAGAGCAGCACACTATTTCTTCCTATCCAAACAAATTTACTCCATCATTTACAACCAGTGATGCTGCCGAGAAGGTGCTATGCCCTGGTCTGAAGCCCGACTGATGCACATTTAGAATAGATTTTGAAGTAAAGAAAGATCTTGGCTGAGCATTTAGTCAAGGATTCAAACATTTTAGCTAGGCAAATAAAGTTTAGAAATAGGGTGATAATTATTAAAGTCACAATGTCTGTTAGAAGGGCGAGGCATAACACACATGGTAAACGCAAAGCAATTCTGTCCTACCAAGCAAAAAGGCATTAACTGCTCATAGCGTGGAACTGAGAAAAATGGCTTTCATTTCGTTTTTGGAACTGCTGTCTATTTAAAATGTTATGGTTAGTTTACTCACGTTGCAAGTGTCCTTACGAGAGAAAAATGTCTCCCAGGTTGACAGAAATTAGGTTGCACCTAAAATCTTACCACACCTGATCGGCTGTCATTCTCTCTCTCCACAGAAAAGTTGCTGCTCATGAAGCGGAGACAGCTGGAGCCATTATGGCCTTCTTCTTGTCCCTGGGTTTGGCTCTGGGAGCGTCCCTCTCATTCCTCTTCAGAGGCCTGGTCTAAAATGGCACCCTGTAGAGAACATGACCCCAAATTGACCTATAAAACTTGCATGGTAACAAATTGAAATGTATTTGTCTCTTTTTTAAACAAACGATACTGATTCACCTCAAATCTGGTCTTCCAAATAATGGAAGGTGGTAAGCAGCTCAAGACCAGGATTCAATCCGATAGCACTTTGTTGGCTATGCGCTATTTAAAGGTCATTTTCCGATTGTAGCGACATATACAGCGTTTACCGTGAATGCGGTCTCCGTGAACACAGGAACATTACCTTTAACAGCCGGTAGTGTGAGGATTCTTTTGTTTGAAAGCTACCAAACTAACCAAAACTGAATTAAGTAGAGCATTTGTGAAATTAGGCATCTACAGGTTCCTACTATCCATGGGAGATCACATGCAATTCAGTGCTCCCCTTCTGATTCTGTAGTATTCCAATTTGAATCCTTATGAAGCCATGAATCCTTATGAAGCCATGGGGTGGCAGGGAGCCTAGTGGTTAGAGCATTGGACTAGTAACCGAAACGTTGCAAGATTGAATCTCCGAGCTGGCAAGGTAAAAATCTGTCATTCTGCTCCTGAACAAGGCAGTTAACTCACTGTTCCTAGGCCCTCATTGAAAATAAGAATTTGTTCTTAACTGACTTGCCTAGTTAAATAAAGTAACTTTTAAAAATTTGCTCAATACAAAGCAAACACAATTTATGGCTATATTAACTGTCATTTATTGGCAAATATATTTAATCAGTATGAGTGCAATATACAGTGTAATCAAATCAAATCAAATTGTATTTGTCACATACACATGGTTAGCAGAGGTTAATGTGAGTGTAGCGAAATGCTTGTGCTTCTAGTTCCGACAATGCAGTAATAACCAACGAGTAATCTAACCTAACAATTCCACAACTACTACCATATACACACAAGTGTAAAGGGATAAAGAATATGTACATAAAGATATATGAATGAGTGATGTACAGAACGGCATAGGCAAGATGCAGTAGATGGTATCGAGTACAGTATATACATATGAGATGAGTAATGTAGGGTATGTAAACAAAGTGGCATAGTTTAAAGTGGCTAGTGATACATGTATTACATAAAGATGCAGTGGATGATATAGAGTACAGTATATACATATACATATGAGATGAGTAATGTAGAGTATGTAAACATTATATTATATATATTAAGTAGCATTGTAGCATTGTAGCATTAATCATGAATAACACAATCCCTACAAGAAAGTGATGTGCAGTGAGATTGACTCAGCGAGATAACATTGCAACGAGCAGCTCGGCAGATATTGAGATGAGCATGAATCTGCCAGTGGGAGGACCTATAGGAGGACGGGCTCATTGTAATGGCTGGAATGGAATAGATGGGAGTCAAACATGTGGTTGGATACCGTTTCATCCCGTCCTGCTATAGCTCCTCTCACAGCCTTCTCTGGTATCTGTGCATGTGCATGGGGGCACATCACGCTGCCACAATGGGACCAAAACAGCTGCGGGGTCAAAACAAAATCATTTTAGCCTTGTCCATCAACACTCTTAGTTGTTGTGTAAATGTACCTGATATAGTGTTTACTTTGGGCATGCAACGTCATCTCACTGAGTCTACCTTTAGTCATGTGCCCTAACGAGCTGACAAAAACATGGACAAAGCCAAATCAGCTCCAGGCCATGGTCATTTTGACAGCCTCCATTTTTGTTAATAAGAAATTACACAAAGAGCTTTGTTACAATGACTGTCGTTGCAAACTGCCATATCGCCATGGTTTTTTAAATGTTGCTTACGGTAGTGTATTGTTAATGTCTTAATGGAGTGTCACAAAAACAGTATGGTTTTACTTTAAATTATGACAGTATGATTAGCAGCCTTTAAAAGCCTACTTTACAGTAGCAGGAGATGAGGAACAATATCTTGAATCTATACCTAGCGGGGTATCACTTAAATGTTATGCCCTAATGTACATACAGTCATGTGAAAAAGTAAGTACATCCCCTGGAAAGTAGTATTGTTTTTGTAAATATTTGGACAGATGGATATGTAATCTTCACTTCAACACTATTGGCAGATAAAGGTAATTTAAATGAAACTCAAAGATTATATTTTGCAATCATTTATTCATTAAAAAAATTGACAGAAATACAATTCCATAGTGCGGAAAAAATAAGTCCACCCCTAGCTTCAATAGCTGGTGTTGCTTCCTTTGGCTGAAATAATTTATTGTAGCCATTTCTTTGAACTGTCTATCAATCTCTTATATCGACTGGGAGGAATTTTTTCCCACTCTTCTTTACAGTACTGCTTCAACTGTGTCACGTTCGAAGGATTTCTTGCATGCACGGCCTGGTATATAATAGAATTCATGTTTGACTAAATGATGGCAAGTTGGCCAGGCCCTGAGGCAGCAAAGCCGTCCCAAACCATAATGCCACCACCTCAATGCTTTACGGTTGGTATGAGGTTCTTCTGTTCAAAGGCAGTATTTTGTTTTCACCAAAGATGACGTCTGGCATTGAGGCCAAAAAACTCCACATTTGACTCATCTGTCCAGAGCACATTGTTCCAGTAGTTTTGGTCTTTACCCAGGTGTTGTCTGGCAAACGTCAGTTTGTCTTGATATTAATTTTTGAAAGCAGACTTCTTCCTTCCTGACATCCCATGTTGGCTAAGTTTGTGCAGTCTCTTTCTGACAGCACTTCGATATTGATTGTGGCAAGAGAGGCCTGTCGATGCCTTGATGTTACCCTGGGGTTTTTCGAGACTTGTATGAGCATCTTTCGGTCAGTTGAATTTGATGGGACGACCTGTCCTAGGTAGATTGCCAGTGGTCTGTAATTTCCTCAATTTGTAGATGATCCATCGGACAGTGGAACGATGCACTTTGAATTGCTTGGAAATGGATTGTAATGCCTCTCAGACTCACAGACATCACTAATCTTTCTTCTGAGGGTATTTTGATCTTTGCATGATGTTACCACACACACATATGGTTAAGACCAAACCAGACCAAGTTTCTAATCTTTCTGGAAGGCTGGACCCTCCCAGGGTACTCTCTATTGATTTCCTAATCATTTGCACCTGTTTTGGTGCACCTGATCCTAATTTTAGCCACTTTAGGTGATGGTAAAGGTAGGGGTGTACACGTTTTTTCTGCATAAGGAAATTACATTTTTGTTTATTTTAATTGCATAACACAAGTACTTCTTTTTGTGTGTGATTTGTTAAATTGGGTTACCATTTATCAATGAACGTGGTTGGAATTTTACGAAATAGGCTTGACCCAGCATAGCATGCAGCCGCCACTTCAAATTAATGAATGAAATAATACAAATAATTGAGGGTTGTTATCTACAAGTAAATAGAAAACTATCAGAAAAAGAGCAGTACGGTAATTATCAAACATTAATGCACGAGACTAGTGTTATACGGATCACAGTAAGCAAGTGAAACCTTAATCGAACCTAGCATGCGCTCACTGTCAAGGCTCAGAACTATTTGAATGTTAATTAAGCATTGTTAAATATCCAAGCTGTGTCCCAAAACTATCATTACTGAAGTTGCACTTGAAAACCCGTTATTTACCGACTGCCTCAGACCACTCGTAGAACATCTTAAGTGCGTTGTTAGATGCGTTTTTTTCTGACAACTTCACAACTATTAAACTATGTAACTGTTTTCAAGTCACTATTGGCCTCATGGTGAAATCCCTGAGTGGTCACCGGGTCTCCGGGAACTGAGTTAGGAAGAACGCCTGTATCTTTGTAGTGACTGGGTTTATTGATACACCATCCAAAGTGTAATTAATAACTTCACTTCAATATGCTCAAATGGATATTCAATGCCTGCTTTTTTTGCCCGTCTACCAATAGGTGCCCTTCTTTGTGAGGCATTGGAAAACCTCCCTGATCTTTGTGGTTGAATCTGTTTGAAATTCACTGCTCGACTGAGGGACCTTACAGATAATTAATTGTCTGTGTGGGGTACGGAGATAAGGTAGTCATTCAAAAATCATGTTGAACACTATTATTCCACACAGAGTGAGTCCATGCAATATATTATGTGACTTCCTAAGCACAGATTGTTGAAAAAAGCCTATTAAATGGTCCCCATTCACTCGCTAATGTTAAACGAGCATATGCAGTACGAACAAAAGCAGGACAACTGAAAATAAAGTGTGCACTAGCGACACTACTTCCTCATACTTACAAAATAAAGAAGAGGTAAGCCACATTGTAGATGGCATCCATAAGTCTCTAAAATTAATCAGCAATGAGAAACCAAGTCGGTAATGTCAACGGTTAAACCATTAAAGATGCATCGCATGCCAAAACATCGTGTTTCTTAACACTGTTTTGTTTATTTACCACTGGTATGATTAAAAGTTGTTTAACCGTTGACATCTGCAAAGACATGGCCACAATTTACATGGTCGAGAAATTGGGGTTTTGTGAGTTTGTGCTAACACCCGACCCAAGGTACCAAATGCAAATTGAAATGTGACACGTATGTGGCTCTCTGCAAAATCTCTGGATGTTTTTGGAACTACTGAACATAACGTGCCAATGTATACTGAGATTTTTTTTATATAAATATGAACTTTATCGAATAAAACATACATGTGTTGTGTAACATGAAGTCCTATGAGTGTCATCTGATGAAGATCATCAAAGGTTAGTGATTAATTCTATCTCTATTTCTGATTTTTGTGACTCCACTCTTTGGCTGGAAAAATGGCTGTGTTTTTCTGTGACTTGGCTCTGACCTAACATAATCGTTTGTGGCGCTTTCGCTATAAAGCCTATTTGAAATCGGACACTGTGGTGGGATTAACAACAATATTACCTTTAAAATGTTATAAGATACTTGTATGTTTGAGGAATTGTAATTATGAGATTTCTGTTGTTTGAATTTGGCGCCCTGCACGTTCACTGGCTGTTGTCATATCGATCCCGTTAACGGGATCTCAGCCCTAAGAAGGTTTTTAATGGCTGGGTGAAGAACACAAGAGAAGGAACAGTGGTTGGCCAGTTACAGTTAATGTTTGTAAAGGAATCAATGGAACGGAGTCAAACCAGCTGTAACGGCTTCTTCCGTCGAAGGAGAGTCGGACCAAAATGCAGCGTGGTTAGTTCGATACATGTTTAATGAATGAATAAACACGATAAATACAAAAACAAGAAACGGAACGTGAAAACCTATACAGCCTATCTGGTGAAATACAAACACACTGAGACAGGAACAATCACACACAAAACACACAGTGAAACCCAGGCTACCTAAAGATGGTTCCCAATCAGAGACAACAAGAATCACCTGACTCTGATTGAGAACCGCCTCAGGCAGCCAAGCCTATGCTCAACACCCCTAATCAGCCACAATCCCAATGCCTACAAAAACCACAATATGACAACACAATAAACCCATGTCACACCCTGGCCTGAACAAATAATAAAGGAAACACAAAATACTAAGACCAAGGCGTGACACCAGCCTCCTCTGCTGATCACGTCTGTAAAATAATCAGCTACCTGAGGGCAGGTCTACCTGTTTTTTTTGTTCTGTTCTTTACAGAACCCCAATCTGTTGTGGGAACTTTTATATGATACTGCAATGTTGGTTCAATGGAATTTTGCCCTCAGCATCACAACACTCAATATTTGTATTCTACATTACCATTTAAAGACAGTTTGAGTTGTTTGCCACACAAATAGATAACATATTATAAGCCTTATTCTAATCATAAAGGCTCATACATGCTTTTAACAACTAATACCACTTCATAATTGTAAGTAAAGTGTTTAATGATACCTATACCACATGTATCAAGTCAAATTGTATTTTTTACATGCTCCGCATACAACCTTGCTGTGAAATGCTTACTTACGAGCCCTTAGCCAACAATTTTTAAAGTAAGTAAGAAACATTTGCTAAATAAACTAAAGGAAAAACAGTAACACAATAAAATAACAATTACGGCTATATAGAGGCTATATTAAAGGGGTACCGGTACCAAGTCAATGTGCAAGGGTGCGGGGTTAGTCGAGGTAATTGAGGTAATACAGTTGAAGTCGGAAGTTTACATACACCTTGGCCAAATACATTTCAACTCAGTTTTTCACAATTCCTGACATTTAATCCTAGTAAAAAATCCCTGTCTTCAGTCAGTTAGGATCACCACTTTATTTTAAGATTGTGAAATGTCAGAATAATAGTAGAGAGAATGATTTATTTAAGCTTTTATTTCTTTCATCACATTCCCAGTGGGTCAGAAGTTTACATACACTCAATTAGTATTTGGTAGCATTGCCTTTAAATTGTTTAACTTGGGTCAAACTTTTTGGGTAGCCTTCCACAAGCTTCCCACAATAAGTTGTGTGAATTTTGGCCCATTCCTTCTTACAGAGCTGGTGTAACTGAGTCAGGTTTGTAGACCTCCTTGCTCGCACTTTTTCAGTTCTGCCCACAAATTTTCTATAGGATTGAGGTCAGGGCTTAAGCCATTTTGCCACAACTTTGGAAGTATGATTGGGGTCATTGTCTTGAGATGTTGCTTCAATATATCCACATACATTTCCTCCCTCATGAAGCCATCTATCTTGTGAAGTGCACCAGTCCCTCCTGCAGCAAAGCACCTCCAGAACATAATGCTGCCACCCCCGAGTCTGAAGGTAGGCCTTGAAATACATCCACAGGTACACCTCCAATTGACTGAAATGATGTCGATTAGCCTATCAGAAGCTTCTAAAGCCATGACATAATTTTCTGGGATTTTCCAAGCTGTTTAAAGGCACAGTCAACCTAGTGTATGTAAACTTCTGACCCACTGGAATTGTATAAGTGAAATAATCTGTCTGTAAACAATTGTTTAAAATACGTATTTTCAACTTTCACTAAGAACCAAAAAGATACTTTATTTCATACTCCATCATTTGGCTAACTGGGTGGGTAAATGACCTTTCTAAAACCTCCACCTAATCACTCTCAATAGTTGATTATAATGAGATCTTAGGAATTGTCTTTTGAACTTTGATAATTAATTTATTAGTAATCTGTCAATAGTCTGCTATTTTAATTTAAACAAGGCCTAAAGCAGGTTAGGGTTTAGCATATTTTGGACTTATCTAGGATGTTTTTTAGTATTTTATTTAGGATCCCCATTAGGGGATTTTGCCGAAGCAGCAGCTACTCTTCCTGTGGTCCACAGACAGTTTCATCCAAATAGTTTGTTATGGTAAGTTTGATAGCTGGTTCTTTAGCATCCAGCATCTATTCAAAAGCATTTGAACTGCCATGAATCGGCACGATAGTGCCACCGACGAAGAAGAACAGCATTCGCGTAATATTATTTTCCTCACAATGTCGTTCTCCATGAATTTGTGAGTTCTCGGGTAAAACAGATGCCTGTCATTAAGAAGTTGGATTTTTTTTTAAATGACAAACCCTATCTACACATTTGGCAATGGGCTCGTCCACCAGTTGATCTCCTAGTATACCACAATGCAACAGTTTTTCCTGTTACGACTAATCTAATGAGCTAACTCTCTTGGTTTCTTGTGCTCGTGGAACAAAAATGAATGGCAGGAAAGTGGCCATGTGATTAATTTTCCCAGCAAATTGGGCTGAAACAAAAAAAATCCAGATTGTGTTAAATGAGAGCCAAAAACCTAACTTGATATATGGACGCACAACTTCGACTTTAATTTAAATCATTGACATCAATAAGGATTTGGTCAAATAAAGTTAGAAAGAGTGACAGTTGCTGAGTGGAATGTTTTAGAGATTACATGACATGCAGTAGAAGAGTCCCTAGCCGACCTGGTTAAATATTTAAAACAACTTCCAATGTTTGTGTTCAAGGTGCATTTGATATAACTTGATGCTTGCAATTTTGGGGCTATTCTATTTATTCCATACTAGGTAGATTAAATATAATGTAATGCAAATATTTCAGTCATTAGTCATTATTGAGGTTGTTGTCTTTTTTACCACTCCCATTGAACACAGATCACTTCAGATAAGTCCCTATTGGTCTTTGAACTTCAGCTGTTGAGACATCGCTCTCTGGTGAACATAGTTCTGACAGACGATTGCAAGTAAGTGTTTACACCTTTCCTTTAGTTTATTTACTTTTAGGCAAATGATTTGTATAATTTAGAGACATAATCTTTCCTCAGTTTGTCATATTTAGAAAGACCACACACTCACCAACACCTATCTTAGAATAACAGTACAAAGTAAAGCACAACTAGACCGTTTAGCTTTTCTCACACCATGTGAACACATTTGTCAGTCCAGCAATGATCAATAATATGGACAATTAGCTCCATTCTGCATGTTTCAGCAACTTTTCCTCTACTGTAGTGTCTTGTTGTTTGGTTATGTGTAATTATTGTCGTCTGTTACTGTGAGTGACAGTTCACAAGTAAATATACACAGCATACATTGTTGAATATTGTTTAACTGCAGCTGACATCTACATGGATTTTTTGTATTAATGATTGCACATTAGTAGACTTTGACAGAGAGCTAAAGCAAGTATAAAAAATATGGCAACATGTTGTATACAACAAGATAAAGCTTTATCCTTCCTCCATGAATTACATTTTGACAACAATACTTAATAAAACATTTTAAAAAAGAACTTTTATTTAACCAGGTAGGCCAGGTAGAACAAGTTCTCATTTACAACTACAACCTGGCCAAGATTAAGCAAAGCAGTGCGACAAAAACAACGTACACATGGGATAAAGAATCGTACAGTCAATAACACTTAAGACTTGTCTGATCACTCTATAATGACACATATTGTTTATGACACTATTGATATAGCTGATGAGCTTTTAATGAGCTTTTTTACATTTCATTCAAGGGAAGTACAATAAAGGTTTTCCTGTTTGCACGTTGAAGTCCTTCAGCTATTTCATCCAGGGAAAAACTCATGGTCAATATCTTTATCAATCCAGTTAATGATTTCCACTCGGAATGCTCATGTGTACTAAATCAAATCAAATCCAATTGTATTTGTCACATACACATGGTTAGCAGATGTTAATGCGAGTGTAGCGAAATGCTTGTGCTTCTAGTTCCGACAATGCAGTAATAACCAACGAGTAATCTAACCTAACAATTCCACAACTACTACCTTATACACACAAGTGTAACGGGATAAAGAATACGTACATAAAGATATATGAATGAGTGATGGTACTGAACGGCATAGGCAAGAAGCAGTAGATGGTATCGAGTACAGTATATACATATGAGATGAGTAATGTAGGGTATGTAAACAAAGTGGCATAGTTTAAAGTGGCTAGTGATACATTTGTTTACATCAATTTCCATCAATTTCCATTATTAAAGTGGCTGGAGTTTAGTCACTATGTTGGCAGCAGCCACTCAATGTTAGTGGTGGCTGTTTAACAGTCTGATGGCCTTGAGATAGAAGCTGTTGTTCAGTCTCTCTGTCCCTGCTTTGACGCACCTGTACTGACCTCGCCTTCTGGATGATAGCGAGGTGAACAGGCAGTGGCTCGGGTGGTTGTTGTCCATGATGATCTTTATGGCCTTCCTGTGACATTGGGTGGAGCAGGTAGTTTGCCCCCGGTGATGCATTGTGCTGGCATGCATAGAGCCTTACATAATATTTTGTTACATGTTGAAATACCATCAAATATTCATTCAAATCAAGTCACACATTTGATTTTAACAGTGATAATTCAAATCTGACTCTCGCTTCTTGTGCACTTCAACAGCAAGAGTATCAGAAAATATTTCACAGCCTGATTATGTAAAAGAAAACGCATAGTAGTTGTAAACTAGGCATGCTAATGGAAAGTTTCTAGTGTATGCAAACAACACCTTTTTAGCCAGCAATAATATGCATTACATTCTCTCCTATAACTAGTCATTGAAAAATACACTTGTCTCTTTAAGGGGGAAGAAGAAATGTGACATGATCGTGTAAAAACCAACTAGCACAGGAATAATCAATTGTGTAATAGGACTTCTCCAAGAGCTCTTCAGCTCTCTAGGGTATCATTGGTTAGACTAAGGTTGTTCAAAGAGGTATTTCAGAGAAGGGGATATGAGTACATATGTAGTGGTTGAATTGGAAGAGAGAAACAATACAATAACTCCATGACTTCAGTGTATGACCAACAACAGGTGAGATGAGGACAGCACAGCTAATAAAACAGCTCACGTCACATACAGTAAGTCATATTGATTATGCATCTGAAGATGGCTATGTGCTGTATTTACCACAGTATGGGACTATAATCTTAAACCAGGGCTGTTCTTCCATTATGGAGGGCAAATTTACCATGTCTGATTAACTACACAAATATTTTTTCAGAGTGACAGCCATGACTATTGGATTATATGATTGAGTGCAGGAATCTAACAAAAGCCTACAGGCTGCCATGTCATAACCTAAAGCAGGTCTGTTATGTTGTTTTTTGATTGTATAAATTCCCATACCCAATATTGGTTTTTCTGGGTGCCTTTTCTATACTGAACGAAAATATAAACACAAAATGCAACATTTTCAAAGATTTTGCTGAGTTACAGTTCATATAAGAAAATCAGTCAATTTAAGTAAATCCTATATGCCCTCATCGATTGATTTCACTGGGAATACAGATATGATATGTTGGTCACAGATACCTTAACAAAAGAGGTAGGGGTGTGGATCATTAAACCAGTCAGTATCTGGTGTGATCATCATTTGCCTCGTGCAGCGTGACACATCTCCTTCACATAGAATTGATCAGGCTGTTGATTGTGGCCTGTGGAATGTTGTCCCACTTCTCTCCAATGGCTGTGCGTAGTAAAAAATGAAATAAAAAAGATATAAACTTTATTTAACTATGCAAGTCAGTTAAATTCTTATTTCCAATGACGGCCTACTCTTGCCAAACCCTCCCATAACCCAGACAGCGCTGGGACAATTGTACGACGCCCTATGAGACTCCAGATCACGACCGGTTGTGATACAGCCCAGGACCGAACCAGGGTCTGTAGTGATGTCTCTAGCACTGTGATGCAGTGCCTTAGACCGCTACGCCACTCGGGAGCTAGTAGTTGCTGGATATTGTCGGGAACTGGAACGCTCTGTTGTACATGTCGCTCCAGGTCATCCCAAACATGCTAAATGGGTGATATGTCTGGTGAGTATGCAGGCCATGGAAGAACTGGGACATTTTCAGCTTCCAGGAATTGTGTACAGATCCTTGTGACATGGGGTCGTGCATTATCATGCTGAAACATGAGGTGATGGCGGCGGATGAATGGCATGCCAATGGGATTTAGGACCTCGTCACGATATCTCTGTGTATGCAAATTGCCAGCAATAAAATTGTATTTGTTGTCCATAGCTTATGCCTGCCCATACC
The DNA here is from genome assembly GCF_034236695.1 of Oncorhynchus nerka. Lineage (NCBI taxonomy): Eukaryota > Metazoa > Chordata > Actinopteri > Salmoniformes > Salmonidae > Oncorhynchus > Oncorhynchus nerka. The sequence goes on along the minus strand of NC_088410.1, from coordinate 42,562,026 downwards.
ATAACCCCACCGCCACCCCGGGGGACTCTTTTCACAACATTGACATCTCAAATCGTTCGCCCATACAACGCCATACACGTGGTCTGTGTTTGTGAGGCCGCTTCGACGTACTGTCAAATTCTAGTAAACAACATTGGAGGCGGCTTATGGAACTTAACATAAAATTCTCTGACAATAGCTCTGATGGACATTCCTGCTGTCAACATGTCAATTGCACACTCCCTCAAAACAAGTCATCTGTGGCATTGTGTTGTGTGACAAAACTGCACATTTTAGAGTGGCCTGTTATTGTCCCCAGCACAAGGTGCCCAAATTATAGAGAAATAAGCTTTTCTGGGATTGTTTTACATAAACTCATGAAACATGGGACCAACAACACTTTGCATGTTACGTTTATATTTCTGTTCAGTATAGATTACATTGTGGTGTGATATATTTACAAGGAACTTGTGTGCAAGGCCTCCACACATTACATAGGACAGGTGCTATTTGGCCTTACTGGTTGTTGTTCCTTATCCACTATCCAGTTCTATTTTTATCATCCTTGTTTTAGCAGTTAAAACATGACTGCCACATTATTATTATTATTATAGTTCTGGAAGGCGGTATGAGAGGTTTTAGAATAAACACCGTTACAGCGGTTAAATGAATGAATAATTGATTTAAAGGGAAAGGGCTCTTAAGAAAAAAAAAGTGTTTTCAGGCAGTGATAAAACACGATACAGCATATTGTAGAATACTTCCCATAAATGTCATGTGAGCAACCTGGTCTCAGAGCAAAACATATTATTTATTTATTACATACACCAGTTTGATTTGACCGTTTTCTATGATATATATCTTTCGACTGCTTTAGTATGATATATTGCATTTGACTTCTTTAATTTGATATATTACATTTGACCACTTTAGTATGATATATTACATTTGACTGCTTTAGTATGATATATTACGTTCAACTGTTTGCCATGTGCCATGTAAGATTAGGGGTTAAGGTTAGGAGAAAGGTTAAAGTGTTAAGGTTATAGAGAAGGGTTAGCTAACATGCTAAGTGGTTGCAAGGTAGCTAAAAAGTGGTAAGTAGTCCAAAGTTGCTAATTTGCCAAAATGAGATTCAAACACGGAACTTTTGGGTTGCTAGGCATTTGTGTATGTTTGGTATGACTTACTGTCATACCAAATGTAACATATCATACTAATTTGAGTGTTCCAGATTTACCTATACAAATTCCTCTCAGTACTGAGCTTCCTCTCAGTACTGAGCTTCCTCTCAGTACTGAGCTTCCTCTCAGTACTGAGCTTCCTCTCAGTACTGAGCTTCCTCTCAGTCCCGGGCTTCCCCTCAGTCCCGGGCTTCCCCTCAGTCCCGGGCTACCCCTCAGTCCCGGGCTGCCCCTCTGTCCCGGGCTGCCCCTCTGTCCCGGGCTGCCCCTCTGTCCCGAGATGCCCCTCTGTCCCGAGATGCCCCTCAGTCACAAGCTGCTCCTCAGTTATGTGGGGATCTGGGTGAGGACTATTAGGCCATGGTCGGCGGAGAGGGTGGATTATCCCAGGACGCGAAGGGGAGGAACAAGGACATTAATGGAGTGGGGTCCACGTCCCGAGCCGGAGCCGCCACCATGGACAGACGCCCACCCGGACCCTCCCTATGGTTTTGAGGTGCGTCCGGGAGTCCGCACCTTAGGGGGGGGGGGGGTTCTGTCACGCCTTGGTCATTGTATTTTGTGTTTTGTTATATGTTTGGGTAGGCCAGGGTGTGACATGGGTTTATATGTTGTTGTCGTATTGGGGTTTGTATTATTTGGGATCGCGGCTGATTAGGGGTGTGGTATAGGATTGGCTGCCTAAGGCGATTCCCAATCAGTCAGGTGATTCTTGTTGTCTTGGATTGGGAACCGTATTTAGGCAGCCTTAGTTTCGCTTTGTATTCGTGGGTGATTGTTCCTGTCTCTGTGTTGTAGTCACCAGATAGGCTGTAATTAGTTTCACGTTCTGTTTGTTGTTTTGTATTCTGAGTTATTTCATGTACCGCATTTCATTCATTAAAGTCATGAGTAACCAACACGCTGCATTTCGGTCCGACTCTCCTTCAACAAACGAAGAACGCCGTTACACCGTGGTTCATTTTCATGCCGGCCAGATAGGCTATACTCCTGTTGTAAAGCAAAGCAATGTGCTTAATATTAGGAAAGTTGAGAAATAAATATAGAAAGCTGATGGGCCTCCTCTTTTTAATAGAGGCCATCAAAACCCTGTTTTGTCACACACTTTCGAAGCCTATAGAGATGTTGCGCAATGAGCTCATGGACTCTCAGGAGTGTTTGATTAGATTTCAATTACATTTGCATTGATGTCATAGTGATTATAGGAATAATAGAGTACTGATTGCCATGCAGTTAGCAATTTTGGTAGGCTACTAATGACTACCAGCAGCATCAGAGCTTGGAGAAGCCTAGTTACCATGACTAAATGGTCATGTGGAATTTGACTGCGGTCATGACTAGTCACACCAGATACTGACTGGTTTTCTGATCAACCTTTTCTTCCTTTTTTTAAAGGTATCTGTGACCAACAGCTGAATATCTGTATTCCCAGTCGTGTGAAATCCATAGATTAGGTCCTAATGAATTAATTTCAATTGACTAAATTCCTTATCTCAACTGTAACTAAGTAAAATCTTTGAAATTATTGCATGTTGCATTTATATTTTTGTGCAGTGTACATTTGTGATTTTATTTTCGAATGATCTGTTGCTCGGTGAACATGCGAGAATAAATAATAATAATAATAGCAATATGGATGGTGTAAAGAGATAGATGGGAGGGGTTGAATGGAGCTGAAGGGTGGGACTATATAGGTTCAGAACTTTTGTGAAAGAGCACAGTTAGAAATATATTGCAAATAGACATCATAACAAATGTGTGTGTGTGTGTGTGTGTGTGTGTGTGTGTGTGTGTGTGTGTGTGTGTGTGTATATCTATATTCTATAAATATACTACCGCTCAAATGTTTGTTTTTGTAAGAAAAGCTACTTTTTGTCCATTAAAATAACATCAAATTGATCAGAAGTACAGTGTAGACATTGTTAATGTTGTAAATGACTATTGTAGCTGGAAACAACAATTTCGGAAATTGTATATGGAAAATCTACATAGGCGTACAGAGGCCCATTATCAGCAACCATTACTCCTGTGTTCCAATGGCACATTGTGTTAGCTAATCCAAGTTGATCATTTTAAAAGGCTAATTGATCATTAGAAAACCCTTTTGCAATTATGTTAGCACAGCAGAAAACTATTGTCCTGATTTAAGAAGCAGTAAAACGGGCCTTCTTTAGACAAGTTGAGTATCTAGAGCATCAGCATTTGTGGGTTCGATTACAGGCTCAAAGTGGCCAGAAACAAAGACTTTCTTCTGAAACTCGTCAGCCTATTCTTGTTCTGAGAAATTTAGGCTATTCCATGCGAGAAATTGCCAAGAAACTGAAGATCTCATACAAGATCTCCCTTCACGGAACATTGCAAACTGTCACTAAACAGAATAGAAAGAGGAGTGGCAGGCCCCGCTGCACAACTGTGCAAGAGGACAAGTACATTAAAGTGTCTTGTTTGATGAACAGACGCCTCATAAGTCCTCAACTGGCAGCTTCAGTGAAGAGGCGACACGGGGAAGCTGTTCCTCTGTCCAGTGTCTGTGTTCTTTTGCCCATTTATTTTTTTTTTTTTTATTGGCCAGTCTGAGATATTGCTTTTTCTTTGCAACTCTGTCTAGAAGGCCAGCATCACAGAGTCACCTCTTCACTGTTGACATTGAGACGGGTGTTTTGCAGATACAATTTAAAATGATAAACTTGAATTAGCTAACTTGATAGCCACTTCCAGACACAAATGAGAGAACAGCTCACTCTGACCATTTTACTTGTCCTAGCAGAGCTTGGTAGGCTGTTTGCATGTTATCCAGAGCATTGGTGACTAATTGTGCTGCTGGCAACAATTGAATAACTTTTTTTTGCCAACGTTTACTGACACCGGCCATACTCAACGGGTGTTGAGCGTTTTTAAATTTGTCAGTTATTCTGTGAATTTACCAGCTACGTCTATCAACAGCCGTTGCAGTGACATCATGAACATTGTATTGAAATGGTAACTTGCATAGTGGAGTCTTTTGTTTAGACATGTAGCTAGATAGCTAAACAATCAACCATATTCCCAACTCATAAAGTTACTACCCTGCAAGAATCTGCATGTAACTAACAAACCAGGTTCAGTGTTTGCTAGCTAACATTAGGCTAGCAATGCAAATAGCTCTGAAATATGAATAATATTACTACACAGATCATACACGTAATGTTAGCTAGTGAGACAGCCAGCTAAAGTGAGCTAGCTAGCTAAAAGTACGCTTTAAATTGAAATGATAATGACTTTCTGACAAAATTAGAAACATGTCATATCTGAAAATGTAGCTAGCTAGACTATCTTATACATGGATGGACACTTCTTCTCTGTCACAGATGCCATGGTTGCCCTTAGTTTGAAGATGTAATCTGGAGACGTGTTTTATTCAACAGCCTTCTGTGTTTTCTCTTTTCGACTCCCTCTGCATATTTTCAGTCAAAAGCAATCATTTTCTCCATCTCCTTAGCTATCATACTCTAATTCCACCAGACATTCCACTGATTTCAAAACTCTGTTCTCCAGAAAGTGGAGAGAAACCCTTTTGCAGTTCTACTGACCAGCTCATGTTATAGACAGAAGCCTGCTACGTGGCAGACCAATCCAAACTCATCTCTGGACATGTCCAGCGCACCCATTATCTCAGTCAATCATGGCTAACGGAAAGGTTCCTGTCTTTTTCCATGGCTAAACCAACTAGGCTCGTATTTTAACAATTGTATTCATATTTATAGATGGCATACAAGTTTGTAATTAAGGCACATGAAAGTTCACATGTTCCAGAAGGCATTTCTGAAAAGAACACATTTTTACATTCAAATGGCTCTCCTGTGAAGTAGTGACTCGCGACATATGCATAGTTTCCTGAAACAAGTCACAAATATACTATGTAGGCCTACTGTCAGTATTCTTTAAAAAAAATAAGATGTCCACATAAGCTTATGTCTAATGAGTCAATATCCGGCCATACCATGTATGATATCCAGAGGGAATCCACAAATGATTTGTGCATGTAAGAAAAATATGGATTTCACATTGTCAAATTATTGAGCATGTGCTGGAAACTCAGAAATGCACCAGAAAATGTGCTTTCAAAATGTGCTTTCAAGATCCGGATATGGACCTCAGCCCAGAGAAGTTTCATATCTTGAATGTGCTGAGAGGACTGTGGGTTAGAGGGATATGATTCATGAAAAACCGTTGTCGCCACACAATTGACTGTGACTTCATTGTGCCATTGCTAGATATGTTTAAGATATGTTTAGTTATTTACCTAGTTTTAACTGTTAGTTTGTTTTGCCAATATCTCATTTGTTGTCAGGTAAAGGTTTCTGTTTTTTTCAAATATCAGTTCTGAGTCCATATCAAGAAATGTCCATGTGTGATATTCTGAGTAATATTATATATATCTAAAATACGCATCTGGATTCAGAATTTGTCATCATATGGTGCATGTCCACAAAACTCAAAATATGCATTGGAAATGGTCTGTATTCTCTAGAACAGTGGTTCCCAAACTGTGGAGCGAGAGTGGTCGGCAGGGGGGCGCAGTGGTCCCCCCCCCTAAACTTAGTCCGGCTTAAAAGTTGTAATAGTAGAATGCACAAGGTGCAATTTCGAAATTGGTTAGTGCATCATCAGTTTTCCTCTTGTCATGTCAGTCATTGCATACCTTTAGAGAGCTATTCATAGAAATGTCCAGAACAACTAGCCCATGTCAGCTAACATTTATTTTGCTAGGTTTTTTAGCCCACATATTTTGTAGTAATTTTCGAGTCACTCAAATATAAAATTCAAAAGGCACTCGCACATCTGAGCAATCTCTTTGCAGGTGCATGGCAACAGTTGAACAAGATGAAGGAAAAAGGAAACCGCACACTGCTCTTGGTAGTGTCACTGATATTTAATAAGCTTACGTATCGGCCTCACGGCCTTCGTCAGAGCTTTTGAGAAGTTTTTTTACATTTAGCATTCTTATGTAGACCTAGCCCCACCCACATCCGTTCCATGCATGGAAAGGGGTTGGAGGCAAAGGAAAAACAAATAAGTGCTACCAAAAGAAATAAGCTTTTTGCCCTGAATACAAATCATTTTGTTTGGGGAAAATCCAACGATGCACATCCCTGAGTACCACTCTTCATATTTTCAATCATGGTGGTAACTGCATGGTGTTATGGGTATGCTTGTCATCAGCAATAATAATTAGCCTAACGTGACAGTAGCCTAAATTATTCTTCAAAATAACCCCACCTTCTTCAGCTGGAGCTCAGGCTTAGTGGTTCTCATTTGTACCCTCAATCATATTTTGTAAAGAAGAGTGACAGTGTGTTTTTGCACAATATCTTAATTCAACTGGGTCTAAAAATTGTATGACACATCTGCTGACATATCTGGTAGCCTAAGTTTAAACTGATACAATTACCTTAATGACAAAGAACAGGCCTATACACACAAATGTACATATACATTTTGGTAATTTAGCAGACGATCTTATTCTGACTTGTTGTTTATTGACTACAGCTCAGCGTTCGACACCATAGTGCTGACCCTGGGACTAAACACCTCCATCTGCAACTGGATCCTGGACTTCCTGACGGGCCGCACCCAGGTGGTAAGGGTATGAAACAACAAAACTGCCACGCCGAAACTGAAAACACCTGGGCCCATCAGGGGTGTGTGCTTAGTCCCCTCCTGTACTCCCTGTTTCCCCATGACTGCGTAGCCAAGCACGACTCCAAAACATCATTCAGTTTTCTGATGAGACACCGATAACGATGAAACAGTTTATAGCGAGGAGGTGAGAGACCAAAACTGGCCAATGCTAAGAACGCAATAACACCTTTGTTGTTAAAGATTAGGCTACTTAATTTATGTACAAAATGAGGCCCTTTATTAAATATTAAGCCTACTTTTTTTGTATTAGTCTTTGGATAGGCAAGATCAACCACAATTGCTCATCACTTAAGATTCTCTAAGAGTTAGCCTAGCCATGATTAGGCTACTATTCATCTCAGTTTGGATTAAAAAATAATAGGGGAGCCTCCCTCATGATTTGAGGTTTTCTTTCAAAAACTCTCTCCTTACTTTCACAAAAAATTCTACCGCATGTACCTTGTGTTCAATAGGGTAAATGTTATTTTGCTTGGGTGTGGCATTCGTCCATCATTGAGCTGACACATTTTGATATTTCACAAGGACTGCCACATCTTTGCAAAGCAACCCCTCATACCTATTTATTTCTGATATCACATGGGATCTTATCCAGAGCTAATATCCTTTATCAAATCAAATGTATTTATATAGCCCTTCTTACATCAGCTGATATATCAAAGTGCTATACAGAAACCCAGCCTAAAACCCCAAAAGAGCAAGCAATACAGGTGTAGAAGCACGGTGGCTAGGAAAAACTCCCTAGAAAGGCCAAAACCTAGGAAGAAACCTAGAGATGAACCAGGCTATGAGGGGTGGCCAGTCCTCTTCTGGCTGTGCCGGGTGGAGATTATAACAGAACATGGCCAAGATGTTCAAATGTTCATAAATGACCAGCATGTTCAAATAATGGTAATCACAGTGGTTGTTAAGGGTGCAACAGGTCAGCACCTCAGGAGTAAATGTCAGCTGGCTTTTCATAGCCGATCATTCAGAGTATCTCTACTGCTCCTGCTGTCTCTAGAGAGTTGAAAACAGCAGGTCTAGGACAGGTAGCACGTCCGGTGAACAGGTCAGGGTTCCATAGCCGCAGGCAGAAAAGTTGAAACTGGAGCAGCAGCACGGCCAGGTGGACTGGGGACAGCAAGGAGTCATCGGACCAGGTAGTCCTGAAGCATGGTCCTAGGGCTCAGGTCCTCAGAAAGAGAGAAAGAAAGAGAGAGCGAATTAGAGAGAGGATACTTTAATTCACACAGGACACCGGATAAGACAGGAGAAATAGTCCAGATATAACAGACTGACTCTAGCCCCCCGACACATGAACTACTGCAGCATAAATACTGGAGGCTGAGACAGAAGGGGTCAGGAGACACTGTAGGCCTAACTCCTAGGTCCTGCTTAACCTCACACAGCTTTCACTCAACTCAATCCTGCCAGCAACATCATTCCATGCTGTTGCGTCAGACATGACTACTCCTACTGACTTGAGATAGTTGTATATGTTTGATTTGGAGCTACGGTCTGTGTAAATACAACTGCGCCAGGAAAATGTATGTAGAATTATGCAACATTGATGCCTTGCACGTCATGGTACAGTGTACTGTGTGCTGTAGACCAACAATGCATTTGGATTTTAGTGCACAGTTCATGTGTTTTTAAGAGAGAGCTTTCCTGATTTTGCACAGTGTAGACAAGGCTATACGTAGGCTATTGGTTGACCAAATAGTAGTGGGCTCTATACTCCTTTGCTTACCGTGTAATGTTTAGAGGCTTGGAGGGTAGGGTTATTGCATTTATACACCTAAACTATTTGTTTAGATTTTTACATCTGCACCCTGTCTGACTGATCATTATAGCCTAGCCTACTACATGCACAGTACTTTTGTGCAACACATAATTGTCTTGATACATGTGTAGCGTGGCATATGTGAGTGCTCTACTGCTAACGCTCAAGCCCCTTAAGTGCAGGGAGTAGAGCACGTGCTGAGTTGCATTTGCTAACCAGAGGAACACAAGACCTAGGCTAAATTTGAGAAAAGGAGACGTTGTTTATAGAAAAAAGGTCTGTGAATGTGCATGCCTGGGTGAGGGAGGGACAGAGAGAGAGGGGAGGGAGGGACAGAGAGAGAGAGAAGGGGGACAGAAAGAGAGAGGGAAGGACAGAGAGAGAGGGAGGGAGGGACAGAGAGAGAGAAGGGGGACAGAAAGAGAGAGGGAAGGACAGAGAGAGAGGGAGGGAGGGACAGAGAGAGAGAAGGGGGACAGAAAGAGAGAGGGAAGGACAGAGAGAGAGGGAGGGAGGGACAGAGAGAGAGAAGGGGGACAGAAAGAGAGAGGGAGGGACAGAGAGAGACAGAGTGATAGAGAGAGACAGGGAGGTGTGGTTCTCATTGATTTCACCCCAGAGACACATGGCCATGAAAAAGGTAAAGAAAGGCAGTTATTGATAAGATTGAATTGCATATTGTTAGAATATCCATTCTGACCAGTATTGTCCTAAGACTGAACACAGTAGGCTACCTTGTGAGATGTCATAGCCTACAGATCCCAATAGAAAATGTAATGAGGCCCGTACAGTTATTAAGCAGATAGAGAAAAAGAATGTAGCGTATTCATTTTAAGTTGTTATTCTTTTGATACATCACAGCTCTCTTCCCCGTAGTGTGGAGAATATGGAAAAGCGTGTCGTGAGCCTGTGGGGCAGAGTAGACATTAAGATAGCGCCAGTTAGTCACCATAAGCTTCTTAAATGCACACATAGTTGTGCTGGGAGGAGTGAGGGCTTCCCTGATTTTGGGAGGAGTCAACATCTGAGTTCTTAGAATGTCCATTAGCCTACCTCTCAACTTGACAGTTGACAACTGTCTGGAAATGGGTAGTTGATGATACTGAGTCTGTTGCTGTAAGTTTTTGATCTCTCATTATCACATTGCATGATGCTCTCTCTGTCTAATGCCTCGATGTTTGGTAATATTACGAATATCAATCTTACATTGTACCGGAGCAAAAACAACTGTAGCCTAGGCTATTAGTCAGTATGCTACTGAATTAATGCAAAGAGTCAGCAGATCTTCATTTCAGTCATTCAGTTGAAGTTTCAGCACAGTGGAAATGTAGTCTAACCCTAGTTGTCAGATCTCATAGCCCCATATTCATTCAAATATGATTTTTTATTCCACTAACCCAGTTTAAGTTCCTAAAACCCTTTTTGCATTTTTTCTCTAATGTAGTTGATACATTGAGTTTGTTTTCTTGTTTTCCTCGACATGACTAAAGGGAAAAAACATGAAATGTTTTTCAATCCAACCCATTTCTTTCAGGTTTGTTGCTGAAGTGTGGAAAAGGGTGATAGTAATCACTGAAGCTAAATAATGACCGTCCACGAGCCAAAAGACACGTGAGTAGCAGCCTCCTTTATGTGTTCAATGTGTATGGTGACATCTTCACATTTTGACAATGTGCCCTCAGATACAGTATCAAGGTTCTGTGACACACTTTGTTACTTCTCTGCACCAAATGGTAATGTAACTGCTATGTTAGCCTTTGGATTGGAAGTGTGTTACGAGTTCCCCTAAGGGAGTTAACTCTTCAGGGACTGTGGTTAGCGGGCCCACTATGAGGTCAATCAGACATCCAGGGTTGCCCCAGAGGTTGCACATAGTCCTGCAGAAATTACTAGAATTTGCTTAATTGAATCCCCCACATGTTGTATCATAACAGTCAAGTAATTATCATTCTACCTTTATCATTTCTGTGGGCCTACATAATATGGTATCTTTTGTCAAATTACAAATAACGTCTGTAACCCTAGTTTCCTCTACTCTGTCATCCAACAGAAACAATGGCGTGTGGCTGATCTTTTTCATGCTGGGCTTAGGAACGCTCCTGCCATGGAACTTCTTTATGACAGCCACCATGGTAGAGCACACAATACTTTTTTTATCATCTACCTTAAGATTGTGAATAATTAAAGAATATATTTCAACGATACAATGCCAGAGCTTTTGGTGAAATGTCTGTATCAATTTCTAAATATGTCTCAAGTCTTACTTTTCAGATCTTCTTGATAGCCAATGATTATTAACAGAAGTACTGATAACCCCTAATCTACTCATTATAATAATTAATGACGGTTTTAAATTAAATAGCATTTTATAGCATGCTCAATGTGCTTCACATAATTGTATATTTTATACATTATTGTATTTCTTCCACTAAAGATGTATAGCACCCACAAGGGTGATGCATGGCAGACATGTTGTGCCAGAACTATCACCACACATCAACAATTAACACAAATTAAGTGGCTGTCCTCTGTCTGTACAGTATTTTAGCAGCCGTCTCAGAGACCCCTCCCAAATGGGCACCAACCTGTCAGGCAATGGGACCGGGGCAGAAGGGAACAACCGTAGCCTTTTGGAGGCCAAGTTCAATAACGTAATGACACTTTGTGCCATGGTGCCTTTACTGGCCTTCACCTGTCTCAACTCAGTCCTGCATCAAAGGTTTGTCCACCACCCCAACCACATCTTTTCTAATGCATTAAAGCACTACTCCAAAAGTTACATCTTGAAGATGCACTACAGCTATCTTTTAACTTTTCCTGTTGAAAAACAATATACCAAGTATAAATGCAGTCATGTACACACACAAGGGCGAGATGGGTCCCGTTATGTCTGGCGAAAACCAAACACTGCATTCCACAGTAAGAACCTCATACCAACAGTCAAGCATGGTGGTGGGAGTGTGATGGTGTGGGTATGCTTTGCTGCCTTAGTACCTGGACGACTTGCCTTAATAGAAGGAACCATGAATTCTGCTCTGTATCAGAGAATTCTTCAGGAGAATGTCAGGCCATCCGTCTGTCAGGTGAAGCTAAAGCGTAGTTTCGGTCGTGCAGCAAGACAATTATCCAAAACACACAATCAAGTCTACGTGAACATTGCTAAAAATCAACAAATGTGAAGTTTTGGCCCACTCATTGGCTAGAATGGTCCCACCTGATCTCTCCTCCTCCCACCTGCCTTCCATCTTTGAGGACATGTATTTCCATTGTTAGAGCAGTCACTAGAAGTATCTTGCAAATATAATAGACAATCTTTGACTGGAGTAGGACTTTAATCTTTTGCTGGACATCTAATATGATAATGTGTGCATGTATTGAGCAGGCATGTTTAGATTTCCTTTGGGGTTCAACTTAGACAATTGTACCCTTTTTACACTATCTTGCCGACCCAAGCGGCACTGTACTGGAGCAGATATATTATTTTCACATTGTCCTTTCTAGCACGGTTCCAGCAACTACAGTGGATGCGTAGCCAGGCCATTGCATTTCAGCTTGGCCCTGCCTAGTACACTGTGAAAAGTGTACTAGGCAGGAGAAACACTTGTAATAAGTATAAGATTGACCTCAGATATTTCACTCAAACTCTCTAACTCACAGGATTCCTCAGAAGTTTCGGATCATGGGCAGCCTGGCAGTGATTTTGGTGGTGTTTCTACTGACAGCCATTTTGGTTAAAATAGAGATGGCACCCCTCCCCTTTTTCACGTTGACCATGATCAAGATTGTCATCATAAACTGTGAGTTTTTGCGGCCTTTCTAGTGTCCCTTTTTTGCCTCCTTCCTCCCTCTTTTTTAACGTGTCAATCCTCTGAGTTGTCCTGAAAGTAGAACTAGTCCTCAGCACCCTCAATGTAGTATGTCTTTATTTAAGATTTTACATTTAGTTCATTAGCAGATGCTCTTATCAAGGGTGACTTACAGTCAGTGCATTCAACTAAGGTAGATAGAACAATCACCTATCACAGTCATTGCAAAGAATAACATTCCTCACTAAAGCATCTATCAGTAAAATCAGTGCTTGTAAGATAAGTCAAGTGTTAGTGCAAGAATGACAAGTAAGGTATTCGTTTTAGGGGGGAATTCACAATGCAGAAGGTTGGTGGCACCTTAATTGGGGAAAATGGGCTCGTGGTAATGGCTGGAGTGGTATAGGTGGGATTTGTCTTGGAATATTCTAATCAAGTGAGAGAGACTTTGTCACTTCTTCAAACAATCATCTTTATTCAATATTGATTAATTATTGCAATAGTGAGCCTGGTCGACCCCACACCCTTGAGTGTTGGACCGAGTAACCTAACCTTTACACAAATGCAGAATACTATTTTTAGCTGACACAAAAAATGCTTAATCATGATTGGATCCACACATCCCATGCAGATTGGGGCATCATAAGCCACTCTGGGTTCATCCTGTCGTTATCTGCACGTGGGTTGTTGTCTTAACCCCACCCTGATTTAGTTTCCCAGATGCAAGGATTATTTTGAGACAATGAGGGATTGTTCTACTCCTTAGCTATCTCTAGTAAAACACATTATTGTCTATGTAATGCAGTCTTTAACTAATTTGTCAGCTCAAGCCAAGTGTTTTCTTTCCAATGCTACCAGTTATATGCATATCCTGGCTTCAGGGCCTGAGCTGCAGTTTACTTTGGGCATGTCATTCAGATAGGAAGTGGAGAAAAAAGAGGTCTAGCCCTCAGAAAAATATCAAGAATATATTAGGGAATCCAATATGGTGTAGCAGTGGGATGTTTTGATTGTCTTTTCCCATCCCTTGTATATATCGTTTCTTTCTTCGTATATATTTTTAATCTCATTTTTCCATCTACGGACTGAACATACTCTTTTTTATACTTTAGAACCGTAACCCCCTTCAAGTTAGCCAGCTACTAGCTAGTTGTCAGTTAGCCAACATCGTTAACTGAGACATCTGCCAGCTTCCGCCCGGTCAACTCCTGCCAGCCTGCACAGGGCAATATCAACCCAGAGCATATCGGACTGCATTTCTCCACCATATCTCCGGATTCCTACCACAAGCTCTGAACCTTTACTCCGGATCGTCACAGTTAGCTAGCTGCTATCTGAGTGGCTACTCCTGGCTAATGTCTCTGTCCCGAAGCAAGCACCAGTTAGCCTGGAGCTAGCCTCGAATCTAGGCCCATCTCCCGGCTAGCCGAATAGATCTATCAAGCAATTCCTGGACTTATATTACTTCACCCATCCATCACGACATAACCGTTCGAGGGGGTTTCAACAGGCTCCCCCGTTGCGACGTCCCCCTGAGGCCCATCTGCTAGCCTGCTGCTAAACCCGGCCTGCTAGCTGTCTGAATCTCCGTGCCTCCAGCTCACCTAGCTACTCACTGGACCCTATGATTACTCGGTTACACATGCCTCTCCCTAATGTAAATATGGCTTGTCTATTGCTGTTTTGGTTAGTAATTATGTCTTATTTCACTGTAGAGCCTCCAGCCCTGATCAGTATGCCTTAGCTAGCCATGTTCTTCCACCCCCCACACATACAGTGATCACACCTGGCTTAAATGGTGCTTCTAGAGAGAAAACCTCTCTCATCGTCACTCAATGCCTAGGCTTACCTCCACTGTACTCACATCTTACCATACACTTGTCTGTACTTTATGCCTTGAATCTATCCTTCCTTGCCAGAAACACTTGCCCCAAGTTAAACAATTTAAAGGTAATGCTACCATATACTAATTGAGTGTATGTAAACTTCTGACCCACTGGGAATGTGATGAAAGAAATTAAATCTGAAATAAATATTTCTCTCTAGTATTATTCTGACATTTCACATTCTTAAAATAAAGGGGTGATCCTAACTAACCTAAGATAGGGAAATTTTACTAGGATTAAATGTCAGGAATTCTGAAATACTGAGATTTAATGTATTTGACTAAGGTGTATGTAAACTTCCGACTTCAACTGTATACACTACCGTTCACAAGTTTTAGAACACCTACTCATTCAAGGGTGTTTCTTTATTTTTACTATTTTCTACATTGTAGAACAATAATGAAGACATCAAAACTATGAAATAACACATACAGAATTATGTAGTAAACAAAAAAGTGCCTTGATGATAGCTTTGCACACTCAACCAGCTTCATGAAATGTATTTCAATTAACAGGTGTGCTTTCTTAAAAATTTATTTGTGGAATTTCTTTCCTCCTTAATGCATTAGAGCCAATCAGTTGTGTTGTGGAAAGGTAAGCGGGTATACAGAAGATAGCCCTATTTGGTAAAAGACCATATTATGGCAAGAACAGTTAAAATAAGCAAAGAGAAAATACAGTCCATCATTAATTTAAGACATGAAGATCAGTCAATACGGAAAATGTCAAGAACTTTGAAAGTTACTTCAAGTGCAGTCGCAAATTAAATCTAATGTTATTGGTCACTTATACATGGTTAGCAGATGTTAATGCGACTGTAGCAACATTCTTTCTATAAGGCACAACATAATCTGAAACACAACCAAGACAAACTGTAAATGTATCCAACAAGTTTGTAGAGTCACAAGTTTGATGTAGTCATTGTGTGCTAGGAATATGGAAACCAAATACAAAAATGTTGACTACTTTAATACACTATAAGTGAATTTGTTCAAATACTTATGACAAATACTTCCATTTCTAAATGGCAAAACAGATGTGTATGATAATACCCTCAAATTAAAGGTGACAGACATTCTGTACTGTTGCCTCATGAAACATTTGATCTCAAATCCAAAATACTAGAGAACAGAACCAAATTAAAAGATTTTGCTTCACTGTCCAAATAAATATGTTGAGTAGTATATGAGCAGTTAATGGGGCAGATTGGGACACTTAATGAGTAGTCATTAATTCATCAAGCGATAATTCCTTGCTGTATAACTGGACTCTGGTCAGAATTATGACTGTTTTTTTACAACCTCTTCAGCCTTTGGAGCTATCCTGCAGGGCAGTCTGTTTGGCATGGCAGGCCAGCTGCCTACCAAATACACCACACCCATCATGAGTGGGCAAGGCCTGGCGGGAACTTTCGCTGCCTTCTCCATGATCTGTGCTATCTCAAGTAAGTCTGAGAGATGATACAGGGGTTGGGGGCAACAGTGGCATTCCAAAGTCAACTCTCTCTCTCGCTCTCTCACTCTCTCTCTCTCCTTCCCCAGGTGGCTCGGAGATAAATGACGCTGCTTTTGGATACTTCATCACAGCCTGTGTAGTGATCTTATTGGCCATAATATCCTATGTGGTCCTCCCTAAACTGGTAATAACTCAACTCTGGATTTTATGTTATTACATCAATTTGGCTGAAAAAGTGCTTAGGAGAGTTTACTCAATGATAATAAGTAATGCAAATAATGCTTTCGGGCAATTTACCGTAATAGTTACCAAACTTTGCAACTGCACAGTGTTTACTGTAAATTTATTTTTGTAGAATGCTCTGTATACATTGTTAAAAGTTGTCCTTGTGCATAGAGTTGTATGGTTTGTTATACTATGAAATCAATGGGGTTTCTTTGGTATACATTTTAAGGTGAAAAATGGTTACCCTTTCACAACATTTAATTCACTACTTATTGATTTTCCAGTGTTGTTAAAGGACCAGAATGCATAATACCTCCATTTGATCCATTCCAGTTGATCTCCTCCGTTTAACTACCATCCCCACTGTGAGATAATTTGTTGTTCTGAACCTTACTTTAGGAGTTCTACCAATATTACAAGACCCAAAGTGGAAACAGAATTATTGAGGAGGAGAACAAGCTGGATCTACTCAAGAAAGGTAAAACAACATTTCTGTTTCTTAGATTTGTGAAAATATTAAATGTAGAAATAAGACAAAGACTCGAAATTGAGCTCGGGTGCATCCTGTTTCCTTTGATCATCAATGAGATGTTTCTACAACTTGATTGAAGTGCACCTGTGGTACATTAAATTGATTGGGCATGATTTGGAAAGGCACACACCTGTCTATATAAGGTCTCATTGTTGACAGTGCATGTCAGAGCAAAAACCAAGCCATGAGCTCAAAGGAATTGTTCTTAGAGCTCCGAGACAGGATTGTGTCGTACCACAGATCTGAAGAAGGGTGCAAAAACATTTCTTGCACTCTTTGATTATCCCCAAGAACACAGTAGCCTCCATCATTCTTAAGTGGAAGAAATCTGGAGCCACTAAGACTTGTCCTAGAGCTGGCCGCCCGGCCAAACTGAGCAAACAGGAGAGAAGGGCCTTGGTCAGGGAGGTGGCCAAGAATGCAATGGTCAGTCTGACAGAGCTCCAGAGTTCCTCTGTGGAGATGGAAGAACCTTCCAGATAGACAGCCATCTCTGCAGCACTCCACCAATCAGCCCTTTATGGTAGAGTGCCCAGACGGAAGCCAGTCCTCAGTAAAAGGCACATGACAGCCCGCTTAAAGTTTGCCAAAAGGCACCTGAAGGACTCTCAGACCATGATAAATAAGTTTCTCCGGTCTGATGAAACCAAGATTGAACTCCTTGGCCAGAATGCCAAGCGTCACATCTGGAGGAAACCTGGCACCATCCCTACGGTGAAACATGGTGGTGGCAGCATCATGCTTTGAGGATGTTTTTCAATGGCAGGGACTGGGAGACTAGTCAGGACCAGGGGAAAGATGAACTGAACAAAGTACAGAGAGCTCCTTGATGATAACCTGATCCAGATCGCTCAGGACCTCAGACTGGGGCGAAGGTTCACCTTCCAACAGGACAACGCCCCTAAGCACACAGTCAAGACAACACAGAGGTGGCTTCAGGACAAGTCTTTGAATGTCCTTAAATGGCCCAGCCAGAGCCCGGAATTGAACATCTCTGGACATACCTGAAAATAGCTGTGCAGCAATGCTCCCCATCCAACCTGACAGAGCTTGAGAGTATCTGCAGAGACGAATGGGAGAAACTCCCCAAAAACAGGAGTGCCAAGCTTGTGGCGTCATACCCAAGAAGACGCATGGGTGCTTCAACAAAGTACTGAGTAAAGGGTCTGAATACTTACAGTATGTAAATGTCAAATTTCAGTTTCTTATGTTTTATAAATTAGCAACATTTTCTAAAAAGTGTTTTTGCTTTGCAATGTGGAGTATTGTGTATAGATTGATGAGAGAAAAAAAACAGTTCAATCAATTTTAGAAAAAGGCTGTAATGTCACAAAATGGGGAAAAAGTCAAGGCTCTGAATACTTTGAATAAACTATGTTAAAACGTACCTCTTGAATTGTTCTGACATTAGAAGCTAGTAGCCTAGTCAAGGATGCATCATGCACTATTTCAACACTACAATTGTGAAAGACCAAGTGGAACAAAAGCAACCTTGAATTTGGAGGTTTAA
This sequence comes from Oncorhynchus nerka, assembly GCF_034236695.1. Lineage (NCBI taxonomy): Eukaryota > Metazoa > Chordata > Actinopteri > Salmoniformes > Salmonidae > Oncorhynchus > Oncorhynchus nerka. Next base: position 42,544,005 of record NC_088410.1, on the reverse strand, counting down.
AATATCCCTCTGGTGGCTAAGACCTATTTTCAGAAATTATATTGTTTGGTGGACATAAAGTCTAAGATCTTTGATAGGCTGATGTGGAATTTGTTAGAGGAAATAATCACCGGACAGGACAGCTGGTCAGGTTAGGGCTAAATGTGCCAGGCTATCTTATGGGAACAGCTATCAATTCATGTAGCATTGGAGCACATGCAACTGGCTGATGCAAAATAATGTACTTAGAAAAGGTTTCATGTTTGCAAGTACGGCCCCAATCATGCTGTACTCCTGTTTTATTGTAAACAAACACTCTATAGCCTCAAAACATGGTTAAAACTGTAATGTTAATATCATGGATTGTTAGTCCTTGCATCCATAGCTCTGTCTATGAATATGAAAGTGGTTACATTTCTCCAGCCCTATCCCTCAGCTGTTTACTGAAACAGTGGAGGGGGTCTCTGCTTTGCTATTGTTTGAACTGCAGATTGCCCCTTTAATGGATTGCCTTGTTCCTTAACCTCTCAGAAAATGCATCAGAGACTAAACCCGTTTTCAAAAAAGGAGAAGAGGAGCAAAACGTGTCCATGTTGACCATCTTCAAGAAGGTAAATTAAGGGCTGGATTCAATCTACATTGTTGAAGTTCAACTTTATTGAATGATTGAAATGTAAAGGCAATGTTCCTCCTGAAATAGTACCCGCAAAACATCAGTCTCAACGTCAACAGTAAAGAGGCGACTCCGGGATGCTGGCCTTCTAGGCAGAGTTACAAAGAAAAGCCATATCTCAGACTAGCCAATAAAAAGAAAACATCAGCCAAAGTACACAGACACATGGACAGAGAAACTCTGCCTAGAAGGCCAGTTTTATTGCTTCTTTAATCAGCAATGTTTCATTGGAACACAGGAGTGATGGTTGCTGATAATGGGCTTCTGTATGCCTATGTAGATATTACATTAACAAAATCTGCAGTTTCCAGCTACAATAGTCATTTACAACATTAACAATGTCTACATTGAAATTCTGATCAATTTGATGTTATTTTAATGGACGAAAAGTGTCTTTATTACATATCTTTTATTAAGTCTTTATTCATATAAATAATCTGATTTATTGAATTCAGACCCCTTGACTTTTTCCGCATTTTGTTATGTTACAGCCTTATTCTAAAATTGATTAGATTGTTTTTTTCAATCAACACAATACCCCATATTGACAAAACAAAAACAGGTTTTTAGAACTTTTCGCAAAAGGATATAATATCACATTTACATAACTATTTAGACCCTTTACTAGGTACTTTGTTGAAGCACCTTTGGCAGTGATTACAGCCTTGAGTCTACTTAGGAATAACGCTACAAGCTTGACACACATGTATTTGGGGAGTTTCTACCATTCTTCTCTGCAGATCCTCTCAAGCTCTGTCGGGTTGGATTGGGAGTGTCGATGCACAGCTATTTTCAGGTCTCTCCAGAGATATTCGATCGGGTTCAAGTCTGGGCTCTGGCTGGGCCACTCAAGGACATTCAGAGACTTGTCCCAAGCCACTCCTGCATTGTCTTGGCTGTGTGCTTAGGGTCGCTGCCCTGTTGGAAGGGGAACCTTCGCCCCAGTCTGAGGTCTGGAGCAGGGTTTCATTAAGCCACTCCTCAGTAAAAGGCACATGACAGTCTACTTGGAGTTTGCCAAAAGGCACCTAAAGGACTCTCTGACCATGAGAAACAATATTCTCTGGTCTGATGAAACCGATCCTGACTAGTCTCCCATTCCCTGCCGCTGAAAAGCATCCCCACAGCATGATGCTACCACCACCATGCATCACTATAGGGATGATGCCAGGTTTCTTCCAGACAGGATGCTTGGCATTCAGGCCAAAGAGTTCAATCTTGGTTTCATCAGACCAGAGAATATTTTTCTCCATGGTCTGAGAGTTCATTAGGTGCTTTTTCTGAAACTCCAAGCAAGCTGTCATGTGCCTTTTACTGAGGAGTGGCTTCCTCTAGACACTCTACCATAAAGGCCTGATTGGTGGAGTGCTGCAGAGATGGTTGTCCTTCTGGCATGTTCTCCCATCTCCACAGAGGAACTATGGAGCTCTTTCAGAGTGACCATCGGGTTCTTGATTGTTGACCAAGGCCCTTCTTCCCCTATTGCTCAGTTTGGCCGGGCAGCCAGCTCTAGGAAGAGTCTTGGTGGTTCCAAACTTCTTCCATTTAAGAAAGATTGAGGCTACTGTGTCCTTGGGACCTTCAATGCTGCAGACTTTTTTGGCACCCTTCCCCAGATCTGTGCCTTGACACAATTCTGTCTCGGAGCTCTACGGACAATTACTTCGACCTCATGGCTTGGTTTTTGCTCTGACATGCACTGTCAACTGTGGGACCTTATATAGACAGGTGTGTGCCTTTCCAAATCATGTCCAATTAATCTATTTTACCACAGGTGAACCCCAATGAAGTTGTAGAAACAACTCAAGGATGATCAATGGAAACAGTATGCATCTGATCTCCATTTTGAGTCTTATAGCAATAGATCTGAATACTTAGGTAAATAAGGTATTTCTGTTTTTTATATTTAATACATATACAAACATTTCTAAAAATCTGTTTTCGCTTCATCATTATGGTGTATTGTGTGTAGTTTGCTGAGGATTTTTTATTTAATTTAATCCATTTCAGAATAAGGCTGTAATGTAACAAAATGTTAACGAGTCTGAATAGTTTCCAAAGGCACTGTATATATTAAAGGGAACTTAATTGAATATAACATGCTTTTAAAATTCAGTATTGGTGCACAGGCCTACCTTCAAACTCAGGGCCTCTTTGCTTGACATCATGGGAAAATCCTCAGACCTCAATAAAAACATTGTAGACCTCCACAAGTCTGGTTCATCCAAACACCTGATGGTACCATGTTCATCTGTACAAAAAAATAGTACGCAAGTATAAACACCATGGGACCACGCAGCTGTCATACCACTCAGAAAGGAGACGCGTTCTGTCTCCTGGAGATTAATGTAATTTGGTGCGAAAAGTGCAAATCAATCCCAGAACAACAGCAAAGGACCTTGTGAAGATGCTGGAGGAAACAGGTACAAAAGTAGCTATATCCACAGTAAAACAAGTCCTATATCGACATAACATGAAAGGCCGCTCAGCAAGGAAGAAGACACTGCTCCAAAACCGCCATTAAAAAGCCAGACTACGGTTTGCAACTGCACATGGGGACCAAGATTGTAGTTTTTGGAGAAATATCCTTTGGCCTGATGAAACAAAAATAGAACTGTTTGGCCATAATGACCATCATTATGTTTGGAGGAAAAATGGTGAAGCTAGCAAGCCGAAGAACACCATACCAACTGTGAAGCACGGGGGTGGCAGCATCATGTTGTGGGGGTGCTTTGCTGCAGGAGGGTCTGGTGCACTTCACAAAATAGATGGCATCATGAGGGAGAAAAATTATGTGGATATATTGAAGCAACATCTCAAGACATCAGTCAGGTCGCAAATGCGTCTTCCAAATTAACAATGACCCCAAGCATACTTCCAAAGTTGTGGCAAAATGGCTTAAGGACAACAAAGTCAAGGTATTGGAGTGTTCATCACAAAGCCCTGACCTCAATCCTATAGAAAATTTGTGGGCAGAACTGAAAAAGTGTGTGCGAGCAAGGAGGCCTACAAACCTGAATCAGTTACACCAGCTCTGTCAGGTGGAATGGGCCAAAATTCACCCATTGTGAAGCTTGTGGAAGGCTACCGAAATGTTTGACCCAAGTTAAATCATTTTAAAGGCAATGCTACCAAATAGTAATTGAGTGTACGTAAACTTCTGACCCACTGGGAATGTGATGAAAGAAATAAAAGCTTAAATAAATTATTCCCTCTACTATAATTCTGACATTTCACATTCTTAAAATAAAGTGGTGATCCTTTCTGACCTAAGACAGGGAATTTTTACTAGGATTAAATTTGAGGAATTGTGAAAAACTGAGTTTAAATGCATTTGGCTAAGGTGTATGTTAAATTCTGTCTTCAACTGTATATCCGCAGGGGAAAAGGTGTCTGTGGTGGCCTCAGCTGGTCTAATGTGCTTTCTTCTTAAGCTCTGATCCATTTACTCTAGATCTGGGTCCTGGCTCTCTCTGTGTGTTTTGCCTTCACCATCACCATCGGCACCTTCCCGGCAGTCACTGTGGATGTGAAGTCTACCATCGCTGATGGAGGCACCTGGGGTGTGTGTGGGTGTGGGTGGGTGGGTGTGGTACATGTATGCGTGTATCTATCTATGATAAGAGCACGGTTAATGAGTCCATATTAGAGTATATGACTTGTCATTTTGCCAGCACTTACAACATGATCATATTCAGTCATTCACAACCAATGAAAGACAAATGAACAGACGTGGTCTCTTATTGTACATTGCTCTCTCGTCTCAGAGCTGTACTTCATCCCCGTGTGTTGTTTCCTGCTCTTCAACCTCAGCGACTGGGTTGGGAGAAGCCTTACTGCTGTGTGTATGTGGGTAAGTCACCAAAACAAAACACTTGTAAATAGAGTGAAAGAAATTGGTCAGTTTTAACGGAAAGGCCTGAAACTAACTGATTCGTATTCAAGTTTTTCATATTGTGAACTAAGGATTCCAGTTTACAGGTCTGGATTACATTTAGCTCTCCACACACAATTACGTGATAATGTCCTAGAAGCACTGGTTTGGAGGATAGCCTATATGTGACCCAACAACTTTATGTTAGATTAAGTCAAATATTGCGATTTAGCTTTTTGGATTTGTTGTTGTTGTACAGAATCAGATATTCAAAATGATATGTCATATACACTATAGATGGAGGAAGCAAGGGAAAGTTATGCTGCTTTGAAAGTTGATAAACCTGTAAAACCAGGAGACAAATAGGAGAAAATGCCCTTAAAAGATTTTGTAGAGATTTTCATACCTGTTATAGAGCTCACCCTTGTTTGCACCCATTCAGCATCGTTCACACCCTCTTAAGCCTTAGCCACGCTCATCTCTTTATATCAGCATTGCATTTTCCTCCAGAAAGTGCTCTCTACTTAAACTTTTGCCCACTGAGCTTTGTCGATAGCACCGGCTACATTCAGGGCAGCAATGTTTTTGAGAGCAGTAGCAACACTTTTGCAGTTGTCCATAGATATATTGTTCCAAAATCGGTGGTAGCAAAGATGATCTAAATAATGGGGAAGCTGTTATAGACAGAAGCATGTGACATAACGGACCAATAAGGACTCATCTCTCGACATGTCTAACCCCTCAATTGTTTTTCAAATGGTCCTACAGTGTAGTAGGAACCTGTGTTCCCTGATCCTGTAACCAGACACGGGTGTTAGGCCCGAGATGAAGTCGAGGGCCAGCAAACCTTGCCAATAAATTCTCTATACCACGGCTTCAAAGCTATTATCACTTTTATACAACGGTTACCAACATACAAAAATAATTATGAACATATAATATTTTCATGAAAAATTTTGTTTATTCATATTACTTCCACGAAGATATAGTCCAGAGGTTGCTACCCATGCCCACTGGTAGTTCGTTCGATTTGCATTGTTGCCAGCTATGCTGACTGGTCATTCGTTTGAATGACATCATTGCCAGCCAATCCAAAAGGTTGTTAGTTTGCTTAGAAGGTTGCTACGTCAAACAATAATGTTTTCTATGGAGGCTCTTCCCGTTTGTTAGCTCGCGAACTACACAGCTAACACAATCACTTCAAACTGAAGCGGAAAAACCGCAAACTAGCTGCATTTTGTTTTGTTTGACCTGTATTTTTGTAAATGAAAAGGAATCTCCGCACACTGAGGATCAATGCACAATTTTCAATATATTTAGGCTGAGTTTTCAGTCGTCAAACCTTCATCAGAGCATATACAAACACACTGACAGAGGCCACATATAGACAATATAAACTCTCAAATAAGTCACACTTTTTCTGAGATAATTGATTACTGATGTGCATCCTGGTGTTTGTTGTACACGGGTGTTGCTCATCACATCTGATTGCATTAACGCACGTTGCCTATATGTGGCCAGTCATTGTGTTTTTGTATCCTCCGATGAAAGTCCGACGACCCAAAGCTAAGCCGAAATACATTTAAAATTGTGCATTGATCTTGAGTGTGCTGCGATTCCTTTTCAATTCAGTTCTACTCTTCATCTCGTGCACTTCAGCAACGGTCGGGTTGTGACAGATTGTTAAAAAAATTCTACCAGTTTTTCTATTGACATTTATTTTAATATATCCATAAAAATAATGCTGATTCATGATTTCGACTGTCTGAGAAAAGCTGTGTGTTCCGTCCCAACACATTCATTCTCTATGGGACGGTCGATATTGCATGTCAAATGAATGTTGCAAATGTCACAGTGGATGGATAGAAATAAAATGTTATTTGTCACATGCTTCATAAACAACAGGTGTAGACTAACAGTGAAATGCTTACTTACGGGTCCTTTTACAATAATACAGAGTTAAAGATACACTTATTTTTTTAGATACATATGTACACCAGGAATAAATAGACAGTGAATAACAATAATGAGTAAAAATAACATAGCTATATACAGAGAGTCCAAGTACCAAGTTAATTGAGGTAGCTATGTACATATAGGAAGGTGTAAAGTGACTACGCAACAGGATATATAATAGACATAGGCAACAGAGTATGTTGTGGGTGTGAACGTGAATGTGTGTGTGTGTGTGGGGGGGGGGGGGGTCATATGTAGTGTATGTGTGTGTTGGGGTGTCAGTATGTGTGAGGGTGTGGGTAGAGTCCAGTGTCTGTGCATAGAGTCAGTGCAAACGTTGGTGAAAAAAGGGTCAATGCAGGTGGTCCGGGTAGCCATTTGATTAGCTATTTAGCAGTCTTGTTTAGCAGTCTTATGACTTTGGGGTAGAAGCTGTTCAAGGTCTTGTTGCTTTCGGACTTGGTGCACTGAGGCCGCTTGCAGTAGCGGAGAAAACAGTCTATTATTTGGGTGGCTGGAGTCTTTGACAATTGTTTGGCCTTCCTTTAACACCTCCTGGTATAGAGGTCCTTGATGGCAGTGAGCTCGGCCCCAGAGATGTACTGGGCCGTACTCACCACTCTCTGTAGCGCCTTGCAGTAGATGCCTTGCGGTTGCCGTACCAAGCGGTGATGCAGCCAGTCAACGGTGCAGATGTAGAACTTTTTGAGGATCTGAGGATAAGAAACACAATTTAATAACAGGTGCAGACATATTTCTGAAAATGTGAGGACAATCAGACTTGTGACAAGATCAGGACAGGACCCATGGTCATTAGTATAGAAGGGGCTAGACTAACGTACTATTCATCAGTTGCTTACTGCCCCACCCCCCCACAAAAAAAAGAAATCCCTTGAAGATAAATATATATAATTTTGCAAACAAAATCTGTGATGTTGAAGAATCAGAACAATAAAGGTTACCCATAAGCCTTTACTGACGTGGTAAATTTACCATCTGAGATAAAAATACAGGTCAACACTGAACTACCCTGAATTTCAGATAAATAAATAAATAGATATAAATAACTACCTTATCTTGTGGTGACCGGCTTAAAACATACACAGCAGCAATGTTTTATTGAACATGCACTTGAGTGCTTTTCATTGAATGTGAATGTGGTGTGTCTGGCATCCCTCTACTTTCAGCCTGGGAAGGACAGCAAACTGGTGCCCATTCTTCTGGTGGCCCGTGTGATCTTCGTGCCGCTCTTCATGCTGTGCAATGTTCAGCCCCGCTACAACCTGCCTATCTTCTTTGAACACGACGCCTGGTTCATCGTCTTCATGATAGTCTTTGCCTTTTCCAATGGATACCTGGCCAGCCTTTGCATGTGCTTTGGGCCCAAGTAAGACCTCTTGCCTGGGCACAAACCCAAATAGATCAACTTTCAAGGTACCGGGCAACATTTTACTCTCACAATGACTCATGTTGTGAGCAAACTAACCATTTGCTAACAAAAATTTGACATAGATGGGATTAGTAAAAATACAACATTTCTTTATTAACAGAGAAATCCCATTGAGACCTAGGCCTATTTTGAAAGTACACAAATTATACAAAATATACAAACACAACGTAATAATAACATAATATTTACAATCAATTTAAGAAAAGCAATCACATTCCTCAACAAGGAGCAGGTAGCCTAGCGGTTAGAGCAGTAACCGAAAGGTCGCTGGTTTGAATACCCGAATCGACAAGGTCAAAAATATGTCGATATTCCTTTGAGCAAGGCACTCAACCCTTATTTGCTCCAAGGGTGCTGTATTACTATGGCTGACCCTGTAAAACAACACATTTCACTCCACCTATCTGGTGTATGTGACAATAAAACATCTTACTAAATTGAACTGCCCTAGAGGTAACGGAGCACCAGGGTGCAGAGGTCTGCAGATCATTCCATACACAGGGTGCAAAATAACTGAATGCTAATTTCCCCAGTTCTGTAGAGATCAACGGGACCTCTGGATTTAGCCATCCCTGTGATCAGGTCTGGTGACTCGTATAATTGAACAGTGAAGTATGGTACGGTGGACGTTTGTGCAAGAAGGCTATATAAACAAAAAGAGAGCAGTGTATCGATCTACGAGACGGCCAGCTTACTTTCTGAAATAGGATGCAATGATGTGTACTGAACCGGTCACCTGTAATAAAGTGAAGTGTGGTGTGGTAAACTGAATTTAATGGTTTCAGTGTAGTGGCACCTGCAGTCGTATAAATGGTGTCAACTGTAGTCTAGCATTTGCAGGAAAGTTGACTGAATGATCTGCTTTCTGCTGTTCAGAAAGAGGCATTATCTATTTCTAAAGAAGAAGCCCATTTTTATTCTCAACTTTATTCTCAACTCATCCATATGCTTTTAAAAAGATTAATTTTTGTCAATCCAGATGCCCAGATATTTATAAGCAGGGACACGATCAATGTGGGCACCATAAACCAATTTCCAGTCACCTGATCCAGGACAATTTCAGACAACCTTTTTGAATGTGTAAAGATCGGTCGACAGTGTCGAACGCTTTAGACAAGTCAATGAATAGAGCAGCACACTATTTCTTCCTATCCAAACAAATTTACTCCATCATTTACAACCAGTGATGCTGCAGAGAAGGTGCTATGCCCTGGTCTGAAGCCCGACTGATGCACATTTAGAATAGATTTTGAAGTAAAGAAAGATCTTGGCTGAGCATTTAGTCAAGGATTCAAACATTTTAGCTAGGCAAATAAAGTTTAGAAATAGGGTGATAATTATTAAAGTCACAATGTCTGTTAGAAGGGCGAGGCATAACACACATGGTAAACGCAAAGCAATTCTGTCCTACCAAGCAAAAAGACATTAACTGCTCATACCATGGAACTGAGAAAAATGGCTTTCATTTCGTTTTTGGAACTGCTGTCTATTTAAAAAGTTATGGTTAGTTTACTCACGTGTCCTTACGAGAGAAAAATGTCTCCCAGGTTGACAGAAATTAGGTTGCACCTAAAATCTTACCACACCTGATCGGCTGTCATTCTCTCTCTCCACAGAAAAGTTGCTGCTCATGAAGCGGAGACAGCTGGAGCCATTATGGCCTTCTTCATGTCCCTGGGTTTGGCTCTGGGAGCGTCCCTCTCATTCCTCTTCAGAGGCCTGGTCTAAAATGGCGCCCTGTAGAGAACATGACCCCAAAACCCCAAATTGACCTATAAAACTTGCATGGTAACAAATTGAAATGTATTTGTTTATTTTTTAAACAAACGATACTGATTCACCTCAAATCTGGTCTTCCAAATAATGGAAGGTGGTAAGCAGCTCAAGACCAGGATTCAATCCGATAGCACTTTGTTGGCTATACGCTATTTAAAGGTCATTTTCTGATTGTACCGACATATACAGCGTTTACCGTGAATGCGGTCTCCGTGAACACAGGAACATTACCTTTAACAGCTGGTAGTGTGAGGATTCTTTTGTTTGAAAGCTACCAAACTAACCAAAACTGAATTAAGTAGAGCATTTGTGAAATTAGGCATCTACAGGTTCCTACTATCCATGGGAGATCACATGCAATTCAGTGCTTCCCTTTTTGATTCTGTAGTATTCCAATTTGAATTCTTATGAAGCCATGAATCCTTATGAAGCCATGGTGTGGCAGGGAGCCTAGTGGTTAGAGCATTGGACTAGTAACCGAAACGTTGCAAGATTGAATCCCCGAGCTGGCAAGGTAAAAATCTGTCATTCTGCCCCTGAACAAGGCAGTTAACTCACTGTTCCTAGGCCCTCATTGAAAATAAGAATTTGTTCTTAATTAACTGACTTGCCTAGTTAAATAAATGTGAAATTTTTAAGAATTAGCTCAATACGAAGCAAACACCATTTATGGCTATATTAACTGCCATTTATTGGCAAATATATTTAATCAGTATGAGTGCAATATACAGTGTAATCATGAATAACACAATCCCTACAAGAAAGTGATGTGCAGTGAGATCGACTCAGCGAGATAACATTGCAACGAGCAGCACGGCAGATATACTCCTATAGGAGGACGGGCTCATTGTAATGGCTGGAATGGAATGGATGGGAGTCAAACATGTGGTTGGATACCGTTTCATCCCGTCCTACTATAGCTCCTCTCACAGCCTTCTCTGGTATCTGTGCATGTGCATGGGGGCACATCACGCTGCCACAATGGGACCAAAACAGCTGCGGGGTCAAAACAAAATCATTTTAGCCTTGTCCATCAACACTCTTAGTTGTTGTGTAAATGTACCTGTATAGAGTTTACTTTGGGCATGCAACGTCATCTCACTGAGTCTACCTTTAGTCATGTGCCCTAACGAGCTGACAAAAACATGGACAAAGCCAAATCAGCTCCAGGCCATGGTCATTTTGACAGCCTCCATTTTTGTTAAGAAATTACACAAAGAGCCTTGTTACAATGACTGTCGTTGCAAACTGCCATATCGCCATGGTTTTTTAAATGTTGCTTACGGTAGTGTATTGTTAATGTCTTAATGGAGTGTCACAAAAACAGTATGGTTTTACTTTAAATTATGACAGTATGATTAGCAGCCTTTAAACGCCTACTTTACAGTAGCAGGAGATGAAGAACAATATCTTGAATCTATACCTAGCGGGGTATCACTTAAATGTTATGCCCTAATGTACATACAGTCATGTGAAAAAGTAAGTACATCCCCTGGAAAGTAGTATTGTTTTTGTAAATATTTGGACAGATGGATATGTAATCTTCACTTCAACACTATTGGCAGATAAAGGTAACTTAAATGAAACTCAAAGATTGAAAAATATAATCATTTATTCATTAAAAAAATGTACTTTGTAAATTAAAAATGGAACCATGTGAATTTCTCCAGGTTTTTAATATGTGAAGAGTCTTTAATAAAACTTTAATGCAGATGGCACGGAGATATTAGTATAAATATTATTGAATGCTCTAGGAAAGTGTGTACTAATAAATATGGAATCAGAAAAGTATATATCATCCACTGGCTATCAACATATTAAGTGGCTTCATGTGGGATGTGGTCTCAGAGGCATAGAATTGGTACGTTCATCAGAGGGATAAGCCTTGGATACACATTTCTAATTCACAACATATTTCCTTAGTTCACAACATAGTTCAATGTTTGCTCCAATGCTACTTTTTCACTGTACTCTTTCTGTCTGCAAATAGAAACATCAATATTCCCCTATGCAGATTACCTACTTCAGAGTACATGATGAATTTCTGCTATTGCTCACAGTCATGATCCTCTTGCCATCTTAACCCTGAGAAATACCTCAGGATTTCCCAATCACCAATTAAACTGTCTGTTGAGTGCATATTTCATGAGCAGTATTTATGTGGAGTATTTATGTGGAGATGCACGATAAGGATGACAATCAGGGGTTCAGTCAGTGTTTTTCATTACTTACGTATTTTTGTGAGTTGTAGGCTGAACACTTGGCAACATTGCTCAAGACCTCAAACCCTGCTCCCTATACCTGACACTTCAGAAGATCTGTAAGAGTTATTTGTGTATGTGAAATGCAAACTCCACGCGTCTTATAATGACCAGATTTACAGTGCACCATTGCCTACGAGTTTATATAGAATTGGGCATCACATTTCTGGCAATTTACAGATGTTGGATCTTAATTCGACCCGTTTCGTCATAGGAGGAAAATAAGGGCGCAAGGGTCTTTAAATTAAAGATCCAGGCAGCCTCTCGTTTTAACAATGAATTATCAAGGTCACCCCCTCTCCTACACCCATCCGTAGCACGCGCTCCAGCAGGTGTATCTCACTGATCATCCCTAAAGCCAACACCTCATTTGGCCGCCTTTCGTTCCAGTTCTCTGCTGCCTGTGACTGGAACAAATTGCAAAAATCGCTGAAGTTGGAGACTTTAATCTCCCTCACCAACTTCAAACATCTGCTATCTGAGCAGCTAACCGATCGCTGCAGCTGTACATAGTCTATCGGCAAATAGCCCACCCATTTTTACCTACCTCATCCCCATACTGTTTTTATTTATTTACTTTTCTGCTCTTTTGCACACCAATATCTCTACCTGTACATGACCATCTGATCATTTATCACTCCAGTGTTAATCTGCAAAATTGTAATTATTCGCCTACCTCATGCCTTTTGCACACAATATATATAGACTCCCCTTTTTTTCCTACTGTGTTATTGACTTGTTAATTGTTTACTCCATGTGTAACTCTGTGTTGTCTGTTCACACTGCTATGCTTTATCTTGGCCAGGTCGCAGTTGCAAATGAGAACTTGTTCTCAACTAGCCTACCTGGTTAAATAAAGGTTAATTTTTTTTTTTTTTTTTTTATAAAATAGGGACTCGTAACCCATACAAATGAATGGAAGTACAGAGGTCATTTTTGCCAACAAAAATAAGGGGTTAAATATCTGTAAAAAAAATATATACAGTACCAGTCAAAAGTTTGGACACACCTTTTTCTATATTTGTAGAATAATAGTGAAGACTTCAAAAATATGAAATAACACATATGGAATTACATAGTAGCCAAAAAAGTGTTAAACAAATCAAACTATATTTTATATTTGATATTCTTCATAGTAGTCACCATTTGCCTTGATGACAGCATTGCACACTATTGGCATTATCTCAACCAGTTTCATGAGGTAGTCACTTGGAATGCATTTCAATTAACAAGTGTGCATTGTTAAAAGTTCATTTGTGGAATTTATTTCCTTCTTAATGCGTTTGAGCCAATCAGTTGTGTTGTGACAAGGTAGAAGTGGTATACAGAAGATAACCCTATATGGTTAAAGACTAAGTACAGATTATGTCAAGAACAGCTCAAATAAGCAAAGATAAACAACACTCCATCATTACTTTAAGACATGAAGGTCAGTCAATACAGAAAATGAAGAACTTTGAAATGTGAAATGTGGTCGCAAAAAAACATCAAGCCCTATGATGAAACTGTCTCTCATGAGGACCGCCACAGGAAAGGAAGACCCAGAGTTACCTCTGCTGCAGAGGATAAGTTCATTAGAATTACCAGCCTCGGAAATTGCAGCCAAAATAAATCATTTACAGAGTTCAAGTAACAGACACATCTCAATATCAACTGTTCAGAGGAGTATGCGTGAATCAGGCCTTCATGGTCGAATTACTGCAAAGACATCACTACTAAAACACACCAATGAGAAGAAGAGACTTGCTTGGGCCAAGAAACACAAGCAATGGATATTAGACAGGTGGAAATCTGTCCTTTGGTCTGATGAGTCAAATTTTGAGATTTTTGGTTCCAATCGGCGTGTCTTTGTGAAACGCAGAGTAGGTGAACGGATGATCTCTGCATGTATGGTTCCCACCGTGAACTATGGAGGTATGGGGGTGCTTTGCTGGTGACACTGTGGTTTATTTAGAATTCAAGGCGCACTTAACCAGCAAGGCTACCTCAGAATTCTGCATTGATATGTCATCCGTCTGGTTTGCATTTAGTGGAACTATCATTTGTTTTTCAACAGGACAATGACCCAACACAACTTCAGGCTGTGTAAGAGCTATTTGACTTAGAAGGAGAGTGATGTAGTGCTGCATCAGATGACCTCTCCTCCACAATCACCCAACCTCAACCCAATTGAGATGGTTTGGGATGAGTTGGACCACAGAGTGAAGGAAAAGCAGCCAACAAGTGCTCCGCATGTGGGAACTCCATCAAGACCGTTGGAAAAGCATTCCATGTGAAGCTGGTTGACAGAATACCAAGAGTATGCAAAGCTGTCATCAAGATTAAGGGTGGCTACTTTGAAGAATATCAAATCAGAAGTAGATTTGGATTTGTTTAACACTACATGATTCCATGTGTGTTACTTCATAGTTTTGATGCGTTCACTATTATTCTACAATGTAGAAAATAGTTCAAATAAAGAAAAAGCCTTGAATGAGTAGGTGTCCAAACTTTTGGCTCGTACTGTATATATTTCCTGAGCTTTCTCTCATAACTTTATTCCTTTTGATTTAATTTTTTACTGTCTTTTTAACATGTTATTCAATGCTTTTCTACAGGCTATAGTAGTAAAGGCCAAATTAAATATTTTATCAAATATCTGATAAAATGGCTTAGACGTTTAAGAAATAACCAACACATGTAATGTACAGTAGTTGCTTTGGTTATCAGAACGTGCCGTTGGACTTCTGTTAGTTCATCTGCCCTATGCCCGTGATATGTATGCCTAAAGGCCGAATAAATTCAACCACACCTTTGTTTCATCACAAAACCAGAGAGCAAGCTCTGTCCACTAAAGTCCACAACGCTTATAAGCAAGTTAATGTTTCCAACATTTTCAGACCACTAAACAGCTATTGATTTAGAACCACATAGAGGTACCGCAAGTCACAAAGAAAACAGGAGCTGCCTCCACTATACCAGCACCATTTCAATGTTATCAAATAATTTATGCTTAGTCTAATACAGTGACAACTAAAAGATACCAAAAAACGATTTAGTCCAATCAACGTAAGATACATATGATATGGATTTCTGAGTGTGTGTGCGTACGTGTGCATTCATGCACGTAGAAAAAACATGGAGACTCCCCCTATTGTAGAGAAACGCCAATGCCATCCTCATCTCTTTCCTGTTGACGAAACGGTCTATCACTACACACTTTTATTTTCTGTTGTCTTAGACTACCTGGCTCAAATGCTTGCTCGCTAGACTAACTTCCTTTCATGGGCAACGTTAGCTAGTTAACATTAGCCATCTACATCTAGCTATATATTGAACTTACATCCTCTCAGGCCCGGGGGCAAGCATTTATTATTTAACGGATTGGATCAGAATTGCCATTATAATCATTGGCCAGTAGTGAGAATTAATTAAAACTACTATTCCAAATCCTACATCTATCCATGGCTAATTTAGGAAAGGGACCATTTTAGCTAGCCACTGGAGGACAACAACACAATGAGATACAACAATTCAAGTTGCTTCTCTTTACACTTTTTTTGTGGTGCGCCAGGACCATTCAGAGTTGAGCTAACTCAGTTTGGCTCAATGCTGATTGTCTATTTTATACTTCTTTTTTTTTAAATCAATGAGGCCGAATGCTCACTTGCTTCCCTTGTAGTCAATGTTACGGGCTGCAACAATGTCATATTCTTTTGGACCAGGCAGCACCAGATAGTGGACCAGACAGCACTTTCTCCAGTGAGATACATTCAGCTTCTAGCGTATTGAAGGAAAATTATGAAAGACAGCGAGACAAAAGTCATTTTTGGGGGAGGCCTGTCTTCCCTTCCACATTTTCTTACGTTACAACCTTATTCTAAAATTGATTAAATCATTTTTTCCTCATCAATCTACACACAACACCCCATAATGACAAAGCAAAAACAGGTTCTTAGACATTTTTGCAAATGTATTAAAAATAAACAGATACCTTATTTACATAAGTATTCAGACCCTTTGCTATATGACTTAAAAATTAGCTCAGGTGCATCCTGTTTCCATTGATCATCCTTGAGATGTTTCTACAACTTCATTGGAGTCCACCAGAGGTAAATTCGATTGATTGGACATGATTTAGAAAGGCACACACCTGTCTATATAAGGTCCCACTGTTGACAGTGCATGTCAGAGCAAAAACCAAGCTATGAGGTCAAAGGAATAGTCCGTAGAGCTCCGAGACAGGATTGTGTCGAGGCACAGATCTGGGGAAGGGCACCAAAACATTTCTGCAGCATTGAAGGTCCCCAAGAACACATTGGTCTCCATCGTTCTTAAATGGAAGAAGTTTGGAACCACCAAGACTCTTCCTAGAGCTGGCCGACCGGCCAAACTGAGCATTCGGGGGAGAAAGGCCTTGGTCAGAGAGGTGACAAAGAACCCAATGGTCACTCTGACAGAGCTCCAGAGTTCCTCTGTGGAGATGGGATAACCTTCCAGAAGGGCAACCATCTTTGCAGCACTACAACAATGATGTCTTTATGGTAGAGTTGCCAGACAGTAACCACTCCTCAGTAAAAGGCACATGACAGCCCACTTGGAGTTTGCAAAAATGTTTCGTGAGGACTCTCGGACCATGAGAAACATACAGGTCAAAGAGTTCAATCTTGGTTTCATCAAACCAGAGAACCTTGTCTGGAGGAAACCTGGCACCATCCCTACAGTGATGCATGGTGGTGGCAACATGATGCTGTGGGGATGTTTTTCAATGGCAGGAACTGGGAGACTAGTCAGGATCGAGGCAAAGATGAACCTAGCAAAGTACAGAGAGATCTTTGATGAAAACCTGCTCCAGAGTGATCAGGACCTCAGACTGGGGCAAAGGTTCACCTTTCAACGGGACAACGACCCTAAGCACACAGCCAATACAACGCAGGAGTGGCTTCGGGACAAGTCTCTGAATGTCCTTGAGTGGCCCAGCCAGAGCCCGGAATTGAACCCAATTGAACATCTCTGGAGAGATCTGAAAATAGTGGTGCCATGTTATATTTCAATTTTATTTTTAATACATTTGCAAAAACAGAAAAACAATGTTTTTGTTTTGTCATTATGGGGTATTGTGTGTAGATTGACGAGGGAAAAAAACAATGTAATCCATTTTAGAATAAGATTGTAAAGTAAAAAATGTGGAAAAAGCCATTAGGTCTGAATATTTGTGGGTCCATACCTGCAAACATTAGAAATATATACACTTTTTCGTTGTCTCAAAATGTGCATCAGCCAACTTAAGTCATTGATGTCGTTGCATGTGATGCAACGCTACATGTTAGCTGTTCCCAGTACATAACATGAAACATTTAGCCCTATGCTTACTTGACCATTTGGCAGTGATTATGTCTGGTTACAAATTCTGCGTCAGGCAATTATAAATGTTGGTGTAGATGAACGTGATGGAACACTTTTCCATGAGAACGTCCTTAACAGAAGTCAAATGACACGATCTGCTATTCACATAATTTCATCTGGACCAATAGTGAGCATTACTCCTAGTAATTTTCTCTGTTTTCTCTTGGAGTCGCTCTTGCAGACTGACACCTTTGATGCTTTCCATTGAGACTTTCCCCCACATTTTTTATTGTAAGCTCTAGTGTTATTGTGTTCTCTTTCATTTACTTGTTTCAACGTCTCACGAGTGGAATTCATCAGAATCTCCTAAGTAGCTTGAAGAACCAATCATACACGTCTGTCGGAGACAGAACGGTCGATTGGCGAATGAGGGAGCCCCTCACCTCACAAAAGAGCAGTGGCGTGCTGTGGGCCTGGGCCTTCAGTGAAGTCCTACACAGTCCCACCCGAATTAATCCACCTCTTATTACCATCATTATGATGCCATGGCTCTAGACACTATACATTTAGACAGAAACGCAGTATAACCAGGCGTTGCGTCACCTTGAAATTGACATTTTTATTCAGAGAATTGCAGGGGAAGAGTACAATACCTTTTCATTGTGCAGCTCAAATCAAATCAAATCAAAGTTTATTTGTCACATACACATGGTTAGCAGATGTTAATGCGAGTGTAGCGAAATGCTTGTGCTTCTAGTTCCGACAATGCAGTAATAACCAACAAGTAATCTAACTAACAATTCCAAAACTACTGTCTTATACACAGTGTAAGGGGATAAAGAATATGTACATAAGGATATATGAATGAGTGATGGTACAGAGCAGCATAGGCAAGATACAGTAGATGGTATTGAGTGCAGTATATACATATGAGATGAGTATGTAAACAAAGTGGCATAGTTAAAGTGGCTAGTGATACATTTATTACATAAGGATGCAGTCGATGATATAGAGTACAGTATATACGTATGCATATGAGATGAATAATGTAGGGTAAGTAACATTATATAAGGTAGCATTGTTTAAAGTGGCTAGTGATATATTTACATCATTTCCCATCAATTCCCATTATTAAAGTGGCTGGAGTTGAGTCAGTGTCAGTGTCAGTGTGTTGGCAGCAGCCACTCAATGTTAGTGGTGGCTGTTTAACAGTCTGATGGCCTTGAGATAGAAGCTGTTTTTCAGTCTCTCGGTCCCAGCTTTGATGCACCTGTACTGACCTCGCCTTCTGGATGATAGCGGGGTGAACAGGCAGTGGCTCGGGTGGTTGATGTCCTTGATGATCTTTATGGCCTTCCTGTAACATCGGGTGGTGTAGGTGTCCTGGAGGGCAGGTAGTTTGCCCCCGGTGATGCGTTGTGCAGACCTCACTACCCTCTGGAGAGCCTTACGGTTGAGGGCGGAGCAGTTGCCGTACCAGGCGGTGATACAGCCCGCCAGGATGCTCTCGATTGTGCATTTGTAGAAGTTTGTGAGTGCTTTTGGTGACAAGCCTAATTTCTTCAGCCTCCTGAGGTTGAAGAGGCGCTGCTGCGCCTTCTTCACGATGCTGTCTGTGTGAGTGGACCAATTCAGTTTGTCTGTGATGTGTATGCCGAGGAACTTAAAACTTGCTACCCTCTCCACTACTGTTCCATCAATGTGGATAGGGGGGTGTTCCCTCTGCTGTTTCCTGAAGTCCACAATCATCTCCTTAGTTTTGTTGACGTTGAGTGTGAGGTTATTTTCCTGACACCAAACTCCGAGGGCCCTCACCTCCTCCCTGTAGGCCGTCTCGTCGTTGTTGGTAATCAAGCCTACCACTGTTGTGTCGTCCGCAAACTTGAAGGCGTGCGTGGCCACGCAGTCGTGGGTGAACAGGGAGTACAGGAGAGGGCTCAGAACGCACCCTTGTGGGGCCCCAGTGTTGAGGATCAGCGGGGAGGAGATGTTGTTGCCTACCCTCACCACCTGGGGGCGGCCCGTCAGGAAGTCCAGTACCCAGTTGCACAGGGCGGGGTCGAGACCCAGGGTCTCGAGCTTGATGACGAGCTTGGAGGGTACTATGGTGTTGAATGCCGAGCTGTAGTCGATGAACAGCATTCTCACATAGGTATTCCTCTTGTCCAGATGGGTTAGGGCAGTGTGCAGTGTGGTTGAGATTGCATCGTCTGTGGACCTATTTTGGCGGTAAGCAAATTGGAGTGGGTCTATGGTGTCAGGTAGGGTGGAGGTGATATGGTCCTTGACTAGTCTCTCAAAGCACTTCATGATGACGGAAGTGAGTGCTACGGGGCGGTAGTCGTTTAGCTCAGTTACCTTAGCTTTCTTGGGAACAGGAACAATGGTGGCCCTCTTGAAGCATGTGGGAACAGCAGACTGGTATAGGGATTGATTGAATATGTCCGTAAACACACCGGCCAGCTGGTCTGCGCATGCTCTGAGGGCGCGGCTGGGGATGCCGTCTGGGCCTGCAGCCTTGCGAGGGTTAACACGTTTAAATGTCTTACTCACCTCGGCTGCAGTGAAGGAGAGACCGCATGTTTTCGTTGCAGGCCGTGTCAGTGGCACTGTATTGTCCTCAAAGCGGGCAAAAAAGTTATTTAGTCTGCCTGGGAGCAAGACATCCTGGTCCGTGACTGGGCTGGATTTCTTCTTGTAGTCTGTGATTGACTGTAGACCCTGCCACATGCCTCTTGTGTCTGAGCCGTTGAATTGAGATTCTACTTTGTCTCTGTACTGACGCTTAGCTTGTTTGATAGCCTTGCGGAGGAATAGCTGCACTGTTTGTATTCGGTCATGTTACCAGACACCTTGCCCTGATTAAAAGCAGTGGTTCGCGCTTTCAGTTTCACGCGAATGCTGCCATCAATCCACGGTTTCTGGTTAGGGAATGTTTTAATCGTTGCTATGGGAACGACATCTTCAACGCACGTTCTAATGAACTCGCACACCGAATCAGCGTATTCGTCAATATTGTTATCTGACGCAATACGAAACATATCCCAGTCCACGAGATGGAAGCAGTCTTGGAGTGTGGAGTCAGCTTGGTCGGACCAGCGTTGGACAGACCTCAGCGTGGGAGCCTCTTGTTTTAGTTTCTGTCTGTAGGCAGGGATCAACAAAATGGAGTCGTGGTCAGCTTTTCCGAAAGGGGGGCGGGGCAGGGCCTTATATGCGTCGCGGAAGTTAGAGTAACAATGATCCAAGGTTTTCCCACCCCTGGTTGCGCAATCGATATGCTGATAAAATGTAGGGAGTCTTGTTTTCAGATTAGCCTTGTTAAAATCCCCAGCTACAATGAATGCAGCCTCCGGATAAATGGTTTCCAGTTTGCAAAGAGTTAAATAAAGTTAGTTCAGAGCCGTCGATGTGTCTGCTTGGGGGGGATATATACGGCTGTGATTATAATCGAAGAGAATTCTCTTGGTAGATAATGCGGTCTACATTTGATTGTGAGGAATTCTAAATCAGGTGAACAGAAGGATTTGAGTTCCTGTATGTTTCTTTCATCACACCATGTCTCGTTAGCCATGAGGCATACGCCCCCGCCCCTCTTCTTACCAGAAAGATGTTTGTTTCTGTCGGCGCGATGCGTGGAGAAACCCGTTGGCTGCACCGCCTCGGATAGAGTCTCTCCAGTGAGCCATGTTTCCGTGAAGCAAAGAACGTTACAGTCTCTGATGTCCCTCTGGAATGCTACCCTTGCTCGGATTTCATCAACCTTGTTGTCAAGAGACTGGACATTGGCAAGAAGAATGCTAGGGAGTGGTGCACGGTGTGCCCGTCTCCGGAGTCTGACCAGAAGACCGCCTCGTTTCCCTCTTTTTCGGAGTCGTTCTTTTGGGTCGCTGCATGGGATCCATTCCGTTGTCCTGTTTGAGAGGCAGAACACAGGATCCGCGTCGCAAAAAACATATTCTTGGTCGTACTGATGGTGAGTTGACGCTGATCTTATATTCAGTAGTTCTTCTCGACTGTATGTAATGAAACCTAAGATGACCTGGGGTACTAATGTAAGAAATAACACGTAAAAAAACAAAAAAACTGCATAGTTTCCTAGGAACGCGAAGCGAGGCTGCCATCTCTGTCGGTGCCGGAAGTCTATCTAGCTGTGTTGCCCTGCGAGCTTGTTCGTTGAGCTGTAGATCCACTCGGGTGTCCCCAAAAGTTTTCAAAAGCACCATTGCTTGTAAGTGCCCAGCTGTACTTTGGTGTCTCGTTGCTGCCTTGGTTAGACAACTCAGGTTTGCAAAGCCAGTGTGGCTCCAAACACCAAATCGATCACTTGCAAATAATAGGCATTCCCAGCAGTACAGTTTGCAGTGCTTCTCGGGAGCCTGTGAGACATTGATTTTTTCTTTTGGAAAAGTTTTATTGGCACAATTCCTTTAAAAACAGCTCATACATTTTTTACATCATTTACACACATAAAAACGGCAACAAAGAATAAAACACAGCATTTGAAAGTTACATTTAAATTTGTTAAAAAGTACATGTTGTTAAAACCAATGAAAACAACCATGAATAAAAGTACTTTCCTTGTAAAAACATCAAATCTGTAGAAGCCATTTAAAATGTGTACTAATGATCTAACAAAGGTAAAACATTTTTAAGACGTGAAAAACATGTTAAAAAGCCACTTTCTTAAAAAGCTGTCTTCAGTCCCTTGTACAGGAGCGGGGTGAGTCTTTATCAAGCTCACCTTATCCTGCTCCTCTGAATAGATCATCGTCCTGTCCTTCGGGGCCCAGAGGAGATCCCTCCCCTAGGCGCATCGCCCTAGGCGCCGCAGCGCTGTCAGGCCGTGGCCGCCGGGACCTCGGGTGTTGTGGGGGACCCTTCGCCTGGGGTTGAGGCCCCCTTCCTTCTGTACCACCCCAGGGCTTCCGTGGCTACCATGGCCACTGCCTGGGGGGTGGTCTCTACGTTTTTCGCTACCAGCAGGTTACGGGAGGACCACAGTGCTTCCTTCAGGCACGTGAGGGTGGGCCAGAGCTTGGTGAAGGTCTTCGATGGAATGGGCCTTCGGCCCACCCCATACAGCACGAGCTGAGGTGTTAGGTCCTCCCCTGCTGGCAGACACGAGGTGATCAGGGGGCCTGCTTCCTTCCACAGGTCCCTGGCGGCCCTGCACTCCCAGAGCATGTGCCTCACCGACTCTTCTTGGCCGCAGCCTGGTCGGGGGCACGCGGATGTCCTCGCCATGCCCCGTGAGTGCATAACGGCCCTGACCGGGAGGATCTCGTGGGCGACCATCCAGGACAGGTCCCGATGCCGATTCAGGAGAGCAGGATGGGCCACGTTGCGCCAAACCGGTGTGGGCTCACCTATAGCGAGCCCGCGCACTAGACATACTGGTTCCCGATCCTGCACAAGAGAGAGAAGAGAGCGGTGTTTTGTTAAGACCGTGACCGTTTCTTTTTCCAGTTTAAAATGTCTTAAAAACTTCTGGAGCTGGGCGTAGTGCGGGGGTAGCAGGAAAGAGACTGGGGCTCGCAGGTCGACTGGGATCAGCCTCAGAGTCCTGAGGTAAGATCCCAGCCAGAACCGTGCGAGGGCCTGAGTCTTGTTGTTGACCGGGGAGGTGGCAAGAGTCAGATGTAACGCTGTGTAGCGGCTGCCCAGGAACAAGTAGAGGTCAGGCAAGCCTTTCCCCCCCTTGGACCTGGGCCTCTTGACCACAATGTGAGACATTGATAGCGCTCGTAGTTGGAACTTTGAAAGTGGCGAACGAACCCCTTTCCCGCCTGACAATGTCTAACTTTTCTTGAAAAGTTTGTCTTGAGAATGGCGTTATAATTATATCCTCGACCAAATCGATATCTTCTCCTTCCGCCATTGTGGGTTGAAAAAACAGCTTAGTAGTACGCAAATTAATTTGTTTATCAGTTTCCTAGTTCTGAGACCTGCCCATATAGGACCTGCCTCTCAATATTGGTAATCCAATCAAAAGACGTGCACGCACTACGCCTGCTAGCTGGCTTCTGTGTAACACTGGAGCCAGCCAGCAGGCGTACAATAGCCAACTCTAAAGCTGATTGGTTGACACTAAATTTTCATTTCCATTCACTTTAAGCTACAAGCGCCCGCACTGTTGATTCTGAAGGCCTGGGGGCAGATTTTAGATCCCTGGCAACACATGATGGCTGAATATGATTGGATAAAAGATCTAACATAAGGACCCGCCCTCCAAATCTCAACCTGGGGCTGGAAGCAGTGCAACCAAGAGGAAAGCTATGAAATGAAGAGTGTAACTCTTACTCTGGGGAATAATTTAATACATATTTGTGGGAAAATATATTTTAAAAATATTATATTCTGATGATGTTTAGGCCAGCAGAGAAGGCCTTGCTGGCCCTGACGGCCCACCACTGCAAAAGAGCCACCCGCCTGCCCTCTGATCATTGTTGTGCCTCTTCCTCAGTAGAACTTGATCTGTTTTCCTGTTTAACTGTTCACTGGTGTGCGGTCAAAGTTACACCACCAAGCGCAGGGTTTATCATCTTTTGTGTTGGGTGACTTTACCAAAAGGAAAAGTTTCCGCTTTGGGTAAGAATTAGCTTCACCGCTTTTCTTCCATTGTCTCCTTTTGTAGCTAGTGCCACACGGCTAGCTGCAGAGTCTTAGCTAGCTTAGCTGCAAGGCTTAACTAACCTGACTATCACGCCACAAGGCTAGCTATCCTACTAACTGGTTATTCTACCTGGAAGGGTAGAATTGCTAGTTCACTCTTATTTAGCTTTAACCACTACCGCCGTTGACTAGACCGACTGTCCTAGTGTCACTGCCTATCGGTCACGAACCGCACTTTTGTTCGTCACAAGACCAACATAGCATTAGCTTCCTTTGGATAACTTTGTGCTAACTAGCTAGGCTATTAGCCCACGTGGTGAACGCTCACTATGTTCACATTGTTAAAGGACTAGCTGTTTTTTGGAGCCATAGAACTGGCTAGCTAGGCCCAGGGGGCAACAAGCAAGGCCCCGGCTTTTTGCTACTAACACATTGCGTCGGAGAGTACACAGAGCAGCCCAATGTGGTTTGTCGCCACGCTTAACTTGAGCCCTCGTGGACCGACGTCTTGTATGTCTAACCCGAGGACCTTCACCCACTTTTCCAGGGCTTGGCCCCAGAATAGTCATCAATGAGGACGATGGCAAGTGTATGTCCAACCTCCTCCAGGCTGCCAAGCAGGAAGAGGACGAGGAGGTGAAAACGGGGCATCAACGGTAGATGACAGAAATTTGCTCATTAACGACTTCAAACGGGCAGCGACCATACACAGAGTGGCCCGAACCCGTGGGGGGTGGCAACGCAGAAAGGGACTGGTACGACGGGAGGAAGCTTCCCTTTTGCACCATCCCAGGCAGACAACTTCTCCCAGCCATCCCAGTTTACATGGTGGAAACCAAACGTTTTGTCAACATGAATGTCAAAGACATGGAGGAGCTGGCCAACCACCTCAACCCCAGTGCCTCGTCAATGACAGGCTCTTCTCTCCCTGTTAAGGCAGACTACTTCTCCATGTTTATCACCCAAAAGGTGTACATGTCTCCTGCACATTCTGTATGGTTGTTGAACATTACATCCCGACTACTGGCTTACCAGGCTGATTTGATGTTGGAGGTGCACAGTCTCCTATCGATTGGCAAGCCTAACCCAGACATTTGGGATGAGATGTTTTGTCACAGACCTTAACCGCTGAGTCTCCAGAGGCACCATTGAAGGCTGTGGCCATGACATGAGCCTTGCAGTGGAAGGGGAGAGGGCCCTGTGGCTCAACCTGTCCAGCCTGTCAGACAGAGAAAGCAGATTTCCTTGACTCTCCTGTCGAGCTGAAGGAACTGTTTGGGCTGGCTGTCGCTGCCATGCAAACTTCAAAAGAAGAAGGGCGAAGCCTTCAACTTCTGTCTGACCCATAGACCTGGAAATCGGGCTACCCAGCCTATCCCACCACAAGCCAGGGCTTCGTGGCAGGGATAGGCCAATTCGCGTGGGAGGCCCCCAGTGACAAAGTGGGCATCGAACCCACAGTTCGTACCCACAGGTACGCCCCCTGTGGCAGACAGGGGCGGCCAACAGTTTACTCCATGGCCTGCCTCCTCTCGGGTGGAGCACAGACTCTCCCCACCTAGGCATAATGGTGAAATCACTCTTACACCAGGCAACACTCTCGGAAGACCGCATTGAGTTATTCCAACAGTGTCTCTCCCTCTTCCGTAGGGGGTGCTCGGTCACATTCAGGATGTGCCTACGAGTGCTGCGGTTGATGGCGTCCACATTCTCAGTAGTACCCCTTGGCCCACTGAGGATGAGAGACTTCCTGCGCGGGGTGTTTGTCCAACTCCTGTGTACACAGCATCGTCTCCATCGCCAGATAGAGGTAACTTCCGCACATCTCTCAGCTCTCCATTCTGGAAGAGTCCCTCAATCTTTATTCATGGCACTCCCCTGGGGGTAATGCCATTGCAGTTCACAAGGGAAATGCAATAAACAGAGTATGGATCCCACAACTCCGCATTGCTCACATAAATGACCTAGAATATCTGACAGGGTTGCTTTCACTGAAACATTTTCTACCTCCCCTTTCTGAATTGTCACGTCTTGATCAGAATGGACAATACGACGGTAGTGCCAGGATGGCACTCGCTCCCTGCGCTTACACAGACTATACGTTCAGGATTATTATGTGGAGCACACCTAGTGTCCATAAGCACGACTCAAGTCCTGGGCGTAATGAATGTAGGAGCGGACTTATTGTCCAGAGGAAATCCCCATCTTAGGGACTGGAGACTACTTCCCCAAGTGGAGAAACAGATCTGGGAGATATACTGTCTTCGCATAGCAAAAAAACGTGCATCTGTTGTTTTTAGCACTAGCAGGAGATGCACCACTGTGGGTGGATGCGCTGGCACACCCTTGGCCGAAGACGTTGCTTTACGATGTTCCTCCTCTCAGCCTCAAACTTCCCACTCTGGCCAGAGTGAGGGAGAAGGCTTATCCCTCATCTTGGTAGCCCCTCCATGGCAAAGCAAGCTCTGGATATAGGAGATCACTCTCCTGTTATACACCGAGCCTTGCTAACTCCTTGAGAGGTTAAATCTGGATGTGACTGGCTTGCCTCTTGGAGCCATTGAGACAATCCAAAGTGCTAGGGCCCATTAACACGCACACTGTATGAAAATAAGTGCTGCGTTTTTGAGAAGTGATGTGAACGAAAACAGACAATTCCATACCAATGATCTGAATCTGAGATGTTATGCTTCTTGCAGGATCTCTCGAACAGAGGGAAGGCTTTCTCCACTGTTAAGGTTTATCTAGAGCAATCTTGGCCTGTCATATAGGCTTTGACGAGAACACGGTGGGAAAACACCCCGTCATGAAGGGGGCACATTGCTTACTTCCAGTTGAAAAGCCTTTGACCACATCATAGGATTTGTCTATTGTGCTTAGGGCTAATTCACGGCAACCTTTGGAGATGAAAGCATGGAGATAAATAATCTCTCCCTTAATTAAGACCGCTTTACTGTTTGCCCTTCCCTCTGCAAAATGTACAAGTGGCTACATGCACTGTCAGTTTACCATTCGTGCCTGCAGTTTGCCCAGGGCTTTTCCAAGGTCACCTTGTTGTCTAACCCCGCCTTTATCCACAAGGTTAGTGTCAAATACAATTGTCTCATCTTGGAGCTTGTGGCTTTTTCACCCGCCACCTTTCCTTTCTATGGAAGAGGAGCGGTTACACCATTTGGGTTCGGTATGCGCGTTGCGCATATACTTTGATAGGACAAGGGCATTGCACAAGAGCAACCAACTCTTTTGTGTCCTGGGCTCGTCCACAGTTATCACATTGGATTGTGGAAGCTATTATATCGGCATATAATAGCAATAGCCTACGGGCTCACTCCACCAGAGGTATGGCTACCTCTTGGGCACTGTTCAATGGCATGTCCTTGCAGGAGATTTGCAATGCAGCTTGATGGGCATCACCTCATACTATTATGAGGTTCTACTGATGAGACGTCACTGTTCTTAGTGTCAGGACCGCCGAGGGTTGATATTAAGACTGCCTGGCTTCAGAGAGCGTGTGCGATACGGGAGTTGGCCATATCCCACTATTGAGAAGTCAAAATGAATAATTGAAAGAGAACTCAAGGTTACTTGCAAAAGCCTGGTTCTCTGATTTTATGAGTGAGACATCAACACATTCCCGTACTCGCAAGACAATGAGGAAGTTCGGGCAGGCAATGGCTCTTTAGTATGAGGGGAGGGGCTCCCTCATTCGTCATGACCCATCCGACAGACATCATTGGTTCTTCGAGCTACTTAGGAGATTCTGGTGAATTCCACTAGTAAGATGTCTCACTCATAATATCATAGAATCGGGGTTATGCACGTAACCTTAAGTTTCCATCAGGAGTGTGACACTAAAGACTCGAGCAGAATTAACCACATCTGCATCATTCAAGACTTTTGCTTTGTGAGCTGTTAAGGTTAGCCATTGTTATGTAAATGAGTTAAGTAGTACACAGGGCCATGGCCCATGGCATGCATAGATGGACACAGTCTGAGCCTTTTGGGTAAAACACAGGTAAGGTCTTCAATGGAAATGCGCCATATGCTACTGCTACACGGGGGTGTAGCAAAGATACTGGTAACTAGCTTCTATCTGTGGGTTAAGTGCTGCCGGATCAAAGTTTGGATCAAGCTGAATCAATGTCTCTCAAGATCACTTAATTTGTATTTTACATAGGCTTAACATAACGAATATACATAGCATAAGGTTACCTTTAGACCAAAAAGACCACTTAATTTCTTATTACACTTACTGTACATGTACAACCTTTTATTTGCATTATTATAATCATCCACTTTGTCACATATGCGTTATTTGAATCGAGCATCAGCACTGAACAGTTTTTTCCTCAACAAAAAAGCTTGGCACGGTGCAAGCTTGAACCCGTGCTTAGTGTGTTTTACGTCTTTTACGATGTACAATAAACTTGCATGCTGTAAGGACCTCATTTATATTTTTTCCTTAAAAACACTGATGTGTGTTAAACGGATAAGCAAAAATGTGGGATTTTGTCACATATATGAAAATGTGCCTTTTTGAATTTTGCACTAGTAGCAAGTAACCTATGCAATGTTGGCAAACTACATTTATTTACAAAGTGGAACAAAAGTAAACATTGAATTTGGAGGATAAAAATATCCCACTGGTGGCCAAATTGACCTATTTTAAGAAATGCCATTGGTTGGTGGATATAAAGTCTAAGATCTTGATAGGCATTTGTTATAGAAAATAGTCACTGGCCAACTCGTCAGGTTAGCTTAGGGCTAAATGTGCCAGGTGATCTTATGGGAGCAGCTATACATGTAGCGTTATACCAAGTGCCACGACGTCTGATTTTAAAATGTCTGATGTGGATTTTGAGACAGAGAAAAATATTCAACTGGAGGCTCTATTCAATCGATCACTGAAGCGTTACAGATTGCGCAGGGGTGGCGCCCCCCCTTGGGTTGTGCCGTGGCGGAGCTCTTTGTGGGCTATACTCGGCCTTGTCTCAGGATGGTATGTTGGTGGTTGAATATATCCCTCTAGTGGTGTGGGGGCTGTGCTTTGGCAAAGTGGGTGGGGTTATATCCTGTCTGTTTGGCCCTGTCCGGGGGTATCATTGGATGGGGCCACAGTGTCTCCTGACCCCTCCCGTCTCAGCCTCCAGTATTTATGCTGCAGTAGTTTGTGTCGGGGGGCTAGGGTCAGTCTGTTATATCTGGAGTATTACTGTTATATCTGGAGAACGGTGGCCCGTTCCTGTAGGTTCATGCTCTACAACATCCGCAGAGTACGACCCTGCCTCACACAGGAAGCGGCGCAGGTCCTAATCCAGGCACTTGTCATCTCCCGTCTGGATTACTGCAACTCGCTGTTGGCTGGGCTCCCTGCCTGTGCCATTAAACCCCTACAACTCATCCAGAACGCCGCAGACCGCCTGGTGTTCAACCTTCCCAAGTTCTCTCACGTCACCCCGCTCCTCTGCTCTCTCCACTGGCTTCCAGTTGAAGCTCGCATCCGCTACAAGACCATGGTGCTTGCCTACGGAGCTGTGAGGGGAACGGCACCTCAGTACCTCCAGGCTCTGATCAGGCCCTACACCCAAACAAGGGCACTGCGTTCATCCACCTCTGGCCTGCTCGCCTCCCTACCACTGAGGAAGTACAGTTCCCGCTCAGCCCAGTCAAAACTGTTCGCTGCTCTGGCCCCCCAATGGTGGAACAAACTCCCTCACGACGCCAGGACAGCGGAGTCAATCACCACCTTCCGGAGACACCTGAAACCCCACCTCTTTAAGGAATACCTAGGATAGGATAAAGTAATCCTTCTCCCCCCCCCCTTAAAAGACCTAGATGCACTATTGTAAAGTGGCTGTTCCACTGGATGTCATAAGGTGAAAGCACCAATTTGTAAGTCGCTCTGGATAAGAGCGTCTGCTAAATGACTTAAATGTAATGTAATGTTCTCCTGTCTTATCCGGTGTCCTGTGTGAATTTAATTATGCTCTCTAATTCTCTTTCTTTCTTTCTCTCTGAGGACCTAAGCCCTAGGACCATGCCTCAGGACTACCTGGCATGATGACTCCTTGCTGTCCCAAGTCCACCTGGCCGTGCTGCTGCTCCAGTTTAAACTGTTCTGCCTGCGGCTATGGAACCCTGACCTGTTCACCGGACGTGCTACCTGTCCCAGATCTGTTTTCAACTCTCTAGAGACAGCAGGAGCGGTAGAGATACTCTCAATGACATTTACTCCCGAGGGTGCCGACTTGTTGCACCCTTGACAACTACTGTGATTATTATTATTTGACCATGCTGGTCATTTATGAACATTTGAACATCTTGGCCATGTTCTGTTATAACCTCCACCCGGCACAGCCAGCA
This sequence comes from Oncorhynchus nerka, assembly GCF_034236695.1. Taxonomy (NCBI): domain Eukaryota; kingdom Metazoa; phylum Chordata; class Actinopteri; order Salmoniformes; family Salmonidae; genus Oncorhynchus; species Oncorhynchus nerka. The sequence continues at coordinate 42,513,733 of NC_088410.1, read as the reverse complement.
GAGGACTGGCCACCCCTCATAGCCTGGTTCTTCTCTAGGTTTCTTCCTAGGATTTGGCCTTTCTAGGGAGTTTTTCCTAGCCACTGTGCTTCTACACCTGAATTGCTTGCTGTTTGGGGTTTTAGGTTGGGTTTATGTACAGCACGTTGATATATCAGCTGATGTTAGAAGGGCTATATAAATAAATTGTATTTGAATGGGAATCCAATCTCCTACAAAACCTAACTGGGACAGCATTATGTCAAAAGAGATGGATGAATGCCAATTTTATTGATCAAGGAACAGATAATGACAAGTGCTTCACCATACAGACCATTGGACAAAAGTAAAAATAAATAGTACACACAACCTGACAAATCTACAGCCTCAAATTAAACTTTCCTTAGTTGTCTTAGTGAAGGGAACCAGCATGAATGTTAGTGGAGACTGAAAAGCAAACAAACGTGTGACCATTTGCTGTGTTTATATGTAGCCCTACCCTTACTCATGTTTTATAGAAACTGTAGATTATGTACTTCATAACACTACCATAACTTAATAGGGAATTTATGGCTATTTACAAAAACATATATACACTACCATTCAAAAGTTTGGGGTCACTTAGAAATGTCCTTGTTTTTCAAAGAAAAGTCCATTAAAATAACATCAAATTGATCAGAAATACAGTGTAGACATTGTTAATGTTGTAAATGACTATTGTAGCTGGAAACTGTAGATATTCCATTAAAAATCATCTTAGGCGTACCAAGGTCCATTATCAGCAACCATGACTCCTGTTAGTGATAGAATCCTATCAAGGCATGTTTATTTTTCAGATCACATTCTTCTTTTCGTAACTTAAATCCTTAGCAACAACGATAAATAAATCCCAATACATGTAACGGCATCGTCACAGCTATCAACATAATACGGTTCCTTTTGCGATTTACAAAAATATCTCAAATCCTTTTTCCGTCACTGTAGAATAGTGTTATTGTAAAGTAACTTCATTTCCATTGAGAAATAGACTGTCCATTAGCAAGCAAGCCTCTTAAAATATTTATTATGTCAGGAAAATGTACTTCCACTGGATAGTTGTTAGTCTTGTGTTAGAGTGCATACAATCATGAACAGAGTGTTAGTGCACACTCACTTCAAAAGGGAAACAGATGTTACAGAACAGAATAGACACAGAAAAGCTACAATATCTCCAGCATGTAGCTATGGTTTTCAAACAGGGACAAACCACAATACAATGGTAATTTCAGTGTGTCTACAGAGGAAACTGTGCTGCTAATAACAAGACAACGACGGTACATGTTTTTATTTTCCTACCTGATAGAATGTTACGGTTACCAATAGCCACAGCTTTCATAGATCAGCTTCATCAACAAATCAAAATGCTTAAAGTTGCAAACTAATACAATGCACAAAAAAAAAAACAGATGTAATTTTTTTTCAAAACAAGTACACCTGAGACTTGAACATTTCCTTAAGTCACTGCTCTAGTTCTATTTCTTTGCTGCATGTCAGGCTTGCTATTGCATGTTCCTGATGCAAATTGGTAAAACATCCTTTTTTTGTTACAACAAATCATTTTGCACAGAGACGATTCGCCCCGTTCCAAAACATGATAATAATAGTAATACAAAAACACAGGTATACAGTGACCTCTAGCAGATCTTCACTATCAGTGCACCTCATTTGTTGGACTAGTCAGTGGAGCCACACTCTTGGGCCTGGTCCATTTTTGGTCCCTAGTCTTTTCCATTTGGACCCATCCCTATGGTGTTCACAGATCTGAAAGAACTGGCTAGGTTTATGAAGAAATACTTATAATGCTCCACTTAAAAGTATTAGTCAATGAACGGCAGTGATGGCTCTTCTTACCCAGTGATTTTAGTTATCTATTTCTCCCTTTGTTCTGTTAACTTTTTTTCTGTTTTGGACTTGTGTTAGCTAATCCAAGTTCATAATTTTAAAAGGCTAAATGGTCATTAGAAAACCCTTTTGCAATTGTGTTAATTTATTTTACCTTTATTTAACTAGGCAAGTCAGTTAAGAACAAAATTCTTATTTTCAATGACAGCGTAGGACCAGTGGGTTAACTGCCTTGTTCAGGGGCAGAACGACAGATTTTTATTTTGTCAGCTTGGGGATTTGATCTTGCAACCTTTCGGTTACCAGTCCAACGCTCTAACCACTAGGCTACCTGCCGCCCTGTTGGCACAGCTGAAAACGGTTGTCCTGATTAAAAAAGCAATAAAATGGGCCTTCTTTAGACTAGTTGGGTATCTGGAGCATCAGCATTTGTGGGTTCGATTAGTTTTATTGCTTCATTAATAGGCAAAACACTTTCCAGCTATGCTAACATAATTGCAAAAGGGTTTTGTAATGATCAATTAGCCTTTTAAAATGATGAACTTGGATTAGCCAACAACATGCCATTGGAACACAGGAGTGATGGTTGCTGAGAATAGGCCTCTGTACGCCTATGTAGATATTCCATAAAGATATCTGCGTTTCCAGCTACAATAGTCATTTACAACATCAACACTGTCTACACAGTATTTCTGATCAATTTGATGTTATTTTATTTGACTTTTCTTTCAAAAACAAGGACATTTCTAAGTGACCACAAACTTTTGAATGGTGGTGTATATAGAAATCTAATCATAAACTTTTAGCAAACCATTCCTGATCCCGAATCCTTCTATCAAGGCATGTTTATTTTCATAACTTAAATCCTTAGCAAGTTATAAAATAAAAAGTCAGTTCATGATAAATAAAAAATCACAATACATGTAACGGCATCGTCACAGCTTTCAACAGAATACATCATCGGTATCACATCTGGAATAGGCTGTGTCACTGAAAACAGTTCCTTTTGCGATTTACAAAAATATCTCAGCCTTTTTCGTCACTGTAGAATAGTGTTATTGTAAAGTAACTTCATTTCCATTGAGAAATAGACTGTCCATTAGCAAGCAAGCCTCTTAAAATATTTATTATATTGTCAGGAAAATGTACTTCCACTGGATAGTTGTTAGTCTTGTGTTAGAGTGCATACAATCATGAACAGAGTGTTAGTGCACACTCACTTCAAAAGGGAAACAGATGTTACAGAACAGAATAGACACAGAAAAGCTACAATATCTCCAGCATGTAGCTATGGTTTTCAAACAGGGACAAACCACAATACAATGGTGATTTCAGTGTGTCTACAGAGGAAACTGTGCTGCTAATAACAAGACAACCACGGTACATGTTTTTATTTTCCTACCTGATAGAATGTTACGGTTACCAATAGCCACAGCTTTCATAGATTAGCTTCATCAACAGATGGAAATGCTTAAAGTTGAAAACAACTATCACAATGTAAAAAAAACAGATGTAAACGTTTTTTTATTTTAACAAGTACACCTGAGACTTGAACATTTCCTTAAGTCACAGCTCTAGTTCTATTTCTTTGCTGCATGTCAGGCTTGCTATTGCATGTTCCTGATGCAAATTGGTAAAACATCCTTTTTTTGTTACAACAAATCATTTTGCACAGAGACGATTCGCCCCGTTCCAAAACATGATAATAATAGTAATACAAAAACACAGGTATACAGTGACCTCTAGCAGATCTTCACTATCAGTGCACCTCATTTGTTGGACTAGTCAGTGGAGCCACACTCTTGGGCCTGGTCCATTTTTGGTCCATTTGGCCAAATCCCTATGGTGTTCACAGATCTGAAAGGACTGGCTAGGTTTATAAAGAAATACTTAGAATGCTCCACTTAAAAGTATTAGGGAGATCGAGCCATCACTACTGTATATTGATATACTTACCCAGTGATTTAATACTTCAGGAAAGTTACATTTAATTCTGCCTAATGTACCTGTTATCCACTTTTTTTCTGTTTTGGACTGGATTATTTCAAATTCATGAAATTGTGGTCATTTAAGATATATATGAAATTATATACATAGTTATACATAGCATTAATTTATTTCTACCCAGTGCCTTTTTTATGGAAGTATTTGATTGCGTTTTCATGTGTTTTGTGCTTGAAGTGCATTAAGAAAAGAAATTGCACACTGTCTTTGAAATGTCATCACAATTTCCCAGGGTATAACTGTGAACACCAAATGGGGAAGTTGCTATGCGTGCTGAGAAAAGAATCCGAGAGCCAATTTGCATCAGACAGACACCTGGCTGATTACACTTCAAATCAGAGACACACACTGCACCCAAACTGATGTGACAAAAATAAATGGAAGCATCGCTATTCATTGGTGCTGTATATCTGAACAATTACCTTCCATAGGTATGACTCCTGAAGTGCAAAATACTACATTTTTAATCTACACTTCATTTCTATTCCTTCAGAGAAAGCATAGAAAAACAGCTAATGCATTGGGACTTGGCTTTTCCAGAGATGCATATATCGTACTTCTGACTGGAGGATTTTAAGGGTAGAGAGTACTTGAGGCAAGACCAGTTTCTTCATGTCTCCCAGCTTTTCCCTGGATCTACAACATAGGCTAAACTATTGTACTACTGTGTAAATGTTGAAGTTCTCCAAGGTGAACAGAACCCAGTTAGAGTCGAAGTTGCCTATTTGAACTATGCACCGACAAGAAAATGTGCTTCCTATTTCAGGTGTATATGTTCATATGTTTAAGGTGGTAGAGGTAAAATAAAAAATAAAAGACAAAATAAAAACTGTACAACGTTAGTGGCTGCAAGAGTCACCAAGCCATCCATGACTGACCCTTTGGAAACTGAGATGGACAGGATGGAGGGGAGCAGCAAGACCAGGTGACTGACAGGGCATCACAGGCAGGAGGACAGTAGACAAATGCCATGACAACACAAGTCACACCAGAAACCCCACAATCCATCTGAGCGGACCCTGGTCTGTTTGGCATGCCATGCCCACTGCCGTCTTTGGAATATCGATGACACAACAGAGGGCCGATGTGATGGCCCTGATATCCTCCAACAGTGCCCATTCAGTGACGTGAGACGCATGAAGTAAAAAATAAATAATAATAATACACAAACTTGACAGTGACTGCATCATGTTTTTATATGTCATGTTAAGATGGTGTCTCCAACCACATGACTAGGATGTTCAGTGGCAGAGTGAATATCTTATGACGAACATAAGATATCAAAGAAAAAAGGGGAAAGCAAGTCATTTTGTTCATAAGCTATGAGAAAGAAGACCTAATGCAGGGTGCTTTGCACATTGACAAGAATGAACCAAGTTTAGTTTGAGTATGAGTCTGTAGACCCATAAAAGTTAAATGGGACCTGTGCTTGGAGCAGGATTTCATTAGAGGCTTTGTAGCCTAATTTTCATGACCTCTCCACCAGTCCTGAGCCACACTGATGGGGATTTAGTAAGGAAACATGGATGAAAAGAAACCCAAACCAGGCACAATTTTGACCCCCTCTTTCAAATAAGAGACAAAAACAGTTGGCATATTTTGGGATATGTACAAAGTCTAGGCTATTGTATGGTTTCTTTCCTGGGACTCAATCTTTTTGGATTGTATGAAAACCAGTGTTGGACTTGTGCTCCATAGAATCTCCATAAAAGTGTAGGACTCTAGTAGATAAATAAATAAAACAAGGGGCGTCAACACCCAGATTCATATCGCGCTGATAGGTGTTCAAAATACACAGAGGGGACTTTGAAGAATCCGCAGAGACAAGCTCCAAATTATACTTAACAAAAACATTCACAATTACACTGTGTGTGTGTGTGGGGAGGGGTGATGTACCTGGCATTTTCTGGTAATGCCAATGTGCAGAGGCACAACTGAAAAAAGGTGGGGGAGCATGGGGGAGGAATGACTGCAAATTGTTTTAGAATCCAAAGTGAAGTTGGTGGTTTGTTGTTCGTGTCTGGCATTCATCCTCTCCAAAATCCCTCTCTCACCATCTTTCGCTCTTTCCCCTTCTCAGCTGGTAGTGTTACTGGTGGACCTCGTTGGCTATGAGGCTGTCTTCACCGGACTGGAAGTCAGCTTCATTGAGACTATTCCCAGTGTTTATCATCTCCTCATCCTGTGAGGACCCCCGATCTTCCTCCCCACTGCCTGTGCAAGCATCATCCATGATTGGGTCCTGTAAAACCTGGGCAATGTACGTTGGTTGCTAAGGAGAAAAGAAACAAACATTCAATGTTATGAAGGATCCTGCACGTCACCATTAATATGTTTATAAATGGCATCGTGAGAAGTTAAAGGTGTTTGAATTTGTACTGATAATTTCAACTTCCACTTGTTTTTGAAAGAATACTCCTTAGCTTTGTATTGCTTCATACTTCATCATAACCCATACATACATACAATGGTTGAGTTCCTGCCTGACTACATTGCAGATCAATGCCAGCTCTTACAAGCCCTGGAAAGGTATTTAACATATCAGTTAAACATATCATATGATATAGCAAAATGATGCCTGACTGCGTAGTCGACACAACCATTGGTTGATGCAATACAATGCCTGCGCATCTAGTCGGGCAGAAAATCACCCATTCTATGCGAGAAATGTTCACATGTGAACCAATAGTAAATCAGCAAGACACTGCTGTTTGTTTACATTGAATATGATCAGAATGACTAGTGAACAAGCAACTTCAAAGTTCTTTATTTTTCTCTCATTCTTTCTTCTCTTTTTCTCTATTACAGATATTATAATTGACATTAAGACCTATTTAAAAGGGCTGCTGACTCCAAACCATCACTGGGACAGGGAATACACAGGGAGCACATTGTCAAAAGTCTATAATAATGATGGATTGGATTTGTATAGCCCCTTTCAACCAACTTCGGTACTCAAAGCGCTTTAGATCATAAGGGGGAAACTCACCTCATCCACCACCAATGTGTGGCACCCACCTGGGTAATGCACAGCAACCATTTTGTGCCAGAACCCTCACCACACATCAGCTAGCATGGTGGAGAGGTGAGGAGTGAAATATGCCAATTAGGGGATGATTAGTTGGCCATGATGGAATTTAGCCAGGACACCCCTACTCTTGCGATAAGTGCTGTGGGACTTTTAACAACCACAGAGTTAGGACACCCATTTAAAGTCCCATCTGAAAGATGCAAGCCTAAGCAGTGCAATGTCCCCTTCACTGCCCTGGGGTATTGGGATTTGATCTTAAGACCCAAGGTGAAGTGTCCCATACTGGCCCTCCAACACCTCTTCCAGTAGCATCTAGTCTCCCATCCAGGGCCGACCCTGCTTAGCTTCAGAAGCAAGACAGAAGTGGGGTGCAGAGTGGCATGCTGCTGGTGAAAAGCTGACAGGGAGATGGTACGTAGTTGCATTGACAAGGAGACAAACATTTATATACAGCCAAGTCGGGCATCAGAACCCGACTCGTCAGAATTTCCACTATAACACAAGCAATTTAGCACTTGCAAACATAGCGTGATAGCAGGTCGAGCTGGTGATTTTCATGTCATTTCAAATTAAAGGAACATTTCATATTCATCATTTTCAGCACCTCCCCAACATCAGCATATATAATAATATATTCTATTTAGCTGACGCTTTTATCCAAAGCAACTTAGTCATGTGTGCATACATTTTACGTATGTGTGCTCTTGGGAAACGAACCCACATGAAAATGGTGTGTATCCATGTTTCGTACTCAAAAAGATAAAGAGGAAGAAAAGTATTTCCGATGACATGATCCGAAAACACTTGACATGGGCCGTGTTCGGGAGCATCAAAACCGTGATGCATCATTGTGACTGACTGATCTACAAATAATATTGAGTAGTTATTTATGATGCAAGCTGATTTGTAGATCAGTCAAGCTCGACTTGCTTTTCAAAGTCGGCTGCAATGTCGAAGTACTGTATAGCTTCAAAAAATATTAAAGCTATAACTTTGATCTCACAGACGGTTCGTCCTTGCACCGATAGCTCGGTCTATGAATTTGAGTGGTCACATTTCTCCAGTCTCATCTTTTTTTCATTTTCCAAAACAATGGCGGGTGGCTGCTTTGTTGTTTTTTTGAATCCCAGATTTGGACCAAAGTCAGATTGTTTGTCAAGGGAGCAAACAAACACACATCGTTGGAACACTGGAGAAAATTACGCATTGCGATAACGTTGGGCCAATCTCACTGTGCCATCTGGACAGTTCCATTCTAGTCCCCCACAATTCAACAGCTTGGAATACTCAAAATAAAAATGTATCTGCTTACCTGAGACTTATTAGAAGGAGAGGAGAAGGTGCGGAGTGGAGGGCGGCCATTTTCAACCACGTCAACATCTGTTTCCTTGGTGTCAATCTGTTTAAGGCCAGAGGAGGGAAGAAAAGGGGGAAAGAAGGGGAAAGAGCTGTCAGAGATTATCCTCTATGGTACTACTTGGCCTAAGTCTGCTACCTGAATTGAAGGACTGGACACTTGGCGTGTTGGTGAGCCGTACCTTGAGCACAGTGACCCGTACCTTGTAGTTGTGAGCGCTGAGGTACTTGAAGTGGCCGAAGCAGACGTGCGACAGGCATACCACAATGGTGATGATTAGGACCACCAAAGTGAACATGGACGTGGGGGTTACAAAGCCTGGGTTTTTAAAAAAGTACAAAGAGATGATAATTTACTGTAATTTAATTTGTTTGACTTCAGGACTCACCCTCTGAAAAAGGTGGTAAGTGTAAGGTACTAACACATTACTAACAAATTGTATATAGACTTATTTTTATATTGTATTATTGACTGTATGTTTGTTTTACTCCATATGTAACTCTGTGTTGTTGTATGAATAAATACATATTTAAACAATCCAAATTACCACTAATTCAGGAAAGAAAAATATCCCCCCCAGCCCCTTACCTGTGCGCATGGTGGAAAAGAATAGCAGCCAAAAAAGACAGAGGATGGGAGCTGCCACCACCTGATTGACAGCACCTGAGTGGATTTTCTTGTCCAGTTTCGAGGGAAGGTAAGCGTAATACATGTTGTATCTATCCACCAGGTGCTTCAGCAGCATGTACATCAGACCTAGAAAGGAGAATTTTTTTTGTTTGAGAACTGTTGTTTAAATGGTATAACTACTGAACATGCACCTCCCCCCACCCATTTTAAGTATTTGCTGGTGACAACTGACATCAAATCAAATTGTTATTGTCACATGTGCCGAAAAGGTGTAGACCTTACAGTGAAATGTTTACTTACAAGCCCTTAACCAATAATGCCGTTTTAAGAAAATACCTAATAAAAAAAGTAAGAGATAAGAAAAACAAATAATCAAATAGCAGCAGTAAATGACAATAGCGGGGCTATATACAGGGGGTACCGGTTCAGAGTCTGTGTCAATGTCAATGTGCGGGGGCACCGGTGTCGCGGTAATTCTGTACATGAAAGTAGGGTTATTAAAATGGCTATGCATGGAGTCTGAACATTTTTAGGGCCTTCCTCTGACACCGCCTGGTATAGAGGTCCTGGACGGCAGGAAGCTTGGCCCCGGTGATGTACTGGGCCGTACGCACTACACTCTGTAGTGCCTTGTGCTCGGAGGCCTAGCAATTGCCATACCAGGCAGGTGATGTAACCCTTCAGGATGCTCTCGATGTGCAGCTGTAAAACCTTTTGAGGATCTGAGGACCCATGCCAAAGATAAGTCTGTGCTTGCTCTTTGGGGATTACACCTGGGTTGCTACAGTTTAAATTCCTGATTTGAAGGGGTTACAAGTATTTACTAAATTAATAAATGTGTGTTCACTTTTGTCCAAAAAGCAAATGTTCCCATTCTTACTAAAGTAGACAAGGGTATATAAATCTAAATAAATCACTGACAGTGTCACCAGAAAAGCACCCCCACACCATTACACCTCCTCCTCCATGCTTCACGGTGGGAACCAGACATGTGGAAGTCATCTGTTCATCTACTCTGCGTCTCACAAAGACACTGTGGTTGGAACCAAAAATCTCAAATTTAGAATCATCAGACCAAAGGACAGATTTCCACCGGTCTAATGTCCATTGCTCGTGTTTCTTGGCCCAAGTAAATCTCTTCTTTTTGGTGTCCTTTAGTAGTGATTTCTTTAAAGCAATTCGACCATGCAGGCCTGACTCACGCAGTCTCCTCTGAACAGTTGATGTTGAGATGTGTCTGTTACTTGAACTCTGTGAAGCATTTCTTTGGTCAGCAATCTGAGGCTAGTAACTAATGAACTTATACTCTGCAGCAGAGCTGTAACTCTGGGTCTTCCTTTCCTGTGACGGTCCTCATGAGAGCAAGTTTCATCATAGCGCTTGACGGTTTTTGCGACTGCACTTGAAGAAACTTTGAAAGTTCTTGAAAATGTTCCACATTGACTGACCTTCATGTCTTAAACTAATGATGGACTGTCGCTTCTCTTTGCTTATTTGCGCTGTTTTTGCCATTATATGGACTTGGTCTTTTACCAAATAGGGTAAAGTCTTCTGTATACCACCCCTACCTTGTCACAACACAAGCGATTGGCTCAAACGCATTAAATTCTGTTGTTTGGTGCTTTCCCAGGTAAGGGGGCAGTAGCTCTTCAGCTGCATCAGAAACACAACTGTCAGTGTCCATGCTAGCTGGGCAAACAACAAATGTAGAATTACTGATGCTAGCTTTGGATGTGCTCATGAAGCAGAACAACTTGTGTTGTCGACAGGTGCAGGTGTAGTACTGCTGGTATGTCCCGCACATTGAATATAGTTGCGGAGAGTTGGTACGTGGTGAGCTGGTATGTCTATGTATGGACTTACTTTTTTTTAACCATTTATCCATTTGAGCAAACAGAATGAGCAGCAGCTATGTTTGGCTAATTCCTACGAGAGAGTAACGGTTAATGTGATTGGATGTTAATTATTTTACTAGGTGACCTGTATATGACATTGTGTTGTTATTTGCTGAACACTAGATGGTTTAATATTATTAAACGGGCTCTCGCTTCTGGTTTCAAGCACCCGGCTTGTACCTATACAGTGCTTTAACATAGAGATGCACAGTAGTGATGTATTAATACTGTATGTACACACCAGGAGTGGGTCAGCCTGTTCTAGGCATAACGTAGAGTTTATTTTTCCCTCATTTCCTTGGTGATTCATTCTGACGCATACAAAGAACTGCCAAAGGTGGCCTAAGAGAGGGGAGAGTAGTCCTCTCTCTTCCCCTACTCAATCTCTCCCCACTCTCTCCCTCTTACCCCTTTCCTCTCTAGGGAGAGGCGGGCTGACTCACCAAAGGGGACGATGATTGGACAGGTGATGCTGTATGTCATAACTACAGTGAAGACGGACATCATCCAGGCGTAGGCCGCTCCAAACTGGAATTCAAACGCTTGATGCTGTAGACACGAAAACATTCAGCACTGAAAAGTCAATTGAACTTGAGCAAGGCAGCGGCAATATATTCCTTAAGGACTCTTACCCTCTTTACGTTGCGCCTCTCTGCAGAGGAACGGGCCAGGGACAGTCGGATCATATACATGAGCAAGCCTGGAATCCGCAGCAGGTCCATGGCGTTACCGATAAACGCTGAGGCGATGACATAGTTGACAAAGAAGGCTCCGTTGTCAGGGAGGAAGACACACCTTATACAGGGGGAGGCACCACCAGTGTGATTAGATATCATTTACCATAGTACTGTAAATACATTTCACTGGTATTTACGAGTAATGGCCTGACAAATCACACAGTAACTATGCTTTTGGTTTCATTGAGAGAAACGCTGTTATGTACCAGGTAATTAGCAATTGTGTTGAAAGTACAGTACCAGGACGTACTACATATTTTCCCCATAATACCAGGCAAATACCAGCTGTAACAGCAATGGATCTCTTCTATAAAAATAGAAATACTTACTCAAATCTGACAGTGGCGTCAGCAAGGAATTTCTTATCAAACAGCCAGCGGAAGAAGACATCCAAACTGTATTAAAAGCAACAACAAAAAATGAAATCAAATTAGCTTTCCTGGGCAGGTCATAATTTGGTTGATATCCGTAGGCAGATATTGGTTGATTATTCATGTGCCATTTATTTGATAAATAAATTGGGCAAAAACAGAGCAAAATCGATCTCTACAGGGCATTTTGGGCCAAGGTGGACTTGCACAGCCAGGCACTGTAACTTCCTACCTAGGGCCAAGGGAAACTACTGTACTTCACCTGCTGATTTCTACGGCTAAACCTCAATCTCTTTCCAGGTGCCAGGCATAAGATATGCCCCTACATTTACGATTTCATGTAGTTATATTTCAAAAAGTCTTCTATGATGGCAAAAGGTTAGGTTAGGTTTTTGGGGTTATTAATGACATTGTCCAAACTTTTTAGCCAGTAGTTCTGAAAGTAGCACTCATGAGCCATAAATGGATCCTCGAAAATAGCGTACTACGTCACATAAGTACAGATATGTGCACTGACCCACGTGGGGGGAAATTCTGTGAAAATGGCACAGCAGAGTTTCCAGAAAAACAGTCGCTTTCATACTAGGGATTTCGTGGATAATTGAGGGAAGACAGTAATTCTGCTCATCGATTATGCATAAACTACACATTGACACATACAAAGTGGTAGGTTTAAAAAAGAATTAGTAGATGCCCAAGTTCTAGAGCATGTCTTTAAGGGATTTCATAAGGGATATTAGTTAAAAAAGTACAGGGCACATTACCTTAGTTGAAATAACCAACGACCTGCATGAAATGTTTTGCGACTTTAAAACACAGTTTAACAGGTACCTGCTAAGACCCAGTGAAGGCAGCAAGAGGACCATGAAGATGAGGAAGGTGTAGCACTTGTGCATGGTGGTCCGGTTCTCCCCCGACCTGCCCATTCAAAAAAAAGAGAAAAAGGCCAATGTCACTGATGGAGCATTAAATCACTTACATGATGATAATGGTCTATTTCATTTAGTTTCACGTATACTATGGCAGTTAAAAGCTGAATTACAGTAACATATACAAGAAACACATTTAAATTAATAAGATGATACAACCAATTTCAAATCAAAATGTCAGGGAGTTGAGGCAAGAAGGAAGGTGGAATGGTCTGAGCGGTGGAGGGAGCATCTTGATCACAGTCACAGCCAGGGAGCTCAGTGGTTTTTCAGCCATCAGCACACCTCGCTGTCGCCGACGTCCTCAGCCTCTCCTTGTGGACTCTGTAGGTAGCTACTCCTCTTCACTACTCATTTGTAGCACCCACTTGGGTGATGCCCCGGCAGCCGCGAGCGCCAGAAAGCCATCGGTAATCAGAGTAGCTGTCCTCATCTCTACAATTATGCTAATTTAAGTGTGTGTGAGCTTTAGAAAACCCCAAATCAAGTGGAAATAACATAGGTCAACTGTAAGAAACCCCTCCCATAAATGTTGGTGATTCCCCATTGTCAACATCATATCTGCACAAAGAGCTGTTGGAATTAAAGATCTCTCAGAACATAACTTTAATGGCCACATGTACTCTTAAAGGTCCAATGTAGTCGTTTTATCTCAATACCAAATCATTTCTGGGTAACAGTGGCTAAAATAAAATGATCAAAAAGAAACAAAAATAGCTTCTCTGCGGTCACAGACTTTTTGAGCAATCATTACAAGATGAGGGGAAAGCAGCACAAGTATTTTGATCAACTATTTTGAACTGGAATAAATGCTGCACTATTATCAATTACCAACACAATTCCAGTCAAAATAGAATGTTGTAAGAAATACTGAAGCCTACCATTACTATATCCAACCCAACTGTTTGTTGCCACTATCATCCCACTGGTTTTCAAACTTTTTGACCCGCGACCCCCAAAAAGGAGTGGTGCAACCCCCCACGCACACACATGCATGCACACGTAAACATGCATCCACAATCGCACCACAAGTGTAGCCTGTCATTACAGCCATAAACGGTGACGCATATACTGCTCTTTACACCTGCATGGATCGGAAGGTCATTCATTTTAGTAGCCAATATCAACAAGGGATATATCATGTCACTACTCTGGAGTCAACACAGTTGGCTTGTGGTTAGTGTCTGACCTGAGATTGGAAGGTTGTGAGTTCAATCCCTGGCTGAGTTAAACCAAAGAGGGTAAAAAATGGACCTGATGCATCTCTGCTTGGCACTCAGCATTAAGATGCTGTAGATTGAGGGTAAGGCCCTGTGCTAGACTAGCGTCCTGTCCAGACTCGCGCTACAGAAAAAGGAGTTCGGCTCCTACCCTATGAGCCGCTACGGCTCACATAAGCTTGTGCAAGGCTACATCTGCATTGTTTGGGGTTTTAGGCTGGGTTTCTGTATAGCACTTTGTGACATCGGCTGATGTAAAAAGGGCTTTATAAACACATTTGATTGACTGATTACTTACTCTGGAGTCCAGACAGAGCAAGCTAAATGATATGGCCTACTGGAGGTCATTTGCAGGGCTCTGGCAGTGCTCCTCCTGCTCCTCCTTGTACAAAGGCGGAGGTAGCGATGCTGCTGCTGGGTTGTTTCCCTCCTACGGCCTCCTCCACGTCTCCTGATGTACTGGCCTGTCTCCTGGTAGCGCCTCCATGCTCTGGACACTATGCTGACAGACACAGCAAACCTTCTTGCCACAGCTCGCATTGATGTGCCATCCTGGATGAGCTGCACTACCTGAGCCACTTGTGTGGGTTGTAGACTCCGTCTCATGCTACCACTAGAGTGAAAGCACCGCCAGCATTCAAGTGACCAAAACATCAGCCAGGAAGCATAGGAACTGAGAAGTGGTCTGTGGTCACCACCTGCAGAACCACTCCTTTATTGGGGGTGTCTTGCTAATTACCTATAATTTCCACCCGTTGTCTATTCCATTTGCACAACAGCATGTGACATTTATTGTCAATCAGTGTTGCTTCCTAAGTGGACAGTTTTATTTCACAGAAGTGTGATTGACCTGGAGTTACATTGTGTTGTTTAAGTGTTCCCTTTATTTTTTTGAGCAGTGTATGTGAAATTCTTCAAATAGCCACCCTTTGCCTTGACAGCTTTGCACACTCTTGGCATTCTCTCAACCAGCTTCACCTGGAATGCATTTCCAACAGTCTTGAAGGAGTTCCCACATATGCTGAGCACTTGTTGGCTGCTTTTTCTTTAGTCTGAGGTCTGACTCATCCCAAACCATCTCAATTTGGTTGAGGTCGAGGGATTGTGGAGGCCAGGTCATCTGATACAGCACTCCACTCTCTGTGTTGGTAAAATAGCCCTTACACAGCCTGGAGGCGTGTTGGGTCCTTGTTCTGTTGAAAAACAAATGATAGTCCCACTAAGCGCAAACCAGATGGGATGGCGTATCACTGCAGAATGCTGTGGTAGCCATGCTGGTTAAGTGTGCCTTGAATTCTAAATAAATCACAGACAGTGTCACCATAACACCTCCTTCTCCATGCTTTACATTGGGAAATACATTGGTTCACCCACACCGCGTCTCACAAAGACACCGCAGTTGGAAACGAAAAATCTCCAATTTGGACTCCAGACCAAAGAACACATTTCCACCAGTCTAATGTCCATTGCTCGTGTTTCTTGGCCGAAGCAAGTCTCTTCTTCTCATTGGTGTCCTTTAGTAGTGGTTTCTTTGCAGCAATTTGAGAATGAAGGCCTGCTTCACACAGTCTCCTCTGAACAGTTGATGTTGAGATGTGTGTTACTTGAACTCTGTGAAGCATTTATTTGGGCTGCAATCTGAGGTGCAGTTAACTCTAATGAACTTAACCTATGCAGCAGAGGTAACTCTGGGTCTTCCTTTCATGTGGTAGTCATCACAGCCAGTTTCATCATAGCACTTGATGGCTTTTACGACTGTACTTTAAGAAACTTGAAAAGTTCTTGACATTTTCTGGATTGACTGACCATGTCTTAAAGTAATGATGGACTGTCGTTTCTCTTTGCTCATTTGAGCTGTTCTTGCCATTATATGGACTTGGTATTTTACCAAATAGGGCTATATTCTGTATTCCCCCCTTACCTTTTCACAACACAACTGATTGGCTTAAACGCATTAAGAATGAAAGAAATTCCACAAGTTAACTTTTAACAAGGAACACCTGTTAATTGAAATGCATTCCAGGTGACTACCTCATGAAGCTGTTTGAGAGACTGACAAGAATATGCAAAGCTGTCGTCAAGGCAATGGGTGGCTATTTGAAGGATCTCAAATATAAAACACTTTTTTGGTTACTACATGATTCCACATGTGTTATTTCATCGTTTTGATGTCTTCACTATTATTCTACAATGTAGAAAATAGTAAAAAAATAAACAAAAACCCTTGAATGAGTAGGTGTTCTAAAACTTTTGACCGGTAGTGTAGTTAGGATAGGAAAGTGAACAGTACCTCGTCCAGTGTTTCTCGAAGAAAGCAGAGTAGTAGACAATGGTGGGCAGCAGGGCAGAGAAAGCCCACAGGAGCAAAGTAGGGAAGAACTGGGTGATGATGGGGTTCTGGAGAAAAATTACAGGGGAACAGAAGACAGACATTTCCTTAAGTGTCAACAAAGCCTTGCTCCGCAAAGGCCCTCAGATTCAGCTCTGTACCAAAAAGCATTCGATTCTGTCCAACTGCAATCTATAACGCCATACTAAGAACAATGACTGAATTCTCACTGACCAAAGTACTAAGGCAGGGCAGGGTATGACTATTAAATTACGTCAGAAGCTTTGCTGGTTTTGATTTTTACCCTCTAATCAAGGACTGAATCAGACCTGGGAAAGCAGGGTTGTGTTCATTAAAGGAATGAAATTAAATGGAAAGGGACTACCAAGAATTCACCAATAACAATGGTAATTCTCCATTTTCCGCTGCAAAACATTTAAAATGTTATTTTGTGGTCTACCCTAATAGTGTTTATTCAAACCTCTCCTCGGGATCCCCAGACTTTTCAGAATCTTTGTGTAATCCTGAACTAGCTCTCACCTAAATGACATAGTCAAAGGCTTGATGATTATTGACGAGTTGAATCAGGTTTGCAAGCTCTGGAATATATCAAATACATGGAACGGCTGGGGGTTTAAGAACCACTGCCCTAATAAACACAACCCAGATTAACTCTGGTCAATCAATGACATTCAATTAACGAACAAGTAGAAAAGAAAACTAGCAGTGATATGGCTTTCTAGGGCTGGAATAAATTTCCCTGTACAAGGGCGTACTAGCAAATTCACAGTGCATAATTTTCTTTCATTATGTCAACGTATAATCAATTTAAGTTTCAGTTGACAAAGCCTTTAAAAAAAGAATACATATTTTAAAGGTATTTTCAGATTGAACATACAGTGGGAGAGAACAACAGTGGGGAAAGATAGAGAAAGGTTGTATCAAAGGACAGAAGGCTGGATTCGAACCCATGCCGATACTGAGGACCTGTGTAGCAGAGGCTACTAGACCAGCCAGGCCACGACAAAACCTTTGATATGTAGTGAAATACATTGGGGGGATATCGAAGATGTCCTTACATTGAGATACTCCACAGGCTTGGTGACGTTAAACTTGTCCATCGTGGAGATAATGATGGCGGGGGTGGTGAGAAAGAAGAGCAGGAGGAAAAGGATGCAGTTGATGATGAAGCAGCGAATCCACCAGGAAACGCCCCCCAACCATAAGTGCTCCCTGTCAGAGAGAAGTGGATATACACAGAGATCATTTGTAAATCATACAACATTTAAACAAGTCATCCCAATATGAACATTAAAGTGTTACCTTCATATCAGACTTAATACAATACCAACTGGTAAGGTAATATAAATACAAAAGAAAAATAGAACACTAGTTTTGTTCATCACTTAAAAGATGTCAATACAATCATAAGATTTGTTGATATCAAATCTACAGATATCAAATTTATCGACCAAAATTCACACCCGTGTGCACACGCACATACTATTATTCTGTTTTATGGGCCCTGACCAATTGTGCTATTATTATAAGAATTTTTTGCTGATCTTAACTTTTTGGTAGATGTTACCGCCATCGTTTCCTATGACCGAAAGAGCTTCTGGATATCAGAACAACGATCCTCGATTTGAAGGAGGATTTCTACTTCAATGAGTCGGTGACGAAGGACAGGCCCAAGCCCCAGACATTTGAAAAAGGAAGAGGCAGTCTAACGCTGACTGGCATGTGGGATACCTGACGACGAGTGGATAAACCACCTCTACCCTCTGTTCTATTTGTGAATGTGCAATCACTGGAGAAAAAACTGGACAAGCTACGTTCGAGACTATCATATCAACATGATCTGAAGAAATCTAATCTAATCAACATTCAAACGAGGCTACAAAGAAAACTAATGGGACTGTAGCGACTGTGTTGACTTCAAAATCTGGGGTGTGAACTACGTTTCTATTCAAGCGTTGATCGACATGGTAATGGCTCTATAGTATTGGAGAAAAGATGAAAAAAAACGGACCCTCCGTTAGATTGTGACGTGTCATGCCGTAACGTACAGCACACATAAAGCAGCCATTTCTGTCTTACAATCTCTCTCCACCAGGTGTAGCATTTCTCTCAACATTTTAAAACAAGAAATGGACAGTGACGGGGGTACCTAGTCATTTTATGCGTCATCACTACAAGCGATCATCATTCTCACATAGGTATGTAATGACATATTATATAAACTCTTTAGTGTTTTATTTACATTTTAGAGGCGATAAGGTGATTAGTTGGACAGATCGAGTGAAAAAAGGCCATTTTCCCACACAACATCTCTCCTTCTCACTATAACGCATTAGTCTCGCTTCCCCACCCGCCATTTTTAAAAAGACCCAACGGGGCTCATTGCCTTCTTGAATCATGCAGAAATGGGCAGCGTGGGGGGTCATGCAATTGATTCTGTTGGAAAGGGGAGAAATTGTGCTTTACAATGGTATTGACAATACAGTTGATCTGGAAGTATTACGTTTTTTGGGCGCTAAAATAAGGTCAATTGTACAGACCAAGGCGATGTACAAAAGTGAGTGAGTTTACGTTAAAAGCTACCTGGTAGCCTAGCCAGCTAACAAATTACGAAATTGGCTTCTCTTCAGGGATTTTTTAAATTTACCCTCATCAAGCCTCAAGCTAACATTTTTTTTTTTTACCTTTATTTTACTAGGCAAGTCAGTTAAGAACAAATTCTTATTTTCAATGACGGCCTAGGAACAGTGGGTTAACTGCCTGTTCAGGGGCAGAACGACAGATTTGTACCTTGTCAGCTCGGGGATTTGAACTTGCAACCTTCCAGTTACTAGTCCAACGCTCTAAACACTAGGCTACGCTGCCTGTTTAGGCTGATTTTGTATTACTGGTCAATATAAGCTAGCAACCTGGCTAGTTATCTTATTTCAGTTAATCTTCTCGTCAAGAATGAAGCAGGTAGAGTAGCTACCTTGTGGTATGGTTATGTGAATGGACAATATGTTCTTGCAACATTGACAACTTTGATTAATGATTTATGCATTGACAGTTTGGAGTGGATTACACACCAATACTACCACCGTGTTGTGTCTGGACTTTGAGGGACCATAGCTGGTGACTCAATCTGCACCCATCGTCCATATCAAAACAGGGCAGGCAGGAGTATTGAGGGCGTTTTATTTTATGTTAAATAAATAAAACAAACATTTAGCAAAGATTGGCCTACGTTTGCATCTTTCCAGAAAATGCAATATGTGTTGTGATTTGAGCTCTGGATTTGCTATGCAGATTTTTGTTTTTTACAGAATTAACAGATATGCTTTGGAAATAGCAACTTGGATGAAATATGACAATGTTTGCCTTTCTGTGTCTTGTATAGTCTACTACTGAATATGGTGCAAATGAATGCTCAGATATGTCACCTTCTTGTGAAGAACCACACTGATTTATAATTTGGGCGCTGGACATGTCATGAGGAGGATTTAGCCCAGGTTCGATCAGACATACTAGGATGAATATTACATATTATGCAAGGAAATGTATTTAAATAGTTTAAAAAAATATGAATGACAAGCAAATTATCTGGTAATGACTACAGATATTAGGCTTAGGCGATATCCAGATTGTCATACCTTCATACCGACCTTGTCCCATAATGGATTATTCTGTAATACTGGCACTGAACACAAGGGGTGCTATTGTAATCTGACGGTTAGCAATGCTAACAAGTACATGTAACATCCCATAGAGAATGCTAACTAAATGCTAATGAGCGCTTTGCGGAAATTGTATCGTCTCTGACCTAAAGTTATTGTAGGACAGACATCTCAGCTCATAAAGTTACACAACTAACCAAAACATGCTACTCACAGTTTGCTGCATGCACAAAACAAATATCAGACATCAGGAGGGGATTCTCTGTTACCAAGCTTCACCTCTTCAACCTATGGGGGCGCTATGTCATTATTGGATAAAAACGTAGCTAAACGTGACGCAGAAAACGGAACGAGGTGTTAGAGTTTGCCATCACAGCCGAAACAGAGATGGCCGGAGATTCATCTCTCATGGCAGAATTGAAGTTATTTAGACGAGAAACAGCCACCTCCCTATGCAAAATGCAAATCACTATCAATGGCACGAAGGCTACTCTAGAGAAAAATGATAAACGGGTAATACATTACCAGGCTATTAGCTACCTGATGGGCCAGTTAGGAATTAGAAAAGGAGACTTGTTGGAAAACTTTTTCGTCGTAATAATATTAGAATTTTTGGGGTCCAAACCAATGCAGAAAGGGGGCAGAAAATGTCTACAAGATGCTAAGGGAGGTTTTGGACATCGATACTGCTACAGCTTTGGTCATAGAGAGGACCCACAGAACTACACCTGCAGCCCAGAGCAGGCCCAGAGAGAAGGAGGCACAGAGGCCCAGCGCTATCACCGTGCGCCTTGTCAACTTCGAAACAAAACAGGATATAATGCAGCTGTCGAGAACCAAGGGAGACCTATTCTACAAAGACAAACGCATATCTATCTTCAATGACTATTCTTCAGAGCTATTGCAGAAGAGAAAATATTACGACAGAATCAAGAGAGAATTGGCAGCCAAAAACGTCACGTACTCTCTGATGTTCCCTGCGCCGCTGCGCGTCACCCACATCTTTGATTCGGTGCCTGCCGAGTCCTTCCTGCACTCCATTGGGATTACACCACCTTCCAGAGCTGAGGACAGGGTCCGGAAAAATTTGCAGACTACGTGGCAAATGGTTGGGCCCAGAAGGAGTGAGAGAGAAGGACTCAAGGCCAAAGAAGTAGCCTAAATCTACCGCGGGACAATGTCCTGTCCACATTGACTACTAAAGCAACCCCTTCTTCTTAAGGACTTGAAACTACCTGGATTTATGCTCATAACTGGGATCATACTGCTGGACTAATTCATCAATCTTTGACCTACAGTTTGCTGGGATGGAGGTAATTATTCAATCTGGAATAAACAGAATAGCCTGATTTTCTCATTCCCACTTTCTCTTTTAATAGGCTAAAGAGTAAAGATTATCAATGTTTTACATTGTTTATGGCAATTACATATAGGCTACCCAAGTATAGGTTAGTCAAAATATTAACAAAAAGTGCTAATCCTTTATTTATTTAAACAATGCTTTTGGATGCATTGTATGTTTTTTTCCAGCCTTTAACCCTTACTGTTTAGGAAAGCCTGCTTTGGAAGGAGAGACAGTCATAGAAGAATATGTGGGCAGGCTAATGTATTTATTATTTATTTTCTTAATGATTTATTTTTGCATTTTCTTATCGACTAATATTATTTGAGTTGGGAAAACATTTAATAGGCTATGGGGCTATATTTCATAGGTTATAATGGAGTGCAAGCTCTCATTGTTTCTGTAAGCTGTCATTGTAAATAAGAATTTGTTCTTAACTGACTTGCCTAGTTAAGTAAAGGTAAAAAATAAATAAATGAGGGTTTGTTTATGGGCCTCTCCCCTTTTTTGTTGATTATTTATTTATTTTTGCATCCAGGCTACTCTTAAATGGTAGGTCGCTGAAGTGACATTGTCAAGTGATAAATATTAGGTCAGATATAATATAATATAGGCCGAAATATCACTTAGTTTCTACAATTGCCCCGGTACTGGGTCTCGTGAATAACCCCCCTTGTTTAAAGAACACCACCAAGATCTGCAACCCAGGAATGTAGCAGTCTTATGTGTTCTACTTTTAATTTCACTGTTCAGGCTCCCTTCGTTCTAGTGGAGACACTGGTTTTTGTGTGGACGTTCTTGTTGTTTCTGTGTGTTTTGTATTGAAATTAAAAACAAGGGAGCATTTCTTTCTGCAAATATGGGTACAAGGAAAAGGTCAATTCAAATCAAGGTCTGTAGTGTTTTATATTGAAACTTTATACTGACAATGAATTCACTTTTGATTTATAACACGAAGGGCTTAAACCATGTGATTAAACAGAAAAAAATATTGACACAGCTAAAACAAATGGATTGTGAGATTGCCCTCCTCCAGGAGACACACTTATCAGATGAGGAGCACAAAAAGGTAGAGGGACACAGTCTTGGAAATGTGTGTTTGCGCAGCATAAAGACATTAGCACCTACTAAAATCGGTTTCCTATTGAATACTTCTTTCCAAAATAAATATTATAGTTTGATTACATTTTAGGTTATCTGAGGAGTAAATAGTAATGTATTTTGACTTGTTGAAACAAAGTTTAGTGGTAGATTTTCGGATTCCTTTCTCTGCAAGTTGAACGAGTGGATTACTCAAATCGATGCCACCAACTAAAACAGACTTTTTGGGATATAAAGGATTTTATCTAACAAAACGACACTACATGTTATAGCTGGGACCCTTTGGATGATAAATCAGAGGAAGATTTTCAAAAAGTAAGTCAATATTTAATCGTTATTACGTGAATGTATGAAAACTGTGCCGGTGGAAAAATGTTTGTTGTAATAGCTACTGTAAATCGGACAGTGCCTTTAGATAAACAAGAATTTAAGCTTTCAGCTGATATAAGACACTTCTATTTACCTAAATGTTTAAAATCCATAATATTTATGATTATTTATTTGAATTGCATGCCCTCCAACCAATCCTTAATAAGAAGTTTAATAAGAGGCTGTCTTTTACAGTGAAAAATCAGGTAACTGGGTTCAGAGGGTAAGTTTGTTATTGTTCAGTGCCTATTTGGCATAAATGTTACTTTTGAAAATTTGTACACATCAACTTATGATTCCCCACAATTTATTAATAGAGGTTTCTTAAATATTGCTAAGCATTCAAATACACATTGTATAGTTGGAGGTGGCTTTAATTGCATATTATCTCCAAATTTGTAAAAGTCACAACCAGGTGGTCCCATATTAAACAATGTCTAGAGCAGTTCAATTTCACTGTGAAGAACAAGGGCTTATTGATATTTAGAGAAAGTTCAACCAAACAACAAAATATTGTACTTTCTTTTTAAATCCTCATGGCACTTACACTAGGATATACTTTCTTATCACTCAAACCTTAGCTCATCAGGTAGAACACTGTATTCTAAAACTAAAGTTAAAATACCGTCAACCTGATACATACAGGTGGAGGATAAACACTTCTCTTCTTGGAGAAACTCATTTTCAAAAAGGTTATTCAAGCTGAACTTAATGTTTTGGGAATTTAACTCAACAGAAGGTGTCAGCCCAACCCTTTATAGGAGAGTGCTAAGGCATATCTTAGGGTTCAAATCATAGCCTTTTCATCTCTGCAAAAAAAGTATGTATACAAAAACAAGAGAAGATGGAGAGAGAAATTAGAAGACAGACATAAGAAACAAGGGGATGGGGACACTAATTCAGTAGACTGCATCAAAAGGGGAGCTTAATACGCTTCTTACTTATAAAGCAGAGGGTTCTATACGATTTGCCCAAAATAAATACTATACTCAGGGAGAAAAAACAGGGAAACTTATTGCACTACAACTTAAAAAGTATGCAGCTGAATGTATTTTCATTAACAGAACTGTGCAGGGCAAAGTTACTTATTAGTGAGTACTACGAGACCCTATATAAGAAATCTAAAGATGTTTCCTCTCAGGAGGACTTTCTCACACACATTTGAAGCTGCCAGAACTATCGTGTGAAGATAGGGAAATGATAGACGCCCCCATTACTGACTCTGAGATCGAAGCAGCCATCAGATGCATGCAAAATGGGAAGTGCCCGGGTCCCGATGGGTTCCCCTGTGAGTTCTATAAAACTTTCAGTAAGGAAATAATACCGCTGATCAGAGGGGTTCTTCATGAGGTTAGAGTGAAATAAATATTCAGATACTTGGTGTGAAGCAATCACCACCCTGTAAAGAAGCCAGGTAAAGACCCACTAGACTGTGGTTCCCATAGACCTCCCATAGACATAGTTTTCTAGATTGTGACTCTAAAATCCTTACTAATATAAAAAAAAACTGAATTGAGCTAGTAACAAAATTAATCAATCCAGATCAAACCGGGTTCATTAAAGGACGTCATTCAACGTTGAATATAAGATGATTTCTGAATATTATCAATTACTCTAAGACCCAACTCAAACAAAGAGTTATACTATCTCTCGATGCTGAAAATGCATTTGACAGACTGGGTCTTTCTTTTAGCAACATTAAAGAAATGTAGTTTTGGAAATGGATATAACTGATATATTCAAGTCCCAAATCATCTGTTAGAACTAATGGGAATATGTCACATTCCTTTTCGCTTCAATGAGGAAATCATCAAGGAGAATGTCTCTCGCCAATTTGATTTGCCCTTAGTATAGAACCTCTGGCGGTAGCTATCTGAAATGCCATAAACATTCATGGTCTCCAGGTGGGGCCAAATGAACCAAGATATCTCTATATGCAGACGATGTCATCCTGTACATAACAGATGCTGAGACAACGATTCCAAATATATTCAAATGAATAGGTTAATATGGTGCTACATCAGCCTATAACATTAACGTTGGTAAAACTATTGCTATGGTGACATTTGGTGATGCACCCTCAAGTATCAAAGACAACTACGCATTTAAGTGGACTGATACAAGCATGCGTTACTTGGGCTTCAATATTTCGTCAAGACTATGGGAAACTATATGCTTTGAACTACCCCCCGTGATTAGTCAAATCACTGAAGATCTAGACCATTGGATGCCTCTCCCTATATCTCTAGCAGGTCAGGTTGCTTCAGTGAAAATGAACGTCTTACCAAGAATGGTTTATCCGTTTTCAATGCATCCTGTTAAAATCCCTGCTAAAACCTTTACTTGACTAAATGCAGCAATAGGCACATTTTTAAGGGAAAATAAGGAGGTTCGTATTAAAAAACTACAGCTATTCAAAAAACTGGGTGGGCTTGGCCTTCCTAACATTAAATCATATTACTGGGCAGCGCAACTTAATCACATAGCATCACGGATTCAACAACCAAAGGATTTGTCATGGATTGAAATTGAGAGTCAATATTGTGAAATGCCTTTACATTGTCATCTCTTTATAGCAGACCCTATTTCTATTGACAGGATTAAACAAAAAGCAATTATTACTCTTACATTGAGGACATGGAGAGTGGTTCAATGCCAATATAAACGGAGTAATGACATTTCTAGACACTCGCCAATATTCCGCAACCCAGCCTTTCTTCCTGCTACTATGTCCCAAGGATTTAGGGAATGGGACGAGAGAGAGAGCTTTGTCGAGTCTCAACTATTCAAAGGCTCAATTTTTAAATCATTTCAAGAAATCCAGGTGGAATTCATTATATTCCCCAAAAAGTTTTATAGGTACCTTCAAGTAAGGCAATTCATTGTTTAAAAAAGGATTGTTACAAAAAAATGACTAAGCCAATTACGCCTATTGACAAGATGATTGAATTACTTCATCAAGGTAATCATTCCAAAACATTGGAACCGTTTCACATTTTTATCACAATATACCTAACATGCAAATATCATCTTTAGATAATCTTAGGAACACGTGGCAGGCTGAATTACAGGTGCAGATATTAGTGGAAAGCTGGGAGAGCCACTACATGTAAACGAACAAGGGAGTTTCAATTCAAAGTACTACATTGTTATTTTTTTGAGACCTGATAAAAACTTAATAACATGAAAAAAGGAATATCTGCTAAGTGTTGGAGGCAGTGTGGACAAATAGGTACTTTCTCACATATATTTAGGCAATGTCCAAAAATCCAGTATTTTTGGTTTGAAATTCTCCATGTTATTCAGGACACCATAGGTATTATTATTCAACCAGACCCATGTCATCTCCTGGATATACTCCAATCCTCTCCACTTAAATGTATAGATTATCTTTTAGCAGCAGCAAGGAAATGTGTAACAAAATGCTGGAAAAATGAACATTCACTCTCAAAAGATATGTGGTTAGGTCGATGCGGAGAACTTGCTGACATGGAGAGAATTACAATCTTGCAACAGACACAGGTATGAAGGTGTCTGGTCAGAGCTCCTGACATATTGTACAGGTCTTATTCTGTCATTTCTGGCCTTTTTGTTTGTTTCTGTTTTTGTGTGGCTTAATCCAACTTGTATACTTATTCAGACTTGAAATAGTCGCTCTATACAGCCAAAATGTACCCTTTAGATGGGAATGTAAAGATAAGTTGTGTATGTATGGTACATGTTCTTTATGTGCTCTTGAATAAAAATTAATGTAAAGTAAAAAATGTTAAAAAAAACAATAGAATATTCAACAAATATTTAAGCGGGTGCACGAGCATCAGGTGTGTGTCTTGAACGTTGGGATTGGATGATTGTAGAAAACTTCCCATTACGGAGGATATCCTAGCTCCGTATATGAACTGAAGAACATGCGTATGTGGAGCATGTCTACTCCTTATATCTAATAAAATGTCACATACCTGGAAATATATAGATAAAGATATACCCTGATGTGGACCCTTTTTGTCCAGTGACGTGAGTAAGACCCTGAAACAGGTTAACATACAAGACAGACAGATTACCAGGACACATACTCAAGAGCATGCGCTGACCAGCCGGCAAGTGTCTTCCCTGACATTTTCAACCTCTCCCTAACCCAGTCTGTAATACCAACATGTTTCAAGCAGACCACCATAATCCCTGTGCCCAAGAACGCCAAGGTAACTCGTCTAAAAGACTATGTGTAGTCCTCACATCTGTAGCCATGAAACACTTTGAAAGGCTGGTCATGGCTCACATCATCCCAGACACCCTGGACCCACTCCAATTTGCATATCGTCCCAACAGATTCACAGATTACTCAATCTCTATTGCGCTCCACACTGCCCTTTCCCACGTGGAGAAGAGGAACACCTACGTGAAAATTGCTGTTCATTGACTACAGCTCAGCATTCAAAACCATAGTGCCCACCCACTGAAACTGGATCCTGGACTTCCTGACGGGCCGCCCCCATGTGGTGAGGGTAGGCAACAACACATCCACCACACTGACCCTCAACACGGGGCCTTTCAGGGGTGCGTGCTTAGTCTCCTCCTGTAGTCCCTGTTCACCCACGGCTGCGTGACCATGCACGACTCCAACACCATCATCAAGTTTGCCGATGACACAGCAGTGGTAGGCCTGATCACTGACGACGATGAGACAGCCTATAGGGAGGTGGTCGGAGACCTGGCAATGTGGTGCCCCCCCCCCCCCCCCATTGAGAGCTTCTTGATAGGCTCCCTGTCATCCAGGACCTCTATACTCGGCGGTGTCAGAAGAACAATTTAATTGTCACAGACTCCGGCCACCCAAGTCATAGACTGTACTCTCTGCTACCGCAGGGCAAGCGGTACCGGAGCACCAAGTCTGGGACCAAAAGGCTCCTGAACAGCTTCTATCCCCGAGCCATAAGACTGCTGAACAGTTAATCAAATGGCTACCCAGAGTATTTTCATAGACCCCATTTTTTCTTCGCACTGACTCTTACACTGGCTGTGAACCCCAGGAAGAGTAGCTGCTGCCTTCGCAACAGCTAATGGGGATCCTAATAAAATACCAACATAGAGTCTATGCACACTTACTGGACTCATGGACACATACTACACGAACATTCCAACACACACACATGCATATTGATGCCACACACACTTTCACACGCTACTGTTACGCGGTTTATTATCTATCCCGATTGCCTAGTCACTTTTACACCGACCTACATGTACATATTACCTCAATTACTTCAACTACCTCGTACCCCTGAACATTGACTCGGTAACAGTACTTCTTTTATATAACCTTGTACTTGTTATTTTATTGTGTTATAATTTTTTTAATTCGCAAATAGTTCTTACTTTTTAACTCCGCAATGTTGGGAAAGGGCTTGTAAGTAAGCATTCGGCCCATGTGACAAATAACGTTTGATTTCATTTGATGGGGAGCCAGCTAAGCATGGGCGGAGACTGAGTGGGTTAAGTTATTGGCAAGCATTCAGTAAGCCGCAAAGCTCCAAAGTCAGGGGTTTAGGAAAAGAGCTGACTGGAGGTCAGGGGGGCCTGAGGATCACTAATGACAAATACCCGTCAACACCCCATTCCTTACATCCATAGCCACATTTTGTAATTGGGTGCAAAGGTGTGGAGTGCAGTCACTCATGCAGGAAGGCCAAAAAGATCATCAAGGACCACCAAACCACCCGAACCACTGCCTGTTCACCCCGCTACCATCCAGAAGGCGAGTTCAGTACAGGTGCATCAAAGCTGGGACCGAGAGACTGAAAAACAGCTTCTATCTCAAGGCCATCAGACTGTTAAACAGCCATCACTAACACAGAGAGAATGTATCACTAGTCACTTTAATAATGTTTATATGTAATAATTCTTATTCAATTCCTTTATTTAGACCTGTGTGTATTAGGTAGTTGTTGAGGAATTGTTAGATTACATGTTAGATATTGCTGCACCTGTCGGAACTAGAAACACAAGCATTTCTCTTAATTCGCAATAAATATGCTAACCATGTGTATGCGACCAATAAAATTTGATTTGACGATAGAGTCCATTTTAGCCTCTCTTGCTGCCTCCTTTGTTCTACCTCAACATCATAGTTGGTGCTAGCCACATAGACATATAATTAGTAGTTCTCTAAATTCTATTTCTATGGCTGGCCCACCCTGCACAAGACACTGTCTCTTACCAGCGCACGTTTTGAGGGTCAGGAGCATAGCTCACACTCCAGTTGTAGATGTGGAGACTTTCACTGAACTGGGATGACTTGGGCTCTTGGCGACATGTGCAGCCATGGCATTGGCAGGCATTGAAGTCCTTTAGGATTCTATGAAAAGTGGTAAATGGCAGGGAAATTGAGCAGGCTAAAAAAGCTTTTATTACATATGGCATTTGGTGATGGCACTGATCTACTGAGGCGTTTTGAAAGACCATCCTGGTCAGATATAACAGAGCATGCATGCACAAACAAATACATACACCACAAAAACATCAACTTATGTCAAGATCGACTCACATTGCAGTCATTGCCTCATTCTGGAAAGTGACGAACGCCATGCCAAGAGGTTTAGTGTTGACCTTCTCTTTCTCCTTTCTGTACTCCTCCTTCAATTTGGCCTCCCGCTTAGTATAGAAGCTCACCGCCTCTTCCTGAAATACAATGACAGATTATACTTTACATAACATAGCACAGAAGTCTAATTTGCAAATGCCTAAAGGCACAGCCTAATGAATTTGATGGTTTTCTGGGTGTCTAACCTGCTCACAGCCTTTGATGACACAGCAGCAGAGGTGGCCACAGGGTTTGGGGTTGACCATGGTGGGCATGTGCTCTTTGGCCATGAGATCAGTGAAGAACTTTAAACTGCGCTCTGTCTTCTTCCTGTGAGGCGACACACACACACAAATCATATTGAAAGCTCTACACATGGTGCACAAAACACACAATCCTGCACAAATGCATGGTGACATACAGTATGTCCACACAATCCCATCAGAGCAGTACATACACTCGCAAACAGGCATATACAGTTGAAGTCAGAAGTTTACATACACCTTAGTCAAATACATTTAAACTCAGTTTTCACAATTCATGACATTTAATCCTAGTAAGAATTCCCCGTCTTAGGTCAGTTAGGATCACCACTTTATTTTAAGAATGTGAAATGTCAGAATAATAGTAGAGACAGCTTGTATTTCTTTCATCACATTCCCAGTGGGTCAGAAGTTTACATGCACTCAATTAGTATTTGGTAGCATTGCCTTTAAAATTGTTTAACTTGGGTCAAATGTTTCAGGTACAGTTCCACAAGCTTCCCACAATAAGTTTGGTGAATTTCGGCCCATTCCTCCTGACAGAGCTGGTGGAACTGAGTCAGGTTTGTAGGCCTCCTTGCTCTCACACGCTTTTCCAGTTCTGCCCACATATTTTCTATAGGAATGAGGTCAGGGATTTGTGATGGCCACTCCAATACCTTGACTTTGTTGTCCTTAGGCCATTTTGCCACAACTTTAGAAGTATGTTTGGGGTCATTGTCCATTTGGAAGACCCATTTGCGACCAAGCTTTAACTTCCTGACTGATGTCTTGAGATGCTGCTTCAATATATCCACATAATTTTCCTCCCACGTGATGCCATCTATTTTGTGAAGTGCACCAGTCTTTCTTGCAGCAAAGCACCCCCACAAAATGATGCTGCCACCCCCGTGTTTCACGGTTGGGATGGTGTTCTTTGGCTTGCAAGCCTCCCCCTTTTCCCTCCAAACACGAGGATGGTCATTATGGCCAAAAGGTTATATTTTTGTTTCATCAGACCAAATCAAATCAAAATCATATCAAATGTATTTATATAGCCCTTCGTACATCAGCTGATATCTCAAAGTGCTGTACAGAAACCCAGCCTAAAACCCCAAACAGCAAGCAATGCAGGTGTAGAAGCACAGTGGCTAGGAAAAACTCCCTAGAAAAGGCCAAAACCTAGGAAGAAACCTAGAGAGGAACCAGGCTATGTGGTGTGGCCTCTTCTGGCTGCCGGAGGACATATCTCCAAAAAGTATGATCTTTGTCCCCATGTGCAGTTGCAAACCATAGTCTGGCTTTTGTTATGGCTGTTTTAAAGCAGTGGCTTCTTCCTTACTGAGCGGCCTTTCACGTTATGTCGATATAGGACTCGTCTTATTGTGGATAAAGATGCTTTTGTACCCGTTTCCTCCAGCATCTTCACAAGGTCCTTTGCTGTTGTTCTGGGATTGATTTGCACTTTTTGCACCAAAGTACGTTCATCTCTAGGAGACAGAACACGTCTCCTTCCTGAGCGGTATGATGGCTGCGTGGTCCCATGGTGTTTATACTTGCATACTATTGTTTGTACAGATGAACGTGGTACCTTCAGGCGTTTGGAAATTGCTCCCAAGGATGAACCAGACCAGAGTTTATTTTCTGAGGTCATGTCTGATTTCTTTTGATTTCCCCATGATGTCAAGCAAAGAGGCACTGAGTTTGAAGGTAGGCCTTGAAATACATCCAAAGGTACACCTCCAATTGACTCAAATGTAAATTATCATTCTAAAGCCATGACATCATTTTCGGGAATTTTCCAAGCTGTTTAAAGGCACAGTCAATGTAAACTTCTGACCAACTGGAATTGTGATACAGTGAATTATAAGTGAAATAATCTCTAAACAATTGTTGGAAAAATTACTTGTGGAAAAATTACATGCACAAAGTACATGTCCTAACCAATTTGCCAAAACTATAGTTAACAAGAAATTTGTGGAGTGGTTGAAAAAGAGTTTTAATGACTCCAACCTAAGTGTATGTAAACTTCCGACGTCAACTGTACACGCTCACACAAACAGTACCAGTCAAAATTTAGGAAACACCTACTCATTCAAGGGTTTTCTTTATTTGTACTAATTTCAACATTGTCGAATAATAGTGAAGACATCAAAACTATAAAATAGCACATATGGAATCATGTAGTAACGAAAAAAACAGCCACCCTTTGCATTCTCTCCACCAGGTTCACCTAGAATGCTTTTCCAACAGTCCTGAAGGAGTTCCCACATAAGCTGAGCACTTGTTGACTGCTTTTCCTTCACTCTACGGTCCAACTCATACCAAACCATCTTGATTGGGTTGAGGTCGGGTGATTGTCGAGGCCAGGTCATCTGATGCAGCACTCCATCACTCTCCTTGGTCAAATAGCCCTTACACAGCCTGGAGGTATGTTTTGGGCCATTGTCCTGTTGAAAAACAAATGATAGTCCCACTAAGCCCAAACAAGAAGGGCTGGCGTATCACTGCAGAATGCTGTGGTAGCCATGCTAGTTATGTGTGCCTTGAATTCAAATTAAATCAGAGTGTCACCAGCAAAGCAGCCCCACACCATCACACCTCCTCCATGCTTCATGGTAGGAACCACACAAGTGGAGATCATCCATTCACCTACTCTGTGTCTCACAAAGACACGGCGGTTGGAACCAAAAATCTCAAATTTGGACTCATCAGACCAAAGGACAAGTTTCCACCGGTCAGATGTCCATTACTCGTGTTTCTTGGCCCAAGCAAGTCTCTTCTTATTGGTGTCCTTTAGTAGTGGTTTCTTTGCAGCAATTCGACCATGAAGGTCTGATTCACGCAGTCTCCTCTTAACAGTTGATGTTGAGATGTCTCTGTTACTTGAACTCTGTGAAAAAAATTTGGGTCTGCAATCTGAGGTGCAGTTAACTCTGGGTCTTCCTTTCCTGTGGCGGTCATCATAGACAGTTTCATCATAGCACTTGATTGCTTTTACGACTGCAATTTAAGAAACTTGAACAGTTCTTGACATTTTCCAGATTGACTGACCATGTCTTAAAGTAATGATAGACTGTCGTTTCTCTTTGCTTATTTGAGCTGTTCTTCCCATAATATAGACTTGGTATTTTACCAAATAGGGCTATCTTCTGTATTCCCCCCTTACATTGTCACAACACAACTGATTAGCGCACACGCATTAAGAAGGGAAGATATTCCACAAATTAACTTTTAACAAGGCACACCTGTTAATTGAAATGTATTCCAGGTGACTACCTCATGAAGCTGGTTGAGAGAGTGCCAATACTGTGCAACGGGTGGCTGATTTGAAGAATTAGTTTAACACTTTTTTGGTTACTACATGATTCCATGTGTGTTATTTCATAGTTTTTGTGTCTCCACTATTATTCTACAATGTAGAAAATAGTACAAATAAAGAAAACCCTGAATGAGTAGGTCTGTCCAAACTTTTGACATGTACTGTACAACACACAAAGTAAGGCTCAAGTCTTCGGGTAAGTGGATTCCGACCCATAACTTTGGCAATCAATTCCAGTAGCATGGAAGATTTATCCAGCCACTGGAGATCAATAGTGTTTAGCACCAGTGGGCGAGTAGGAGGAGATCAAGATGGCCACTGCTGGGTCATCAAGGGCTACTTCTGTCATCAGAACTCACGGACCTAAAAAACAAGGCCCCTCTCCTGCGATTTCGTATAGGTCACACAGATAACATGTCTTAGTCACAGTTATGGACACTGTTGCAAACTTTACAACAAAAGCGGTGCGTCTACAGGGTTGTGTAGGTTATTTTATCAATGTAATCATTTACAGTTACTAGTTACCTAACCAAAAATATAAACCAGTAAAGTAACTTCTGGATTACCCAAACTCCGTAAAGTAATCTAAGTTTAGGCATTAACTCAGAATGGTTAAGGTAATGGTTAAGTTTTGGAATATACTTAAAACAAAAAAAATCAAAAACAACTTTCTATCGTTGGATTCGAACATGCAACCTCTGAAACCAGAGACAGAAGCCAATCCACCATCCCCATTCACAACACCCTAGCAAAACCAAAGCCTACTTCATGGTAACAGCACTCACTGTTGCCCCTATCCGCTGGTTTCCATGTTATCTCCCAACGTCCTCAGACATGGATAGATGTTGAATACTGACTTGTAGTTCACCTGTGATACCTTTTCAAGATATAGGATTTTCAAGAAGCAAAGCGAAACTTTCCACTTTTATGTGTCAGGGAAAATGTATGAAGTAAAAAGTAATTTAAAGTATTTTTACTTAAGTACTTTACACCACACCAACCATGCGTCTCCATATACAATTCTAACACTATTTTATGGACCTTACACTTGCCTTGACCCATTTGTTGAGAGTGAGGAGGTAATGAGTTTAATGTATTATCTCTATGTCTGGTCAACAACAAACAATATGGGGGGGCTTTTCTTCCCTTTAAAAATGGCAGAAATAAATTCCACCTGGAGTTGTTCTACTGTAACTACAGATGTATTGTCGCAGCAAAAGAATCCTGCAGAAACAGGATTTGTCCATTTAGTCCATCATGTTGCTTGATCGCTGGTCAAAATGAGGCTACATGTAAAGTGGAATACTGAGAATATAACCATGGGTTTTAAGTGCAATTATGTAAATCACTCATCTGCATTGCAGCGCAGGACAATCTCAGCAACAAAAGTGATCAAATTAAAAGTGAAGTAATATTTAACATAGGCTATATAATAGATACCTCACATGTGACCGGTGATAAAACTATGTAATTAGCCTATTAAAATGTTATTGACTCCATAAAGATGATTTAACAATACTCAACAAATTATAGTTGAGTTACAGTAATAGGTTTTCAAGAAAGGTCTGAGTTGTCTATCAAAGGCAAAAATATGTAATATTATTGTAAAATAAATGATAAAATCATACAAAGCATAACCTTAAGTTACAAGGCCTTATCCTAGGTATGATCAGACCGGGAACGAGAGAGAAGTCATGGCTTGTGCTATGTCCCATAGCTTTGGGGGAGAGAGAGGTAGAAAGGCTGTGTATATTTCACCAACGCAGGTCAGGAACAAAAGAGAAAGAATCTAAGAGTTTAAAAAAAAGAAAAAGTATCTGACTTGTTTGGATTCCAAATCTGAGTTGTTGACCAAAAGCATTACTGTTGAGTTAACTTCCCATCAGATATCAGACCCACAGGATATAAAGATGACAGAATGAGGGATGTGGAGAGCAACACAGAGGAGGCTGAATTCTTAAGACAACACAAAGGAAATGTTTGCATACAGTGTAAAGAGTCACTTCAGGGGCCGTCCTACAATCATACATCTGTACAATTTTGTTAAGTGATGTCATTTTATGTAGTGAGGGTTTGATATGTTGGGGGCTGAAATTGTGATGACGCATTCTAAAAGGAAAGTGAGAATGAACATAATTGGTGAACAGCAGGTAAAGGTCTCACCTCTCAGCATTCAGGGACATGAGTTTGGCTACGTTGTAGCAGATTCGAGCATCAAGAACAGTGCAGTTCTCATAGGCTTGTCTGTGTGACAATGGAGAGAAAAGAAAACAATTACCATACAATAATGAGAGTTGATAAAGTCAGTGACCTTAAAAATGCAGTGACAATTTTCATACTAAGAAAACCAGATAGCACGATTATCTTGTTTTTTTTTATTTAAAGATCGCCAGGGGAACACTCCAACACTCAGACATCATTTACAAATGAAGCATTTGTGTTTAGTGAGTCTGCCAGATCAGAGGCATAGGGATGGTCTCTTGATAAGTGTGTGAATTATATAATTTTCCTGTGTTAGGTTCTAAATAACAGGGTAAAAACTGACGGACAACTATGAAAAGCTCAAACCAAGTTGATTCACCCAATGGGTCAGACAGCTGAACAGACAAAGACATTCACACAAGCACTGGTATTTAACTCTTCCTCCTATGCAGAGTCTCCTCCTTACATATCTGAACAGCCAATACACCTCTGTTGCTAGACAAAACTTGAGTGATCTGTTCTTCCTCACTTCATCTGACCACAGCCCAAATTCCTCACTCCTCCCTCTCATAGCTGTCCTGTTGACTTGTACCAGACTGTGGCACTTCTCCTTTCCATAGGATCCCTGATGTCTAACAATAACATATTGTGACAATGTAAACGTTCTACATTACTCTTTCTCTCCCAGTGACATGAAAAAGGATGTTTCATGTTTTCAAGTTTAGAAGTCAGAACCATTCAAAATGTAATAAGTACTTTTGGGTATCAGGGAAAATGTATGGAGTAAAAAGTACACTATTTTCTTTAGGAATGTAATGGAGTAAAATTAGAAAAATATATAAATAGTAAAGTACATACATTTGAAGTTGGAAGTTTACATACACCTTAGCCAAATACATTTCAACACAATGCCTGACAATTAATCCTAGTAAAAATTCCCGTCTTAGGTCAGTTAGGATCACCATTTCATTTTAAGAATGAGAAATGTCAGAATAATAGTAGAGAGAATTATTAATTTCAGCTTTTATTTCTTTCATCACATTCCCAGTGGGTCAGAAGTTTACATACACAACTAGTATTTGGTAGCATTGCCTTTAAATTGTTTAACCTTGGCCAAACGTTTCAGGTAGCCTTCCATAAGCTTCCCACAATAAATTGTGTGAATTTTGGCCCATTCCTCCTGACAGAGCTGGTGTAAGATTTGTAGGCCTCCTTGCTCACACACGCTTTTTCAGTTCTAACCACACATTTTCTATAGGATTGAGGTCTGGGCTTTGTGATAGCCACTCCAATACTTTGACTTTGTTGTCCTTAAGCCATTTTGCCACAACTTGGAAGTATGCTTGGGGTCAATGTCCATTTGGAAGACCCTTTTGCGACCAAGCTTTAACTTCCTGACTGATATCTTGAGATGTTGCTTCAATATATCCACATCATTTTCCTTCCTCATGATGCCATCTATTTTGTGAAGTGCACCAGTCCCTCCTGCAGCAAAGCACTCCCACAACATGATGCTGCCACCCCCGTGCTTCACGGTTGGGATGGGGTTCTTCGGCTCGACAAAATGGTCATTATGGCCAAAAGGTTATATTTTTATTTCATCAGACCAGAGGACATTTCTCCAAAAAGTATGATCTTTGTCCCCATGTGCAGTTGCAAACCATAGTCTGGCTTTTTTAGGGCGGTTTTAAAGCAGTGGCTTCTTCCTTACTGAGCGGCCTTTCAGGTTATGTCGATATAGGACTCGTTTTACTGTGGATATAGATACTTTTGTACCTGTTTACTCCAGCATTTTCACAAGGTCCTTTGCTGTTGTTCTGGGATTGATTTGCACTTTTCACACCAAAGTACGTTCATCTCTAGGAGTCAGAACGCATCTCCTTCCTGAGCGGAATGACAGATGCGTGGTTCATGGTGTTTATCCTTGCGTACTATTGTTTGTACAGATAAACGTGGCCCATCAAGTGTTTGGAAGTTGCTCCCAAGATTTAACCAGACTTGTGGAGGTCTACAATTTCTTTTCGGAGGTCTTGGCTGATTTCTTTTGATTTCCCCATGATGTCAAGCAAAGAGGCACCGAGTTTGAAGGTAGGCCATGAAATACGTCCACAGGTACACCTCCAATTGACTCAAATGATGTCAATTAGCCTATCAGAAGCTTCTAAAGCCATGACATCATTATCTGGAATTTTCCAAGCTGTTTAAAGAAACAGTCAATGTTGTGTATGTAAACTTCTGACACACTGGAATTGTGATAGTGAATAATAAGTGAAATAATCTGTCAGTAAACAATTGTTGGAAAAATTACTTGTGTCATGCACAAAGTAGATGTCCGAACTGACTTGCCAAAACTATAGTTGGTTTACAAGAAATTTGTGAAGTGGTTGAAAAACAAGTTTTATTGACTCCAACCTAAGTGTATGTAAACTTCCGACTTCAACTGTATACCCAAAAAACTACTTAAAACCTGTAGTACTTTAAAGTATTTTTACATCACTGATCTTCACCCAATTCCCACATAGTGCCTTCAGAAAGTATTCATACCCCTTGGCTTATTCCACATGCTGTTGCATTACAGCCTGAATTCAAAATGGATTTAAAGAAATATTCTCACCCATCTATCTACACACAATAATAACCCATAATGACAAAGTGAAAACAGGTTTGCAAATGTATTAAAAAAATACAGAAATATGTAATTTACATAAGAATTCACACCCAAGTCAATACTTTGTAGAAGCACCTTTGGCCATGACTACAGCTTTGAGTAGTCTTGTATCAGCTTTGCACATCTGGATTTGGGGATTTTCTCCCATTCTTCGTTGCATATTTTCTCAAGCTCCGATAAATCAGATGGGTAGCGGCATTGAACAGTAAAATTAAAGTATTTCCACAGATTTGCAATAGTATTCAAGTCTGGGCTTTGCCTTGGGACACTCAAGGACTTCCACATTCTTGTTCTAAAGCCATTCTAGCATTGCTTTGGCTGTATGCTTGGGGTCATTGTCCTGTTGGAACGTAAATCTTCGCACCGGTTTTAATTCTCAAGCATTTGCATGTATTTGGTTCTATTCTTTGTTTCCTCTATCCTTACCAGTCTCACAGTCCCTGCCGCTATAACACATCCCCAAAGCAAGCTCCTGCCACCATCATGCTTCCCAGTAGGGATGGTGTTAACCAGCCACAGCTAAACCCCTGTCTTTCTCCAGACATTGTGTTGTGCATTCAGGCCAAGTAGTTCAATTTTGGTCTCGTCAGACCACGGGATATTTTGCCTTATGCTTATGGACAGCCAGCTGGGTAGTTCCATATGATGGGAAATTGCTCTTGGGAACTTTCAACACTGTAGAAATTGTTTTCGATCTTTTCTAGTGGAAATGTTTAGCGTCCTCTGTGTCTGCAAATGTGTGACTACATGTAGCGTGTTGTTTCTTGTTATTGTGTTAGGATGTTCTGCTCTCAGGGAAGGGACTGATTGAAGAACAGAAAGAAGGGAACACATTGTTACTTTGGCCCAACGCCTAGAAACTGTGTGCAAGGTCATGATCAGCCTATTACACCCTGAGAGCAGAGACGCCCAGTTTGTGCACGAGTATAAAGAGTGCTGAAGGGAGAGCATCCCTTCAGAGCTGCTGACAGACTTGTATTTTGAGTATTAAGTTTGTTGTAACCTCTCCGGCTGTGATTATACATCTGTTCCTTAACTTTGAGTCCTTAGTGAGGAATTTCCCCAGATATACTGTATGCTTCATCACAATTCAATCTCATATCTACGGGCAGCTCCTTGGACATCATGGCAAGATTTCTGCTCTGACATGCATTGTCAAGTGTGGGACCTTATATAGTCAGGTGTGTTTCTATCTAAATTAGGTCCAAACAATTGATTCAGCCACAGGTGGACTCCAATCAGGTTGTAGTAACAGCTCAAGGATGACCAAAGGAAATTGGATCCGCCTGAGCTCAATTTGGAGCATCATAGCAACGGGGTGTGAATACCTACGTTAATGAGATTTCAATACATTTGCAAATCTTTCTAAAAACATGTTCTCACTGTCAATTATGGGGTATTGTGTGTGGATGGGTGAGATTTGTTTTATTTTAATCCATTTTGAATTAATACCATAACACAATAAAATGTGGAATAAGTCAAAGGGTATGAACACTTTCTGAAGGCACATACAGTGGGGTCTGGAATTATTGACCCACTTGATAAAGATGAGCAATAATGACTGTAGAAAATAAACAATTAAAAAACTGAGCTATATATTATGCTAAAAAATGTGGGAAATGATGTTGGTATTTGTATTTATTAAGGATCCCCATTAGCTACTGCCAAGGCACCAGCTACTCTTCCTGAGGTCCAGCAACATTTAGGCAGTTATATACAATTTAAAATATTACATGACATTACATTTCATAACACTTCACTCCATACATTTAGTGTGTTCCCTCAGGCCACTACTGCACTGTCACATATTTACAATACAACATCCATGTGTACATGTTGTAGAGTGTGTGTCTTATGTGTATGTATATCTGTGCCTGTGTGTGTGTCTCTTCACAGTCCCTGCTGTTCCATAAGGTGTATTTTTATTCTGTTTTTTTAATCATCTGATTCTACTGCTTGCATCAGTTACCTGATGTGGAATAGTTCCATGTAGTTATGGCTCTATGTAGTTCTGTGCACCTCCCATAGTCTGTTCTTGACTTTGGGATTGTGAAGAGACCTTTGGTGGCATGTCTTGCGGGGTATGCATGGGTGTCTGAGCTGTGGGCTAGTATTTTAAATAGACAGCTCGGTACCTTCAGCTTGTTAACACCTCTTACAAAAATAGGTAGTGATGAAGTCAATCTCTCTTCAACTTTGAGCCATGAGATATTTACATGTACACTACCATTCAAAAGTCACTTAGAAATGTCCTTGTTTTTGAAAGAAAAGTCAATTAAAATAACATCAAATAGATCAGAAAAACATGGTAGACATTGTTCATTTTGTAAATGACTATCGTAGCTGGAAACAGCAGATTTCTTATGGAATATCTACATAGGCGTACAGAGGCCCATTATCAGCAACCATCACTCCTGTGTTCCAATGGCACGTTGTGTTAGCTAATCAAAGTTTATCATTTTAAAAGGCTAATTGTTCAATAGAAACCCCTTTTGCAATTATGTTAGCACAGCTGAAAACTGTTGTCCTGATTAAAGAAGGAATAAAAATGGCCTTTATAGATTAGTTGAGTATCTGGAGCATCAGCATTTGCGGGTTCGATTACAAGCTCAAAATGGCCAGAAACAAATAACTTTCTTCTGAAACTCGTCAGTCTATTTTTGTTCTGAGAAATAAAGGCTATTCCTTGCGAGAAATTGCCAAGAAACTGAAGATCTCGTACAACGCTGTGTACTACTCCCTTCACAAAACAGCGCAAACGGGCACTAACCAGAATAGAAAAAGGAGTGGGAGGCCCCGGTGCACAACTGAGCAAGAGGACAAGTACATTTGTCTAGTTTGAAAAACAGACGCCTCACAAATCAACTGGCAGCTTCATCAAAATAGTACCCGCAAAACACAAGTCTCAACGTCAACAGAGAAGAGGCGACTCCGGGATGCTGGCCTTCTAGACAGAGTTCCTCTGTCCAGTGTCTGTTCTTTTTCCCCATCTTAATCTTTTATTTTTATTGGCCAGTCTAAGATAAGGCTTCGTTGCAACTCTGCCTAGAAGGCCAGCATCCCGGAGTCGCCTCTTCGCTGTTGATGTTGAGACTGGTGTTTAGTTTTTTTGTGTTTGCATTTCGTTTTTTTTCTGTGTTTGAATTTAGTTTTTTTGTGTTTAAGATTATTTTATGCCAAATATAAATGAAACGGTAAATAATGTACTGTGTCATTTTGGAGTCACTTTCATTGTAAATAAGAATATATTTTTCGTAACACTTCTACAATAATGTGGAAGCTAACATGTTTACAGATAATCCTGAATGAATCATGAATAATGAGTGAGAAAGTTTGAGGTTCAAAGATCATACCCCAAAGACATGCTAACCTTCCCATTTAATGGTAATGTTTAGAAACATATGCTTAGAAACATCTATTCTTATTTACAATAAAAGTAAAGACAAAATGACAACACATCACTTACCATTAATTTATATTGGGCACAACACAATCTGAAATGCATCCAAAAAGTTGGTAGGGTCACAAGCTTGATGTAGTTCACTGCATGCTAGGAATATGGGACCACATACTAAACTTTTGACTAGCTTATTTATAAAAGAGTCTTTATGGGTGTATATCATGTTGACCCCTTTTTTCAGAAAAAAATATTGCTTATTAATGCAATTGTTCAGAGAAAGAGATTTTGTTTAAGTATAAAATAAGTTCACATTTTTGTTTGCATACAGTATTTGAATGATTTATTTTACAGTCGTTATTGCTCATGTTTATCAATGATGTACATTCTACTGTGGGGTCAGCATTGATTGACCACACATGCAGGTGCAAGCCAATGCCTTGCTGATTGATGTCTGACCATAAATGAAACCAGAAAAATGCTTACTGAAAGTGTTGTTTTATGTGGACCTCTTCGGCATATTTGGAGATCCCATTGATAAATAACGTACGTTTCACCTGGAAAAGAGCATATGCTTTGATTTATGACTGCTGAAAATAACACATCTGTTAACCAGATGTTGCCATGTACTGTACTTCATAACTATTACATTCCAAATGCTTCTATAGTAGCCCATGATTAAGTGGACATTGCATTCATCTGAATTTGACTATGGATAAATTAAATAAATCAAATAAACTTTACCAGGTCGTCCTCCTTGTAATGCATCTTGGACGTGTGTCGTCTCATGCTGTACACAGTCAGAAGCAGGTATATGAATGCAAACGAAGTGTGGAGCCACAAGAGGTTAGTCCTGAGAAAACGTAGAAGAGATTTGATAAATATGTTGTTTAAAAGATGTCTAAAAACATTACAACCAGTATACAGTCATCTGATCATGATGTACCAAAATACTTAATAATAAAGTCATTGCAACCAGTTTTGCCCCCTGGGATTTTCCATAACTACCCATCATTCTTTCTTTTCAAATAATGCCATTGGTTTAATATCCAACAACATAACAAAAGCGTGTTGTAAAAAAAATGTACCTACCCAGACTTCAGGTTTGCTATAGTAGTCCGCCCAAAGCTGTATGCATTATTTTCTGGTGACAAAAAGAGAACAATGTATATAGACATTTTCTTGTGACATTTCCTTTAAGTATTTATATTATCTGTACTTAGTCTGTTAGTCAACTTAAATAAACTTTCTTGTAGCAATTTAGCTATGATAGTCAACTAAAATAAAGTAGTCTGCCTCAGAATACAACCTAACAGATTTCGTTCCAAAATCATGAGCATTAACATGGAGTTGGTCCCTCCTTTGCTGCTATAACAGCCTCCACTCTTCTAGAAAGGCTTTCCCATTAGATGTTGGAACATTGTGTCAGGGACTTGCTTCCATTCAGCCACTGATGTTGGGCGATTAGG
Source organism: Oncorhynchus nerka (assembly GCF_034236695.1). Lineage (NCBI taxonomy): Eukaryota > Metazoa > Chordata > Actinopteri > Salmoniformes > Salmonidae > Oncorhynchus > Oncorhynchus nerka. The sequence goes on along the minus strand of NC_088410.1, from coordinate 42,471,004 downwards.
CCTGGCTCGCAGTCGGCGTTCCAATTTATCCCAAAGGTGTTTGATGGGGTTGAAGTCAGGGCTCTGCAGGCCAGTCAAGTTATTCCACACCGATCTCGACAAACCCTTTCTGTATGGACCTCGCTTTGTGCACTGGGGCATTATCATGCTGAAACAGGAAAGGGCCTTCCCCAAACTTCTGCCACAAAGTTGGAATGTCATTGTATGCTGTAGTGTTAAGATCTCCCTTCACTGGAACTAAGGGGCCTAGCCCGAAACATGAAAAAACACCCCAGACCATTATTCCTCCTCCACCAAACTTAACAGTTGGCACTACGCATTTGAGCAGGTAGCGTTCTCCTGGCACCTGCCAAACACAGATTAGTCTGTCGGCCTGCCAGATGATGAAGCGTGATTCATTGCTACAGAGAGCGTGTTTTCACTGCTACAGATTCCAATGGCGGGGAGCTTTGGTGCAGCTGGCAAGAAACAGGGCGGCTTGGTAGGGTCGTGTTTCGGAGGATGCATGGTTCTCGACCTTCGCCTCTCCTGAGTCCATAGGGGAGTTGCAGCAATGAGACAAGACTAACTACCAATTGGATATCACGAAATTAGGGAGAAAAGGGGGTAAAAGTAAAACAATTGTTTTTTAAATAACTTCATGTCCTGAATACAAAGTGCTGTGCTGTGTTGTGTTGTAGAAATTGCCCCAAACATATCACTGAGTACCACATCATATTTCCAAGAATTGTGGTGGCTGCATAATGTTATGGGTATTCTTTTAATCAGCGAGGGAGTTTTTTTTAGGATAAAAATAAATGTAATAGAGCTAAGCACCAATAAAATCCTAGAGAAAAACCTGGTTCAGTGCTTTCCAAAAGACACTGGGAGACAAATTCACCTTACATTAGGACAATAACCTAAAACACAAGGCCAAATATATAATGGAATTGCTTACCAAGATGATGTTGAATTTTCCTCAGTGGCCTAGTTACAGTTTGGACTTTAATTGGCTTATGGCTATGGCAAGACTTGAAAATGGCCGACTAGCAATGATCAACAATAAACTCGGCAGAGCTTGAAGAATTAAAAAAAAAGAATAAATGTGCAAATACTGTACAATACAACTGTGCAAAGCTCTTAGAGACGTACCCAGAAAGACTCACAGCTGTAATGGCTGCCAAATGTGATTCTAACATGTATTGACTGAGGGGTGTGAATACTTCTGTATTTAATTTTCAATACATTAGAAAAATGTTTTAGAAAAATGTTTTAGAAAAATGTTTTACAAATATGTTTTCCCTTTTTCATTATGGGGTAGTGTGTATAGATGGGATTCCATTTTGATTTCAGGCTGTAACACAACAAAATGTGAAATAAGGCAAGGGGTATGAATACTTTTCGAAGCCACTGCAAATTACTTATGCCGTTTTGGCATATCATAAACCCAAAACAAGGACCGATTGGTCCATGTGTGTTTTTGTTGTCATAGGAGATTTTGTAAACGAACTGTACAATGGAGAGCAGATATGCTACTTCTATGTGCAAATCTGATGGAATACATCTTCATGTTGTACCATTGTTTATTTCTTTGTTCACATTAATATGCAAAGTCTCACATGACGGCAACAAAAACAAGGTGATCTTATTAATAAGGGATTTATAAAGGTAAACAAGAGGTACATTTCATTAATAGAAATGAATGGAAATCTGGCATACTCACCCAAAAGGTCTCCAGAAAAGTTGACCGGCAGGACGATGCCCACAGACAGAACCCCAACAACCACCAGCTGGCCGATGATGTGGCGCTGGAAGGAAAGGTAGTGCACGGCGTCCTCACCACACTTCTCCCGGATCTCCTCGTCCCTAGGTGGGGTGAGGGCAGGAGAAGTGGGTTCACTTTTGGAGTATAAGTTGAGTCCCATTTACACAGAGACAAGAACCTTATTTTTTAAACCTTTTGACCTTATTTTTGGTGAAAGGGGTAGGAGGTACATGTTTTACATTTGAATTAAAACCACTTAAAGCTCAGCATGAGACCTAGTTATGTGCAGACCTGGGATAACTAGTTTTAAACTATGCTTTGTGTAAAGTAACAATTTTTGGGGAGGAACAAATAGTTTGTTTGGCGGTGACAACAATAAATGGCATGGCTGTATCTGGAACTGCATGTTGCAGATATAAATATAATGAATAGAGCACACAATTTCTTATACTTTTCCACTATCCGACAGCAAATCATATTTGATCTACACAATTAATTATATGAAAATTCTGTAAAATGTCCATTCTTCGGAATGTCCATTGCCTCAGGTGTAGATAATCAAGTCAAACCAATTAACTAATAATATTTGTTTTACAGATAAGTATAACCAAGTTGTGACGCTCAACTACTATGACTATCAACATGCCACTGAAAAGGTCGAAAGCTGCAGTTGATTTTATGATACCTGAAAATACTGCAGAGACATTCAAAGCCATTTGCAAACAGCAAGTTGGATGCCCAGAAAAAACAATTTAGAAACACATTTTTTTCTTCATCTGAGTGTAAAGTGCTCTCGTTTCAAACACACACTATACCATCTTAAAAGGGACAGTTTACACAGAGTACAAACTAACATGTTCAACCTACCTAGGCTGTAGTTAATTCAAGGCTGTTATTAAATGTGTTCCCTTTCGACATTTAATAGCCATATTTTGTTAACATTAAACGGTTCTTATGCCTGTGTAATAAAACAAATTACTTTGAGCAACATTTTATTAGCATGTTGTTAAATAACATTTTGATAATTGCATTTTAATTGCATAGCAATGAGCTGAGAGTATTTATAACTATGGTATTACTCTATTATGCAATTATTTAAAAAATTACCAAAATTCTATGTAACACCAATGTTGCTATTGTAATAATCAAAGTAATTACAGATGTATAAGAACTTGATGTCAAGTATTACTATATTACCTTATTTCTCACTCATGAAAATATATGTTAGTAATTTAGAAATACTCTAATGTTGAGATGAATATATGTCCCTCATACATTTATTTCTAGGATATAGATTAAGATTCATATCTGAGAGCCCTCCAAACCATGTGCTAACGATCATACACTGAACAAAAATAAACATAACATGCAACAATTTCAAAGATTTTACTGAGTTGCAGTTCATAAGGAAATCAGTTAATTGAAATAAATTCACAAAACGTGAGAGAAATAAGTATTTTGTGCGTATGGAAAATGTATTGGATGTTTTAATTCAGCTCATGAAACATGGGACCAACAATTTACATGTGTTCATATTTTCTTGCAGTATATATTTAGACTAATTTAACTAAAGGTCGACCGATTAATCGGAACGGCCGAATTAAGGCCAATTTCAAGTTTTTCATAACAATCGGAAATAGGTATTTTTGGATACCGATTTGGCAGATTATTATTATTATTTATTTTTTTACACCTTTATTTTATCTTAATTTAACTGGGCAAATCAGCTAAGAACACATTCTTATTTTCAATGACGGCCTAGGAACCTTGGGTTAACTGCCTCGTTCAGGGGCAGAACGACAGATTTTTACCTTGTCAGCTCGGGGGATTCAATCTTGCAACCTTACAGTTAACTAGTCCAACGCTCTAACCACCTGATTACATTGAACTCCATGAGGAGACTGCCTGTTATGCAAATGCAGTAAGCCAAGGATAGTTGCTAGCTAACATTAAACTTCTCTTATAAAAAGCATTCAATCAATCATAATCACTAGTTAACTACACATGGTTGATGATATTACTAGTTTATCTAGCGTGTCTAACCATAAACATCAATGCCTTTCTTAAAATCAATACACAAGTATATATTTTAAAACCTGCATATTTAGCTAAAAGAAATCCAGGTTAGCAGGCAGTATTAACCAGGTGAAATTCTGTCACTTCTCTTGCGTTCATTGCACACAGAGTTAGTGTATATGCAACATTTTGGGCCTCCTAATTTGCCAGAATTTTACGTAATTATGATATAACATTGAAGGTTGTGCAATGTAACAGGAATATTTAGACTTATGGATGCCACTCGTTAGATAAAATACGTAACAGTTCTGTATTTCACTGAAAGAATAAACTACTCGTTTTCGAGATGATAGTTTCCGGATTCGACCATATTAATGACCTAAGACTCGTATTTCTGTGTGTTATCATGTTCTAACTAAGTCTATGATTTGATAGAGCAGTCAAAGCGATGGTAGGCAGCAGCAGGCTCGTAAGCATTCATTCAAACAGAACTTTCGTGCATCTGGCATTAGCTGTTTATGACTTCAAGCCTATCAACTCCAGATATTAGGCTGGTGTAACCGATGTGAAATGGATAGCTAGTTAGCGGGGTGCGCGCTAATACCGTTTCAAACGTCACTCGCTCAGACTTGGAGTGGTTGTTCCCCTTGCTCTGCATAGGTAACGCTGCTTCAAGGGTGGCTGTTGTCGTTGTGTTCCTGATTTGAGCCCCGGTAGGAGCGAGGAGAGGGACGGAAGCTATACTGGCAATACTAAAGTGCCTATAATTTTTTTTTTAAATTTTTATTTAACCTTTATTTTACTAGGCAAGTCAGTTAAGAACAAATTCTTATTTTCAATGACGGCCTAGGAACAGTTGGTTAACTGCCAATAGTCAAAGGTTACTGAAATACAAATGGTATAGAGAGAAATAGTCCTATAATTCTATAAGTCCTATAATTCCTATAATAACTACCCAAATATACTATATATATATACTATATATATACATACACTATACTACCTAAAATGTCTTACCTGGGAATATTGAAGACTCATGTTAAAGGAACCACCAGCTTACATATGATATCATGTTCTGAGTAAGGAACTTAAACGTTAGCTTTCTTACATGGCACATATTGCACTTTTAACTTTCTTCTCCAAGACTTGGTTTTTGCATTATTTAAACCAAATTGAACATGTTTCATAATTGATTTGAGGCTAAATTGATTTTATTAATGCATTATATTAGGTTAAAATAAGTGTTCATTCAGTATTGTTGTAATTGTCATTATTACAAATAAAATAAATGTAAAAATCGGCATCAGCTTTTTTTGGTCCTCCAATAATGGGTATCGGTGTTGAAAAATAATAATCGGTCGACCTCTAAATTCAACTAGCTGTTGTAGTTTTTGGTTCTTCAAATATTTGTCAGGCATCAAATAAATATGTTGGGGTTTTCAAGTATTCACATCCCTTGACTTAAAACTTTTGTGTTACAGCCTGAATTTAAAATGTATTAATTTTAATGGCTGTGATAGTAGTTACTCCACAATACTAACCTAATTGACAGAGTGAAAAGGATGCACAGAATAAAAATATTGCAAAACATGCATCCTGTTTGCAACAAGCCACTAAAGTAATATTGCAAAAAAAAGTGTCAAAGCAATCAACTTTTTGTCCTGAATATGTTACGTTTTGGGTAAATTCAATACAACATTACAGAGTACCACTGTCTATATTTTCAAGGATAGTGATGACTGCATCATGTTATGGGTATGCTTGTAATCATACTGGACTGGGGAGTTTTTCAGGATAAAAACAAATAAATGAATGGAGCTAAGCACAGGCACTGGTAACTTCATTCACCTTTCAGCAGGACAATAGGCCAAATCTACAGGAGTTCAGGTGTGAAAAGCTCTTTAAGAGACTTACCCAGAAACTCACAGGTGATTCTAACACGTATAATCACCTGTGAGGGTTGCATACTAATCTAATCAAGATACATTAGTGTTTATTTTGCTTTTTTATATACATGTATTTTTTTACAAATGTTAGAATTTTACTTTAGCATATTTTGTGTAGATCATTGCCCAAAAAAATGACAATTAAATCTTAATCCCACTTTGTAACAACAAAATGTGGGAAAATGGGTGTGAAAACTTTCAGAAGGCACTTCCAATATTATTTGGTTATCTGAAAGATATGAAAAATACTTTCAAATATCAGAATCAGCCCTTGCAGAACACCCTTTGTTATATTAAGGAAACTGAACACCATCAATAGATACATATTATGTTAGATCTGTCAAGTAGTTTTTAAAGGTAAGGTTCACACAGCAGAGTTATTGGGGTTCAAGCAGACAGAAATCCGGCCGGTATGACGTAGAACTGATTAAATCGCTCTCACTACACTGGAAGTTAACAGGAATATGACATTTAGGATTGCAAAAACGTCGATCGTACAGGTCAAATTTCAATACTGGCCGATGTCAAAACTCGGGAGGATGTCTTCTCTCGAATGAACCATTGATTATATTTTTGTGATATTCCTACAGAGATATTATAGAAAGGAGATAGGAATCCAATGAATAATGGAACGTATAAACCCCACCCAGCAGACTGTCGACTAATCGCATTCACATTGTCATGCTGCGTCACGCGGTTGCTAAACTAATCGTCACGCAATCCCTTCTCAAAGTCAGTATATATGTCGAGGAATGTGCCTATTTTCCTCGAAAGTATGCAATGTAACGATTCCAAAGCTATACGATATTACAGATAGCAAGTTAATTATCGCACATCTCGGAAAAGATTTGTAATGTTGTACTTCTTTTTGACAAAATTCGTGCTAATGTTGGGTTTTGAGCTAGCGCCCAACAGACTCCCATTCACACTTTGCAGGAGAGTACGCCTTCACACAGAATGCACCGCGCGGCCCATTGCCGTAGCGCGGGCAACGTTTACCATCTCCTCAAATGTCAAACCCCACCCCGAGGCGCATTATCCACAGGTTGAACATGGTGAGATTGGAGACTCCTAAATTGATAGCTGTAAAATTGCCTAAAGAAGATGCACTAACTAGCCACTGGACATGCTGATATTGTATTTGGGATGCAGACCGGTGAACATTCTGGATACATTTCATAGATAAGAAAGATTGTAGCTGAGAATTAATCAAGGATTCTAATATTTTTGCTAGGCAAGAATGTTTTGAAATAGGGCGATAGTTATTTATCACCGTTTGTTCCGATCAGAGGTGGCCTTTAGCACATAAGCATTACTATTCATTCGGTTGAACATTTATGTGCATGATCTCTAGCTTTTTTCCAATCAAGTATTTACATAGAACGTTGATAACAGACTCACTTACTTTATCCTGAAGATGGCAGTTAACCAGGAACAGAAGCCCTGCAGTGTAGACATGCACAATGACAATCAGACATTTGAAAAAAATGCAGTTGAAAACAGTCGCTTTTCAACATTTTCAATACATGGAGATTTAAAAATAAAATAAAAATGAAATTCCACACAATCAAATAATTTGACAGTGGTGATGCATTATAAAGTGTTTTCGTTTCTAGTCCCCAATTCAATCAATTGCAGATAAATAAAAAACAATGCTGGTTTATTCTGTATCAGAGGTGTTAAATCCAACATAGCAACATGCTATTCTCATAGTCATTGGATGTTGATGTGAAACCTAAACTCAAAACACAGTGTAAACATTTAGAGTTAAACTACGGTGTTCCTTTATCTGCAATTTATTTAATTGGGGTCCAAGTACTGTATGACCAGAGAGGGCAATAAACAGGGGACTGTCTGGGGTAAAGCCAACGTGATCAGGACAGCTATAGCAGTGGCCCAATCGTGATGTGAGTTTTAGTGAACAGACAGGGAGAGTGGAGGCAGAGCCTTAGCCTACCAGCTGGGATTAAAAGGCTAGGAGGTAGAAAGAGATAACGGGGACTGAATTGACCTACTAGGGTGATTACAGTGCTACACATGACTCGGGGATATCGTATGGAGTTCCATAGAATGTTCTTGAGGGACATTGGTGTGTGGATAACTGACTGGTTTAGCTTATATTTCTGTAAAAGTCACAAGTTTGAAAATGTGTATGAGTGTCTGTTCCACGCACTGGGGCATTTCATCTTAAGGATATTAATTCAAACTATCATCATATACAATATTGTGTTGCATTACTTGGAAGAGTCAAGAGAGATAAGGAGATAAGTCTCCCTTATGATAAAACATCTATGTACTGAATCGATAAGGGGTGGGAAGTCTCCATCAGGAGTCACCAAGTGAAACTCTGTGTCTGACGGACCTGACTCCACCCACATCCAAGGCTGGCAGCCAGCGGCTTTACAGTCCTCTACTTATCTTGCATTATTTAACAGGGATGGGAGGCAAAGCCAATGGAGTCGATTAAAGAGATGCACGTGTGACCAGTAGGAGACAACCTCAGTGGTGGGGAGACATTCGGAGGGAGGGAGTAGGGAGGTATTTCTCACGTTATCCCGTTGATCGAAGTCGACAGAGCTGGAGACTGAAGTGAGACGTTCATAGCGGTCTGGCGTTTCAGAATGCAGAGCTGAGGCAACACTGGAAACAGAGGACAAGTGTCAGGCTTTGATGGAGGCACGGAGAACAAGGCAGGACCGGGTCCTGCAACTGTGGTTTAGTTTGTTAATTTGTGGTTTGAAACAGAATGGAATTGAGGCTAGAGGAAAAGCTAATGGGGTCGATTCCATTTTAATTCCATCAATTCAGAAAGTAAACAGAAAATTGGAATGTCAGTTTACCTGAATTTACAACATTTAAATATAATTTGACCCCAACCCACATTATTTTTCACTGCTGCATATTTATCATCAAAAATGTCCATTTATTAATGAAACCATAACAGTTACTCAGCAATGTCTGTAGAACCATGCCATTCTGTGTATATTTTATAGTCAGTTTGATAAACTCTCCATCTGTCGGAGGGTCTAACATGACACATTCAAGATCCCATCATCCCTCAGCGGAATTACTGGCCAATCAAGCATTGCTGACTTGGTACGCACAGAGGCGTCAATCAGAAAACAGTTAATTTAGTCATTGTCACATGAGATAATCCTACATTTGACTTTTTACTGTAGATACTATGCACTAACAAAATCACACAACATTTCACTTGAACTCCCCACACCAAGGTCAACACCAACAAGGCTGCTATGTGAATGACATAATAGGATGTCCAGCTCCATGAGTTCAACATTTGTAACTACACAAACATCAAACTCGTGGGGCTGGATAGATGTCTAGATTATGGTTTGTGCCATGACTGTAAAGTCTGGTAGAATCAGCCAACAGTGTAATGACGATTTATGGCATCTGCCTTGTCAGGGAGGTATCAAGTAAAGGGTTACCCCTCACTCTATAGGACAAGAGACATACACAGTGTGCAACAGACCAACACAACTCTGGCTGAGGGTGCCCCAAGTATGCCAAGCATCCAGACATTAAGGTAGGCATCATTGAGGGCACCCTCAAGCCAAATAATGGTTGTGTGCTAGCAGTATAATTTTTAGACTGAAGAAAGGCTTTGAACAATCTATGTTGGCCACCATTGCATTGTGCTGCCTAACATGCCTGAGGAAATACACTATATATACAAAAGTATGTGGACTCACCTTCACATTAGTGGATTTGACTATTTCAGCCACACCCATTGCTGACAGGTGTATAACATCGAGCACATAGCCATGCAATCTCCAGACAAATATTGGCAGCAGAATGGCCTTACTGAAGAGCTCAGTGACGTTCAACGTGGCACCGTCATAAGATGACACCTTTCCAACAAGTCAATTCGTCAAATTTCTTCCCTGCTAGAGCTGCCCCCCGGTCAACTGTAAATATTGTGGAAATGTCTAGGAGCAACAACGGCTCAGCCGTGAAGCGGTAGGCCACACAAGCTCACAAAATGGGACAGCAGAGTGCTGAAGAGCGTAGCCTCGGTTGCAACAATCACTACCAAGTTCCAAACTGCCTCTGGAAGCAACGTCAACACAAGAACTGTTCGTCGGGAGCTTCATGAAATGGGTTTCCATGGCCGACCAGCCGCACACAAGCCTAAGATCACCATGTGCAATGCCAAGCGTCAGATGGAGTGGTGTAAAGGTCACCACCATTGGACTCCAGAGCAGTGGAAACGCATTCTCACGAGTGATTAAGCACGCGTCACCATCTAGCAATCCGACGGACAAATCTGGGTTTGGCGGATGCCAGGCGAACGCTACCTGCCTCAATGCATAGTGCCAACTGTAAAGTTTGGTGAAGGAGGAGTAATGGTCCGCCCAACATCAGTCCAACCTCACTAAATGCTTGTGGCTGAATGGAAGCAAGACCCCGCAGCAATGTTCCAACATCTAGTGGAAAACCTTCCTAGAAGAGTGGAGGCTGTTATAGCAGCAAAGGGGGAGACCAACTCCATATTAATACCCATGATTTTGGAATGAGATGTTCGACAAGCAGGTGTCCACATACTTTGGTCATGTAGTGTACCATCTTTGATATGCATAATCTCATTTTGTGATTAGAGCTCCACTGAGCAATGGACATGCATTGTCTTATGCTTTAAACGCCAAGGGCCGTATTCAATTCAACCTATTAACTGTCTTCTCATCATGAGCAATTGTTTTTTTTTATGCTATAAGAAAGCCTGTTTTGGGTTATGTACTCAAACATGTTAAAACAAAAAACTGCAACTCAAGGCCAGGCACTACGGGCAAATGTTTTGTGTTTGTTTTACCTTTATTTAGCTAGGCAAGTCAGTTAGGAACAAATTCTTATTTTCAATGACGGCCTAACTGCCTTGTTCAGGGGTAGAACGACAGATTTTTACCTTGTCAGCTCGGGGATTCGATCTTGCAACCTTCTGGTTACTAGTCCAACGCTCTAACCACTAGGCTACCTGCCGCCCCTAATGACTGACAATGACGGTTTCCAGAAAAATGGGATTTACAGGATATGCAAATATTTGCATATTTAATTAGAGTACCACAGTATGAGTCATAATACCCATAAAACCTAGGAGGTCAAACAGGGAAATGGTTCCAATAATTATTCCACCATAGATCTTTAATAATAAGTAATACATAGTAAGTCGCTCTGGATAAGAGCGTCTGCTAAATGACTTAAATGTAAATGTAAATCTTTCCCATAGGGGATTTGGAAACGCTTTAAATAAGGGCTGTGTTTCGTGTAGGCTTACCCTGGCGTGAAGTTTGGATAACCATGTAAATCTCTAGGACAAGGTGACTTTGATCAATATATTTGCCTGCATTTACCCCCCCCCCCCAAAATTACTGATTACTGCCGAATCAAGGCAAAGGTCATCTCTGGATTAACCATCTAACATTAGCTAAATGTAGTAATGAATAAATTGGATACATTTCTTTAAAACTGACAGTTCTGCGAACTGTCTTGTGCAAGTTTTAAATTGACACAATACTTTTTAGTAAAGGTGTCAGCTAGAGATGATGTGCAGGACCTTGCAGGGATTTGTAGTTTTGCATGATGTCTACTTTGATGCTAATTAGCATTTTCGAATCCGAGAGTAAATGGAGCCGAATATATTGATAAAATCACATTGACCGAGAGAGATTTACATGGTTATCAAAACTTCACGCCAGAAAGCCTACATGAAACACATCCCTTGTTTTAAGTGTTTCTAAAATCCCCTGTGGGAAAAATGTTTTTTTTTTTAATGATTGGAACCATTTCCCTGTTTGACTACTAGGTTTTAAGGGTATTATGACACCTCCAGAGTGGGGCTCTACAGCCTAGGTGATTGTGATTAAGGGGGGGACGACACCATCAGTGTGGTGCCTGGCCTCAACAACAACAGTATTACTCCATAATTTCTTGCAGGGTAGGATTGGTTTTTGACCTATTCCGGAAAGACAGTTAGCGATTTTGAATAGGGCCCAAAGTCTACAAATAGGTTGTTTTAGATGCAGCACTGGGTGTGTATTGTAATCTCCCACTCTTACATCCTACAACAGAAAATCTACCAGGGTCCAACAATAAACTTAGTCCAATGACGACATGTACAGAAATGGGGGCATTTATCCGTCAGGACAGAAGACCACATTCCACTTTCTAGCTGGATTCCAATCTGAAAACACTCATTTCCTCTGCCTTTATTGACCCCTTCATGGCCCTGAATGGACAGAGGGGAAGGGGTCATTTTTTGACTGAGAACCCAGCCTGTTGAGAACTTTGCTTCTTATCGTCTAACAAAGGGTCCACTCGGGAGGTGCTATCATCACAGCTAATGTCACAAGGATTCACAAAGACGCCACAGCAAGAGGGCCTAGGGAAGTTCACATCCACCCTGATTCACCGTTTACCTTGTATTATTTGCTCTCAGTGTATCATAGTTACCCTTTTCTCTTCTCCGACTATGTTATATTCAAATATGTAAAAAGGAAGCATGCATGTCAAAAGATTCACATGTTAGGTGACAGTCAAAAGCATCAGAAGCCATGGCAGATACACTGGTGGAAGTCGACAGTATGGTTAATGACACACAAGGCACTTATGGTGGGTTAACCAAAGTCAGAGTCGACACCCAATAAATCCACAGCAAAAAGCAGTGACGGAGCCCTCACACCAAACCATCTTGCTTGTTAATAAGATAGATACACATAAACCTCTCACACACACCAACCCGCAGGACACCCCAATTGGAGTTGATTGCAGTACATTATGGAATTGGATTGCAAGCACACACACACACACACACACCTGAAAGGAAAAAAGAGTGTTAGTCCACCAGTGAGCAGGACAAGTACAGTTAGGATAGTAAAGCAACCAGGGAAGAGAGAAGACGACATTGGAAAACCAGGAGATAATCAAAACGTGTTTAAAAACAACATACTATTCCCGCTCCTCCAATCCGTTGAAACGCTTCTTCGATCTTCACAGTGAAACAAACAAAACAAAACAGGAAAAATGAGCATAATCGGCATGAAAAGGTGTACACATTTACTTCATTAAGGTTAGTCCTGGATAGAAATCCTAAAGTGTCAACAAATTAGATGTTACACAATGTATAGGAGCAGGACAGGTTTATGAGAGCCATAGGCGGGGTGAGGTTGAGGGGCGATCCATCACATGTGATCAAATGTCACCCCACAATCCCCTCACCACACACACGTACATACAACTCCCACACTGGTGACCCCCGCCTCATCACAGCTCTGAAAGAGCCCCTGAAAGCAAGAAAACAGCTGTGTGTGTGTGTGCGTGTGTCTGTCTGTTAGTGCTGACCAATTAACAAAAATGTGGGCCCGGTTTACTCATGGGGCTTTTATTAGCTAATTGTTTTATTATGTGTAGTTACAGAAGAAAAACAAAAATCTTACCAATATTGAAGACCGTGACTATTTTTCAAAAACCGAACCGTAACCAAATCATCCTCAAAAACATTAAATCACTCAGCACTAGTGTGTGTGTGTGTGTGTGTGTGTGTGTAGGGAGTGACAAGGGAGAGGGAGCGGGACAGACAAGAAAACAGGAAGTATGTGGCGCAAAAGAGATTGTTCAGTCAGCTGTGGGACTATAGCAGGAAATGGTTTGCCCCTCTCTCTCTGTCCTTTAAATGAATGGGAGGACAGAACTAAGGACATGAAGCACTTAGAAATCTCATACATCATATCCATGAGCAGACCCAGGTCACTTTAAAGTAACCAAATAAGTCTTCAACTATTATTGTACTTAAAAGGGGCCATCCAGGATTGGTACACAGTAAATCAAGGAGAGTTGAAATCACAGTGTTAAAATTGTTAGGGTTAAATTGACTCCACTTGAGTTATTTTAACCCTCAGCGTGATACGGTCTCTGGAGTTAGTTGGGACGGAGTACTTTTTACTCAATTAAGAGTAAACAGAGACAGGGAGTTAAATCTATGGAGGGGCCTCATATTTCCCAGCATGCTCCGTTGCAGGTCTTTTTTTTTTTAATCATTTATTTTAATATCTGTCTTTTTGCATGTACATTAATTGTTTATAATCCTTTGTTTTTTACTTTCTGCTCCGACAGGCTTTCTGAATGCAAGTCGTGATATCTTCCCTTGAGTTGGACACCAACAGGGATTGGATATTACTTTGCTAGTTACCATAACGTGACACATTAAGATGTGCAAATAAGGCATCACCCTTACACTTCAGAAGTAGTAAACTGATAGAGAAAATGTAAACTGATGGAGTTGACTGTTAATTCAAAACACAGATAAATGTAAAATTGCAAGAGTATACTAAAATGACACTAAAAAGAGTAATCAACTATTAGAGTTGGATATTTACTCTATTAGTGTAACAAATTATTATAATGAAAAACAGCCTGGCATCAGAGACTAGACATAGTAAATGTAAAGCTGAGACTCAAAATAGTGTGATATTTTACATTTTGTATGATTACAAAAAGACAGGCTACTTAACCCTTTACACACGTGGGAATTGACCTACTTGGATCAGGCTTAATTCAAATGTTTCTTACAGAAGAAATATGAAAAGTATATGTATAAGCAATTGAAAGGGAACAGTTTGGATACATTGGAAAAATTATTAGGTCAAAATTGAGGACACAGCAGTTCACCTGTTGTTAGTGTTGATTGTATGTCCAGTTTACATTTACTGTACTTTTCACTGTATTTGTTGGAACTAAATCTGAAAATACTCTGGATACAGTCAGTAACACAATAATATTTTTGGAAAAGGTGGGGTAGGTGCAAAATTACAAAACATTTACAAGGGTTTGAATGAGAGGACTAACATGTGTCTCCCAAGTGGCCAAAACCCCCTCCAAAGTGTGTATAGTTCCTAAGTAATTTCAATGCATTTTTATGACTCAAAGAAGAGTTAAACTATAAGGTGTTCTTTTTGTTTGTTCTCCTAGCTGTGCCCTTGAAGAACTAGGGCAGGGACACTGGTAGTTGTTTGGTTTGGAACATAACTCTGCATCCCCCACCACACCAATTACTGTTGTTTACAACTAGCTAAGTTCTAAAATATAATCTTAAGTGTTAGGCTTTCACAGGGCAATTCAGAGAAACAGATTGTAATTTTGGTGCTCATAGAAAGCAGTCATGAGTGCATTCAGGTGCGTGTCCCATTACAAATGTTCTTCATAATAGACAAACATAGGCTTATTCTGTTCAGAACAACCCAGGGTATGACGCCATGTCATCTTGTAACTGTACATCAAAAACACTGTTTATGAAAATGTGATATGGAAATGTGAAGTGCACATTTTGGACTTTTTGAGTTGCTACAGTAGTATGACATCAAATTGGTATGTATTATAATCCTCAATGTCTCATCTTTCAAAATTGATTGAGTCCTCTTAAATTTACAGCATTTCCCTCACTCAAACAAAATATGTGCAAAAGTTGCCCAATTAGCAGGAGGGATGGGGGCAACTTCTTGATGCGTTTGGTGCTCAGGTTCAGGACGGCTGTCAGTCAAAACCCATACAGCGCAAAGCCTGAGCTCTGATGTCATTTATATCATGTTGCTGTACAGCCACTGTGTTCCATTTTAGGTGCTTAAGTGCCAAAATCTGCTATTTTCAACCTGTATACATACGGGTACGAGCGTAAAGGGCTACAGGTACACTCAGTGATATGACGTAGGTGCACAAAGTAAACAGCATAGTGGGTCAATTTCCGCAACAACCTAAGAGCATAGAAGCGCAAGACTAAACTCCCTCACTGTTTTGCTCCCGTACCCACCACGCTCTAGCTTCATGAAGTTAACCCATGCACATGTGTGGAAGCAAATTCTTGGTGGGGGGGGGGGTTCCTTTTACAAGGGTGGAGACTTCGCAAACTGGGACTCACTTATGGACCAGAACTCTGCAAGGCTCGTCTGGAATAGTGACCTTGGTCTCAGAATTTACTTCCTGTCCAAATAAAATTCAAATATATATTTTTTTTTTCAACAAAAAATGTAATCCTGTAGTTGACCAAATTACACGAGATTAGACTGCTCTAAGGAGTGACCTCAAACTACAATTTGGTTTTCGTAGAAACAAAATGCTTATGTTAGCATTTTCAGACCAAAAATTGTATTTCACTCAGCAAAGAGTGTGTATGAATTGACACATTACAATATTAAACAGCTTTGGAATAAAATGTTCAATATATTTTCTTAAACATCCTCTGTACAGTGTGCTTATTGTTTAACCATTAATATGTTCTTGGGTCATTTTGAGACCTTATGGAGCATCAGGTACTGCTGGAATGTCTACTATGACATGTGCATATTTTTGTGAAATTACAATGTATATTCAAAACATTTATGAATTATTTATAAAGTATAAATATCCCACACTTTAGATGAGGCCAAGCAAATAGACCTACTTTAAAAAGTTGTTTATAAATGCGTGAATAACTAGGTTACTAACATTTACAAATGTGGGAGTAATGATTAATAAACTATTAACGAATACATTATAAATGCTTTATTATGTGGAGTTATTATAAAAGTGCTACCGAATATTTTTCTAAACTAATTTGTTGTGGCAGTTTTGAAAATCTTGCATAAGCCTGTGTCTGGTTGGGCAAGGCCAACTCTCTCAATATTCCCCCAGTAGGACATAAGCCCAAAAGGACAACTGCCAGAAAGTGTGCCTACATCGTCATTACAGAGTGCAAGTATACACTGGATTACCTGGACAAGTCTCCTGAGTATACGCTTGTTTTATGGAACAAATTGGTTGACGAAATTCATGAATTCATGATCACTGATGTATAATATGACGTCAACTTTTAATGTCAGATAGCTAACCCTATAAAAATAAGATGGAGGCAGAAAGCTAACCCTTTCATTTAGTCTTTTGACCATGTCCAAAGTATGTATGTGCACGTGTCTGCATGGGGAAATGCCTGGAGGATAAATAATGAGGTCGATATGAGCAGAGCGACCATGACAAGACCCAGTTCTCAGTGAATGACTGATTCAGTACTCGACTGATTCAGTACTCAAGGAGTTCAAAACATGTTCTCTTCTTAATGCACTGCACCAGATCATGTACATTCAAGGTGATCGATTTGATACAACAGTAAAATACAGTAAGTATGCTAACTAGTTCGAAATTATTTCCATATTTATTACCAACATACCCAAACCATAGATTAATCATAATTGATTAATAAGTATCCCAATGGGTTACGATAATACACTGGTGAAAATATTCCCTATTTTGTTGCTCTGCTGTGTGAGCAAACCCTGCAGCCCAGACAGTCGTTGTTCATATACAGCTCCAGAAATGAGTAGTATGTAAGTGACAGTGAGTCATTCAGTCTCCCTGAATGACTTGCAAACCAATAATCCTGAAGGAAGAGGTAGGAAGGAATGGTGATGGGGTTACTTAAGGCACACAGTCATAACAGGCAAGTCATTCTCACAATTCAACGGACAAGGGCTAATGACCAGTAGGACTACATCAGGGCAGTATACGTGTGTGCGTGTGCATGTGCGTACAATGTAACACCTCAGTCATTTGTTAGGCCTACCTGTCAGCATCTGTCACCAATGCCAGGCGTCCATAATCCCAGGCCACTTTCCGCAGTACTGAGAAGACAAAGAGAAGCACCTGAAAGCACAGAGGAAAGTAATGTGATATGATTTCCTCTTCATTGGTGTTTTTTGAGTGAGCCCCAAGAACATCTGTGTATCATTCAAATGTCACTGCTGTTCTAAAAAAAAAAAATTGTAGGACCAGTAAGGACTTAGTGGGCTCCGAAATTATTGACACCCTTGATAAAGATGAACAATAATGACGGGGGGAAAAATGAACAAATATGAAGCTATATTGTACGCTCCAAAAAATTGGAAAGATAGAGAAGGAAAAAAAAGTAGGGGTCAAAATTGACACACCAAAAGATTCTTATTAATAAAGTAGTCAAAAGATTAGTATTTGGTCCCATATTCCTAGTATGCAATGACTACATCAAGCTTGACACTACAAAACTTATTGGATGCCTTCACGGTTCGTTTTGGCTCCATTTTAGATTATTTTGTGCCCAATAGAAATTAAATGGTAAATGATCTATTGTGGTCATTTTGGAGACATTGCAAATAAGAATAGAATCATGCATTTCTAAACACTTCTACATGAATGTGAGTGAGACATTTAGAAGGTCAAAGTTCATACCCCTCAAAAATGCTAACCTCTCACCATTACCAAAACCAGGGGAGGTTAAGCATGTCTTGGGGGGTATGAACTTTGACCTTCTAAATGTCTCAATGTCACTCACATTCATGTAGAGGTGTTTAGAAACACATTCTATTCACAATAAAAGTGACTCAAATGACAATACATTTACCATTAATTTCTATTGAGCACAAAATCTGAAACACAATCAAAACAAAACTTGGCCACTTTACTTATAATCAAATCGAAATTGTATTTGTCACATGCCCTGAATACAACAGGTGTAGACCTTACTGTGAAATGCTTACTTACAAGCCCTTAACCAACAATGCAGCTCAAGAACGAGTTAAGAAAAATTTTACTAAATAAACTCAAGTAAAAATTGTAAAATAAAAATGAGGCTATATTACAGGGGATACCGGGTCAATGTGTGGGGTTACAGGTTAGTTAAGTTATTTTGTACATGTAGGTATGGGTAAAATGACTATGCATATGTGATAAACAGCGAGTAGCAGCAGGGTAAATCGTCTGGGTGGCATTTGATTCATTGTTCAGCAGTCTTATAGCTTGGGGGAGCCTTTTGGACTTCGACTTATAAGAATCTTTAGGGATGTCAATTTTGACCCCTACCTATGAGATTTTTTTTAAAATGTTAAACAAAATCTTTCTCTGAGAAATTGTATCAGTATAAAATATAATTTAGTATTTGAATTACGTATTTTATACAGTCATTATTGCTCATCTTTATCAAGGGTGTCAATCATTTCAGACCCCACTTCATATTATAGGAGGTAAATGTAGTATGATTAGAGGATGACAATAGAAAGGAGCAACATTGGTGCTTAATTCTAAAGGGTAATTATGTATAAAAAGGCCAACACTCACGTCACTCAGTTCAGATTCCAAAAATGATTGAATTTTGCATATATATTTCACATTTTCCTTACGCTGACAAAGACGTGAGTAATAATATGAAATAAATTGACTAAACAAGCCTTTTCATCTGTTCATTGTGTTATGATATCATGTCCATGTTGTTAGTATGTTTTATATAACCTTTATTTAACCAGGAACAGACAGAAACCTGTTTTGGGAGGGGGACCTGCTATATGCTGCTTTATGAGCGTCAAAGTTGACATTGTCCTAAAGAAACAAAATCCTTGAGAGACAGGGATCTTTGAGGGCACACATTACGAAATGTCTTCGGAACACTAATTTCATCACCAGACCCTGTCATTTTGGGTGAAAACGCATTCTGGACACATATATAGTTATTGATGATGCTTACCAAGGCACAGCCATAACCCATCACTTTGTGACCTTGGCTGCCCAGTAACATTTTACAATACATGAGGAGATGAGCATGTGGCCATGTGAATGTAGCATACTTTAAAAGACAACAGGAGATGGTGAGCCCCAATGACAATACAGCATCATTTGAATAACACCACTGCCAGACAGTCAGCCACCTATGTAGGTCAATCCATTGTCCCCATGGTCACAAAGCACTATGGATGTTACCATCAATTATTCCTGAACAGGAGCATCCTGTTCCACACCAGTACTACAGCCAAACCATTAGGACTGGTCAAAAAGAAAAATGGTACCATTGAACTCACTTGTCCAATTTGAAATCCATAGTTGGGTGGGTGTAAAGTTCCTAAAGGAATTTAATAAAACTCAATAAGATTTGTCAAACCATACACTTCCTCCCCTGTAAATTGGGGACTGATTCAGACCTAAAATGACAAGGACACAAGGTTGAGTGGACTCAGACCAATCAATGACATCAATTAACATCCAGGGAGAAAAGAAAATGAACAGTAATGACGGACTTACTGGTCCGGATTTGAATATCCTAGCCCTGTTGACCTTATGTAGGCCCGCCCAATTGACCTGAGCCATTTCGAACAAAAAAAAATCCTGCGCATTAACACACAAGCAAACCATGGGAGAAGTCATTAAATATGAACTACATGTGTCAAAAACTATTACATAACATGCACAGAGTTTGAAAGATATGGTCATTATTTGGTGAGAAAAAAAATGAACCTGTGTTTTCGTGTAGTATAAGCACTCAGAAGCCGACGTTAGTATTCCCAAAAACTTAACATAGCAGGGTAGTTAGCTAGCTTATTAGACTATCTAATAGTCATACATCCATACAGAATTCATCCCTTTTCAATGAAAGAATTGAAAGGGCATTGTTGTTGGACAATGACAAAATACTAAATGTTTTAATGTAGATAACGTTAGGATATTTGCTATCTGTTGTGGCACAAAGCTAACTAGCTAACCCACCATGTTAAGTCTAATATTGCCGTCTCCAAAACGGAAAGGTGCCTCAAGCAGTGTTAACTTCCAGTCAATTCAAAAATGTATAAATAAATATAATAATGACAAAGCAAAAACTGGTTTCAAGAAATGTTTACTAATTATTATTTTTTAAATAACAAAACTGAAATATTACATTTACATAACTATTCAGACGCTTTACTCAGTACTTTGTTGAAGCACATTTGGCAGTGATTACAGCATTGAATCTTCTTGGGTATGACACTACAAGCTTGACACACCTGTATTTAAAGGAGTTTCTCCCTTCTCTGAAGATCCTCTCAAGCTCTGTCAGGTTGGATGGGGAGCGCTGCTGGACAGCTATTTGCAGGTCTCTCAAGAGATGTTAGATTGGATTGGGTTCAAGTCCGGGCCACTCAAGGACATTCAGAGACTTATCCTGAAGCCACTACTGCATTGTCTTGACTGTGCTTATGGTCGTTGTCCTGTTGGAAGGTGAACCTTCCGGTTTTCATCAAGGATCTCTGTACTTTGCCTCGATCCTGACAAGTCTCCCAGTCCCTGCCGCTGACAAACATCCCCACAGCATGATGCTGCCACCACTATACTTCACTGTAGGGATGGTGCCAGGTTTCCTCCAGTTGTGATGCTTGGCATTTCAATCTTGCTTCTCATGGTCTGAGATTCTTTAGGTACCTTTTGGCAAACTACAAGCGGGCTATCAGGTGCCTTTTATTGAGGAGTGGCTTCTGTCTGGCCACTCCACCATAAAGGCTTCATTGGTAGAGTAATGCAGAGATGGTTGTCCTTCTGGAAGATTCTCCCATCTCCACAGAGGAACTTTAGAGCTATGTCAGAGTGACCATCGGGTTCTTGGTCACCTCCCTGAACAAGGCCCTTCTCCCACGATTGCTCAGTTTTGACCAGGCAGCCAGCTCTAGGAAGTGTCTTGGTGGTTCAAAACTTATTCTATTTAAGAATGATGGAGGCCAATGTGTTCTTGGGGAACTTCAATGCCGCAGACATTTTTTGGTACCCTTCCTCAGATCTGTACCGCAACACAATCCTGTCTCTGGGCTCTACGGACAATTCCTTCGACCTCAAGGCTTGGTTTTTGCTCTGACTTGCACTATCAATTGTAGGATGTTATATAGACCGGTGTGTGTCTTTCCAAATCATGTCCAATCAATTTAATTTACCACAGTTGTAGAAACATCAAGGATGGTCAGTGGAAACAGGACGCACCTGAGCTCAATTTGGAGTCTCATAGCAATGGGTCTGAATAGTATAAGTATGTTTATTTTTATATAATTGCAAAACATTCTGTTTCGCTTTGTCATCATGGGTTATCTTATATGATTGCTGAGGAAAAATGTTTATTTAATCCATTTTAGAATAAGGCTGTAATGTTACAAAATGTTGAAAAAGTCAAGGGGTCTGAATATTTTCCAAAGGTACTGTACACACACACACACATAGATACTGTATACCTATGTGATCATTGCAGGTTAGCATAAAGTCACTAGGACCCCTTTTCTCAAATCCGCACCTTCAGGTCAGAAGTATTGCTGTACACAAACCTGGGATCCCAGGGAAATATAATCTCTGGCCAATGAATCAGTGACAAATCAATAAATTAACTACAGGGAAGTGAGAAAAACCTGCAGCACTGGAATGGGAGCTAGGAATCTATTTGAAATACAGGCAAGAGATCTCTAGGCAGACTCACCAGGAAGCACATGAAGTCCAGCGCAAGGACTGTGGGGACCCCTCCAAAGGGTAGGCCCTGAAGCACGGTGCTGCGGATACGGGCTGAGTAACAGTAGTCTTTGGACTCATTGTTGGCAGAGCAGTTCTCCTGGCCTGCAATGCAGGCCCGGACACCCCCCGGCCATATCCCCATGGTCACGATCAGGTGAAGACCCACAGGATCAGCACTGTGAGCAAGCTCACAGCCGCATCTTCCTGGAAACCTATTGTGGAAGGAAGGAGGAAAAGGAGGGTGAAACCACCGATTTCAGATATCCAAATAAACCACTTACGGCAACGAAAAACACCTAAACATCATCACTTAGGGAGAGGAATTGTGCACTTTATATAGAAATCTCAAAACTCAGATCTTTGTAAATTACAGTTTCTAAAACTAGAACTTGTTGTGAAGGCAATTCAATAAATAGAGCAACTGTTATGCCGCTAAGGACCATTTCACAAAGCAGAATAAGTGTTGGGGCACCTCACAGTAACAGAATGACACAGACTCAGATTTTTCACTTTACAAGTATGCCAAAACAACAAAAAAACATTGATTGCAAAGTTAAACAAACCATAGAACTTTATGCACAAGGACTACTTTTAACAATTTCCACAGAAAAATTTACAAAAACACATTTACTCGAACAGTGCATATGTAAAGTTTGGTAACAGAATGACAGTAAAATCTCTGTTTTTTGGTGTGACCACGTATTCCCAAAAATAGTCTGTTTTTTCTATTAATTACTTGTTTTGTTTGCAGAGGGAAAGTAAATGTAAACAGTCTTAGCATCTTCAAAGTGCACCTCTGCAGATATATATTTTCTGCAGATATATATTTTAATGTTCCATATTTTTGGGATGTTGCGTCAATCATTTTGAAACACTGGTGTGGTACAGAGATGAGGTAGTCATTAAAAAATCTTGTTAAACACAGTGCACACAGAGTGAATCAATGCAACTTAAGTACATTTTTACACCTGAACTGATTTAGGCTTGCCATAACAAAAGGGTTGAATATTTATTGACTCAAGACATTTCAGCTTTAAAATGTAATTTGTAAAAATGTCTAAAAACATAATTCCACTTTGACATTATAGTGTAGTGTAGTGTGTGTTGGCCAGGTTCACAAAAACAAAATGGAATACATTTTAAATTCAGGCTGTAACAACAAAACGTGGGGGAAAAAAGGTCACGGGGTGTGAGTACTTTCTGAGGTCTACTTTTACTTGTTACTTCTGTGAACTTTCATTATCCTTCCTCCTCATGAAGGAGAGAAATTCGAAAAAAATCTTTACGATATGTGAGTTTTTGGTAATGGAATTACAAGGCCTTTATCAAAATCCAGATAGCTGATGTACTGAAAGAGCTGCAAAATCTGGACCCCTACAAATCAGCCGGGCTAGACAATCTGGACCCTCTCTTTCTAAAATGATCTGCCGAAATTGTCGCAACCCCTATTACTAGCCTGTTCAAACTCTTTCGTATCGTCTGAGATTCCCAAAGATTGGAAAGCTGCCGCGGTCATCCCCCTCCTCAAAGGGGGTGACACTCTAGACCCAAACTGCTACAGACCTATATCTATCCTAACCTGTCTTTCTAAGGTCTTCGAAAGCCAAGTTAACAAACAGATTACTGACCATTTTGAATCCCACCATACCTTCTCCGCTATGCAATCTGGTTTCAGAGCTGGTCATGGGTGCCACGGTCAAGGTTCTAAACGTCATCATAACCGCTATCGATAAGAGACATTACTGTGCAGCCGTATTCATCGACCTGGCCAGGCTTTCGACTGTCAATCACAACATTCTTATTGGCAGACTCGACAGCCTTGGTTTCTCAAATGATTGCCTCGCCTGGTATACCAACTAATTCTCTGATAGAGTTCAGTGTGTCAAATCGGAGGGACTGCTGTCCGGACCTCTGACAGTCTCTATGGGTGTGCCACAGGGTTCAATTCTCGGGCCGACTCCCTTTTCTGTGTACATCAATGATGTTGCTCTTGCTGCTGGTGATTCTCTGCTCCACCTCTACGCAGACGACACCATTCTGTGTACTTCTGGCCCCTCATTGGACACTGTGTTAACTAACCTCCAGACGAGCTGCAATGCCATACAATTCTCCTTCTGTGGCCTCCAACTGCTCTTAAACGCAAGTAAAACTAAATGCATGCTATTCAATCGATCACTGCCCGCACCTGCTCGCCGTCCAGCATCACTACCCTGGACGGCTCTGACTTAGAATATGTGGACAACTACAAATACCTGGGTGTCTGGTTAGACTGTAAACTCTCCTTCCAGACTCACATTAAGCATCTCCAATCCAAACTTAAATCGGCTTCGTATATAAAAGCATCACTCATGCTGCCAAACATACCCAGGTAAAACTGACCATCCTACGGATCCTCGACTTCGGGGATGTCATCTATAAAATAGCCTCCAACACTCTACTCAACCAATTGGATGCAGTCTATCACAGTGCCATCCGTTTTGTCACCAAAGCCCCATACACTACCCACCATTGCAACCTGTACGCTCTCGTTGGTTGGCCCTCGCTTCATACTCCTCGCCAAATCCACTGGCTACAGGTTATCTACAAGTCTCTGCTAGGTAAAGCCGCGCCTTATCTCAGCTCACTGGTCACCATAGCAGCACCCACTCGTAGCACGCGCTCCAGCAGGTATATCTCACTGGTCACCCCCAAAGCAAATTCCTCCTTTGGTCATCTTTCCTTCCAGTTCTCTGCTGCCCATGACTGGAACGAATTGCAAAAATCTCTGAAGCTGGAGACTCGCATCTCCCTCACTAGCTTTAAGCACCAGCTGTCAGAGAAGCTTACAGATCACTGCACCTGTACATAGATGGGCTGTTTACAGATGGGCTATCTACCTACCTCATCCCCATACTGGTATTTATTTTGCTCCTTTGCACCCCAGTATCTCTACCTGCACATTCATCTTCTGCCAATCTAGCATTCCAGTGTTTAATTGCTATATTGTAATTACTTCGCCACCATGGCCAATTTATTTCCTAACTTACCTCATTTGCACTCATTGTATATAGACGTTTTCTTTTGTTCTACTGTATTATTGACTGTGTTTTGTTTATTCCATGTGTAACTCTGTGTTGTATGTGTTGAATTGCTACACTTTATCTTGGCCAGGTCACAGTTGCAAATGAGAACTTGTTCTCAACTAGCCTACCTGGTTAAATAAAGGTGAAATAAATAAATAAATAAATAAATAAAAAAGGCACAGGCCAATGTAGTTAAACTTGCAGAAGGCAAATAACTTCTCCAAAACGAAATATAAGTGCTGATATTAGATCGGGGTCATTACTTCAACATTAGTGTTTTAATGTATTTCTAGACTTTCTGGTAGATGTTTTCTAAGACCCTTTTCCATCTTTTGACCACAAATATTTTTATAGCACAGTTATGGAGCAGCTTCTTCTATCAAGTGTCTGTCTGATGTAACGGAGCACTGGAATTACATCCAAAGCTTTTCATCTTCTGTTGGGAAACAGTGTTTCCCCTCATATTAGTCCAAACCCAGTGTGGGTCTTCACCTGCTTTGTGAACTAGTGTCAACAAACAGCCAATAACAGAAAAATCCTCCCAGAGACCGACAATGCCAACAGAAGGTGACAGAGACATGGTAAGCAGACACTGGCAAAGACATCCATCAATCAAACACAAAGAACAATGACATTTCAAGAAGAGCCAGACACAAAGGAAATGTCATGTACTGGCTTCAATGATCTCAACTGTCTCTTGTCACAGAGAAAAAGGTAACATTATCATATGAAGGCATTATAAATGTATTACACATGTGCTTCATCCATTATGAAGAGTGAATTCATAGGATGTGTAAACCAAAAAGGAAGGTTTGCTCTTTCCTCTAATCGTGGATGTCAAACTCATTCCATGGAGGGCCGAGAGTATACTGGTTTTCATTACTTCCATTCCATGTGTCCAATTAACCTTTTCACAAGGTGACAAGGTGACAAACAGGTGAGATCATTCTACAGTGGTCCCTGCAGCGTAAGCTCAAACCGGTGTGATTAGAATGGTTATTTAGAAC
The DNA here is from genome assembly GCF_034236695.1 of Oncorhynchus nerka. Taxonomy (NCBI): domain Eukaryota; kingdom Metazoa; phylum Chordata; class Actinopteri; order Salmoniformes; family Salmonidae; genus Oncorhynchus; species Oncorhynchus nerka. Next base: position 42,444,930 of record NC_088410.1, on the reverse strand, counting down.
GTCTAGTTCGTTAAACTTCAAAAAGGTATTTTACACACACACACACAAACACGTGTCCATTACAATCTATGCCATAATCAGAATGCATTATTTGTCACCAGAACTTGAAAACATGTGAATAAAACTAAATACATTATGCTCCATACATACATGTATGCTACAGTAGAAACATGATATAAAGAAAGTAATAGGAACGCGCACATGTACAAAGTTATTATTTGTAAGGAAAACAACGTGAGCGCCAGCCAGAAAATGTGCCAGTTCGTGCAAGACTGCGCAAATGTCAGCATAGTTGATGTGCGGGACAAAATGGGAGAAGGGCTCTCCTCGAAGAGGGAGTTAAGCCTCAAATATAAATTGTCCGCAACAGTGAAATGAGCTACTTCTATGTGAACGAATGAGGAGGTGGAACACACCTTGTTTCAAAAATGTTGTTAGAAAATAATTTGACATTGGCAAGTTGAAACATAGCCTATAGATAATTAGGAGGCAGCGCGTGTTTACTGTTCTGTTGCGTAAATCATATTTTGGAACAGTGAGTGCATTCTGACATGTGCATGAAACAACTTACGATGGGGGCAAAAGTTAGAGATATTTGGAACTCACATGTGAAAAGATTAATTAAGACCTTTATTAATTTTACTTTTATTTAACTAGGCAAGTCAGTTAAGAACAAATTCTTATTTTCAATAACGGCCTAGGAACAGTGGGTTAACTGCCTGTTCAGGGGCAGAACGACAGATTTGTACTCAGCTCGGGGATTCGAACTTGCAACCTTTCGGTTACTAGTCCAAAGCTCTAACCACTAGGCTACCCTGCCGCCCCTGGTGAGAGCAGTTCCTAACCAATCAGTGACCTCATTGATCAATCAAGTACAAGGGAGAGGCGAAGACCTGCAGACACTTGTCAAACTCATTCCATGGAGGGCCAAGTGCTCTAACCATTGTCCTCGACCTTTGTCCCTGTTTCCAAGAACTCCAAGGTAACCTCACATCTGTAATTATGAAGTATTTTGAAAGGCTGGTCATGACACACATCAACACCATCATCCCAGACACCCTGGACCCACTCAAATTCGCATACCGTCCAAACCGATCCACAGATGACGCAATCTCAACTGCACTTCACAATGCCCCCTTCCACCTGGACAAGAGGGGAAATAACTGTGAGAATGCTGTGCATAGACTGCAGCTCAGCGTTCAACACCAAGCTCATCACCAACCTGGGGATCTTGGGACTGAACACCTCCCTCTGTAACTAGATCCTGGACTTCCTGACGGGACGGGCCCAGGTCGTGAAGGTAGGCAACACCACCACGTTGATCCTCAATATGGGGGCCTCATCAGGGGTGTGTGCTTAACCCCCTTCTGTACTCCCTGTTCACCTACGACTGTGGCCACGCACGACTCCAACACCATCGGTCACGACGTGGTAGAACTGATCACCGACAGCGATGAGACAGCCTACAGGATGGAGGTCAGAGACTTTGGTTGTGTGGTGCCATGACAACAACCTCTCCCTCAACATCAGTAAGACCAATGAGCTGATCATGGACTACAGTAGAAAGAGGGTAAACTTACCTCACCTCAAAAAGCACTAATCGCTCCACACTACACACATTCACATAAACTACATATGCACATTCACATGCATACCAACAACACAAATCACACATTTTTTACAATCATATCTATCCTGATGCCTAGCCACTTTACCCTGCCTTCATGTACATATCTACCTCATTCCCCTGCACATTGATGAATGTATTTTTACTTTGAATCTGTAAAAAGGCACATGACAGCCCGCTTGGAGTTTGCCAAAAGGCACCTAAAGGATTCTCAGACCATGAGAAACAAGATTCTCTGGTCTGAATGCCCAGCATCCCGTCTGAATGCCAAGCGTCACGTCTGGAGGAAACTTGCCACCATACCCACGGTGAAGCATGGTGGTAGCATCATGCTGTGAGGATGTTTTTCAGTGGCAGGGATTGGGAGACTAGTCAGGATTGAGGCAAAGATGAACTGAGCAAAGTACAGAGGGATCCTTCATGAAAACCTGCTCTAGTGTGCTCAGGACCTCCGACTAGGGCAAAGGTTCACCTTCCAACAGGACAATGACCCTAAGCACACAGCAAAGACATAGCAGGAGTGGATTCAGGACAAGTCTCGCAATGTCCTTGAGTGGCCCAGCCAGAGCTCGGACTTGAACCAGAGCTAACCTCTCTGGAGGGACCTTAAAATAGACTTGCAGCGACGCTCCCCATGCAACCTGACAGAGCTTGAGAGCATCTTCAGAGAAGAATGGGAGAAACTCCCCAAATACAGGTGTGCCAAGCTTGTAGAGTCATAGCCAAGAAGACGACGCTGTAAATCACTGCGAACGGTGCTTCAACAAATTACTCAGTAAAGGGTCTGAATACTTATGTAAATGTAATTCGTTTTTATTTTTTTATACATTTACAAAAAAACTGTAAAAACCAGTTTTTGCTTTGTCATTATGTGGTAGTGTGTGTCGATTGGTGGAAGAACAAAACTGGAAAAAGTCAAGGGGTCGGAATATTTTCCGAATGCACTGTAAATAATTTGACAGATTTTCTAAATAATATTTATTTTAAAGATAATTACTAATGCCATTAGTGAATGGTGCTACTGGTCAGATTTTAGAGACCAGTATAATGATGATTAAAATGGTTTGATCTAGATCGGTTTACACTTGATTGATATCCAGGCACCGTGTGACCGACTACCTCCGGAAGTGGTCAGGAAGATCTGATCACAATCATATCACAATGTGTCTTTTAATCGCCGAAATCGGTCTAAAGATGTCACAATCAGAATGTGGGCAAGATCTGGACAAAGGGTGAATGAGTTATAAACAGAGCTATTGATTCATACATTGTCTGAGTAGTAATACAGTGTAACCTGTTTCAGAGTTCCTAGCACTTGTACAGTCATGCCCTAGATTGACTGGGCGATAAACGAATACAGGTTGGATCAGTATGAACTGTGCAATCGGTCTAGATGTTGTTGAGGGATAAGATTAAAAGGGTTTGGCCTATTTGCGTTCCCCGAAAGATGGCATGTCTGCTTGCTTCAGAGTTCTCAGCTTAGAAATGAAGCTAAGGACTTTCAATGAGTCTTGCAGCTGCCACTCCCCAGGGCTAGCATTGACATCAGCCTTACTACTCGGTGACGGCATTCCCTTTATGGATACGGTGAGGTGTTCCCAACCTATTTTTCACACCTAAAATTGTCCCACTTTCTCTTATCAAAAGAGAATGGAATGCTTTTTTCCCTCTTCGCTTGTGTGTCTGATCAGAGTAGAGAAGCAAATATTCTCAGCTGAATTCTAGCTGATCAACAGGAATTCTATGCAAAGATCTTACCGACAACATTGAACTTCCCAACGACTAAATAAGGATGTGGACTCAATAGGGAAAATCTGACAGAAAATATATGTTGTTGTACCTCCACAATGATCATTGTGATTCGTCTGTGGTGATTGAAGAACACGGCTCAGAAACACTTAATACCTTAGCCTACTACCTCCTTATCTTATCAACAAACAAAAAATTGCGGGGTTGTGAAGTAGTGTTATATAAATGTTTTCAACTTCAAAAGTAACAAAAGTAACCACAGGTTCAGTTGTGGGTGTGCCATTGTAGCGACCTTAGTACAAAACCTAGTAACTTGACTGGTTTGAGCCTCTTCGCAATGACTAAGGCATCTGACCGACAGTTGCAAAGACCCATGACTGAGTTCCAGTCAGACTATTCCCAAATTAGCTGCATTGGTGTCAGAAGTTGAATCCTTCTGACACCAATTCTTTACAAAGTAAGGGGTATTTTAAGTAGAAAGTAACTTGTACAACTAAGTACAAAGTAGGAACCTCACCATGAGGTTTGAGCCTCTTGGGTTAATGACTAAGGTGTTGGACTGAGTCACAGAGACATGGGTTCAATTCTAGATCAGGCTACCCCCCAAAAAATTCACATCTACATGTTACCATTGAATCCTAGCAGAGGAAAGAGGGGCATTGTTCTTTTTAAATCCAGGTGCACTGCAGTCAACAGCACAACTAAAGCCAGGTGCACAGCTTTATTTCATACAGTGCTCTTTTACTACTCTTGATATGAAAAAGTGTCCTTTTTCTGTTTGACATGGCTTCATAGCTGTATCTGAACATAGTGTTATGCAGCCATCTAACCATCCTGATGAAAAGCCCATGTCTTATAAGTACAAATGTGATTACTTTCCATTGCCGTAAGACCTCATGAGAGGATAGTCAGAAAAGTACACAAAGGGCTTAATGAAATAAAAATCCACCCTTCCGTTGCCAAAAATACTGTAAGGTACTCAGTTTATTAATATAAGTGTGTGTGTGTGTGTAGCGAACAAAGGCATATACATTATTATTGAAAAAGGACAATTCTCCTACAAGATCAATTCCATGTCAGTATAAGGGTTACACCCAGAGGGGAAAAACTTTGGGGCCAACTCATGAGCTGCAATTAAGTGCACATAAAATACAAATCTAAAATGATCCATCTGATTGAATTTCCTTGGTCTGCAGGGAGGAATCATGCTACAATCACGGGTTTGTAATAAAGTCAGACAGTGTGAGTGAGTGAGATACAGCTGGGATATATAATGTGTGCGGTGTCTTTAAGGAAAGATAATGAGCGCCCTCTCTCTCGCTCATAAGAATGAAGAGCTAGAGAGGGATGATTGTGGACTACAGGAAAAGGAGGACCGAGCACACCTCCATTCTCATCGACAGTGCTGTAGTGGAGCAGGTTGAGAGCTTCAAGTTTCTTAGTGTCCACATCAACAAACTAACATGGTCCAAGCACACCAAGACAGTCCTGAAGAGGGCACGACAAAACCTATTCCCCCCTCAGGAGACTGAAAAGATTTGGCATGGGTCCTCAGATCCTCAAAAGGTTCTACAGCTGCACCATCGAGAGCATCCTGACGGGTTGCATCACTGCCTGGTATAGCAAATGCTTGGCCTCCGACCGCAAGGCACTACAGAAGGTTGTGCATATGGCCCAGTACGTCACTGGGGCCAAGCTTCCTGCCATACAGGACCGCTATACCAGGCGGTGTCAGAGGAAGGCCCTAAAAATTGTCAAAGACTCTAGCCACCCCACATAGACTGTTCTCTCTGCGACAGCATGGCAGGCGGTACCGGAGTGCCAAGTCTAGGACCAAGAGGCTTCTAAACAGCTTCTACCCCAAAGCCATAAGACTCCTGAACATCTAATCAAATGGCTACCAAAACTATTTGCATTGCCCACCCCCTCTTTTACGCTGCTGCTACTCTGTTATTAGCTATGCATAATCACTTTAATAACTCTACCTATATGCACATATTACCTCGACTAACCGGTGCCCCCGCACATTGACTCTGTATCGGTACCCCCCTGTATATAGTCTCGCTATAGGTATTTTACTGCTGCTCTTTAATTACTTGTTCCTTTTAATTCTTATTCATATTTCTGAAACTGCATTGTTGGTTAGGGGCTTGTAAGTAAGCATTTCACTGTACGGTCTACACCTGTTGTATTCGGCGCATGTGACTAACATTTGATTTGAGTAGGACTCCCTGATAAAATAAAAGTTAGATCAAATAAATACATTGGTCCAAGTTATGGTCACCTGCGGCGTGCACAAATGCAGCGTGATAGCAGGTCGGCAGACAAAAAAAATTACATTCTGGGTAAAAATGCATCCGACTCGAGGCCAGACTGCCCAAACTCTTATTCACACAAGTGACCATTTTTTTTTTAATCATCCCACTCTGTTTTTAATATGAATGGACCTTTCGTCTTTGTCACTGCAGACCAGCGAAATCCCTGTTACCCACAGGCCTTTGTTTTCTCTCCGCACCTCAACACACTCTCCCTCCCTCTTTCTTTCACTCCCCAATACAACACTCGCACAGATGTAACAATGAACACTCAATGGGCTTCCAGGGTGCAGTGGAAACATGCGACTCATGGTGGAGGACATGGAAAGCCCTCTGCACTTCCTGACATGGAAACCCCTCAGCCCATCCCAACATTGTCACCCCCCTCCCCCCCGTCCGGACTGTGTGAGAACAAAAGTTCTGTAAACTAAAGAATTATCCTAGTCCATTCCTATAGGGAAGCTTCAGATACCATTCAAACCATTTCTGCTTGATTTAACTGCCAAGCAGAATATATTATGCAATAAAATAGCCTACCGGGATAGACTTTATACAACAATAATTTTATTGAGTCAAAAGGCAAGACGTGGCAGAATACCATAATTTAGTCTATTTCTTACACCACTACTCCACAGTGAAACTCTTAACGTCTAATTTGGGCACAAAAGTTACATAATATTATGATTGTGGATAAATACACGGAACCAAAATATAAACGCAGTATGTAACGTTTTGGTCCCATGTTTCCTGAGCTGAAATAAAATATCCCAGAAATGTTCCACACACACAAAACACATTTCACAAAAATTGTGTGCATACATTTTTTTTTTTTTACATTCCTATCAGTGAGCATTTCTCCTTTGCCAAGATAATCCATCCACCTGACAGGTGTGGCATATCAAAAAGCTGATTAACAGCATGATCATTACACAAGTGCACCTTGTGCTGGAGACAATAAAATGCCACTAAAATGTGCAGTTGTGTCACACAATACAATGTGACATGCATCTCATGATGAGGGAGCATGCAATTGGCATGCTGACTACAGGAATGTCTACCAGAGCTGTTGACAGATAATTAAATGTTAACTCCTCTACCATAAGCCACCTCCTATGTCATCTAAGAGAATTTGGCAATACGTCCAAGCAGCCTACATGTACGGCGTTGTTTGGGCGAGTGGTTTGCTGTTGTCAAAGTTACGTATGGGCAGGCATAAGTTACGGACAACGAACACAATTGCATTTTATTGATGGCAATTTGAATGCACAGAGATACCGTGACGAGATCCCGAGACCCATTGTCGTGCCATTCATCCTTCGCCTTCACCTCACGTTTCAGCATGATAATGCATGGCACCATGTCGCAAGGATCTGTACACAATTCCTGGAAGCTGAAAATGTCCCAGTTCTTCCATGGACTGCACACTCACCAGACATGTCACCCATTGAGCAAGTTTGCAATGCTCTGGATCGACATGTACGACAGCATGTTCCAGTTCCCGCCAATATCCAGCAACTTCGCACACAGCCATTGAAAAGAAGTGAAACGTTCCACGGGCCACAATCAGCAGCCTGATAATCTCTATGCGAAGGAGATGTGGTCACCCTGGATCTATGACCGGTTTTCTGATCCACGCCTCTATATACATTTATTTTTTTTAAATCTTTATTCCCAGTCATGTGAAAATCAATAGATTAGGGGCTAATGAATTTATTTCCTTATATGAACTGTAACTCAAAATCTTTGAACCCGAATGTTGCGTTTATATTTTTGTTCAGTAATAGTATGGTGTAAACAACTGTCCAGTGATTCAGTCAATTTTAAAAATCATCACTTTCCTCCACCACAACAGCAGACCTGAAGAAATTTGCAGGAACTCACCAAGAAATACTCAGTTGTTTTGGAATTGCCAGTAGCATGGAGCATAAACAATATTGAGCGATAACCAACAGATGATCTATTTACGGATATATAAATAATAATTAACTTCTCTAACCAATGTAGACAGCAAGTAAATATGAAATATTTCGAAGGGCATCACATGGATAGCGAGTTGTAAATTCCCTGTGTCATTGCTGACAACTATGTTCCTATTATTAACACAGGCCTGGTGCCTTGCGCCATGGCAAACTGTCAGGGTACAGCGGCGAAATACAAACCCCATTATTCACCAACATCCAAGGTTAGTTAGTGCGTGTGTCCTGCATCACAACCCATATGTCTAGGTTTGTGTGTGTCTGTGTGTGAGTTTTGTCCCATCCTTCACTGACACACTGCCATGTTCAGCACCAATTTCTGAAGGACTGGCTGCTAGTGCTAACCCTCGGCCTACAGACAAATACTATTGATCGCCATACTTTCAACTGGAACATCTTGTCGTCTTCACTCACCATACCAAGCAGCTCCACTGTGGTCGCAAAGATATTAAATATTCAAGAGTGAATATCTACATGCCATTGTTCCTTAAACAAAAAGCAAGAAACCAACACTTCAATCATGGTTCATTATAGTTGTCAAACGATCCAGCGCTTCAATTTGGGGATGGTCGAAAACACAAATAGATACATTAATTCACATAAAACATTTGTGTGCATATTGAGCCATGTTCAAGGAGCTGGGTTGCACCTGAGAAGTCTGTGCTGAACTTGTCCAAAGCTGGCCAAACACCTCAGCCATGTCTTGTTCAAACAAGAGAGCCAATCGATCTTTCTGCTCCATAACAGAGCCAACAGCTACAGAGATCATATTTAATGTCAAATGGAAATAAGGTCGAACAATTATGATTTTTCAACGCAGATACCAATTATTGGAGGACCAAAAAAAGCCAATACCGATTAATTGGACGAGATTAGATAGATAGATTACAATTACAATAATACTGAATGAACACTTATTTTAACTTAATATAACACATAAATAAAATCAATTTAGTCTCAAATAAATAATGAAACATGTTCAATTTGGTTTAAATAATGCAAAACACAGCTAACTTTTAAGTTCCTTGCTCAGAACATGAGAAAGCTGGTGGTTCCTTTTAACATGAGTCTTCAATATTCCCAGGTAAGAAGTTTTAGGTTGTAGTTATTATAGCACCCTCTCTCGCTATACCATTTGTATTTCATATACCTTTGACTATTGGATGTTCTTATAGGCACTATAGTATTGCCAGCCTAATCTCAGGAGTTGAAAGGCTTGAAATCATAACCAGCGCTGTGCTTCAAGCCTTGCGAAGAGCTGCTGGCAAACGCAGGAAAGTGCTGTTTGAATGAATGCTTACGAGCCTGCTGCTGCCTACCACCGCTCTGTCAGACTGCTCTATCAAATATCAAATCATAGACTTAATTACAATATAATAAACACACAGAAATACGAGCCTTCGGTCATTAATATGGTCAATCTGGAAACGATCATTTTGAAAACCAAACGTTTATTCTTTCAGTGAAATACGGAACCATTCCGTATTTTATCGAACGGGTAGCAACCCTAAGTCCAAATATTTATGTTACATTGCACAACCTCATGTCATAATTAAGTACAATTCTGGCAAATTAATTACGGTCTTTGCTAGGAAGAAACGGTCTTCACACAGTTCGCAACGAGCCAGGCGGCCCAAACTGTTGCATATACCCTGACGCGAATGTGCTTTTGTTAAATCATCACCCATTTGGCGAAGTAGGCTGTGATTTGATGATAAATTAACAGGCACCACATTGACTTTATCCAACGCAGGACAAGCTAGTAATATCAACCATGTGTAGTTAACTAGTGATTATGTTAAGATTGATTGTTTTTTATAAGATAAGTTTAATGCTAGTTGGCAATTTACCTTGGCTCCTTGCTGCACTCGCGTAACAGGTAGCCAGCCTGCCACGGAGTCTCCTCGTGGAGTGCAATGTAATCGCCCATAATCGGCGTCCAAAAATAAAGATTACGATTGTTATGAAAACCTGAAAATCGGCCTTAATTAAAATCGGCCATTGCGATTAATCTGTCGATCTCTAAAAATAATAACCAACAGCAACCATTGATAATTCTATATGTCGGAATGTGCTACCAAGCACCGAATCAAAACCAATCAGTCAGTCAGTATCGCTTTTCAATGTGCAGATCGACGAACATCTCCTGACGTACATGATTCATACACTGCATCAGAAACCCGCATGTCATTACTGCAAGTCAAAACATCAGAACAGCTGAATAGTAGCGATTTCTCAATACAACAATAGGTACACACCCATGAAGGTGTACAGAGTCAGTGTATCCCTGACTAAGAGTGCCATACCATTGTTGGCTGACACTCGTACATGACCAAATTACGTTAGCATTTAGTCTGGTCAACAGAGCGCATGAGGTTCTTATGACCAATCTGCCTCTGACCAGTGTTTGGTTTGTGGGTAAGGGGAGGAGGGGTTATGCTGTCAACAACACTGCAATGGAACAGGACACATAACACTGCATCAAACAGCAGTAGACTTCACATCATAACAAATTACAATCATAACCATTTATGAATACTAGAATCCACTATACTCCCTCCATATAAAATAGACTATTTTTTCATGTATAATTTTGAATTCTAGAAGTACTTTGTATCTATTTTAGGCCAAAACAAGAACTCTATTCCAGTGGTATGTATACAAGCCAAGTCTTTTTACAATCATAGCCATTTCTCAAAGGGAAACTGATGTGGATCATTATACAGCAGGCTGCTCATTATCACATATCTGCACCGGACATGTTCTTCTGCGAGAGTGAGATTATCTGCTCCAAACAGATAGCAAGTGTGTAACAAGGAGAAAAGGAGCAGAGAGAGGCGAAAAAAATGTCTAGGTAGCCTATAAGAACGCACCCGCTTAACATGAGTGCAGTGCTTATCAACAAACACAGAAACATCTCGTAGAAGTCCCATGACTGTCCATGTATTTGTTACCACTTACATAGCCTGTTTGTACATTGGCCGTATGTACCCGTATCGTAAACCTGAGTTAAAGACTAGATTAGAAATATACATTCTGCCCTAGGAACAAGGTGAAGCTGACCCAGCCTAATCAATGGGAAGGACATGCTGTAGTGAAGTTGAACAGAGAGCTGTGTTATGACTCCGCACCCCTCTCTCTCTCGGACACAGAATTCTTATCTTCGCTCATTAGCTGCAGTAGATTGGGTCCCATGCAGGAGCTCTCTCACTGAATTTCAAACACTGTGTCCATTACACAGACCCAAGGTAACCAGTAAATGTACTTGAAAGGTAGAAAACAGGAGATAGTGAGAGAAGAGAAAATGAGACAGAACGAGAGAGAGAGTGAAAGAATGACTAACGATATTAAATATAAAATAGTAGAATCACCCCACATAAAAACAAAAGATAATGACTCTCTCTCCAATGCTTCCATGTCAGAAAACACAGAGCCATTGGAAATATGGATTGGGTGGTATCCAAATTAGTAGCCTTCTGAAAATCATACCTTATTGGTATTGTATTGGAAATCATACCTGGCGTATTTCAAAATACCCTGGGACATTATAATGCACGTGTCAAACTCATTCCATGGAGGGCCGAGTGTCTGAGGGTTATCACACCACCCTTGTACTTGATTGATGAATTAAGGTCACTAATTAGTAAGGAACTTCCCTCATCTTGTTGTCTAGGTCTGAATTGAAAAAAACACTGCAGACACTTGGCCCTCCGTGGAATGAGTTTGACACCCCTGATCTAATGGGAAGGGACTTTATCTAGATTGAAGAGTTACATGCACTCCCCAAAAGACAATGGGGTAAATGGATGATGATCAACATATCGGTGTTGGCTACAGACTACAAAATATAGAATCTAGTTATCATTTTGACAGAAAAGCTATGGACAGCAAACCATTTCAATACCTTATTATTTTGTAAGGAGGTCCTCAAATTTAATTGATTGACAAATTTTTCATGAAAAAAAAAGACCGTATATATATATATTTTTACACAACTGGGATATGACAATAAAGTCAGACTTATTTCTAAATCATCCCAACTCCATGAAACTTGACTCAACCATGAAGATCATAAAAATGTGCGTGTCTGTGGCAGACTCTGCAAGATACTTTCACACCTCTATCAATAGTGGTTGTGCAGAATTCTAGTGGGTACATGCACATGCTGAAAGTCTCCACAGAAAATTAAGGTTGCATAATTGTGTTACCATCTGGGTATGAACCCAGGTTGTCTGCATGCCATTAGCATTACCTCTTATACAATAGTTAGTGCAGCAGGAACCTAACCCCATGACCCTGGCATTGCCCGCGCGAAAGGCACCTATATCGGTCCGTTAATACAAGGCCCAGTGCACTGCTTTTCAGATTATTTTTTTTTAAAACAAAAAAATGTATTTGAATGTTTACCAGCATTTGTAATTGGAGTCTGATAATTATCGGTACAAAACAGTTATTCTGATAATACTTGAGGAATATAAAAATTACTTGCTTGATATACATTTTCCAGATTCTTGAAATACTTTGCAAATGCAACTTATGTGAAAACATAAATCGTCTATTCATTCCTTTTCCATTTTAGTGGGCACTCTTATCCAGAGCAACTTACAGTAGTGAGTTTACATTTACATACTGGTCCCCCCGTAGAAATCGAACCCACAACCCTAGCATTACAAGCGCCATGCTCTACCAACTGAGCCACATCACATCATCACAAACCTCTTGATGTCTCAATGTACTCAAACACTGTATTGGTCATTGTTTTTCTTCATGGTGATGGAAAGCCTACAGGTACAAACCTAGATGACCAGCCTATATACAATACAGTAATGTTAATTTACATTAAGTGGTTTGTAAGGATGGTAAATTAATACTACACAAAAAGTATTTCATATTTAAGAAAAATATTTTATTTGATGTGGATGTCTTATGTCTTTTCCCATAACTTTGCACCTTTTGATGTACATTTTTTGAGGACAGGATTTTGTTCTTTATGGATTCCATTAGAATGAGAATAGCAGAGAAAGGGACAGAGCAAAAACTCTTACAATTCCAACTATTGAATCCTGCATTAATTAGAAAACTACCTTTTTGGTCAACGCTAAGATGCTTTAAAAAATAAATTAAGTAAAAACTGTCTTGCGCAACCGACATCTATAACGGTCTGCTGACCCAGACGGCATCTCTAGCCGCGTCCTCAAAGCATGCGCAGACCAGCTGGCTGGTGTGTTTACGGACACATTCAATCGCTCCCTATCCCAATCTGTTGTCCCCACATGCTTTAAGATGGCTACCATTGTTCCTGTACCCAAGAAGGCAAACTTAACTAAATGACTGCTGCCTCGTAGCACTCACTTCTGTCATCATGAAGTGCTTTGAGAGACTAGTCAAGGATCATATCACCTCCACCTTACCGGCCACTCCAGACCCACTTCAGTTTGCATACCACCCCAACAGGTCCACAGACGATGCAATCGCCATCACACTGCCCTATCCCATCTGGACAAAGAGAATACCTATGTAAGAATGTTGTTCATTGACTACAGCTCAGAATTCAACACCACAGTACCCTCCAAGCTCATAATCAAGCTGGAGACCCTGGGTCTCGACCACGCCCTGTGCAATTGGGTCCTGGACTTTCTGATGGGCCGCCACCAGGTGGTGAAGGTAGGAAACAACATCTCCACTTCGCTGACCCTCAACACTGGGGCCCCACAAGGGTGCATGCTCAGCCCTCTCTTGTGCTCCTGTTCACCCACGACTGCGTGGACATGCACGCCTCCAACTCAATCATCAAGTTTGCAGACGACACAACAGTAGTGGGCTTGATTACCAACAACGACGAGACAGCCTACAGGGAGGAGGTGAGGGCACTCAGTGTGGTGTCAGGAAAACAACCTCTCACTCAACATCAACAAAACAAAGATGATCGTGGACTTCAGGAAACAGCAGAGGGAGCACCCCCTATCCACATCGAAGGGACAGCAGTGGAGAAGGTGGAAAGTTCTAAGTTCCTTGGCGTACACATCAGACAAACTGAAAAGGTCCACCCACACAGACACTGTGGTGAAGAAGGCGCAACAGTGCCTCTTCAACCTCAGGAGGCTGAAGAAATTTGGCTTGTCACCCAAAACCCTGACAAACTTTTACAGATGCACAATCGCGGGCATCCTGTCGGGCTGTATCACAGCCTGGTACGGCAACTGCCCCGCCCTCAACCGCAAGGCTCTCCAGAGGGTGGTGCTGTCTGCACAATGCATCACCAGGGGCAAACTACCTGCCCTCCATGACACCTACAGCACCCAATGTCACAGGAAGGCCAAAAAGATCATCAAGGGCATCAACCACCCGAGCCACTGCCAGTTCACACCTCTACCATCCAGAAGGCGGGACCAGTACTGGTACATCAAAGCTGGGACCGAGAGACTGAAAAACAGCTCTCGCTCTCTCAATGCCATCAGACTGCTAAACAGCAATCACCAACTCAGAGGCTGCTGCCTACATTGAGACCCAACCACTGGCCACAAATGGATCACTAGTCACTTTATACAACGCACTCTAAATAATGTTTACATATCTTCCATGTATATACTGTATTTTATACCATCTATTGCACCTTGCTTATGCCACTCGGCCATCGCTCATCCATATATTTATATGTACATATTCTCATTCACCCCTTCAGATGTGTGTATTAGGTAGTTGTTGGGGAATTGTTAGATTACTTGTTATATATTATTACTGTCAGAACTAGAAGCACAAGCTTTTCGCTACACTCGCAATTTCATTTTCTAACCATGTCTATGTCACAAATACAATTGAATTTGATTAGTAAAGGCCCAGTGCACTACCTGTGAATAAAATTTAAAAAATAGTATTATTATTATCACCCTCAGCACCCTTACTTTCCGCGGCTAAGGGAGATTACACTTTTAGTAAAACACAACGGCCCAGTGGTGCAGTGGAAGTTATACACTCGGCATAAGCCATATGATGGGTATCAAAGTAGCGTAGTGGAGGTATAAGGCTTATAAATTATGTAGTACAATAGAGAAATCATGCACAAAGTAGCCTACACACATCGCAAAACACATTAAATACTGTATATTCACGAGCGCCACACACATAGCCTAGTTTCAGCAGAATATCATCTGCAGGCAGCAAGAGCGCACAGCACTCAACTGGCTTTGGTAAGGAGCGGCTCACGGAAGAATGACATCGGTAGCCAGTAGGGTAGGAAAGATATCTCCCAGTAAATGCTAACTAAGGCAACAATGGATATGAAAACCAGGTATTGAAAAAGTTTGGTCCGAAGTGTTTGTTAGTAGGCCATTTATGATGCCCAATTGTCATGCGCTGTTTGCATCAGGGACATAGGCATGGGTGGACACAGGCCCACCCAATCAGATTGATGTTGCTTAAGCATTGTTGTGGACTTACATCACCAGTGAAACATAGGATTTCACACACAGGGTGCCTTTCCCACTTCTCCAGGCACCACTACACAGGGCAGATAAAAAGAGAGCAGTCACACACAGCATGATGTTAAAGGATAAGCAGTCCATTCACGCTGACATTATTACGTTTAGCACACAAAGTAAGCGGTGACCTAAAGTTGAAATGCAACAATGCTTCAAGCTATCAGCAGCAGGTTTGCTGCATTAAAAAAACAGTTCCAGTCACCAGATGATCATTTAAAACTGGACTTCCTGTTGGAAGTTAGTCTTCAAAGGGGGGAAGCTAACAAATTAGCAACAACACCTGCTGCAGCCTCCGCAAACTAGCCGACAACAAAAGCTAGCTAGCTAGACCATGGGGGAAAACTACTGCTCGTTATTGTGACCCGTTGGCCCTCGAGAAGGCAGAAGTTTCCATACGTTTTTGTTAAAACTGTCCAAATGTGATAGGTTGATTTCACTGTCACTTTTGCCATAATACAGGTGAATGGCAGATGCCTTCTATACAGCTTCTGATTGGCCTAGCCAATAGTTGACTTATCTAGCTAGATTTACTGTATCTCCCCAGAGACCAGCAAATACAAATGCTGATTGGATCTTTTTTCCCTTTCTTTTCAAAAAAGCAATGAAATCCGAAAATCATTGAAAATAATATTAGAATGATTTTATTAATCTTCTCTGAAGGCTTAGAAGACCCATTCCTCCTCACTGTGTCTGGGTTAATAATAATTTGTAGAGCAGCTCTATTTTCCCTCAGCATGCATTTTTTCACTTCTGAATGGCTAAAGAATCCATATGTTGTTCAGAAATACTGGACATTTTGAACTCTTATTATGGTGGCGATTTGACAGAATTACAATCATGGTCTTGAATTGGACGTTTTTCTGGTCTCGGTCTTGGACCCATTGTTCGGTCTTGAATCGGTCTTGCTTTAGGTGGTCTCGAACACAAGAAACTCAAGAAATAAGTCAATACAATTGTTAGATGCGACCACCCACCTCTAATTTAAAACCAAACATAAATGGATTCAATGTTGTTTTCACTATCCGGGCACACACCTGTCTGTTTCACACCTGATGTGTAATCCATGAGGGGGTTTGATTAATCTCGCCTGGGCAGGCGTGTTTTGCATAGACTAAAAGTTGATTGCATTCAATTTGGAAACGGGCTGCCTCCCGGGGGTGAGCCAGGTGCCCCGCTCGGTCCGATGGTGAAGTCTGCTCCAAACAAAAGTGACATAATTAAGCAACTACTTGGGATCTGTGTTTTCCCATGCAAAAGTGATTTGTTCCGATAATGTTTTATCTGTCTTCCCAATGAAAACTGCCTTGAAAAATGTTACATTTATTTTATGTTAACGCGATGTGTGTTTCTGGATGATGTACTATGCTGCATCTTTGACAACATGGATGAGCAGATTACTGTTAGATTTGAGAAGGGCGCTCCTCCCTCCCCGCTTTCACCCGATGGGCCAAACAGTTCTAAAACTCAAGTTTTGCAATTAAAACAATGATATTTTGGAAAACAATGATATTTTGCTTCCGTGTAGTAGTTCTTTCCACTCACAGCCAGTTATCCTTGTCATTGACAAGCGCCTAACTCAAAAGGAGTCGGTGTTCTGAAAGCTGAGACATTGAGGATTATAACAAAAACCGCTCTGATGTCACACAAGCAAACCACACACCCATGAGTCCAAAATGTGCACTTCACCATTTCCATATTTGAAAATGTAAAATTACAATCATTTTGTCTGACATGTTTGTCTGACAAAGCTTAACACTAAGAATGTATTTTATAATTTAGCTAGCTGTGCTGGCAATAGAATAAGCTTTCACGATACCCACCTGACCCAGATTGTGATTCATAATGAAACGTTTTTGGATTGCAAAAACAGTCATTTTGTTCCAAACAAAAAGCCACAAGCAGGTTTGCTTCAAATTCCTCAAATGGCAAAGCAGGAAGAAGGCTCTTTCCTTGAGTCATAAAACTGCATTGAAATTACTTAGGAACTGTGCAGCTTGGAAAGGTATGTGGCCACCTGGAAACACCAGTTAGACCGCTCACTCAAACCCTTGTAATTGTTTTTTTTATTATCTTGCACCTACTCCAAAATGTAAATGAATATTCTTACATCACTGAATGTATTCAGAGTATTTTCAGATTTAGTTATTGAAAAGTGAAGTAAATGTAAAACGCACCAAAATAAACAGCGTAATGTTTGGATTCTTGTGTCAGGTGAAAATGTTGTGTCCTCACTATTGGTCTGATAATTTCCCAATCATCTCCAAAGTGTTCTTTCACCTGCCGCCTTGGTCATGCATACAGTACATTTTGAAAATATTCAGACCCCTTGACTTTTCACATTTTGTTCATTTACAGCATTATTCTAAAATGGATTAAACTGTTTTTCCACCCCTCATCAATCTACACACAATACTCCATAATGGCAAAGAAAAAACAGAAGCATTCTGTTTCCATTGATGATCCTTAAGATGTTTCTACAACTTGGAGTCCACCTTTAGCAAATTCAATTGATTGGACTTGATTTGGAAAGACACACCGGTCTATATAACATCCCACAGTAGACAGTGCATGTCAGAGCAAAAACCAAGCCATGAGGTCGAAGGAATTGTCCGTAGAGCTCCGAGACAGGATTGTGTCGAGGTACAGATCTGGGGAAGGGTATCCCAAAAAAGATATATATATATAAAGAAAAAAAGTAAAGAAAAGTCTGCAGCATTGAAGGTCCCCAAGAACACAGTCATTCTTAAATGGAAAAAGTTTGGAAACACCAATAATTTTCCTAGAGCTGGCCATCTGGCCAAACTGGGCAAACAGGGGAGAAAGGCCTTGGTCAGGGAGGTGACCAAGAAACCAATGGTCACTCTGACATAGCTCGAGAGTTCCTCTGTGGATATGGAAAAACCTTCCAGAAGGACACATATCTCTGCAGCACTCCACCAATCAGACCTTTATGTTAGAATGGCCAGACGGAAGCCACTCCTCAGTAAAAGGCACATGACAGCCCGCTTGGAGTTTGCCAAAAGGCACCTAAAGGACTCTCAGACCATGAGAAACAAGATTAAAGTGTCAAGTCTGGAAGAATCCTGGGACCATCCCTACGGTGAAGCACAGTGGTGGCAACATCATGCTGTGGGGATGTTTTTCAGCGGCAGGGACACTAGTCAGGACCGAGGGAAAGATGAACGGAGGAAAGTACAGAGAGAGATCATTGATGAAAACCTGCTCCAGAGCACTCAGGACCTCAGACTGGTGTGGAGGTTTACCTTCCAACAGGACAACAACCCTAAGCACACAGCCAAGACAACACAGGAATGGCTTCGGGACAAGCCTCTGAATGTCCTTGAGTGGCCCAGCCAGAGCTCGGACTTGAACATCCCTGGAGAGACCTGGGAATAGCTGTGCAGCGACGCTCCCGACACAACAGGCTTGAGAGGATCTGCAGAGAAGGATGGGAGAAACTTCCCAAATACAGGTGTGCCAAGCTTGTAGCGTCACACCCAAGAAGACTTGAGGCTGTAATCGCTCCAAAGGTGCTTCAACAAAGTACTGAGTAAAGGGTCTGAACACTGAAATGTCACATGTACATACGTTTGACATTTTTGGCAAAATTTCAAAAAAACTGTTTTTGCTTTGTCATTATGGGGTATTGTGTGTAGATAGATGAGTGGGAAAGAAACAATTGAACACATTTTAGAACAAGGTAACATAACAAAATGTGGAATAAGTCAAGGGGTCTGAATACACTAATCTATCTACATATATTGAACAAAAACACAACCTGTTAGTGAGCATTTCTCCTTTGCCAAGATAATGCATTCACCTGACAGGTGTGACCTATCAAGAAGCTGATTAAACAACATGAACATTACACAGGTGCACCTTGTGCTGGGGACAATAAAAGGCCACTAAATGTGCAGTTTTGTCACACAACACAATGCCACAAATGTCAAGTTGAGTGAGCGTGCATTTGGCATGCTGACTGCAGGAATGTCCACCAGACATGTTGCTATTTCTCCACCATAAGCCACCTCCAACATAATTTTAGAGAAATTGACAGTACGTCCAAACGGATTCACAACCACAGACCACGTGTAACCACACCAGCCCAGGACCTCAACATATGGCTTCTTCACCTGTCAGATCGTCTGAGACCAGCCACCCGAAAAGCTGATGAAACTGAGGAATATTTGTGTCTGTAATAAAACCCTTTGAGGGGAAAAACTCATTCTGGTTGTCTGGGCCTGGCACTCAAGTGGGTGGGCCTATGCCCTCCAATTTCTGCACCACCGCACAGTCAAGTGATATCCATACATTAAGTCCTACTGAATTTATTTCAATTGACTGATTTCCTTAAATGAACTGTAACTTAGAAAAATCGCTTATATATATATATATATATTTGTTCTCTATATCACACAAACACAGTACCAGTCAAAAGTATGGACACTTACTCATTCAAGTGTTTTTCTTTATTTTTTACATTGTAGAATGAGTAGGTGGTACTATATAGTAATTTATTTTTCTAAATTATTAAATATTAGATACATTTACCTCAGAATAGTTATGTTAGTGACTTTAAAATGTAGATTAGATAGATAACATTTTTAGCTTAACTCGAGTAGTGGCAGCCAGGAAAAGTGTTACAAATTAGTTTCTGTGAGAAATACAGAAGGGTCAGTTACCCCACGTTACCCTATGCTGCTAGATGGAGATTACAATATCTGTCTAGAAACTGGGCTAGACTCAAGACCGTTCCTCTCACTGGATCCTACAAAGTCTTTCTGCAAAGACAGCTCAACGCAAAATTATTTTAAATGCGGTTCTTAGAACGTCAATTAGATCATACGACACGACGTTGTTTGGTTTTGAAATAATTCTTCAAATGGTCTAGGCTACTATAAAATTATATAAAGTAGGTTATCCCTCAACTAGCCTATAGGCGTGACAGGCCCCGAGCACAATAGTGCGAATGCGATTCTGCATGATTGCTGCGCTGCGTCAACATTTTTAAACACGTGAACCCTCGCAATAGTATATATTGTATGTAGGTCTTTACCTTCTGGCCATATGTCAAAACAAATTAAATGAAGCCGCATCGTCTTTTACCTGGCAATCCAATTTGAATTTCTGTTTGCGTCTTCTCTTGCTCCAATGGCAATATCCCAAACGAGAGAGGCTAAATATATCGTTACAAATCCACCACCAAGGTGACAAGGTCTGGAAATCAAGCAATCGGCCTCACGAGAGAAAGCTACTGAGAAGCGTCAGAAACATATTCGAAATCCATTATGGGCTTTTTGTTGCAAAAGTTTAAAAAGCGGCGAATTGCTTCACAGTCCCTTTGAACGACACCGAAAATGGACGTGAACGCTAGGAAAATAATTACCGGCAATTGGAAGCCCGACATATTCCATTGTGAGCCTCTCTCCCAACAACAAGCACTAGGTGGCGACAAAGTAACACTTCCGTTAGGTTTTCAGAATAAAAGTCCCTTTATCCAAAAACGCATGCAAAGTAATTTTGCAAAGTGTGACTGTCAGTGCCCACAGGCATTTTGTAAAGTGTTATTTTATTTATTTCCTATTAGTTACACCTCATTGGAATCATTGGAACACATCTGTTTTATTTACTTGAAATCTTAAGAACAAAAAATATATTGTCTTAACTAAACACCAGTCCACTCAGCTCACCAAAACCTAATTTTATTAGTATGGAAGTTGCAAATTACCAAGGGGCAACTGCAGATCATGCTGCTTGCTTAGGGAGTGCCACTTCCATCCGATTTGGCTCCTACCCAGCGCAAACTCAGGACCTCTGCCTCGCAAGCACACATGACGGCCCTCCAAGAGCATTCCAACCCATTGCACTGCCAATGCACTGCCCTTCAATAGTGTAAGGGATGACACTTTCAGGATAAAGAGTGAGTTTCATAGATCCCCATCTGCTACATATGCACAAATAGATCAGTAAATATGTAACAGTATTCACAAAATAAAATGAAGACTAATGATAACGTAAATTAACCATTATGATCATTTTTACACTCATCCATATTAGGCTACCAGAAGACTGCTGTTTTTGAAAATATTGTAGCAAATTCAGGGCTAAGCCCAATTCAGGACTCTGCCACTTCTTGATGAGGTCACTAGTTGTTGTACAAAGGTCTCTACATGCTTACTGTCTGCTACTGCCATCCCCATGTTTCTCTCACAAGTCCCTTGGGACACACTTCTTGTTTTAACACCAGCATAGCGAATATGTAGCCCGACCAAGACACAAACCCAGGTTACTGCTACTGTGAGTCCAAAACTTAAATTGTTACACCAAGAGGTTTGAACTTTCTGATGAGATATTAAAACGTTATTTATTATGCGTCCCTTTTGGGAAATGTGTCTTGCATCTCGACAAACAACAGCACAGCATCACCAATAAGTGGGGTGGCAGGTAGCCGAGTGGTTAGATCTTTGGACTTGTAACCAGAAGGTTGCAAGATCGAGTCCCTGGGCTGACAAGGTAAAAATCCGTTGTTCTGCCCCTGAACAAGGCACGTAAACCCACTGTTCCTAGGCCATCATTGAAAATAAGAATTTGTCCTTAACTGACTTGCCTAGTAAAATACATAAATCACAAGCAATAACTACAGCAGACATGTTCATCAATTCAGGTGGGTGGTGAGGTTATTTATACTGGTGGGAATGAATGATTTCTGGGCTCTGGCGGTGTTGTAAAGATGGACTCTGCATCGGCGGTATGAGCTGGTACTCCTGGTACTCCTGGTTGAGTGGGTGTGTCAGATCAGTGGCAATTCTCGCTCCTGCCCTCATTACTCTCTCTATGAACAGCGTTTCCATGTTCTTGAGATTAACTCCTGATGTGTAATTAATCTCTTCATGAAAGACAGTCGTTGTTGTCCCTTTTTGTACATCTGTTTTGTGTTTTGCAGTCCAGGAGAGTTTTGAGTCAATTATAGTTCCAAGATATTTGTGTTGCTCAACTGTTTCTATTTGCTCTGAGTCAATGTGAATGGGCCCGAGATCATCTTTTAAAGTTCTGAAGTTTATTGTCATTTCCTTGTTGTTGTTTTTTCACATACAAATGAGTCTGTTTTCCTTCCACCATTGGGATAAATGTGTTCTTTCTGTCCTGTAGTCATCCTTGGAACCCTAGGTGTGTTCCTAGGTTTGTACAATATGCTTTCTGAATGCTACTAAAGGCTGTGCACACCCAAAAGCCTTGTTTTCACCTTCATTATCTGATCAAGATGATCCAAACAAGTCCTGTCACGTTTACACATGGTAATAAAATGTGTCTGTTATCTGTCTACTGTGTCCACATTGTGACCATATTTCCCTATAATATCTATCTGCAGTCTGCAGTAACTACAAGGAACAGTTCAGTGTTGTAGTAATCAAGACCACATATTGAGTGTCTTGGTCTGGTCTCAGTGTCTGATGCGTTTTTACTCGGTCTTGACTCGGTCTCAGACAATGAGGACTCATAATTTCTTCCAGAGACCAGGCGAGACCAGCAGAGTAAAAAACTCATCATTGCAGTGGTCGCGTTCCACTGCTTAGATGTTGCATGCATCAACCAATGGTTTGTGCCACGTCATTGAATGTGTCATTTACAGACAGATTGCTATAACATATGACGTAAGATCTGGCTACGTCTATCAGTACATTTCCACATAACACAATAATTCCAATAGCCATTCTAGCTTTGCCTTCGTGTGGGAGCTAGCAAGCAGCTGAGGTAGTGCTAGGTATCAACAGCCAATCCAGTAGGGGCTGGAAGCTATAGTGAGCTTCAATTCGTCAATAGCGTCGCGTTATCGTAGAGTATTTGAATAAAGTTCAGCTTTCTCCAACTTTGGTCCTGCTCTGTTCACTCTTTCTCGCATGGCCCAATGGTCCCCCCATCCACTTCGCTTCCCTCCACTGAAAATGAATGGGGCTCTGTTGTTTCATCACCCCCAATGTGTTATGTGGAAATGCACTGTGAGCAGAGGAACGTGACCAGTATCAGCTTCCATTCCAGGCTTCGCCAGGCCAAATATTCACACTCCTTTCATGACACATTAATACCTTATCGCCTATTGAAACATGAGCTTCCTACTGTTCCCAATAGTTACCTTCCGTCCTTTACATTCGTTGAACAACTTGCAAACTTTGTGGCATTCTAATGCCAATGTTTGTCCATGGAGATTGCATGGCGGTGTGCCTGATTTTGTACACCTGTCAGCTGAAATAGCAGAATCCACTAATTTGAAGAGTGTCCACATACTTTTGTATATGTAGCGAATACTGTATCTTCACCAAATCTATGCAAATTGGTATTCTTCCTCAAGACTTGAAAATGTTCAAAGTTATCTCCCTCTATAAATTGGAATTTCATTGGTTTGCTGGTAGGCAAGAGTGGGAGAAATTGTTTGAAAGTTGCACGCTCACTATTAGTAAGGGGAGACTGGGGGAAGCTGTAACATATTTTGTCTTTCTATCTATTATAGACCTGTTTAGGTTAGTGATCATTTGTAGAGTGGCTCTCTATTTGCATTTTTTCCACCTTTCTGAATGTCTTTATTTTTGTACATTTTATTGAACATTTATTTAACTAGGCAAGTCAGTGAAGAACAAATTCTTATTTACAATGACGGCCTACCAAATGGCAAAAGGCCTAAAGAATCCATATGTAAAAATATATATATATC
The DNA here is from genome assembly GCF_034236695.1 of Oncorhynchus nerka. Classification (NCBI taxonomy): domain Eukaryota; kingdom Metazoa; phylum Chordata; class Actinopteri; order Salmoniformes; family Salmonidae; genus Oncorhynchus; species Oncorhynchus nerka. The sequence goes on along the minus strand of NC_088410.1, from coordinate 42,421,078 downwards.
AGTTAAACAAAGCATATTAACTATAATTGTACATTATATATTTAGCATACAAGAAGAAACATGTTTGATTATATGTGTGTGTGTGTGGGGGGGGTTAGGCTACATGGAGGGGATTATTGAGTAGTTTGGTTCATCAGGCTGACCCCCAGTCCTCGCTTGAAGTTATTGAGGCATGATGAGGTTTTGGCAATATGAAGATAAGAATTCCAGAGTATGGTTCCTCTGTATCTGGTAGATAATTTACTTTGTGAGGGGTGGGGAGGGGGAAGGTTATCGCAGTGTTATATAGATGGATTTCAGAATTAACCTGGAAGAATCCATTGAAGGGTTTAGGTAAACTGTCTGAGAGGTATGAGTATTTGTAGATGAAAGTGCATAATTGGTGTACATTAATGTTGTAAACAGACAATATATTGAGTTTCTCAAACAAAGTTGCAGATGGAGCTAAGTAATTAGAGGAGGTGGCTAGTCTTGCAAATGTCTTTGTATGATGAGTAATTTGTGTAGGTAGGAGGCATATGTGCTGGCCAAGACAATATTATAGTAAATGAGATATGGGTAAATTAAGCTATAGTATAGAGTTAGGAAGCAAGCCTGATGAACCAAACCACTAATCTTTCTGATGATAACAGATTTCATTGCTTTGCTACAGACAAATGTAATATGACATTTCCAGGATAACTTTTCATCAATTAGAACTAGTGGGATCTAGTGGATGTGACTTGTTCCATTTCATTCCCACCAATTGAGATTCTGTCTCTTACTCTTACTCGTTTTTAGAATAAAGTATGATTTTTTTTTAACATTTAATGGACAATTGTTTATCTGAAACCATTCAGAGAATTTGGCCATACCTGAGTTGGCTTCATTAATTAGTGAATCAAAATGATTGTGTGATCAAATTAAATTGGTATCATCAGCAAAGAGAAGGGTGAAGTACAGTAGAAGACCCAGCAGCAAGGTCATCAATAACAAAGGTCCAATTATCGAACCCTGTGGCACAGCACAGGATATCTTGGCCCTGGTAGATGCACAGCCGTTTGCATAAACAAATTGTTCTCTAGCATAAACATAACAATATAACAGTAATAATGCAATTTAGAAGGTAGTGTGTCATGATCAACTGTGTCAAATGCTTTGGATAGATTTAAAAAAAAAAAAAAATGTTGTTAAGGGCTGTAAAGATTTTATCCACAAGTTGCAAAAGAGCCAAATCTGTGGAGTAGTTTTTACAAAAAAACATGTTGGTGCTTATTACGAATATGGTGTTGATTTAAATGTTTCAACATTCTCTTATACACACATTTTTCTAGGATTTTAGAAAAACATGGAAGTACAGATATTGGGAGATAGTTTGTAAAAGATCTTGGATCCCAAGATTTATAGAGGGGGATAACTTTGGCAATTTTAACATCTTTTAGGAACAATAACAATTTGCATAAATTTGGAGAATATACTGTATACACTACATATACAAATGTATGTGGACACTCTTTCAAATGAGTGGATTCGGGTATTTCAGCCACACTCGTGCTGACAGGTGTACACAGACACACAGCCATGCAATCTTCATAGACAAACATTTGCATTAGAATAGCCTTACTGAGGAGCTCAGTGACTTTCAACGTGGCACCGTCATAGTGCTCATTGCAACAAGTTAATTAGTCAAATTTCTGCCTCGCTACAGTTGCCCCGATCAACTGTAAGTGCTGTTATTGTGAAGTGGAAACATCTAGAAGCATCAATGGCTCAGTCACGAAGTGGTAGGCTGCACAGGCTCACAGAACTGGGCCGCCATGTGCTGAAGCGTTTAGTGCATAAAAATCACTTGTCCTCGGTTAAAACACTCACTATCGAGTTCCAAACTGTATCTGGAAGCTACGTCAGCACAATAACTGTTCGTCAAGAGCTTCATAAAATGGGTTTCCATGGCAGAACAGCCGCACACAAGCCTAAGATCACCGTGCGCAATACCAAGCGTCGGCTGGAGTTGTGTACAGCTCACCGCCATTGGACTTTGGAACAGTGGAAAGGCGTTCTCTTGAGTGATGAATCACGCTTCAGCATCTGGCAGTCAGACGGACAAATCTAGGTTTGGTGGATGCCAGGAGAACGCTACCTTCTCGAATGCATAGGGTCAACTGAAAGTTTGGTGGAGGAGGAACAATGGTCTGGGGCTGTTTTTCATGGGCTAGGCACCTTAGTTCCAGTGAAGGGGCATCTAAATGTTACAGCATACAGACCCAGACCACATTCTAGATGATTCTGTGCGTCCAACTTTGTGGCAACAGTTTGGGGAAGGCTCCTGTTTCAGCATAACAATGCCCCCATGCACAAAGCCAGGTCCATACAGGAATGGTTTGTCGAGATTGGTGTGGAAGAACTTAACTGGCCTGCACAGAGCCCTGACTTCAACCCCATCAAACACCTTTGGGATGAATTGGAACGCCGACTGCGAGCCAGGCCTAATCGTCCAACATCAGTGCCCGACCTCACTAATGCTCTAGTGGCTGAATGGAAGCAATTCCCGCAGCAATGTTCCAAGATCTAGTGGAAAGCCTTCCGAGAAGAGTGGCATTGCTATCGGGAAATAAAGGCCCAGGATGGTTCTTATGAGGCTTAAGAGGTCAGAGCAAAGAAATCTGATCTGCCTGTCCAGACTGAGGTCAAATATGGAGCACTAGAATTGTGTTAGGATTTAGATCCACATATGGATGTGGTATAAACATGTTTGTTGTTGTTTACACATTAGGGAAAGATCAGATAGGTATCAAATATTCAAAAAACAGTGCCTTCGGAAAGTATTCAGACCCCTTCACCACTAAAATATATTTTTTGATAATTTATCTACACACAATACCCCATAATGACAAAGTGAAAGCAAGTTCTTAGAAATTTTTGTAAAATTATTATTATTAAAACTGTAATACCTTATTTACATACACTACCATTGAAAAGTTTGGGGTCACTGAGAAATGTCCTTGTTTTTGAAAGAAAAGCACATTTTTTGTCCGTTAAAATAACATAAAAATGATCAGAAATACAGTGTAGACATTGTTAATGTTGTAAATGACTATTATAGCTGGAAACAGCAGATTTTTTAAGGAATATCTACATAGGTGTACAGAGGCCTATTATCAGCAACCATCACTCCTGTGTTCTAATGTCACGTTGTGTTTGCTAATCCAAGTTTATCATTTTAAAAGGCTAATTGATCCTTAGAGGAGAAGTACATTACAGTGTCTAGTTTGAGAAACAGATGCCTCACAAGTCCTCAACTGGCAGCTTCATTAAAAAGTACTCTCAAAACACCAGTCTCAACATCAACAGTGAAGAGGCGACTCCGGGATGCTGACCTTCGAGACTGGGAGACTAGTCAGGATCAAGGGAAAGATCAATGGAGCAAAGTACAGAGAGATCCTTGATGAAAACCGGCTCCAGATTGCTCCGGACATCAGACTAGGGCGAAGGTTCAACTTCCAACAGGACAACAACCCTAAGCACACAGCCAAGACAACGCAGGAGTGGCTTCGGGACAAGTCTCTGAATTTCTTTGAGTGGCCCAGCCAAAGCCTGGACTTGATCCCAAATACAGGTGTGACAGCCTTGTAGCGTCATACCCAAAAAACTCGAGGCTGTAATCGCTGACAGAGGGTCTGAATACTTATGTAAATTTGATATTTCCATTTGCAAAATGTTCAAAAAAACACTGTTTTTGCTTCTTCATTATGGGGTATTGTGTGTAGATTGATTAAGGAACAAAATGATGTAATCAATTTTAGAAGAAGGCTGTAACGTAAAAAAAAAAAAAAAAAAAGGTTAAGGGGTCTGAATACTTTCCGAATGTACTGTAATTGGCAAAAGATCGGATTTGGGCTGCCTGTGTTATGCAACTTTAATAACAGAGGAAGTAAGCTCAATTGTTCATGCTTTTATTCACCCTGAAAAAAGACTTTATTATTACACTGATAAGTGATAAACCACCCACTGCCAAGAATTCTACAATTGGTGGAGAGCAATTGTAAATATAAGATTTGCTGCCTGTCAATCTTTAGAACACTTTGCAAAAGACATGTTTTAACATTTTCTTTAGAAAGTCACCTGATCAAATACAGTAGTTTGATAGCCCAAGTACACTACGTATTATTGTTGTGTTTTATTTATTTTACATTGACATAGAAAATTGCAATGAGAAAATCGACATTGAAGTCGTCAGCCTACCCTGGAAGCCTGTGTTTCAGACATATGGAAGTGGATGGCGGTTTATGCTAGTTCTAGGCCCCAAGAAACAAAGAGATCTGCTGTTTAATTTGACAGTTCATCTCAACGGTTGTACAGTCGTCTCAAATAAACCTGTGAACAGGAGGTTGGTGGTACCTTAATTGGGGAGGACGGGCTTGTGGTTGGAGCTCGTGGTTGGCTGGAGCGGAATGGGTGGAATGGTATCAAATATATCAAACACATTGTTTCCATGTGTTTGATGGCATTCCATTTTCTCCATTCCAGCCATTATTATGAGCCGTCCTCCCCTCAGCAGCATCCACTGTGAAGGACCTCGTCGTTACTCTGGACCCTTTTCTCTCTTTTGACAAACATATACAAATTGTTTCAAGAGCAGCATTTTTTCCATCCTCGTAACATTGATAAAAAACATGAAACTTTTGTCAGAAAATGATGCAGAAAGACTAACCATGCTTTTGTCACTTCAAGATTAGAATACCGCAATGCTCTACTCTCCGGTTACCCGGATAAAGCACCAAACAAACTTTAGCTAGTGATAAATACGGTTGATAAAATCTTGACTGGAGCCCAAAAATGTGATCAGATTATTCAACACTGGCTTCCTGTTAAGGCTAGGATCTGATTTCAAGGTTTTACTGCTAACCTACAAAGTATTACATGGACTTGCTCCTACCTATCTCTCCAATTTGGTGCTGCCATACATTGTTTATGATGATGGTCACAAGATGAAGGCCTCCTTATTGTTCCTAGAATTTCTAAGCAAACATCTGGTGGTAGGGCTTTCCCCAATTTTTATGGAATGGTCTGCTGATCCATGTGAGAGACGCAGACTGGGTCTTGACCTTTAAGTCTTTACTGAAGACTAATCTCTTCAGTCGGTCTTATGATTGAGTTTAGTCTTGACTTGGGGTGTGAAGGTGAATGGCAAGGCCCTGGAGTGACAAACCACCCTTGCTGTCTCTGCCTGGCAGGCTCCCCTCTCTCCACTTGGATTCTCTGCCTCTGTCCCTATTACGAGGGCTGAGTCACTGGCTAGCTAATGCTCTCCCATGCCATCCCTAGGAGGGGTGCTTGAGTCACTGACGTGATCTTTCTGTCTGGTTTTGCGCCCTCCCTGTCTCAGTCCCCAGTATCTATGCTGCAATAGTTTTTGTGCCGGGGTGCTAAGGTCAGTCTATCCTATCTGGTGTAATTCTCCTGTCTTATCTGTTGTCCTGTATGATCTTAAGTATGCTCCCTCTAATTCTCCCATCCCTCTCTGTCTCCCCTCCTGGAGGACCTAGGACCATGCCTCAGGATTACCTGGCCTGACGACTCTTGGCTGTCCCCAGTTCACCTTGTCGTGCTGCTGCTCCAGTTTCTGCTGTTCTGCCTGCAGCTATGGAACCCTGACCAGTTCACTGGACGTACTACCTTGACCTGCTGTTTTGACCCTCTTTCTCCCTCTCTACCGTACCTTCTGTCTCAAGCTCTGAATGCTCGGCTATGAAAAGCCAACTGACATTTACTTCTGAGGTGCTGACCCTCTATAATCACTATGATTATTATTTGACCCTGCTGGTCATCTATGAATGTTTGAACATCTTGAAGAACGATAGGTTTCTTCCTAGGTTCCTGCCTTTCTAGTGAGTATTTCCAAGCCACAGGGCTTCTACATCTGCATTGCTTGCTCTTTGGGTTTTTAGGCTGGGTTTCTGTATGATGATGTAAAAAGGCTTTATAAATACATTTGATTGATTGGTCTAGGGCTACTTAAGACAGAGCTTTTCAAAACCAAAGTGTAGATATAATCCTATTTTTTTGGCAATTATCTTTGTTCTTTATGCAGGTAATATGATTTTTGTGATGTCTTTTCGAAGTCTAGAATATTTCCTGCTGTTCACAGGCGACTGGTCATTTCAAGTAATAACATATACCAATTGATTCTTGAAGAATGTCTTAGGCAATATTAGTCCATTGTTTTTAGTCATATATACTGAACAAAAATACAAATGCAATGTGCAACAATTTCAACGATTTTACTGAGTTACAGTCAACTGAAATCAGTCAATTGAAATAAATTCATTAGGCCCTAATCTATGGATTTTACAACTGGGCAGGAGCGCAGCCATGGGTGGGCCTGGGAGGACATAGACCCAGCCACTTGGGAGCCAGGCCCAGCCAATCAGAATGAGTTTATCCCCACAAAAGGCCTTTATTACATATAGAAATACTCCTGTTTTATCAGCTGTCCGAGTGGCTGGTCTCAGACGATCCCTCAGGTGAAGAGGCCAGATGTGGAGGTCTTTAGCTGGTGTGGTTACACATAGTTGTCAGGCCAGTTGGATGTACTGCAAAATTCTCTAAAACAACATTGGAGATATGTATGGTAGGGAAATGAACATTAAATTATCTGGCACCAGCTCTTGTGGACATTCCTGCAGTCAGCATGCCAATTGCACACTCCCTCAGATCTGTGGCATTGTGCTGTGTGATAAAACAGCACCTTTCGGTGTTCTTTTATTGGCCCCAGCACAAAGTGCACCTGTGTAATGATCATGCTGTTTAACAAAAGGGTGCACAAAACGAGTTAAATCTTTTTTTTGTGCATTGAAAAATTCAAAGATATTTTATGTCAGCTCAAGAAACATGGGACCAACACTTTACATGTTGTCTTATTTTTGTTCAGTGTAAGTGTTTGTAAACAATGTAGTTTAAATAAAATTAAAACCACCATGCCAATCTCAAACTATGAATCCTTGCATCCAGCTCTCTGTGAATTTGAGAATGGCTACATTTCCCCAGCCCCATCCCTCAACTTACCAAACAAAGTGGCAGGGGCAGGCTGTTGAAATGGCAGGTTGTGGCATTAAATTAATTAACCTTTAACTTCATTTGTGATTTCTGACATAAAGGAATATGATGCATTGATCATTTAAAAAACATTTTTTAAGTCAAGCTTGATTTAAAACATCCGATAACCCCTTTCGTTCTAGAAGTTTAAAACAAATTGAAGTCACATCGATGAACTTTTACTTAATACAATAACTCCTTGAAACTTTGAGAAGGGCCTTTTATTCAATCATATATCCAAATAAGGAACATAGGTACATATAAGACCACAAAAAAAACAAGAAACCCCATTTCCAGAGTTATGAACCTCATTTTTAAGCCAAAGAATTACTCTGTCCTAAAATGATATTAGTTGTGAGAACCACTCACTAACCAGGTTGCCAGCCAACCTTTTTACGTGAGTAAAGTACGTTGGATAAAAAATGTTTTTTTTTGTCACAGTCCTGATGGAAACAGCAAATAAGAGTTGGTAAACTTTCCAAATGTCAACAAAACACAAAAGGCTAGACAAGGTGGGAACTTTGTGTTTCTGGAAGATTAATTACATGAGAAATGGCAGTGGAAACACCTTCATACTTTAAATGTTGATATAATAACAATCATAGCAAAGTAAACTTGGAGTCATGTGATGGTAACATCTCTAGTTGGAAAATGCACGATTCGTTTGAGAATATTTGCATGAAAAACTGTCACCAATTAGATAACCTAGCTACTGTGATAAAGAGAAACTTAATTTAATTTGTGACATTTCATCCAACATAAGGGACAGTACACTGACTTACAAATTTCAAAAAGTAAAATCTACTCTAGAAAAAAATGTCAGAAATGCATTGAGAACAGGAGAATTCTGGGATATAGCCAATAACGGTGACAATCTTTAAATGTGTCCACTATTTGGGGAAAACAAAAATAATCAGACACTTTGAATCTGGGGCACATGGCATAGTTAAATCGGTTGCCTTAATGGTCACCAAGTTATCAGGAGTACACTTAGCATAAGACTCAATATTATATGGTGCTGTAATAGGCACTAGGCAGTCATTGCTTCTTGCCCTTGCTGGGTTTGGCCAATAGGGCAGGATCGATGTCCTCTGTAGAAAGCCCTACGGTGGAGAAAAGGCGAGCAGCGCGCTCGGACAGGGTTCCCCCACACTTCATCCCCCGTGCAATCAGTTCTGCCTTTAGCCTGTCCAACCCCAAAGTCTCCAACTCCTTGTCTGAGTGCACTGCCTGGAGGTCTAAGGGCCCATCTTCACACTGCATACCAGGGAAGAAACACACATGAGTTCATCTTTAAAAGTAACTGTTCATTACACTGTTCTATTTTGCATGACTGCAGTTGGTCTTTAAACATATTTGGTCACCCCAACATCTCATTTGCATTATGCTCACAAGGAAAGCTGCTTAATTTCTGGAATGACCCAGAACAACGAAGGAGCATGTATGGGTGGATAATGAAAATGGAAAACATTAAATAATGAACTAACAAGGCCCAAGAGGACAAATCTTGAGTGGAACATAAAAAAAACTCACAGCGGCTTGGTTGACGCTACTCTGAGCTACGCTTAGATTGTCGGTCTTTGGGAATGTTTCTTCTGTGGGGACCTCCTCCTTCTGCTCCCCACTACCACTGGTAGCAAAAGCTGCTGCCTCTGCTTGAGATTGTGTCTGCACCTCGGCTGGGCTCTCTGGAGAGCTGGGTCCTGAGATGGAGTTGCTGCTTGCCCTAGGAGCTTCCGGAGTTGCTGTTTGTTCCGCTCTGCTCTGAGAGGCTGATGTGTGAGCTGACGTTGCTCCCGTTACGGGACAATCGGGTACCCCTGAACCGGAAGCAGATGTGGAGGGAGAGTTCCCGCTGTCGCTTGAATCATCGTCATCCTCAGAGCTGTCGAGGTCATCCAGGCCACCAACACCCGTCCTGTAATATCCAAAACATTTCACTATCAGTTTTGTCCCCATGACATTTAAGAGGCTTTAAAGATTATTATTATTTATTTTATTTACAAAAAAATTTAAACCAAGGTGACGAAGCTCATTCACCAAAAGCATTTCTTCTTGCTTTTCCCTTGGCCTTTGTTTGGAGGTGACTTTTTGCGTTTCGGTGCCTCGTCTACTTTCACTAGTCCGCTGGAAGAGGCTTGCATTCCTAAAAAACAGACTGTTAGACTCACCCTTGAATTAGTTCTATGGAACAAACAGCTCTTTACATTGTAATCATTTTCCACAGCACAGATCATTAAGAAATGTATATACAGCACCAGTCAAAAGTTTGAATACACCTACTCATTCAAGGGTTTTAATTGAGTTGGACTATTTTCTTCATGGTAGAATAATAGTGAAGACAACAAAACAATGAAATAACATATGGAATCATGTAGTAACCAAAAAAGTGTTATCAAATATATTTTGACTTGTCCATTTGAGATTCTTCAAATAGCCACCCTTTGCCTTAATGACAGCTTTACAAAAGCTTGGCATTCTCTCAACCAGCTTCACCTGGAATGTTTTTCCAACAATCTTGAAGGAGTTTCCACATGTGCCGAGTATTTGTTGGCTGCTTTTCCTTCACTCTGCAGTCCAATTCATCCCAAACCATCTCAGTTGGGTTGAGGTCAGGTAATTGTGGAGGCTAGGTCATCTGATGCAACACTTCATCACTTTCCTTCTTGGTAAAATAGCACTTACGCAGCCTGGAGGTGTGTTGGGTCATTGTCCTGTTGAAAAACAAACCAGGTGGGATGGCGTATCGCTGCAGAAGGCTGTGGTAGCCATGCTGGTTAAGCGTGCCTTGAATTCTAAATAAATCACTGACAGTGTCACCAGTAAAGCACCCCCAAGCCATAACACCTCCTGCTCCATGCTTTACAGTGGGAAATACACATACAGAGATCACCCGTTCACCGACACTGCGTCTCACAAAGACACGGCCTTGGAACCAAAAATCTCCAATTTGGACTCATCAGACCGGTCTAATGTCCATTGCTCGCATTTCTTTGCCCAAGCAAGTCTCTTCTTATTATTGGTGTCCTTTAGTGTCGGTTTCATGAAGGCCTATTTCAGTCTCCTCTGAACAGTTGACGTTGAGATGGGTCTGTTACTCGAATTCTGTGAAGCATTTATTTGGGCTGGAATTTCTGAGGCTGGTAACTCTAATGAACTTATCCTCTGCAGCAGAGGCAACTCTAGGTCTTCCATTCCTGCGGTCCTCATGAAAGCCAGTTTCATGATAGCGCTTGATGGTTTTTGTGACTGCATTTGAAGAAACCTTCTAAGTTCTTGAAATGTTCCATAATGATTGACCTTCATGTCTTAGAAGTGACTGAGGGACTATCATTTCTCTTTGCTTATTTGAGCTGTTCTTGACATTTTTATTTTAACTAGGCAAGTCAGTTAAGAACTAATTCTTATTTACAATGACGGCCTACACCGTCTAAACCCGGACGAGGCTGGGAAAATTGTGTGCAGCCCTATGGAACTCCCAATCAGTCGGTTGTGATAGAGCCTAGAGTCGAACCAGTGTCTGTAGTGACGCCTCTAGCATTGAGATGCAGCACCTTAGATAGCTGCGCCACCCAGGAGCCATAATATGGACTTGGTCTTTTACCAAATAGGTCTAGGCGCTGCATCTCAGTGCTAGAGGCGTCACTAGATACACTCTGGTTCGACTCTGTAAAGCACCCTCTACCTTGTCACAATTACAACTGATTGGCTCAAATGCATTAAGGAAAGAAATTCCACAAATTAACTTTTAACAAGGCACACCTTAATTGAAATGCATTCCAGGTGACTACCTCATGAAGTTGGTTGACAGAATGTCAAGAGCGTGCAAAGCTGTCAAGGCAGAGAGGGGCTACTTTGAAGAATCTAACATCTAAAACATATTTTGATTTGTTTAACAGTTTTTCAATTACTACATGATCACATATGTTATTTCATAGCTTTGATGTCTTCACTATTATTACAATGTAGAAAATAGTAAAAATAAAGAAAAATCCTTGAATGAGTAGGTGTTCAAAAACTTGTGCCCAGTAGTGCATATATAAACATATCTCCATAAAAATTACACCAGGGACTCTGCACTGTTTGGCCCTGTGCAGCTTCCGTGTGTCTCAGAGGAGTTGGGTGAAAAACAAACATTACCATTCTTACAAATGGACAATAAACATACTATTCTACCATTTCATTCTAAATATCCATTTGAAATCCGTGCCTTTTAAAACAGAGTCCTCCAGGCGTTCTGAGAGATCGTGGCACTGCTTCTCGTACTCTGGGTCTGTAAAGTGATGCTTGGGCTCGGCCAGCTTCCTCTGCAGTCTCTCCAGACGCCTTTGCTCTTTTTCTGCCTCGCGGTCTGCCTGCTTCTTAAGCCACTCTGCCATCCTGAAGACACACACAATATGACTACATTTTCATTACCTATTTATTCATCCCATTGTACCAAAAGTGCAAACTGACGATCAAATCCAACAGGTGAGCTTCATCAAAAACCCCTATTTAGAAAAATAATTCAAATACCAGATAACATTGAGTCTGTGGGTGACCATCTTACTCTTTCTCATGGTTGACATCTCTTAGTCTCCTTCCGCTTAAGTCTCTGCACGCTTCGCGGTTTGTGGTCTTCTCAATTTGTGCCCCAAGAGCCCTAAGCATAGACCCAAAGCCTGCCAGTTACAAATAATGGAACAGTTAGTTCTTCATTTACTCACTTATTCAGAATAATGTAAGCAACATTTCACACCTGTCCACTAACTTTAGGCTTAACAGTAAATTATAATTTTCTTAAGTAGCTAACTAGAAGTTCTAGTAATGAACCTGTTACTGTAAGTCTAAGGGACTAGCAGACTTTAATAACTACTTAGTTACCTCCTTTCCCTCCACAGAGACGAGGCTCCAGTCGATACACCGCTCCAGCCTGCAATTTATCATCAAGCTCTGATAGTCGTCCATTATTCTTGACATAGAGATCCGATGATGGGATTCCCTGAAAAGTATAGAAGAAACATTAGGCAAGTAGCTAGCTAGTAGGGATGTAATGATTGAACAACAAACATTTGAACCGGAGACCGATGTGAAATATATGAGTGCGGTTGGTCTTCAGGACTTCAAACCGATCCAAATGTAGCGTAGGCCAGGAAATCGATTCAAACGTTACAAATCACAAGTTCCATTTTTTGTTGTTGCTCAAATTACTTTCTACCTTTGGAAAATAACTAATCTTTGGTAACAACTGCCTTCTCTCCTTCAGTGTAGAACTAAGCATTTCATTGTGTTGACAGTCATTAAGCTACAACCCCAGGCAATATCAGTAGCTGTAAATAAGAATATGTTCTTAACTGACTTGCCTAGTTGAAAAAAATAATAATAAAGTATTCAGACCCCTTGACTTTCTCCACATTTTGTTACATTACTGACTTATTCTAAAATGTATTTTTATTTTTTATTCCCCTCTATCTACACAAAATACTGCATTATGACAAAGCAAAAACTGGATTTTAGAAATGTTTGCTAATTTATAAAAGAATAAACACTAAAATATCACATTTACATAAGTTTCAGGCCCTTTACTTTGTTGAAGCACCTTTGGCAGTAATTACAGACTCTAGTCTTCTTGGCTATGACTTCTTTAGCTACCCGCATGGTTGAAGCTGTGTGGTTGAAGCAGGAGAAGAGAAGCTCACTCAAGTGTGTCAATACAATTTGATGAGACGGGGGTGAAATCCAAATTCATGCCATTTATTCATTGGCTATGTCATAGCTATTTTTAGAGATAAGTATTGATCCATCACTATCTCTAACACTTTAAATCTGATGGTGATTTCAGCTGAAAAGTCAGGTGTGCACTGTCGAAAGCGGTGTGCAACATCCCAAGTTGTCCGAAAATACAAAAATGGTGGTGGAAGATGTAAAGACAGTACACATATTTTTCCTGTTCTATTTCTGGCAGCTTGCCATTATAGAAAGCAAATTAGGAAAATGATGCCTTTGCAGCCTGAATTGAAGATGCTTTATGTACGAGCCGGTCCACGGGGTACACGAGGGTAGTACCAGGAACGCACATCAATCCTAGATGATTGTGCAGATCTAGCGCCCACTATCGACTGCCTAGGCTATATAAAACATAATCTCATTAAGATTATGGATATACTGAGAAGATGCATGTCTCTCCGCCCAAATAATGGGAATCGTGGTCCTCAAAGAGGCACGGGGGGCTGTCTAGCTCCAGCCTATCCTTCATCTGAATTGTTGGATAAATCTCATTATTATACTCCTTTTTTAGATATTAAAATGAGGGTTGTGACATCAATCGCCTGTAGTCAATGGAGAGAGATGCTATGCTACTAGCTTCAATACATGAATATGAATAGCAATTTAGAGACAACTCCAACAGTGTTTTATCTCAAAGTTGATGGGATGCCACGTGTCCGACTTATATAAATCAGTACACTCTTAATTTGTGCTTTACGAAACTATTTTATCAAATAACATCACATACCAAATAAGCCCCCCCCCAAAAAAAAAAAATGTTGACCAAATTCAACACTCTCATTGACCTCCATAGAAAAACGACTTTCTTAATTGGTAAAAACACAAAAACCACCACCTGCTGGAGGGAGACAGATTTTCCGCTGAGATGGGCCTCTCTGCCTTTGTGCAAAGAAAGGAAGTGAAGTCTCCTCCCTTACAAACTCTTGGCTAAACCCATCTCTTCCGCTAATGTCACCCATGTTTACCATGGCCCCCAAAAACATTTGTGTTTTCAAGAATTTTTACAATAGAGCCTATTTTGACTTTGTGGCTGTGGATTCTAGTGGACATCAGTTTAACCCACCGCCTTCGCCCAATCCTGAGTCATCCAAATAATCACAGACGAAAATCCAAAACCAGGAAAAACTGCTACTCTTTATTAAAAATGCTTTGTCAATGTACAAATACAATAAGGCATAACATATATTCCTTTACCAAGACAGCTTGTTACAAATGAACGTTCCTTTCCTAGATAGTCTAAATTAAAATGGCCTTCGTGGCTTTTCTTTAAGCTGGATAAATGCACCTGGATAAACTTTATATTTTAGTTAAATATATGCGACCAAATAGAGACATCTCTTTGCATCCATCTGTTAAATCTGGCCTTGCATTCATCCAAATTATTCCAGACACTGAAAGTCTCACTTATCTTGACATCTTTGGTAATATGTATACCTAGATATTTGTCTGTGGATTTAATTGGAATATCATGAGCCACCACAAGGTGATAGTCATGCAAGAGCCATTAAATCACACTTCCTTAATTGAAGGTGTAAAACGTATGCTTTGGGAAATTGTTTTATGGTTCGGAGAGCTTTTGGAAACTGGACAATATTTCTCAAAAACAAACTGCCGGCTGATTTATGAAAATCTGGTCATCAAAAACACTCAGCTATTCAATATCAGAATTCTTGATAAGAATTGACTGAATTTCTGCAGACATAAGAAAGAGTGATGGTGAAATAGAGCAGCCTTGTTGAATTCCACGACTTATGTCAAATCGTGGAGAAGTCCCTAGTGTTAAGGACACTGAGCTATTAGTGTTTTGATAAAAGGATCTAATCATGTTCCTGAACTTTCCTCCAAAACCATAAAGCTCCAAAGGACAGAAAATAAGGGTGTTCAACCATGTCAAATGTTTTAAAAAAGAAAATCAAGAAAAAGAGTAAATCCATAATTTATCAGAAAAGAGCAAGTCTTGGACCGAGCGTGTTGTTCTAATGGGGCTTTGACAGATTCTTGCTGTTTCATCTGTACACAAGAGATTAACAAAAAATAAAAAACTGAACCAGCACTTGCACCCCCCCCCCTTCTAGCTCTGACTCTAATGATGGCTACTTTGAGGAAAATGTCCATTTATATGCATGTGATATGTGGTTGTCGCCCATTGCTATTTTAGGATTAAAGCACTAATTGTAAATAACTAAATTACAGCATCTGCTAAATCAGGGGTTCTCAAAAGTTTTCCAATTGGGGCCCCCACTTCCAGCATTGGGTAACATCCCGCGCCCCCCACGTCTATTTCTATCAGCAAAAGCACAGTCCATGACACAAACCGTTCACACCCCTCTTGTTGGTGGAAATTATTTTGCAGGGTTAAAACTTTTTTCCTTCAATTCTACAAATTGTCATGTGGCGCACAAAAACAAAGTGCAGTTTTAAAGCTACTTTTTGTTTTGCAATTCTATACAATTTGCTGTCTAATGTGTATTCATGTAATATTTGAGTGACTAAAAAATTACAACAATATCTATGGGCAAAAAAAACTACATTAAAAACACTGCTGACACAGGCTAGTTGATCAATGACAAACATGACAAGAGGAACTGATGGTGCACTACTCAATTTCGAAATTGCACATTCTACTATTACAACGTTCAAGAGTACGTTTAAACCGGACGGAGTTCTTTATAAACCCACCAAAAAGTTTGGGAACCATGTGCTAAATGACTAAAAAAAAAGAAAAATGTTTCGTTATTGAATCGCATCGGAGCCCATCGAACGTTAAATGCGTATCGAATCGTCTTGAAAGGAAAATAGGCACATCCCTACTAGTATTAGTAATGCCAGTACTAGCTAGGTAGTTGTAAAAAAAAACTACAGTGCAGAAAAAACTACGTATGTTCAAACCCTGGTTGGCAAAGTTTGTTGAACTAGATAGCTAGCTTCCGCTAATACCGCGTTAGTTATCAAGCTACTAGTAGCTAGCTTGTTGGATGTAGAACCTATGAAGTAATATTTCAGTTGAATTGATAACACGACCATTTTGATACTAACCTTTTCTTTCGTAAAAATATCAACTAGATCACGAACAGATGCTCCAGTAGGAAAAGAAGCGTTGCAAAAATGAAGAAGTGGACCAGAAAGAAACAACTCCATGATGTTGCCAAAGAGAGAACAGAAATAAGCAAGGATACTTTGTCGAGCTAATACCGGATATTTACGCTGACGTCAAAATGTTTCATGCCACGGAAGCCGGAGAGCTTTTAAAAAAAAAGTAACGTGACGATGTAGCGTTTTTTAAGGGTTTTGTTTTTTATACTAATTTTGCCACCACAAATGTAATGAGTTTATTATTTTTATTGGATTGTTGTGGTATTCCTTCCTTTTTTATTTAAATGTCACACAAATAAAACACCCACCGTCCTTTGCGGCACACACAACAAGATGGCAGCTTTGTGCAAGGTCGTGGCAGGTCTGAGGACTGGGACATGTGTATTTCCAAAACAAGCAATTGTTATTTGCAAGTCCTTATTCAGCACAGATAGCGGGGAGACATCGGAAGGAAAAGCGGTGGAAGAAACGCAAAAACCAGCAGCCGACAAGGTGAAAAGTGGCTTCGCTGCAGCATATGAACAACACACAGACCTTCAGCAGAGGCAAAATCAGACGGGAACTACTGTCAGACTTGGGTCGACAAGAAATGAAAAATCATTTGCGTCATTGCTACGAAATTCTCCTCTCATGCAGATGGGACCAGCAAATGACAGAATGGTAATCGGGAAGATCTTTCACATAATCAAAGACGATTTATACATTGACTTTGGTGCCAAGTTCCATTGTGTATGTAAACGACCGACAGTGGATGGAGAGAAGTACCAGAGGGGGAGCAGGGTACGTCTGCGTCTTGAGGACCTCGAGCTCACATCTCGCTTCCTGGGTGCGAACACCGACACAACACTACTAGAAGCAGATGCCTTTCTTCTTGGACTGATCGAGAGCAAGGACGGAAAGACCAAAGAGTAGAACAGCATTGATTCCTCCGACCAATAGACCTGCCCCAGCAGAGGACAGTTTTTCTTGTTGATGTCACTATTCCCACATTATTGGCATTTGTCACTGAGAGCTTGAACAATAAATGTATCCAAATGTAATGTTTGTTTCATCTTGAGAAATCTGCTACATCCATGTTAAATGGTCATTTAATTTACCCTGGAAGAGTCATTAAATGCCTCATGCTTAGTAACAGTCATGTATAATCATAACCCAAAATAAGTTTGTAGCTTTCAAATGTTTAATCAAGATCTCATGGACTGTTAATCCTTGCATGTCAATGTTTGAATATGAAAGTGGTTACATATCTACCTCTCAGCAACTCAAGTGTTGGGGTAGCACTTGATCATGACTCTTAAATTTCATTACACTATGTCATTGGACAAAGGTGTCTTCTGTAGGGGAGAGTTCTTTAAAGATCCCAGACGCTCGGTCTGACCATTAACATTGCTTGCGGTACGGTTTTGGAAGCAAAAGGACCTTATATTTCATATCAATGATAAATAATAATTAGTATCAAAAGGTTACATTCATACACACCTTGAATGCATTGGGGATTATAACTATGCAAGTTGCGTAAATTCGAATCTGGAATCAGGATAAATATGACTATGAGTCACCGATTGTATACTATGTATTTTTTTATTACTAAGCAATAAATGGCAAATGCTTAGTTAATGTAATACTGTAATACCTCACAGGGCAGAACAGGGAACTGACAGGATGTATGTAAACAGTGTTCTTATACTCTGATGGACATAGTTCCAACCCGTCTGTTTGCCTATCACAGTAGAGGCTGAGCGTGGTTTAGACTTGCTCAGCCTATCGCAGGCGCTCAGGCGGGTCCCCGCCTCTTGGCGCTTCTTGGAGTCCTCCCTCCGTCGATGTATAGATTCTTACTGTTCTGGTATCGCAGCCTTGTTATAACAGTTGCTCAGTTCCTGCTATTGTGTTGTTCAGTATTTTTCCATCTCAGTTAAACCTCGTGATGACCACCCCTCCCTATGCCTGCTTAACCACAACTTTGTAAGATACAGCAAGTCACACCATGTGCTCAATATGGTTACATACAAACACAAGGACAAAGCATCTGCTGGGCTGTTATCTACAGTTTTGCAACATGCAGGTCACACCATGTTACTCAGTTCTTGTCACACACACAAACAGGCAAGTAGATGTAGCAAGCAGTTGTTTAATCTCATGATGATGCTCAAGTGCACAAATGCAGATACTTCACACAACCAACATCAGATAATATTTAATCATATATATAGGGTAATGGCTATAATGTAAAATACAGAATCCCACACCATGTTCTCAATCATTTTTAGAAAATGAATAACTCAAAAGTTATATAAGTCAGTTTTATTCAGTGACATTCTTCGCATAATTAAAATGTGCAGTTCAGCATACTTTTTGTGCAGTTACTTTTTACCTTGTCACATTTTGAGGAGTCCCTTTCCTACGTTTTGTGTTTTAGTTGAAAGTACCCTCACCAATTTTAGACTAAAATTGCCATCTTGAGAAAAAGATTAGTTATATTTCTGTCTTTAACTGATGTAGTTTACTGTACTGAGGTATCCTAAAGACGAAGGCATCAGTACAATTTACAGTTCATTAGCAGCCTATAGCTCTACTTACTTTCTATAATCCAAGATCCTGTGAAAGGTAGTCAAAAATACATAATGTCAGAGTACGATGTCATCATCTCTTATGACAGACTAACATCTGAATTTGATGGTTAAACAAAGAGAGGAAAACCTAAGAGGTTTGAAATGGAACTTTAAAAATACAGGCACAACGGTATGCCCTGAACACTTTGCCATTGTATAATGCGTGCAGTGATTTATAGGCAGCGACTCCCTTAGTAGAGCATTTCATTTTGATCACGTGTAATTGACCAGGTTAAATGCAACTCCCAAGTTATTGACCAGAGACAGCAAGGTATTTGTAGTGGTGATTAAAACGTAGTGAGTAGTAGATTATTTGAGATTGTTTGAGATGATGCAAGCCTTAGTTGGGTGCACTGAGATGCTTTGGAGGCTCTTTGAGGCTATGGTTGTCCTCTACTATGGGTGTGTATGTGTCCTCTTCTACAGCATACTAGATCACCATACACTTCAACCACACATGGTCATATACAGCCACTGTGAGAGACAAAGACATAGTTGATAAGGTTATGTTTCCATAGTGAACCAGTGATTAAAAGACACAAAGCATTGAAATGAAAATGGTCTCACCTCTGTGATATTAATTTCAGCAGTTCCAGCACCTTCTCTATCCAACGCCTGGAAGGCCTCTGTGAAAATTAGGGAAATATATATATATATTTAATTGTGCTTTAACACTATCTGTAATTAAGGCCATGAACTTTTCTTGACCATCTGACCAATGACATCTTTAACCTGTATTTCGATTCAAGGCACCACTGCAGGCTCCCCCCGCCCCTTCCCCCCAGTCTCACCAGTTAAATCTCACATTAGGACCTAATTATTAACAACTTTAAAGTAGAAGACAGGAGTTTGTTCACAACGAACAAGACTGTTAAACATCTCTTTGGAAGTATTTCCCTGCTTGCTGTTGTCAAATGAAAAATAACCATTGTTGAACAATTTTTTGTTATGGTGGGTAGCAGAAGTAATATAAATGACCCAGTTAAAGAAGAGTGCATGGACAATTCACATGCATAGAAGCTTAAATAGAAGCTTAAAGGGATACATTGGGATTTTGGAAGAGGCCATTTATCTACTTCCCCAGAGTTGGATGAATTTGTGGATACAATTTTTAAGTCTCTGTGTCCAGTATGAAGGAAGGTAGAGGTAGTTTTGTTAGCCAATACTAACTAGCGTTATCACAAAGACTAAGTCTATGGGTACTTGCTAGCATTCTCATTGTCAAAATCCTGAAGTATCCCTTTAATGTGTGATAAGTAGAATATTAATGGAAATGATTAAGGTATGAAGATGTGATGAATGACTGTAAGCTTCAGAGGACATAACATCAATGTCTTGGTGCTGGAGGACAGAACTAACAGTACAGACAGAAGTCAAGAATATCTCCTGGTCCTAGTTATGAAATGATCATGTGAATTCAATCACAAAATCACAGTCCAGAAACAATCACTGGCCTAGCCCTCACACCCCTTTGCAGATGTAGAAGAATCAGATATGTATGCAAAATGGTGATAATGGCTCCACTAACCATTCCAATCAGGCATAGGGGAGCATACATATATCCAAAACCTTCAGGGCTAAAATGTTCTATATCTGGAGCTCCGCCCCATAGTGGAGCTCTGTTTCTATTGGTTTACCGGCGCCTCAGTCAGTGCATCTCAGACCTGTGTTGCGTTCAGGAAGGGTTGGAACCACAACGCTGTTTTTATTTTATTGGTTTTACCTTTACTTAACTTGGCAAGTCAGTTATGAACAGATTCTTATTTTCAATAAAGGAACAGCGGGTTAACTGCCTTGTTCAGGGGCAGAACGACAGATTTTTTACCTTGCCAATGCTCTAACCACTAGGCTACCTCCCGACAAAATGTTGGCGCCCCCGTTTCTCACAGGAGGCGCCAATATTTCCTCCCCCTTTCGAGGGGGGCCCACCCTGGCCTGTCCCACCACTTCAGTGTCGAGGGACATCGGCAGCTTTCGCCATAGAGGAATACAGGTCCTTCCTAATGTCTACACCACAGCTTCTCGCTCTCCCACTCTCAGAACTTTACTCGGAGTGGCAGTGAAGCTCAAAATCAAATCAAATCAAATGTTATTTGTCACATACACATGGTTAGCAGATGTTAATGGGAGTGTAGCGAAATGCTTGTGCTTCTAGTTCCGACAATGCAGTAATAACCAACAAGTAATCTAACTAACAATTCCAAAACTACTGTCTTATACACACAAGTGTAAGGGGATAAAGAATATGTACATAAAGATATATGAATGAGTGATGGTACAGAGCGGCATAGGCAGAATAGAACATAGAACAGGGCTCCGGGCAGCCGAGCGGAAATGGAGGAAAACTCGCCTCCCTGCGGACCTGGCATCCTTTCACTCCCTCCTCTCTACATTTTCCTCTTCTGTCTCTGCTGCTAAAGCCACTTTCTACCACTCTAAATTCCAAGCATCTGCCTCTAACCCTAGGAAGCTCTTTGCCACCTTCTCCTCCCTCCTGAATCCTCCTCCCCCCCCCCCTCCTCCCTCTCTGCAGATGACTTCGTCAACCATTTTGAAAAGAAGGTCGACGACATCCGATCCTCGTTTGCTAAGTCAAACGACACCGCTGGTTCTGCTCACACTGCCCTACCCTGTGCTCTGACCTCTTTCTCCCCTCTCTCTCCAGATGAAATCTCGCGTCTTGTGACGGCCGGCCGCCCAACAACCTGCCCGCTTGACCCTATTCCTCCTCTCTTCTCCAGACCATTTCCGGAGACCTTCTGCCTTACCTCACCTCGCTCATCAACTCATCCCTGACCGCTGGCTACGTCCCTTCTGTCTTCAAGAGAGCGAGAGTTGCACCCCTTCTGAAAAAACCTACACTCGATCCCTCCGATGTCAACAACTACAGACCAGTATCCCTTCTTTCTTTTCTCTCCAAAACTCTCGAACGTGCCGTCCTTGGCCAGCTCTCCCGCTATCTCTCTCAGAATGACCTTCTTGATCCAAATCAGTCAGGTTTCAAGACTAGTCATTCAACTGAGACTGCTCTTCTCTGTATCACGGAGGCCCTCCGCACTGCTAAAGCTAACTCTCTCTCCTCTGCTCTCATCCTTCTAGACCTATCGGCTGCCTTCGATACTGTGAACCATCAGATCCTCCTCTCCACCCTCTCCGAGTTGGGCATCTCCGGCGCGGCCCACGCTTGGATTGCGTCCTACCTGACAGGTCGCTCCTACCAGGTGGCGTGGCGAGAATCTGTCTCCTCACCACGCGCTCTCACCACTGGCGTCCCCCAGGGCTCTGTTCTAGGCCCTCTCCTATTCTCGCTATACACCAAGTCACTTG
This sequence comes from Oncorhynchus nerka, assembly GCF_034236695.1. Taxonomy (NCBI): domain Eukaryota; kingdom Metazoa; phylum Chordata; class Actinopteri; order Salmoniformes; family Salmonidae; genus Oncorhynchus; species Oncorhynchus nerka. Next base: position 42,399,206 of record NC_088410.1, on the reverse strand, counting down.
GCTCTGTCATAACCTCACATGGTCTCTCCTATCATTGCTATGCAGACGACACACAATTAATCTTCTCCTTTCCCCTTCTGATGACCAGGTGGCGAATCGCATCTCTGCATGTCTGGCAGACATATCAGTGTGGATGACGGATCACCACCTCAAGCTGAACCTCGGCAAGACGGAGCTGCTCTTCCTCCCGGGAAGGACTGCCCGTTCCATGATCTCGCCATCACGGTTGACAACTCCATTGTGTCCTCCTCCCAGAGCGCTAAGAACCTTGGCATGATCCTGGACAACACCCTGTCGTTCTCAACTAACATCAAGGCGGTGGCCCGTTCTTGTAGGTTCATGCTCTACAACATCCGCAGAGTACGACCCTGCCTCACACAGGAAGCAGCGCAGGTCCTAATCCAGGCACTTGTCATCTCCCGTCTGGATTACTGCAACTCGCTGTTGGCTGGGCTCCCTGCCTGTGCCATTAAACCCCTACAACTCATCCAGAACGCCGCAGCCCATCTGGTGTTCAACCTTCCCAAGTTCTCTCACGTCACCCCGCTCCTCCGCTCTCTCCACTGGCTTCCAGTTGAAGCTCGCATCCGCTACAAGACCATGGTGCTTGCCTACGGAGCTGTGAGGGGAACGGCACCTCAGTACCTCCAGGCTCTGATCAGGCCCTACACCCAAACAAGGGCATTGCGTTCATCCACCTCTGGCCTGCTCGCCTCCCTACCACTGAGGAAGTACAGTTCCCGCGCAGCCCAGTCAAAACTGTTCGCTGCTCTGGCCCCCCAATGGTGGAACAAACTCCCTCACGACGCCAGGACAGCGGAGTCAATCACCACCTTCCGGAGACACCTGAAACCCCACCTCTTTCAGGAATACCTAGGATAGGATAAAGTAATCCTTCTCACCCCCCCTTAAAAGATTTAGATGCACTATTGTAAAGTGGCTGTTCCACTGGATGTCTTAAGGTGAACGCACCAATTTGTAAGTCGCTCTGGATAAGAGCGTCTGCTAAATGACTTAAATGTAAATGTAATAGGCAAGATACAGTAGATGGTATCGAGTACAGTTATATACATATGAGATGAGTATGTAAACAAAGTGGCATAGTTAAAGTGGCTAGTGATACATGTATTACATAAAGATGCAGTAGATGATATAGAGTACATGAATAATAATGAATAATGTAGGGTATGTAAACATTATATTAACATTATATTAGGTAGCATTGTTTAAAGTGGCTAGTTCAGATATTCTTGGTCGTAATGATGGTGAGTTGGCGCTGATCTTATATTCAGTAGTTCTTCTCGACTGTATGTAATGAAACCTAAGATGACCTGGGGTACTAATGTAAGAAATAACACGTAAAAAAACAAAAAACTGCATAGTTTCCTAGGAACGCGAAGCGAGGCGGCCATCTCAGTCGGCGCCGGAAGTAATATTAGAACGTGCGTCGAAGATGTCGTTCCCATAGCAACGATAAAAACATTCCCAAACCAGAAACCGTGGATTGATGGCAGCATTCGTGTGAAACTGAAAGCGCGAACCACTGCTTTTAATCAGGGCAAGGTGTCTGGTAATATGTCCGAATATAAACAATGCAGCTATTCCCTCCGCAAGGCTATTAAACAAGCTAAGCGTCAGTACAGAGACAAAGTGGAATCTCAATTCAATGGCTCAGACACAAGAGGCATGTGGCAGGGTCTACAGTCAATCACGGACTACAAGAAGAAACCCAGCCCAGTCACGGACCAGGATGTCTTGCTCCCAGGCAGACTAAATAACTTTTTTGCCCGCTTTGAGGACAATACAGTGCCACTGACACGGCCTGCAACGAAAACATGCGGTCTCTCCTTCACTGCAGCCGAGGTGAGTAAGACATTTAAACGTGTTAACCCTCGCAAGGCTGCAGGCCCAGACGGCATCCCCAGCCGCGCCCTCAGAGCATGCGCAGACCAGCTGGCCGGTGTGTTTACGGACATATTCAATCAATCCCTATACCAGTCTGCTGTTCCCACATGCTTCAAGAGGGCCACCATTGTTCCTGTTCCCAAGAAAGCTAAGGTAACTGAGCTAAACGACTACCGCCCGTAGCACTCACTTCCGTCATCATGAAGTGCTTTGAGAGACTAGTCAAGGACCATATCACCTCCACCCTACCTGACACCCTAGACCCACTCCAATTTGCTTACCGCCCAAATAGGTCCACAGACGATGCAATCTCAACCACACTGCACACTGCCCTAACCCACCTGGACAAGAGGAATACCTATGTGAGAATGCTGTTCATCGACTACAGCTCGGCATTCAACACCATAGTACCCTCCAAGCTCGTCATCAAGCTCGAGACCCTGGGTCTCGACCCCGCCCTGTGCAACTGGGTACTGGACTTCCTGACGGGCCGCCCCCAGGTGGTGAGGGTAGGCAACAACATCTCCTCCCCGCTGATCCTCAACACGGGGCCCCACAAGGGTGCGTTCTGAGCCCTCTCCTGTACTCCCTGTTCACCCACGACTGCGTGGCCATGCACGCCTCCAACTCAATCATCAAGTTTGCGGACGACACAACAGTGGTAGGCTTGATTACCAACAACGACGAGACGGCCTACAGGGAGGAGGTGAGGGCCCTCGGAGTGTGGTGTCAGGAAAATAACCTCACACTCAACGTCAACAAAACTAAGGAGATGATTGTGGACTTCAGGAAACAGCAGAGGAACACCCCCTATCCACATCGATGGATCTGTAGTGGAGAGGGTAGCAAGTTTTAAGTTCCTCGGCATACACATCACAGACAAACTGAATTGGTCCACTCACACTGACAGCGTCGTGAAGAAGGCGCAGCAGCGCCTCTTCAACCTCAGGAGGCTGAAGAAATTCGGCTTGTCACCAAAAGCACTCACAAACTTCTACAGATGCACAATCGAGAGCATCCTGGCGGGCTGTATCACCGCCTGGTACGGCAACTGCTCCGCCCTCAACCGTAAGGCTCTCCAGAGGGTAGTGAGGTCTGCACAACGCATCACCGGGGGAAAACTACCTGCCCTCCAGGACACCTACACCACCCGATGTTACAGGAAGGCCATAAAGATCATCAACCACCCGAACCACTGCCTGTTCACCCCGCTATCATCCAGAAGGCGAGGTCAGTACAGGTGCATCAAAGCTGGGACCGAGAGACTGAAAAACAGCTTCTATCTCAAGGCCATCAGACTGTTAAACAGCCACCACTAACACTGAGTGGCTGCTGCCAACACACTGTCATTGACACTGACCCAACTCCAGCCACTTTAATAATGGGAATTGATGGGAAATGATGTAAATGTATCACTAGCCACTTTAAACAATGCTACCTTATATAATGTTACTTACCCTACATTATTCATCTCATATGCATATGTATATACTGTACTCTAGATCATCGACTGCATTCTTATGTCACTAGCCACTTTAACTATGCCACTTTGTTTACTTTGTCTACATACTCATCTCATATGTATATACTGTACTCGATACCATCTACTGTATGCTGCTCTGTACCATCACTCATTCATATATCCTTATGTACATATTCCTTATCCCCTTACACTGTGTATAAGACAGTAGTTTTGGAATTGTTAGTTAGATTACTTGTTGGTTATCACTGCATTGTCGGAACTAGAAGCACAAGCATTTCGCTACACTCGCATTAACATCTGCTAACCATGTGTATGTGACAAATAAAAATTTGATTTGATTTAGTGATATATTTTACATAATTTCCCATCAATTCCCATTATTAAAGTGGCTGGAGTTGAGTCAGTGTGTTGGCAGCAGCCACTCAATGTTAGTGGTGGCTGTTTAACAGTCTGATGGCCTTGAGATAGAAGCTGTTTTTCAGTCTCTCGGTCCCAGCTTTGATGCACCTGTACTGACCTCGCCTTCTGGATGATAGCGGGGTGAACAGGCAGTGGCTCGGGTGGTTGTTGTCCTTGATGATCTTTATGGCCTTCCTGTAACATCGGGTGGTGTAGGTGTCCTGGAGGGCAGGTAGTTTGCCCCCGGTGATGCGTTGTGCAGACCTCACTACCCTCTGGAGAGCCTTACGGTTGTGGGCGGAGCAGTTGCCGTACCAGGCGGTGATACAGCCCGCCAGGATGCTCTCGATTGTGCATCTGTAGAAGTTTGTGAGTGCTTTTGGTGACAAGCCGAATTTCTTCAGCCTCCTGAGGTTGAAGAGGCGCTGCTGCGCCTTCTTCACGATGCTGTCTGTGTGGGTGGACCAATTCAGTTTGTCTGTGATGTGTATGCCGAGGAACTTAAAACTTGCTACCCTCTCCACTACTGTTCCATCGATGTGGATAGGGGTGTTCCCTCTGCTATTTCCTGAAGCTGCACTCTCTCCTCCGATTTAAGTCGGCGCACTGGAGAATGGCTATGCCATCCAATTCCACCGAACTCCTCCCACGTTTTCGGGCTTGGTGGAGACAGCGATGAAGACTCCAGAGAAAGTTGCCGCTCTTGTAAAAGAGATTACGGAACTTTTGGCGAAGGAGGCTGGGATGGGGGGAATGAGGCGACTATTGGATTTATGCACTCTCAATGTGATCGTAGTCAAAAGGCCATTTCGAATGCTTACGTCAAAATGTCTGCTGGATTGTATCCACAACAAATACTTTTGTGTAAGTATAGACCTAAAGAACGCGTACTTTCATATGCCGGTGCATCTACCTCATAGGAAGTTTCTGTTTCACCTGTCAATGGGCACCTTTTCCAAATGCGTGGAGGCGGCATTGGAACCGTTGCATCATCAGGGGATAAGGCTACTAGCCTATCTAGAAGACCTAATGGTTGTCGCCACGTCAGCAGAGCTGGCGATCTCACACACGACACAGACTGATTCATCTCACACGTCTGAGGTTCGCTGTGTATTGGGAAAAGAGCGTGCCTTGGCCCAGTCATCGAATTGTCTACCTGGGGTTAAACCTAGACACCGACTATGAAGGATCGAATTTCAGATCCTCAGCTGGCTGCCTTGTTGCTAGCCCTACGAAAGTTTTATCCGAATGACATGGTGACAGCGCATTCCGTCATTACACTTTTGGGTCTCATGTCGTCTGGCCACTCTGTGGTTCCGCACATGCGCAGAACACAGCGATGGTTTGCCAAACTACGACCGGACTAAGTGAGGCATCGTCGTCGGTTGTTGGTAGTTCCCCTCTTGCGCAGCGCGAACCTGCACTATTGGAGGACGCAAGGGGTTCCAATAGGCAGTGTCCTCCTACATTCCAGTGTTTACAGGCGCTTGTTTGACTGGATGGGGAGGGACATGCCAGGCTCAGGCGGTCGGGGGTGTGTGGCCTCCCTCGGGACGCCCCATCAACCTCCTAGAGTTGGAGACAGATCTACTGGTTCAGACCAGGCGGGCTGTCAATCATATTGATAGCCCCGGATAGCCCAGCGGCTCTGAGGTACACAGAGATGACGCAAATGTTGATTGCGCCATCATGGTTATAATATTGTTTATGGTTTAAAAAAATGTCACATTCACGTATTTGAGCTTAAAACAATACAGTAAGTCCTTTTATTCAACCATATATCCACAAAAGGAACATATAAGACCACAGAACAACAAGATTTCCAGAGTTATGAACCTAATTTTTAAGCCAAATATAATTTCTCTGTCCTAAAAAGATGTTGGTTGTGAGAACAACCACTCACTAACCAGGTTGCCATTCAACCTTTTTATGTGAGTAAAGAACGTTGGATTTAAAAAAGTCACAACAGGCCTTTTGGAAACAGCAAATTGTGTTAACAACTTTCCAAATGTCAACAAAACACAAAAGGCAAGACAAGGTGGGAACACTGTTTATGGAAAATTAATTACACGAGAAATGGCAGTGGAAACACCTTCATACTCAAATGTTAATATAATAACCATCATATCAAAGTAAACTTGGAATCACGTGATGGTAACATCTCTAGTTGAAAAATGCGCATATCGTTTTAGAAAATTTGCATGAAAATCTGTCGCCCAATTGGATAAAAACCTAGCTACTGTGATAAAGAGAAAGTTCATTTAATTTGTGACATTTCATCCAACATAAGGGACAGTACACTGACTTACAAATTTCAAAAAGTAAAATCTACTCTAGAAAAAAATGTCAGAAATGCATTGAGAACAGGAGAATTCTGGGATATATCCAATAGCTGGGACAATCTTTAATTGTGTCCACTATATGGGGCAAACAAAAATAATCACACTTTGAATCTGGGGCACATGGCATAGTTATATCAGGAGTCCACTTAGCAGAAGACTCAATATTATACGGTGCTGTAATAGGCACTAGTCATTGCTTCTTGCTGGGTTTGGCCAATAGGGCAGGATCGATGTCCTCTGCAGAAAGCCCTACGGTGGAGAAAAGGCGAGCAGCGCGCTCGGACAGGGTTCCCCCACACTTCATCCCCCGTGCAATCAGTTCCGCCTTTAGCCTGTCCAACCCCAAAGTCTCCAACTCCTTGTCTGAGTGCACTGCCTGGAGGTCTAAGGGCCCATCTTCACACTGCATACCAGGGGAGAAACACACATGAGTTCATCTTTAAAAGTAACTGTTCATTACACTGTTCTATTTTGCATGACTGCAGTTGGTCTTTAAACATATTTGGTCATCCCAACATCTCATTTGCATTATGCTCACAAGGAAAGCTGTTTAATTTCTGGGATGACCCAGAACAATGAAGGAGCATGTATGGGTGGATAATGAAAATGGAAAACATTAAATAATGAACTAACAAGGCCCAAGAGGACAAATCTTGAGTGGAACATAAAAAAACTCACAGCGGCTTGGTTGACGCTACTCTGAGCTACGCTTAGATTGTCGGTCTTTGGGAATGTTTCTTCTGTGGGGACCACCTCCTTCTGCTCCCCACTACCACTGGTAGCAAAAGCTGCTGCCTCTGCTTGAGATTGTGTCTGCACCTCGGCTGGGCTCTCTGGAGAGCTGGGTCCTGAGATGGAGTTGCTGCTTGCCCTAGGAGCTTCCGGAGTTGCCGTTTGTTCCGCTCTGCTCTGAGAGGCTGATGTGTGAGCTGACGTTGCTCCCGTTACGGGACAATCGGGTACCCCTGAACCGGAAGCAGATGTGGAGGGAGAGTTCCCGCTGTCGCTTGAATCATCGTCATCCTCAGAGCTGTCGAGGTCATCCAGGCCACCAACACCCGTCCTGTAATATCCAAAACATTTCACTATCAGTTACCCATGACATTTTTTTGGCATGTTTTAATTTTAAGAAGCTTTAAAGATTATTATTTACAAAAAAATGTTAAACCAAGGTGACAAAGCTCATTCACCAAAAGCATTTCTTCTTGCTTTTCCCTTGGCCTTTGTTTGGAGGTGGCTTTTTGCGTTTCGGTGCCTCGTCTACTTTCACTAGTCCGCTGGAAGAGGCTTGCATTCCTAAAAAACAGACTGTTAGACTCACCCTATAATTAGTTCTATGGAACATTTACATTTACATTTTACATTTAAGTCATTTAGCAGACGCTCTTATCCAGAGCGACTTACAAATTGGTGCGTTCACCTTAAGACATCCAGTGGAACAGCCACTTTACAATAGTGCATCTAAATCTTTTAAGGGGGGTGAGAAGGATTACTTTATCCTATCCTAGGTATTCCTGAAAGAGGTGGGGTTTCAGGTGTCTCCGGAAGGAGAACAAACAGCTCTTTACATTGTAATCATTTTCCACAGCACAGATCATTAAGAAACGTATATACAGCACCAGTCAAAAGTTTGAATACACCTACTCATTCAAGGGTTTTAATTTATTTGGACTATTTTCTAGATGATAGAATAATAGTGAAGACAACAAAACTATGAAATAACATATGGAATCATGTAGTAAGCAAAAAAGTGTTATAAAATATATTTTGATTTGTCTATTTGAGATTCTTCTCAATCGCTGCAGAAGGCTGTGGTAGCCATGCTGGTTAAGCGTGCCTTGAATTCTAAATAAATCACTGACAGTGTCACCAGTAAAGCACCCCCAAGCCATAACACCTCCTGCTCCATGCTTTACAGTGGGAAATACACATACAGAGATCACCCGTTCACCGACACTGCGTCTCACAAAGACACGGCCGTTGGAACCAAAAATCTCCAATTTGGACTCATCAGACCGGTCTAATATCCATCGCTCGCGTTTCTTGGCCCAAGGAAGTCTCTTCTTATTATTGGTGTCCTTTAGTGTCGGTTTCTTTGCAGCAATTCGACCATGAAGGCCTATTTCAGTCTCCTCTGAACAGTTGACGTTGAGATGGGTCTGTTACTCGAATTCTGTGAAGCATTTATTTGGGCTGGAATTTCTGAGGCTGGTAACTCTAATGAACTTATCCTCTGCAGCAGAGGCAACTCTAGGTCTTCCAATCCTGCGGTCCTCATGAAAGCCAGTTTCATGATAGCGCTTGATGGTTTTTGTGACTGCATTTGAAGAAACCTTCTAAGTTCTTGAAATGTTCCATAATGACTGACCTTCATGTCTTAGAGGTGACTGAGGGACTGTCATTTCTCTTTGCTTATTTGAGCTGTTGAGATGCAGCACCTTAGACAGCTGCGCCACTCGGGAGCCATAATATGGACTTGGTCTTTTACCAAATAGGTCTAGGCGCTGCATCTCAGTGCTAGAGGCGTCACTACAGACACTCTGGTTCGACTCTGTAAAGCCCCCTCTACCTTGTCACAACACAACTGATTGGCTCAAATGCATTAAGGAAATAAATTCCACAAATTAACTTTTAACAAGGCACACCTTAATTGAAATGCATTCCACGTGACTACCTCATGAATTTGGTTGACAGAATGTCAAGAGCGTGCAAAGCTGTCAAGGCAGAGAGGGGCTACTTTGAAGAATCTAACATCTAAAACATATTTTGATTTGTTTAACAGTTTTTCGATTACTACATGATCACATGTTATTTCATAGCTTTGATGTCTTCACTATTATTACAATGTAGAAAATAGTAAAAATAAAGAAAAATCCTTGAATGAGTAGGTGTTCAAAAACTTGTGCCCAGTAGTGCATATATAAACATATCTCCATAAAAATTACACCAGAGGCTCTGCACTGTTTGGCCCTGTGCAGCTTCCGTGTGTCTCAGAGGGGTTGGGTGAAAAACAAACATTACCATTCTTACAAATGGACAATAAACATACTATTCTACCATTTCATTCTAAATATCCATTTGAAATTCGTGCCTTTTAAAACTGAGTCCTCCAGGCGTTCTGAGAGATCGTGGCACTGCTTCTCGTACTCTGGGTCTGTAAAGTGATGCTTGGGCTCGGCCAGCTTCCTCTGCAGTCTCTCCAGACGCCTTTGCTCTTTCTCTGCCTCGCGGTCTGCCTGCTTCTTAAGCCACTCTGCCATCCTGAAGACACACACACAATATGACTACCTATTTATTCATCCCATTGTACCAAAAGTGCAAACTGACGATCAAATTCAACAGGTGAGCTTCATCAAAAAAACCTATTTAGAAAAATAATTCAAATACCAGATAAAATTGAGTCTGTGGTTGACTATCTTACTCTTTCTCATGGTTGACATCTCTTAGTCTCCTTCCGCTTAGGTCTCTGCAGGCTTCGCGGTTTGTGGTCTTCTCAATTTGTGCCCCAAGAGCCCTAAGCATAGACCCAAAACCTGCCAGTTACAAATAATGGAACAGTTAGTTCTTCATTTACTCACTTATTCAGAATAATGTAAGCAACATTTCACACCTGTCCACTAACTTTAGGCTTAACAGTAAATTATAATTTTCTTAAGTAGCTAGCTAACTAGAAGTTCTAGTAATGAACCTGTTACTGTAAGTCTAAGGGACTAGCAGACTTTAATAACTACTTAGTTACCTCCTTTCCCTCCACAGAGACGAGGCTCCAGTCGATACACCGCTCCAGCCTGCAATTTATCATCAAGCTCTGATAGTCGTCCATTATTCTTGACATAGAGATCCGATGATGGGATTCCCTGAAAAGTATAGAAGAAACATTAGGCAAGTAGCTAGCTAGTAGGGATGTAATGATTGAACAACAAACATTTGAACCGGAGACCGATGTGAAATATATGAGTGCGGTTGGTCTTCAGGACTCCAAACCGATCCAAATGTAGCATAGGCCAGGAAATCGATTCAAACGTTACGAATCACAAGTTCCATTTTTTGTTGTTGCTCAAGTGACTTTCTACCTTCGGAAAATAACTAATCTTTGGTAACAACTGCCTTCTCTCCTTCAGTGTAGAACTAAGCATTTAATTGTGTTGACAGTCATTGAGCTACAACCCCAGGCAATATCAGTAGCCAAGTCAAATCGCACGCTGTATGCAGCTTTGCGCGCTGACCAACGAGAGGTAGGCTTATTCCTGATCTGGCACATCTATGAGTCACCTTTAGCTCATCAGGATACACACATTTTTCACCTTTATTTAACCAGGTAGGCAAGTTGAGAACAAGTTCTCATTTACAATTGCGACCGTGCCAAGATAAAGCAAAGCAGTTCGACACATACAATGACACAGTTACACATGGAGTAAAACAAACATACAGTCAATAATACAGTATAAACAAGTCTATATACGATGTGAGCAAATGAGGTGAGATAAGGGAGGTAAATGCAAAAAAAGGCCATGGTGGCAAAGTAAATACAATATAGCAAGTAAAATACTGGAATGGTAGATTTGCAGTGGAAGAATGTGCAAAGTAGAAATAAAAATAATGGGGTGCAAAGGAGCAAAATAAATAAATAAAAAATAAATACAGTAGGGAGAGAGGTAGTTGTTTGGGCTCAATTATAGTTGGGCTATGTACAGGTGCAGTAATCTGTGAGCTGCTCTAACAGTTGGTGCTTAAATCTAGTGACGGAGATAAGTGTTTCCAGTTTCAGAGATGTTTGTAGTTCGTTCCAGTCATTGGCAGCAGAGAACTGGAAGGAGAGGCGGCCAAAGAAAGAATTGGTTTTGGGGGTGACTAGAGAGATATACCTGCTGGAGCACGTGCTAAAGGTGGGAGATGCTATGGTGACCAGCGAGCTGAGATAAGGGGGGACTTTACCTAGCAGGGTCTTGTAGATGAAATGGAGCCAGTGGGTTTGGCGACGAGTATGAAGCGAGGGCCAGCCAACGAGAGCGTACAGGTCGCAATGGTGGGTAGTATATGGGGCTTTGGTGACAAAACGGATTGCACTGTGATAGACTGCATCCAATTTGTTGAGTAGGGTATTGGAGGCTATTTTGTAAATGACATCGCCAAAGTCGAGAATTGGTAGGATGGTCAGTTTTACAAGGATATGTTTGGCAGCATGAGTGAAGGATGCTTTGTTGCGAAATAGGAAGCCAATTCTAGATTTAACTTTGGATTGGAGATGTTTGATGTGGGTCTGGAAGGAGAGTTTACAGTCTAACCAGACACCTAGGTATTTGTAGTTGTCCACGTATTCTAAGTCAGAGCCGTCCAGAGTAGTGATGTTGGACAGGCGGGCAGGTAGCGATCGGTTGAAGAGCATGCATTTAGTTTTACTTGTATTTAAGAGCAATTGGAGGCCACGGAAGGAGAGTTGTATGGCATTGAAGCTTACCTGGAGGGTTGTTAACAGTGTCCAAAGAAGGGCCAGAAGTATACAGAATGGTGTCGTCTGCGTAGAGGTGGATCAGAGACTCACCAGCAGCAAGAGCGACATCATTGATGTATACAGAGAAGAGAGTCGGTCCAAGAATTGAACCCTGTGGCACCCCCATAGAGACTGCCAGAGGTCCGGACAGCAGACCCTCCGATTTGACACACTGAACTCTATCAGAGAAATACTTGGTGAACCAGGCGAGGCAATCATTTGAGAAACCAAGGCTGTCGATTCTGCCGATGAGGATGTGGTGATTGACAGAGTCGAAAGCCTTGGCCAGATCAATGAATACGTCTGCACAGTAATGTTTCTTATCGATGGCGGTTAAGATGTCGTTTAGGACCTTGAGCGTGGCTGAGGAGCACCCATGACCAGCTCTTAAACCAGATTGCATAGCAGCGAATATATGGTGAGATTCGAAATGGTCGGTAATCTGTTTGTTGACTTGGCTTTCGAAGACCTTAGAAAGGCAGGGTAGGATAGATATAGGTATGTAGAAGTTTGGGTCAAGAGTGTCCTCCCCTTTGAAGAGGGGGATGACCGCAGCTGCTTTTCAATCTTTGGGAATCTCAGATGACACGAAAGAGAGGTTGAACAGGCTAGTAATAGGGGTGGCAACAATTTCGGCAGATCATTTTAGAAAGAAAGGGTCCAGATTGTCTAGCCCGGCTGATTTGTAGGGGTCCAGATTTTGCAGCTCTTTCAGTACATCAGCTGACTGGATTTGGGAGAAGGAGAAATGGGGAAGGCTTGGGCGAGTTGCTGTGGGGGGTGTAGTACTGTTGAGTAGCCAGCCGTAGAAAAATGCTTATTGAAATTCTCAATTATGGTGGATTTATCAGTGGTGACAGTGTTTCCCATCTTCAGTGCAGTGGGCAGCTGGGAGGAGGTGTTCTTATTCTCCATGGACTTTACAGTGTCCCAGAACTTTTTTGAGTTAGTGTTGCAGGAAGCAAATTTCTGCTTGAAAAAGCTAGCCTTGGCTTTTCTAACTGCCTGTGTATAATGGTTTCTAGCTTCCCTGAACAGCTGCATATCACGGGGGCTGTTCGATGCTAATGCAGAACGCCATAGGATGTTTTTGTGTTGGTTAAGGGCAGTCAGGTCTGGGGAGAACCAAGGGCTATATCTGTTCCTGGTTCTACATTTCTTGAATGGGGCATGCTTATTTAAGATGGTTAGGAAGGCATTTAAAACAAATACCCAGGCATCCTCTACTGACGGGATGAGATCAATATCCTTCCAGGATACCCCGGCCAGATCGATTAGAGAGGCCTGCTCGCTGAAGTGTTTCAGGGAGCGTTTGACAGTGATGAGTGGAAGTCGTTTGACCGCTGACCCATTACGGATGCAGGCAATGAGGCAGTGATCGCTGATCTCTTGGTTGAAGACAGCAGAGGTGTATTTAGAGGGCAAGTTGGTTAGGATGATATCTATGAGGGTGCCTGTGTTTAAGGCTTTGGGGAGGTACCTGGTAGGTTCATTGATAATTTGTGTGAGATTGAGGGCATCAAGCTTAGATTGTAGGATGGCTGGGGTGTTAAGCATGTTCCAGTTTAGGTCGCCTAGCAGCACGAGCTCTGAAGATCGATGGGGGGCAATCAGTTCACATATGGTGTCCAGAGCACAGCTGGGGGCAGAGGGTGGTCTATAGCAGGCGGCAACGGTGAGAGACTTGTTTTTAGAGAGGTGGATTTTAAAAGTAGAAGTTCAAATTTTTGGGGTACAGACCTGGATAGTAGGACAGAACTCTGCAGGCTAACACCGCCCCCTTTGGCAGTTCTATCTTGTCTGAAAATGTTGTAGTTTGGGATTAAAATGTCAGAATTTTTGGTGGTCTTCCTAAACCAGGATTCAGACACAGCTAGAACATCCGGGTTGGCAGAGTGTGCTAAAGCAGTGAATAGAACAAACTTAGGGAGGAGGCTTCTAATGTTAACATGCATGAAACCAAGGCTATTACGGTTACAGAAGTCATCAAAAGAGAGTGCCTGGGGAATAGGAGTGGAGCTAGGCACTGCAGGGCCTGGATTCACCTCTACATCGCCAGAGGAGGAGTAGGATAAGGGTACGGCTAAAAGCAATAAGAATTGGTCGTCTAGAACGTCTGGAACAGAGAGTAAAAGGAGGTTTCTGGGGGCGATAAAATAGCTTCAAGGTATAATGTACAGACAAAGGTATGGTAGAATGTGAATACAGTGGAGGTAAACCTAGGTATTGAGTGATGAAGAGAGAGATATTGTCTCTAGAAACATCATTGAACCCAGGAGATGTCATCGCATGTGTGGGTGGTGGAACTAATAGGTTGGATAAGGTATAGTGAGCAGGACTAGAGGCTCTACAGTGAAATAAGCCAATAAACACTAACCAGAACAGCAATGGACAAGGCATATTGACATTAAGGAAAGGCATGCTTAGTTGAGTGATCAAAAGGGTCCAGTGAGTAGAGAGGTTGGTTGGGGGTCACGGCGATTTAGACAGCTAGCCGGGCCATCGGTAGCAAGCTAGCATAGGATGGAGGTCTGTTATTAGCCACCTCGTGCGTTTCAGTCGGTAGGATTAGTGGGGTTCCGTGTGGTAGAGGGGATGAATCCAAATCACACACAAAAGAAACAATAGATAGTTATAGAGGCCTAAGAAGAATAAATAATAAAAAAATAAATTTGCCGATAGGTCTATTCAGATAGCAGCCGATAAGACAGCTAACGGTTAGCGGGCCACAGATGGGCATTCAGGTAACGTTGCGACGGAGGATGATGATTGAGATTATTCGATTTTACTTTGTTCAGGTTCACCATCAGAAATGGTGTCACTTGAAAACAGAGTGCACACACACACACAAAAAGTGGTGCAGCGCCCTAAGGCACTGCATGTCAGTGCAAGAGGCTTCACTACAGTCCCTGGTTCAAATCCAGGCTGTATCACATCCAGTCGTGATTGGAAGTCGCATAAGGTGGCCCACAATTGGCCCAGCGGTGTCCGGGGTGGGCCATAATTGTAAATATGAATTGGTTCTCCACCCACTTGCCTAGTTTAAAAAATATATTTTTAAAAAGTGAACTTTAAGTATTCAGACCCCTTGACTTTTCCACATTTTGTTATGTTACTGCCTTATTCTGGATTTTAACAAATGTTTCCTTTTTTTTTTTTTAAATAAACACTAAAATAACACATTTACATAAGTTTCAGACCCTTTACTTTACTTTGTTGAACAACCTTTGGCAGCAATTAAGACTCGAGTCTTCTTGGATATGACTTATTTAGCTACCAGCACTTCATGGTTGAAGCAGGAGAAAAGAAGCTCAATCAAGAGTGTCAAAACTTCCAAACGGTCTAAACCATTTGATGAGACGGGGGTGAAATCCAAATTCATGCCATTTATTCATTGACCATGTCGTCGATATTTTTTAAAGATAACTATATATAGATATATATATTGATACATTACTAGCGCTAAGACTTTAAATCTGATGGTGATTTCAGCTGAAAAGTTAGGAGTGTGCACTTTCGAAAGCGGTGCGCAAACAGCCTAAGAAAGCGGTGTGCAACATTCTAAATGGTCTGAAAATACGAAAGTGGTGGTGGAAGGTGTAAAGACAGGACACATTTTTCCTGTTTTATTTCCGGTGGCTCGCCATTATAGAAAGCAAATGAGGAAAATGATGCCTCTGCAGCCTGAATGGAAGATGCTTTATGTACGAGCCGGTCCACGGGGTACACGAGTGTAGTACCAGGAACGCACATCAATCCTAGATGATTGTGCAGATCTAGCGCCCACTATCGACTGCCTAGGCCATATAAAACATAATCTCATTAACAATTGTGATTACCTTGGTCAAAGATTATGGATATACTGAAAAGATGCATGTCTCTCCGCCCAAATAATGGGTCGTGGTCCGCAAAGAGGCACAGCGGGCTGTCTAGCTCCAGCCTATCCTTTTATCTGGATTGGTGGATAAATCTCATTATTATACTCCTTTTTTTAGATATTAAAATGAGAGTAGTTGATGTCAACCGCCTGTATTCAATGGAGAGAGATGCTATGCTACTAGCTTCATTACATGAATATGCATAGCCATTTAAAGACAACCCCGACAGTGTTTTATCTCACATTTGACGGGATGCCACGTGTCCTACTTATATCAGTACACTCTTAATCTGTGCATTACAAAACTTCTATCAAATAACCTCACGTACCAAATAAGCCATAAAAAAATGGTGACCAAATTCGACACTCTCATTGACCTCCACACAAAAACTCCTTTCTTGGAGGGCAAACCAAAAAACGCCACCTGCTGGAGGGAGACAGACTTTCCGTCGAGTTGGGCCTCTCTGCCTTTGTAAGGGAGGAGACTTCAGTTCCTTTCTTTGGCCAAATCACTCCCCTCTGCTAATGTCACCCATGTTTACCATGGCCCCCAAAAACATTTGTGTTCTCAACGATTTTTACGACAGGCTATTTTGACTTTGTTTCTGTGGATTCTAGTTGACATCAGTTTAAGCACCGCCTTCGCCCAATCCGGATTCATCCAAATAATCAATGATGAAAACCCAAAAACCAAGAAAAACTGCTACTCTTTATTAAAAGTGCTTTGTCATTGTACAAATACAATAAAGGCATAACATATATTCCTTTAGCAAGACAGTTTTCTTAACATAAATATACTTTCCAGATTCCTAGATCTAGTCAAAATTAAACTGGTTAATGACCTTCAATGCTGTCTTTGAGATGGAAAGAGAGTAAGCTGGATAAATGAATCTGGAATTTCTATTTTAGTTAAATATATGCGACCAAATAGAGACATCTCTTTGCATCCATCTGTTAAGTCTGGCCTTGCATTCATCCAAATTATTCCAGACACTGAAAGTCTCACTTATCTTGACATCTTTGGTAATATGTATACCTCGGTATTTGTCTGTGGATTTAATTGGAATATCATGAGCCACCACAAGGTGACAGTCATGTAAGAGCCACTAATTCACACTTCCTTAATTGAAGGTGTAAAACGTAAGCTTTGGGAAATCGTTTTATGGTTCGGAGAGCTTTTGGAACCTGGACAATATTTCTCAAAAACAAACTGCCAGCTGATTTATGAAAATCTGGTCATCAAAAACACTCAGCTGTTCAATATCAGAATTCTTGATAAGAATTGACAGCATTTCTGCAGCCATAAGTAAGAGTGAGAAATAGAGCAGCCTTGATTAATTCCACAACTTATGTTAAATCGTGGAGAAGTCCCTAGTGTTAAGAACACTGAGCTATTAGTGTTTTGATAAAAGGATCTAATCATGTTCCTAAACTTTCCCCCAAAACCATAAAGCTCCAAAGGACAGAAAATAAGGGTGTTCAACCATGTCAAATGTTTTGTAAAAATCAAGAAAAAGAGTAAATTCATAATTTATCAGATTCAAGCAAGTCTTGGACCAAGTGTAGGTTGTTCTACTTGGGCTTTGACAGATTCTTGCTGTTTCATCTATACACAAGAGATTATCAGATTATCAAAAATAAACTGAACCAGCACTTGTCGAAAGCGGTGTGCAACATCCCAAGTTGTCCAAAAATGGTGGTGGAAGATGTTTTAAGACAGAACAGGAAAAATATGTGTACTATTTCCAGCAGCTTGCCATTACAGAAAGCAAATGAGGAAAGATGCTTTATGTACGAGCCGGTCCACAAGTGTATTACCGGGAACGCACATCAATCCTAGATGATTGTGCAGATCTAGCACCCACTATCGGCTGCCTAGGCTATATACAACGTTCTCTCATTAACAATTGTGATTACCTTTGTCAAAGATTATGGATATACTGACAAGATTACACGTCTCTCCGCCCAAATAATGGGTTGTGGTCCGCAAAGAAGCACAGCGGGCTGTCTAGCTCCTGCCTATCCTTCATCTGGATTGGTGGATAAATCTCACTACTGTACTCCTTTTTTATATATTAAAATGAGGGTTGTTGAACCAGCACTTGCACCCCCCCCCCTTTCTATCTCGGACTCTAATGATGGCTACTTTGAGGAAAATGTTAATTTAGATGCAAGTGATATGTGTTTGTCCCACCTAGCTATTTTAAGATTAAAGCACCAACTGTAAATCACTCTGGATTACAACATCTGCTAAATCAGGGGTTCTCAAACTTTTTCCAGTTGGGGCCCCCACTTCCAGCATCCTCCACACGGTTTGGTGGAGAGAATTTTGCAGGGTTAAAGCTTATTTCCAGCAATTCTACAAATTGTCATGTGGAGGACAAAAAAAAGGTCGCTTTAAAACTGCAATTCTATACATTTGTCTATGTCTAATGTGTATTCATGTAATATTTGTGTGACTAAAATATTACAACAATATCTATGGGCAAAAAAAAACTTTAAAAAACACTGCTGACATAGGCTAGTTGATCTGGACATTTCTGACAAGTTATAAATAGTTATCTAAAAAGGTATGCAACGACAAACATGACATTAGTGTTTTGATAAAAGGATCTAATCATGTTCCTGAACTTTCCTCCAAAACCATAAAGCTCCAAAGGACAGAAATTAAGGGTGTTCAACCAATTTGTAAGTCGCTCTGGATAAGAGCGTCTGCTAAATGACTTAAATGTAAATGTAAATGTCAAATGTTTTAAAAAAGAAAATCAAGAAAAAGAGTAAATCCATCATTTATCAGAAAAGAGCAAGTCTTGGACCGAGCGTGTTGTTCTACTTGGGCTTTGACAGATTCTTGCTGTTTCATCTGTACACAAGAGATTAACAAAAAATAAAAAACTGAACCAGCACTTGCACCCCCCCTTCTAGCTCTGACTCTAATGATGGCTACTTTGAGGAAAATGTCCATTTATATGCATGTGATATGTGGTTGTCGCCCATTGCAATTTTAGGATTAAAGCACTAAATGTAAATAACTCTAAATTACAGCAGCTGCTAAATCAGGGGTTCTCAAAAGTTTTCCAATTGGGGCCCCCACTTCCAGCATTGGGTAACATCCCGCGCCCCCCACGTCTATTTCTATCAGCAAAAGCACAGTCCATGACACAAACCGTTCACACCCCTCTTGTTGGTGGAAATTATTTTGCAGGGCTAAAAAAAAATTCCTTCCAATTCTACAAATTGTCATGTGGCGCACAAAAACAAAGTGCAGTTTTAAAGCTACTTTTTGTTTTGCAATTCTATACAATTTGCTGTCTAATGTAGTGTATTCATGTAATATTTGAGTGACTAAAAAATTACAACAATACCTATGGGCAAAAAAACAAAACTACATTAAAAACACTGCTGACATAGGCTAGTTGATCAATGACAAACATGACAAGAGGACCCGATGGTGCACTACTCAATTTCGAAATTGCACATTGTGCATTCTACTATTACAACTTTCAAGAGTACGTTTAAAGCCGGACGGAGTTCTTTATAAACCCACCAATAAGTTTGGGAACCATGTGCTAAATGACTAAAATGTTGAAAAATATTTCGTTATTGAATCGCATCGGAGCCCATCTAACGTTAAATGCGTATCGAATCGTCTTGAAAGGAAAATACGCACATCCCTACTAGTATTAGTAATGCCAGTACTAGCTAGCTAGTTATAAAGAAAAGTACAGCGCAGAAAATACTACGTATTTTCAAATCCTGGTTGGCAAAGTGTGTTAAACTAGATCGCTAGCTAGCTTCCGCTAATACCGCGTTAGTTATCTAGTTACCAGTAACTAGCTTGTTGGATGTAGAACCTATGAAGTAATATTTCAGTTGAATTGATAACACGACCATTTTGATACCAACCTTTTCTTTCGTAAAAATATCAACTAGATCACGAACAGATGCTCCAGTAGGAAAAGAAGCGTTGCAAAAATGAAGACGTGGACCAGAAAGAAACAACTCCATGATGTTGCCAAAGATAGAACAGAAATGTAAGGATACTTTGTCGAGCTAATACCGGATATTTACGCTGACGTCAAAATGTTTTATGCCACGGAAGCCGGATAGCTTAAAACAAAAACGTAACGTGACGATGTAGCGTTTTTTAAGGGCTTTGTTTTTTATACTAATTTTGCCACCACAAATGTAATGAGTTCGTTATTGTTATACACAGTACGAATTTGATTATTGTGGTATTCCTTCCTTTTTGATTTAAATGTAACACAAATAAAACACCCACCGTCCTTTGCGACAGACACACCAACATGGCAGCTTTGTGCAAGGTCGTGTCAGGTCTGAGGACTGGCGCATGTGTGTTTCCAAAACGAGCAATTGATATTTGCAAGTCCTTATACAGCACAGATAGCGGGGAGACATCGGAAGGAAAAGCGGTGGAAGAAACGCAAAAACCAGCAGCCGACAAGGTAAAAAGTGGCTTCGCTGCAGCATATGAACAACACACAGACCTTCAGCAGAGGCAAAATCAGACGGGAACTACTGTCAGACTTGGGTCAACAAGAAATGAAAAATCATTTGCGTCATTGCTACGAAATTCTCCTCTCATGCAGATGGGACCAGCAAAGGACAAAATGGTAATCGGGAAGATCTTTCACATAATCAAAGACGATTTATACATTGACTTTGGTGCCAAGTTCCATTGTGTATGTAAACGACCGACAGTGGATGGAGAGAAGTACCAGAGGGGGAGCAGGGTACGTCTGCGTCTTGAGGACCTCGAGCTCACATCTCGCTTCCTGGGTGCGAACACCGACACAACACTACTAGAAGCAGATGCCTTTCTTCTTGGACTGATCGAGAGCAAGGACGCAAAGACCAAAGAGTAGAACAGCATTGACTCCTCCGACCAATAGACCTGCCCCAGCAGAGGACAGTTTTTCTTGTTGATGTCACTATTCCCACATTATTGGCATTTGTCACTGAGAGCTTGAACAATAAATGTATCCAATTGTAATGTTGGTTTCATCTTGAGAAATCTGCTACATCCATGTTAAATGGTCATTTAATTTACCCTGGAAGAGTCATTAAATGCCTCATGCTTAGTAAGTCATGTATAATCATAACCCCAACTAAGGTTGTAGCTTTCAAATGTTTAATCAAGATCTCATGGACTGTTAGTCCTTGCATGTCAATGTTTGAATATGAAAGTGGTTACATTTCTCCAGTCCCATCCTACCTCTCAGCAAATCAAGTGCTGGGGTAGCACTTGATCATGACTCTTACATTCCATTACACTATACTATAAGTCATTGGACGAAGGTGTCTTCTGTAGGGGAGAGTTCTTTAAAGATCCCACACGCTCGGTCTGAACATTAACATGCATCGCTTGCGGTACGGTTTTGGAAGCAAAAGGCCCTTATTTATCGTTGATATGAAAGGTAAATAAAAGGTTATTCATACACACCTTGTTTGCATTAGGGATTATAACTATGCATTAACCATGTACTTAATCATCTTTAGAAAATGAATAACTCAAAAGGTACATGATCAGTCAGTTTTTATTCAGTGATATTCGTAGAATTAAAATGTGCAGTTCAGCATATGCATCGAAGTTACTTTTTACCTTGTCACATTGAGGAATCCCTTTCCTACATTTAGTGTTTTATTTGAAAGTACCCTCGCCAATTTTTAGACTAAAATTGCCATCTTGAGAAAAATATTAGTTATATTTCTGTCTTTAACTGATGTAGTTTACTGTACTGAGGTATCCTAAAGATGAAGGCATCAGTACAATTTGCAGTTCATTAACAGCCTATAGCAATACATACTTTCTATAATCCAAGATCCGTGAAAGGTAGCAAAAAATACATAATGTCAGAGTACGATATCATCTCTTATGACAGACTAACATCTGAATTTGATGGTTAAACAAAAGAGAGGAAAACCTAAGAGGTTTGGAATGGAACTTTAAAAATACATGTATTTTTTGCATAACGGTATGCCCTGAACACTTTGCCATTGTATAATGCGTGCAGTGATTTATAGGCAGCGACTCCCTTAGTAGAGCATTTCATTTTCATCACGTGTAATTGACCAGGTTAAATGCAATTGCCAAGTTATTGAGCAGAGGCAGCAAGGTATTTGTGGTGGTTATTAAAATGCAGGGAGTAGCATTTTCTTTGGGATTGTTTGAGATGATGCAAGCCTTAGTTGGGTGCACTGAGATGCTTTGGAGGCTCTTTGAGGCTATGGTTGTCCTCTACTATGGGTGTGTACGTGTCCTCTTCTACAGCATACTAGGTCACCATACACTTCAACCACACATGGTCATATACAGCCACTGTGAGAGACAAAGACAGAGTGGATAAGGTTATGTTTCCATAGTGAACCAGTGATTAAAAGACAAAGCATTGAAATTCAAATGGTCTCACCTCTGTGACATTCATTTCAGCAGTTCCAGCACCTTCTCTATCCAACGCCTGGAAGGCCTCTGTGAAAATAAGGGGAAAAATATACATTTTTAATTGTGCTTTAACACTACCTGTAATTAAGGCCATTACCTTTTCTTGACCATCTGACCAATGACATCTTTAACCTGTAATTCGATGCCCCCCCCCCCCCGGGGAAAAGGGAAATGTGAAAGTATTTCCCTGCTTGCTTTTTTCAAAAGAAACACCATTGCTGAACAATTTTTTTGTTATGTTGGGAAGCAGAAGTAATATAAATGCCCCAGTTAATAGAAGACTGCGTGGACCATTCACATGCATAGAAGCTTAAAGGGAGACTTCGGGATTTTGGCAATGAGGCCATTTATCTACTGCCCCAGAGTTGGATGAACTTGTGGATACCATTTTTATGTCTCTGTGTCCAGTATGAAGGCAGGTAGAGGTAGTTTCGTTAGTCTTTGTGATAAAGCTAGTTAGTATTGGCTAAGTCTATGGGTACTAGCTAGCATTCTCATTGTCAAAATCCTGAAGTATCCCTTTAATGTGTGATAAGTAGAATATTAATGGAAATTATTAAGGTATGAAGATGTGATGAATGACTGTAAGATTCAGAGGACATTACATCAATGTCTTGGTGCTGGAGGACAGAACTAGCAGTACAGACAGAAGTCAAGAATTTCTCCTGATCCTAGTTATGAAATGATCATGTGAATTCAATCACAAAATCACAGTCCAGAAACAATCACTGGCCTAGCCCTCACACCCCTTTGCAGATGTAGAAGAATCAGATATGTATGCAAAATTGTGAAAATGGCTCCATTCCAATCAGGCATAGAGGAGCGTACATATATCCAATACTTTCAGGACTAAATGTTGTTTCTGGACCAGGTTGTGTAGTCAAAGACAAAAAAATACATACTGAACATGGCTTCTAGCTTGACCAGACAGCAGACAAAGTTATCAAAGTCGATGACCTCGTTTTCAGCGTATCTGGCCACAAGCACCTGGTTCAGCCTGTTGTTCAGTTTGAATCCTGTGAAGATCATAAAGCATGTAACACATGAAAACCAAAGTGTTTTTTCGACATCACATATGGTTGTCTAAGCCTGGTCCCAGATCTGGTTGTGTTATCATGTCAAGTCATAGTAATGCAATGGCAATACGTGACAAGGAGTTGACATGATAGCACAAACAGATCTGGGACCAGGCTACTGTAGTCTGACTGTATAGATGAAAGCAGTGTTATCCATTGATATCAACCAGTGGAGGCTGCTGAGGGGAGGACGGCTCATAATAATGGCTGGAACAGAACGAATGGGATGGCATCAACTTATTCAGCTCCAGTCATGACCACGAGCCTGTCCTTCCCAATTAAGGTGCCACCAACCTCCTGTGATAAACAGTACTGAATTACCTATAATGTCATTGACGTAATTGACAACATCAACTCTGCAATTCATAATGTGTTGTAGTGCATAAGTTATCGTTATTAGCTGTTTAATTGAAGCCCCTGGATTGTGTTCAGTAGGTACACTGTAGACACAAAACCTACATGTTATTTTAAAGTGCAGGTAGCTAGTACATCTCTGTCTTACTCTATTCAAAAATACTTTTGCCTGTTTCATGTCTACTTAACAACACCAATCCAGTAGTGCGAAGATAGAGTAATCACCAGCAGACTCCAAGGCCAGACGCATCTCATAGGAGCTCATACATCCAGACTTGTCCAGATCAAACTGGCGGAAGATTCCCTGGGAAAAGAAGAGATTAGAGCCTTGCATTCTTGCATGCCATTGTCAATTTTACTATTACAGAAGTGAAATATTGTCATACAATTATCAGCATATTTCAACTCACCAGCCACTTCCTGATCTTATTCCACAGAATCTGAAACTCAACTATACCAAGGCGAGCGCTGCCATCTTTCTGCGTGACAGGTGAGTCAAGGTGTCATAGCAATTGGAAATAGAGTGCAACATTTGTCTGTTAGTGTCACATATCAAAAAAGTAATGATACTTTTTTTGTGATCACGCAATTGGTTATGTATGTATTGTATTTTTCATTAATACTGCCGTAATATATATCCTTGCCCAAATAAAGTTGAGTATGTATTGAAATGAAGGGTAGGGAGTGTTGAAGTGACTAGCTGAGGAAGGATACGTCTAATAGGCTGACCATGCCTCTACAGGACTCCATGCTGAACCCATCAGTCTTCAGGTCCCTGTCTGGGAATCAAATCCAATTTAAAATCACAACACACTTTACATTAAAGCAATAATTGAAAAAAAAAAGTTAAAGAATTAAAGAGGATAAATAAAAGAAAATAAGATCACAGAAGATGTGTAAAATAATCACTTATTAAAGGCCCGGCTAAAAAGGTGGGGTTTTAAAAGTGATTTAAAACCTCAATGGTGTATTCCCCTTTTACCTGAATATAGGATAACAGACCACATTTCAGAAATTGCATTGAATGGACAATGAGTCACTAAACCCCCTGGACCTGAAGAGCATTGAATGAACAGTACTTACGTTTGGTCACGACCCTATTAAGAATGGTCCTGAGCTCACGGACAGAGATCTCCATGTCCTAAAATATAAAGCAGATAATGGTTTTGTACTCAAAATGTCTCCATGTTCTTAAACATAAAACACATCTTTGCACTCAAATGCGTTTCGGAAAACCAAACTTGAAACTCACCTCCCCAGATAACTGAGCGAACATGGCCCTGAATGAGTCCTCAATGTCACTCTCTGAGATGTCCTCCTGTGAAGATAAAGACTCGGTTGCCATCCATGTTGATACATGGTCAACAAGTGAAATAACAGTGCCTTGTGAAAGTATTTAATTCCTTGCAAAGTTCTGTCTGACATTTTGCAGTAACTTTAAAAAACATTATTTTATATATATATATATATATATATATATATATAAAAACATATATATACATATACAACCTACTCCACACTTTCAAACTTAAAGAAAAATACATTTGTATTTTCCCATAATAAAAAATGGAATGTCTCAATTGCATAAGTATTCGCACCCCTGAGTCAAGTTCTTGGTTAAGCACTTATTGCAAGAGAGTTGACACTTGAACATCTAAGCTTGACTCTTTACCTCATCTTCAAAGTTTGCCACCACATCATCATCCAGTTCTCTGAAATGACATAGCAACTATTTAAAAATAAATTCCATAAATGTTTACATGCAATGTTAAGATTATACCAAAGCTGCTTTTTACATTCAGTAATAGCCATACAATACAATAGCCACAGACTCTTATTCCAATTCTTTACCAAATTGTGCCAATGTCTAGAAGCTACAGTGGTATACAGATGTCAAATCTTAACTTGATCACTCTTTTGTCACTGAGAATTTTCCTACTGCATCAGGAAATTCAAATGTGATTCCTTGAAAAGTTATATTTTTCTCTCCATGCGGGGGCAGTCAAACGCTAGGCCCAGGTCCTATTACTCCAACATTCAAATGTACAAAAATGTATCTGAAATGCAGCCATACTCATCAACAACTGTCATTTTATATAGCTTAATAACACAGATATATATATTGTGGGTGGTTGGTTGGATGGAGTCTTGTTGGAAATGTGGGGTTGGGGATCAAGGCTCACTTATTTTTCATTATTTTCATTTACATACTAAATGTATAAAACTCTGTGATCAACATGATCAATACTTTGTTTTTATGTACTTTTTTTAAAATGTTCTTTTCTTTTTTCGAGTGGCAGCCCACAGGTGAATACAAACTAAATATGAAACGATATTACTCCCCCCATGGTCATAAAAAAATCATAGGTTTTCATGAGCCATTGTGTAGGCTACCTTTTTAGATCTACAGTATATATTATCAAAAGAAAATGACATCTTAAAACCAGTTGAACTGGTACCCAGTGGACCTGCAGTAGGCCTAAAATGTAGGTACGATACTGCATTGTATACAAACGCCGCTTCCAGCTGCCACCTGGCTGCGATTCTAAATATTTCCTCAAACATTCAAATCCTCCTACTGCAGGATTATTTTCTCCTGCGACAAAATGGGTCAATTTAAGACCCATCATCTGTACATAATTACCAACAACTGATTAAGGTGTATTGAGAAAACCAGACGAGAAATTATTTAGGATTGACAATTTTGCTGCTAACAGAACTGTATTTCTCCATTTAAGTTGCACATCCCTGAAGTACTACTATACTGTACTCACTGTGTCTCTGACTGCTTCTCAGTGAAGACTCTGAGGACAAAGTCAGCCTCTTTCCCAGGTTCGAAGGTGGAGGGTACCACCAGGTACTCCCCGGGTGGCAGGCGCAGCCGTGCGCTCACCTCCCTCAGGTTGATAAAGGTCTCAGAACGTGCACATGATGAGTGCTTCAAGAAGAAGTCTTTCTTCAAATGAACACTTTGACAACCCTTAAACTGAGAGAAGGACAGTGGTAGATAGGGCTAGTTTGTGTGTGTGTTTATGTGGGTAACTGAAACTGTTACATACCTCTTCTGGAATCTGTAATGATAGAAAGGACAAGGTCAGTTTTAGGGACATTTTGTTTTGGTCTACTGTTGATTCTTTGGTCACTGGGTATCACATCAAATAAACAGACATTATACACAGAATCTACCTCTACTTGGCTAAATGTATCTTTAGTTTATTCTACCTTTCATCAACTTTTATTGCAGCTTAATTTTCTCCTCTGCTACTGGCATGTCACCTTTGACCCCTCACCTCGTAGATGGCAAAGCCAATGGTGTGCATGTCCTGCCCCTGGCGTCGGTAGCGGCGCCTATCCTTCTGCATGAGAGCCACCAAGAAGCTGCAGGCCTCCTCTTCATCCTCAGGGTCGTCGTCCTCCTCCAGCAGGGTAATCTTATACTGGGGGTTGATCCAAAAGGTGTCTAACAAAGACACAAGTCAGAGGTCATGATAATGCCTCCTTTTGAACATAGCAAGTAAAAACGCCTGCAGTCAATTCTAACTAAACTCAGGGCTCTATTCTAACAAACCAAACGCAAATCTTAGCACACTCGCGCAGTGCTGTGGGTGTGTCAGAAATAATTTTGTTGTTTTGACAGCGGGAATTATGGGCACAACAGCTGGTGGTAGTGTAGAGGCACGCTTTTCATTAATTTGTTGTAGGTGTACCGAGGGCTTGACCACTTACTGGCCAATGAAAACCTGCTCTGAAGCTTTTAATGTGGTTGTGCATTTACGGTGTTTGATGTTCCGTTGTCATGAACTCCAATTCATTAGGAAGGCATGGCTGTGAGTCCTATCCATTGAAGACTGTTTATTAAACGTCATAGGCCTACAGTAACCCTATAATAGGCCTAGTTTAAAAAAAAACATGTACCCAGTTATTCACAAAAGGTCATTTCCTTCAACATGGGAAAACTAGCCTACACATTGCATTTGCATTTCCATGGCCTAAATTGCAATGCAGGTCCGAGCCATGGACATTGCCTGCAAAAGGTTTTAAGATTAGCCAACCTTCGCTGTTGATATGGTCTGTATAGTAACTTTGCCACGTGAAGAAAACAAACAGGCAAATATCTTAGATCACGTCTCTCCGTCTGCAGTACTTGTTCACTTCTCTCCTTTATCTGATTCCTTATGATCCTACAGCACCCCCTAATGTCATAACTAGGTACTTGACAGCATTACACCAAAATATCAGTATATTCCTTATAAAATATGTTATGGTATGTTCTCACTAGGATATTTGTATTTAGCAACATATGCAATCCATGAACAATGTATGCAACTCATGTGATAAACAAAAGACATGCAGTCAGTGACTGATGAAGTTGAAGTGTATCCCTGAATCCAAAATCAACTCCTAGCCCCTACCACCTAGGTGGAATTGTTACCATATTGCTTACAACTATCCAATCCAATCAGGACTACACAAGGGCCTACAAGGTAGTGGGTGTAGTGTGGTGGTCATGGTGCTCTCTCACTTGGGTGGTTCCGGCAGCCTCCAGCCGTGCTGCCCTTCCTCCAGCCTCCGTCAAACTTGATGGTGTTCCAGAAACTCTGGCTGTCATCACTCAGAGCATCTGCTGTCAGGTTACAGATCTCCAGCCGGGAAAACTGGCGCAGGAACTCCTGGAAGGGCATCCTGGATATTCAGAGAGCAGGGAAAGGGAGACAGATGGAATCTGTTTGATCAAATTGGAATATTTCCATCTGGTTTGGGTCAGGTGTGGGTTGGGTTAGATTATTATCGGGTGCCGGTATGGTATACAGGGTCCAGCCTCAACAAACAGGACACCATAGAAAACCGAGTTGTGGGTGGAAAACACACAAGGTAATATCTCAGAATGTGAACTCACCAGAACTCCCCGTCCTCCATGTGACAATTCATGTCCTCCCTCTCTGTTGGATCAATCGCATTCCACTCAGACGAACTAATAGCAATATCCAAGAGAGAGAGACACGGAGAGAGAGAGAGAAAAAAAGAGAGACAGTGATGAGTATTGTTTAACTACAAGGCAAGCAGGTACGAGCTCCGCAAATCCATTAGGGACGCAAAAAGTCAGACACAAACTTGAATTGATGTTCAACAACTCAGACTCACGACGCATGTGGCAAGGACTACAGACTATCACAGGCAAATCCAGCTGTGTGTGTGGTGCTCACCGAAGCCCACCTCCCAGACGAGCTTAACACATTCTATGCTCGCTTCGAGGCAGCCAATACCGAGCCATCCAGGAAAACTCTCGCTGCTCCGGATGACCAGGTGCTTTTGCTCTCCGAGGCTGACGTGAGGACAACTCATGAGTGAATACTCACAAACCCACCAGCCCAGATGAGTGTGTGCTGACAAGGGCTGGGATGATACCAGTAACCCGATACTCGTTAATATCGTGGGCAAGGAAACACCTTCTTTAGGAAAACAGCCCTAATGTTGGTAACAATCATCACGTTGTCATCCAGAGTCACATTTATTTATTTTCCAAGCTATAGCAGACAATATTTTACATATAGAAGGTTTTTAAAGGACCAAAGAGTTTGTTCTGCTTCATTTTTTTATTTTTGCCATGGAAAATAATATTCCGATATCATCCCAGTCCTAGTGCTTACCAGCTGGGGGGCATCTTCTCTGACATCTTCAAACTGTCCCAGGCTGTAGACCCCACATGCTTCAAGCAGAAAATTACGTACCAGTGCCCAAGAAAAACAAGGTGACATGCCCAAATGACTATCAGACTCACCCCGGTCATCATGAAGTGCTTCAAGGGGCTGGTCATGGCCCACATCAAGGCTAGCATGCCAGGCACACTGGACCCACTCCAATTTGCCAACCTCTCCAACAGATCCACAGAAGATACCATTTACATCACTATTCACATGGCCCTAACACATCTGGACAAGAGGAACACTTGTGTGAGAATGCTGTTCATTTACTACAGTTCAGCACTATTGTTCCCTCCAAGCTCGACACCAAGCTCTGCAACTGGATCCTGGGCTTCCTGACAGGCAGACCACAGGCTGTGAGGATTGGTAACAACACCTCCCCCACACTGACTCTTAACATAGGGCCCCCCAGGGGTGTGTCCCCAGCCCTCTTCTGTGCTCCCTGTTCACCCACGACTGCGTGGCTTTGCATGACACCAACAAGTCAGCCTATAGCAAGGATGTAAGTGAACTGGCATTGTGGTCTCCCTCAACGTCCGCAAAACAAAGCAGTTGATTGTTGACTTCAGGAAGCAAGGGAAGGAACATGCCGTGATCCACATCAACGGGACTGCAGTAGAAAGAGTCTGCAGTTTTAAGTTCTTCGGGGTCTACATCACCAAGGACATGACAATAACCAACACCACCACCACCAGTCTTGTCAAAAGAGCGCAACAGCATCTCTACTTCCTAAGGTGACTAAAGAAATTTAGCATGCCACCCTGGGTCCTCGAAATACTACAACTTCATTATCGAGAGCGTCCTGACCGGTTGAATCGCGGCCTGGTACAGGAATTGCTCCGTCCACGACTGCAAGGCCATTCAGCGGGTGGTAATGAGCATGACGTATCGGAGCAATAGACTGTCGGAACTAGAAGCACAAGCATTTCGCTACACTCGCATTAACATCTGCTAACCATGTGTATGTGACAAATAAAATTTGATACCAACAGACTCAAAGACAGTTTCTATCTACAAGCCACCAGACTGCTGAACACTTGAACTGGACTGACCAGCAGCCTCTGATTCTCCACACCTTAGCACACATGCACCCACTCACGGACACACCCAACCACACAGATATACACACACACACATTCATGCTACACAGACACACATCACAACTGCTGCTAACAAACAGACTCTTAGTATTATTGCTAAATACTGCACAATTTAAAACACTTGCCCCCCAATCCCCCCTTCCCCAAAACAAGTGTAAATATTAGATTATAAATTGTGGCTTCCTCTACTATACTTATGCTAAAATGATTATTCTAATAGTAATTTACTTTATGTTCGTATCCTTAACTTTTCTTAGTTCTTATTGTTGTTGCATTGTCGAGTAGGAACCTGCAAATAAGCATTTCGTTGGATGGTGTATACAATGTGTATCCTGTATATACGTCTAATAAAACGTGAAAATTGAATAGCGAATTTGTGCACACAAACAGATGTACACAGACACACACGCAGCCTTTTGAGGGCCCTAAGCGAGATTTGGTTGCAGTTTTAAAGCACATTTTGCCTCGACTTATGCCATGTTCATACGATATCTGGGTGAATAACAAAATCAATGGGGGACCCCTGGAGGTCAGTTGCCCCCTGAAGATCAGGGCCCCTGGGCACATGCCCTTCATGCCCGGTAGATAATTCAGCCATGAAGGTTTAGATATAGCTGGCTTGGCTAACTTGCCTAGCAATCTTAGAAAATATTAGCTGACATGGGCTAATTGAGTGACTGTCAGTGACTGACATAAGAGAAAAACTGCTGATGCACATTGACTATTATACCCGACTGAGCCACGGAGCCCTACGCTGTCAAGAAGAGCATGATGGTTGTGATGTGAACTCACTTATCACTCCAAGCCCCGGTCCACTCCACCTGACCCCAGGGGTTACGAATACGGATCAACCTCTCCATGCGACCCCGGAAATCCACCTATGATGATAGACAGACACAAAATTTGGGTCAGATTTTACTTAGAAATTTTAACCACTTGCCACATTCCAATTTGAGAGTAGAATTTCTCAATCATGATGTTTGATAGTCACAAATGCCCGTATAACTATTCATTTGGAAATAAGTCATTTCTGTAAAATACTGCCTGTTTACTGAAAGATGAGGAGAATACGTGCTTCTTATTTTGCTTTTTGTGATTTGTTGACGTTTATATTCCTGTTTTCACCACTCCTTTTCCTCCAATTCCAGATTCACACTAGGGTCAAGCTGAGCCACGCTATGCTAAGTTGTACTTAGCTGGCATGCTTACGAATCCACCATGGAACTCATGCTGGAAAGGACAATGTGAAAATGAAAAATCTGAGCTATTACAGTATGGTTCGGGTCTGCCCTTTAGTGTGAATCAGGCACAATCGCCTAAGGCTTGAAATGGCCCGCAGGAAGAGGCAAATCCCTCACTTTTCCACAAAGACTCATTTTCACTTACTCACCTGCTTCAGACCTGTGACAGAGTAGGCATGGCCTTTAACCAGCTTCTTAAAGGTCACTGCCTCCATGTCGAAGGCACTGGTGATCTGGTAATGCAAACAGATGTCATCATACATTTCCAATTGTTACCACACACACTTCGGACATGACATCTTTGGCCAAAACTACAATTGTGACAACAGACTCTTTTTCTCTCCACTTTAAAGAGGCTGCATGGATGTTTAGTTATTGTTTACCTAAAATTTTGGCTTGAGTGTTGCCTATGTGGTTCATATACACATATTACAATATTAATACTTTCTTAAGTAGCTTCAGGCTAACAATATACCTTATGTCCATGGGAAGATGTGGCCATTTCTGTCCAATGTGTCAATGTCTAAACCAATATTTCTGTCCAATTTAGGGGACCACTTTTGGCTCAAACCATCCCCAGAGGCAAACGATGATCATACTGCAGCTCACAATTCCAATATGTGGAAAAATAGCTTGTTTTAAAATAAGCCAAGATTCATGTTGTGAGTGATTCTGTTGTTTTGGGGAATTTAAAAGCTGAATGGGGTAAAATGTCAAGCTAGATTAGAACCAGTGACATAGGTCCCATCCAGAAACAACCCCCATCTGAGAGGACTGCATATGTGTACTGCAGGTTGTCGTGTGTGCCATGTAACAGGGACGCCACTTACGTCAATGGAGCAGCCCAGAAGGGAACCTCTCTCCAGGGCTTTACCGATGATCCGGTACAGATCCTTAGGTGCCTTACGTAGCTCGTAAAACTCTGCCACGCCACCGGTGAAGTCCTCAAAGCCCTCTGTGGTGCTGCCACCAGACAAGGCCTCATAGGAGCCACTCAGTCTAACACAAAAATGTCACAGTGTGTCAATCCTGGAAAATAATTATATCCCTTCATGCAACAATGTAAAAGTATTCGCCATCTACAATATTCGTAAATGAAATGTATGTTCATAAAACAAACATAATAAACATAACATTATAGCTACATAGATTTATGAAAGCTTAAGAAATGTATGATGCAATTACACATTAGTCAGAGCTAACTGGACTTGTGACATGTATGCTTTATGAACATTCAATTGTTTCCCACTGTTTACTTGGTGTAGCAAATTAAACTTAGAAAAAATACAATTCTATTCTAAGATGGATGCACTGTATACCCGAATTAAAGCCTGTTTTACGGTACCATTAAAAACATTTAAAGCTTTTGACACGGACAATAGCTAATATTAGGAAAATCATACTTGGCATAAGCCTTCTCAATCAGGGCACTCCAGAACTCGTTACCCTCAGCAGAGTGAACAAACATGAGCTCGCCATCTTTGACAGGCAGTCGATCATCAATGACAACATCCACCCACTCTCCAAACTGCCAGAACTGTGAACAAACAAAACAGTTTGGAGTCAGACACGAAGGTTATAATTGTTTTATGCTCCCCTATGAAGCTAAATAACGTCTCCAGCATATGTTTCTAAGTGCTCCCCATAATCACCTAATAATATATGCGAGAACTGTTGTCTCTCCGGGAATTTTTTTGTGGAAAAGCACTGACCTGATAATTCAGGAATTGAGCCTCCTACAAAGGTTGATTTAAAATCCCTCCAATCAAACTTCTGAATATGGCAAGTCATTCTTTCTTACATATTTAGGCCACAATGCTGTATCATTATATTATCTTTCATTAAAAGGTTTTTCTATTCCATTTCCTCTATTGTATTTGATTGAATGGACCTGGAAGTGGAAGATGCCAGCGTAGTTGTCTTGGAAGGATTGACCATGAGGGACCACCCTGTGTAGCAGCTTCTCATTAAGGGTGAGGGAAGCAATGGCTGCCAGGAGCCAGCAGTCACCTAACCAGAGGTAAAATAGTAAAAAATAAATTAATCAAATGTATTTATAAAGCACTTTTAAACACTGAGCGGTTGTCACCAAGTGGTTCACAGTAACCTGGCCTAAACTCCAAAGAGCAAGCAGATGCACAGTGGCCTGGAAAACCTTCCTACGAGGAGGAGGAAACCTAGAGAGGAACCAGGCTCAGAATAAAAGCACCTAGCCCAGATGGGAGAAGAGGGAGATAGTTAAAGCATTTTCAAACGTAATCATTTCAACCTGGGGTGAAAGTGTGAGAGAGGGTGAATAAATATAAGCTAGCTTAGCATCAAATGTTTTCTTAAAATAACACCAAATAACGATACAGAAACCTTAACATTCAAAATCTAAAAAGGCACCATAGCCTAAATTAGTCATGTGTGCATCTTTCTAAAATATTACCCATGTGTCTTAAAAACACAACATTTACACTGGCTGGTGCGGTTTCTATCTCACCACTTTAAATGAAGGCTGCTGTTAGTAGAAAACAAAACACTTAACTCATTTCAAGCACTCAGCTCAAATCACCCTTGTTCAGCATTTAGTAGTGAGTGAATAGCCAACCTAATGCATTTTTGCCAGTCTGAGCCAAGCCTTCAAACATTTGTTCTGGTTTTCCAAAACCTCAACTCCTCTTTGAAAATCTCTTCCAATTTGCTTTAACTGAAATCATATACCATCAGTAGACTACTATCAATGGCATGCAGCAAGAACAGCTGAACATGTCAAAGGCTTATTCCCACCATCGTCACATTGTTAAAACCATGAGGCAACCTCAACTATTATGGTCCCGTGTAGATCAGTTGGTAGAGCATGGCGCTTGAAACACCAGGGTTGTGGGTTTGATTCTCACGGGGGACCAGTACGAAATTGTATGTACTCACTACTGTAAGTTGCTCTGCATAAGAGCGTCTGCTAAATTACTCAAATGTAAATGTATTCAGCCTTTAAGGGGCCATGTACTGTAACTGAATTAGTGTGGGGAGTAAGAATGAGCTACTTCCCTATAGAGAGAGCTATGGGGATTGCTAATGCAATTTTAAAACGTCCCTAATGTCACAACTGGGGATTGCTCTGGCCTCAAGGTCTTGCTAAAATCTCCCTTTCTTTTAAGTGTAAATGCTGTTATCGACTGAGGGGTTGAAATCCTAAGGCTACACTCAAACGCATTAACAGATTAAATTGTGTATGACCAATATTATTGTCTGTTGTCAAAATTACCACTTCAAAAAGCATTGGCTTCATACGAAATTCTCGAACATAAAATTCTAGTGTGTCGGCGTTGTAATGTGGGTGCATATGACAGCAGCCTTATCCATATAAGTGTATACTCAGAAGTAGATATGTTTAATAAGCTTAGCACTGCTTTCTGGTGAAAAAGTTCAAGAATGGACCTTATAGTGAGGAGTATTATCAGATTTGTCAATCATTGTCACATCTTCTATTACATTTCAAGCACTGGTTAGCTTCAACCTGAAGTTTGACGAGCCTTATAGAATACTTGAAAGGCTACATAACTCAGTCAAGATAATTCCCCAAAACAAACAGAGGGGGAGCCCACAGGCCGTGACATAACAGGAGAGTCGACTCCTGCCAAAGACAGAGAGAGAGAAGTTGTTTGTGGGCGGGGTCTTCAGAACGTCGTGTGTATAACAATTACACATCCGACCGCCTTTTCAGTTCCAACTAGACTAGAGATGTGAGAAAAATTTAACCAAGACTTATGAGATCCCAAGAACAGAACAGTTTTGGGCTTTTTTTTGGGCCATATCCTGTGATCTACTCACAACATTTTCTCGCTAGTTAAAAAGGAAGCTGATCATGGCATTAATCATGACTGATAGCTCGCTGATTGAACAATCTTTTATCTTGAATTCCATTCCAGTGGCTAGGTCCGTTATCCGCCTCCCTCCACCCTGTTTTGCAAACATACGCCAGAGATTGCTGCATGGGACATCAGCCAAGATCCATTAGCACGCTTTCTCTGTAGGCGTGTCCGCTATTAGCCTTTCTGTGAATCATTACCAGTGTCTCCCTGACTCACAAATGGGTTCTGCCACACCCAAACAGTCAGCTGCCTAGTCAGGGTCATTCTTATTTTACACACAGAGCTATTACAAAATAGATATACAGTACCAGTCAAAAGTTTGGACACAACTACTCATTCAAGGGTTTTTATTTTTTATTATTTTCTACATTGCAGAATAATAGTTAAGATATCAAAACTATGAAATAACACATGTGGAATAATGGAACCAAAAAAAAGTGTTAAACAAATCAAAATATATTTTAGATTATTCAAAGTAGCCATCTTTTGCCTTGATGACAGCTTTGCACACCCTTGGCATTCTCTCAACCAGCTTCATGAGGTAGTCACCTGGAATGCTTTTCCAGCAGTCTTGAAGGAGTTCCCACATTTGCTGAGCACTTGTTGGCTGCTTTTCCTTCACTCTGCGGTCCAAATCATCCCAACCATCTCAATTGGGTTGATGTCGGGTGATTGTGGAGGCCAGGTCATCTGATGAAACACTCCATCACTCTCATTCCTGGTAAAAGAAATAGCCCTTACATAGCCTGGAGGTGTGTTGGGTCATTGTCCTGTTGAAAAACAAAATGATAGTCCCACTAAGCCCAAACCAGATGGGATGGTGTATCGCTGCAGAATGCTGTGGTAGCCATTCTGGTTAAGTGTGCCTTGAATTCCAAATAAAATCAGACATTGTCACCAGTAAAGCACCCCCACACCATCACCTCCATGCTTCACGGTGGGGACCACACATGCGGAGATCATCCGTCCACCGACTCTGTGTCTCTCAAAGACATGGCGGTTGGAACTAAAAATCTCAAATTAGGACCAAAGGACAGATTTACACGGGTCAAATTTCCATTGCTTGTGTTTCTTGGCCCAAGCAAGTCTCTTCTTATTATTGGTGTTCTTTAGTGGTTGTATTCTTTAGCAGCAATTCAACCATGAAGGCCTGATTCACGCAGTCTCCTCTGAACAGTTGATGTTGAGATGTGTCTGTTACTTGAACTCTGTGAAGCATTTATTTGGGCTGCAATTTGTGAGGCTGGTACCTCTAATGAACTTATCCTTTGCAGCAGATGTAACTCTGGGTCTTCCATTCCTGTGGCGGTCCTCATGAGAGCCAGTTTCATCATAGCGCTTGATGGTTTTTGCGACAGCACTTGAAGACACTTTCAAAGTCCTTGAAATTTTCCAGATTGACTGACCGTCATGTCTTAAAGTAATGATGGACTGTCATTTCTCTTCACTTATTTGAGCTGTTCTTGCCATAATAAGGACTTTTACCAAATAGGGCTATCTTCTGTATACCAACCCTACCTTGTCACAACACAGCTGATTGGCTGAAACGCAAGAGTGCGCAAAGCTGTCATCAAGGCAAAGGGTGGCTACTTTGAAGAATCTCATATATTAAATCAGCGAGCAGGCCTTTCTAATCGACCTGGCCGGGGTTTCCTGGAAGGATATTGATCTTATCCCGTCAGTAGAGGATGCCTGGATATTTTTTTTTAAATGCCTTCCTAACCATCTTAAATAAACATGCCCCATTCAAGAAATGTAAAACCAGGAACAGATATAGCCCTTGGTTCTCCCCAGACCTGACTGCCCTTAACCAACACAAAAACATCCCATGGGGTTCTGCATTAGCATCGAACAGCCCCCGTGATATGCAGCTGTTCAGGGAAGCTAGAAACCATTATACACAGGCAGTTAGAAAAGCCAAGGCTAGCTTTTTCAAGCAGAAATTTGCTTCCTGCAACACTAACTCAAAAAAGTTCTGGGACACTGTAAAGTCCATGAAGAATAAGAACACCTCCCAGCTGCCCACTGCACTGAAAATAGGAAACACTGTCACCACTGATAAATCCACCTTAATTGAGAATTTCAATAAGCATTTTTCTACAGCTGGCCATGCTTTCCACCTGGCTACTCCTACCCCGGTCAACAGCACTGCACCCCCCACAGCAACTCGCCCAAGCCTTTCCCATTTCTCCTTCTCCCAAATCCGTTCAGCTGATGTTCTGAAAGAGTTGCAAAATCTGGACCCCTACAAGTCAGCCGGGCTAGACAATCTGGACCCTTTCTTTCTAAAATGATCTGCCGAAATTGTTGCCACCCCTATTACTAGCCCGTTCAACCTCTCTTTCGTGTCGTCTGAGATTCCCAAAGATTGGAAAGCAGCTGCGGTCATCCCCCTCTTCAAAGGGGGGGACACTCTTGACCCAAACTGCTACAGACCTATATCTATCCTACCATGCCTTTCTAAGGTCTTCGAAAGCCAAGTCAACAAACAGATTACCGACCATTTCGAATCTCACCATACCTTCTCTGCTATGCAATCTGGTTTCATAGCTGGTCATGGGTGCACCTCAGCCACACTCAAGGTCCTAAACGATATCTTAACTGCCATCGATAAGAAACATTACTGTGCAGCCGTATTCTTTGATCTGGCCAAGGCTTTCGACTCTGCCAATCACCACATCCTCATCTGCAGACTCGACAGCCTTGGTTTCTCAAATGATTGCCTCGCCTGGTTCACCAACTACTTCTCTGATAGAGTTCAGTGTGTCAAATCGGAGGGTCTGCTGTCCGGACCTCTGGCAGTCTCTATGGGGGTGCCACAGGGTTCAATTCTTGGACCGACTCTCTTCTCTGTATACATCAATGAGGTCGCTCTTGCTGCTGGTGAGTCTCTGATCCACAACTATGCAGACGACACCATTCTGTATACTTCTGGCCCTTCTTTGGACACTGTTAACAACCCTCCAGGCAAGCTTCAATGCCATACAACTCTCCTTCCGTGGCCTCCAATTGCTCTTAAATACAAGTAAAACTAAATGCATGCTCTTCAACCGATCGCTACCTGCACCTGCCCGCCTGTCCAACATCACTACTCTGGACGGCTCTGACTTAGAATACGTGGACAACTACAAATACTTAGGTGTCTGGTTAGACTGTAAACTCTCCTTCCAGACCCATATCAAACATCTCCAATCCAAAGTTAAATCTAGAATTGGCTTCCTATTTCGCAACAAAGCATCCTTCACTCATGCTGCCAAACATACCCTTGTAAAACTGACCATCCTACCAATTCTCGACTTTGGCGATGTCATTTACAAAATAGCCTCCAATACCCTACTCAACAAATTGGATGCAGTCTATCACAGTGCAATCCGTTTTGTCACCAAAGCCCCATATACTACCCACCATTGCGACCTGTACGCTCTCGTTGGCTGGCCCTCGCTTCATACTCGTCGCCAAACCCACTGGCTCCATGTCATCTACAAGACCCTGCTAGGTAAAGTCCCCCTTATCTCAGCTCGCTGGTCACCATAGCATCTCCCAACTGTAGCACACGCTCCAGCAGGTATATCTCTCTAGTCACCCCCAAAACCAATTCTTTCTTTGGCCGCCTCTCCTTCCAGTTCTCTGCTGCCAATGACTGGAACGAACTACAAAAATCTCTGAAACTGGAAACACTTATCTCCCTCACTAGCTTTAATCACCAACTGTCAGAGCAGCTCACAGATTACTGCACCTGTACATAGCCCACCTATAATTTAGCCCAAACAACTACCTCTTTCCCTACTGTATTTAATTAATTAATTAATTTTGCTCCTTTGCACCCCATTATTTTTATTTCTACTTTGCACATTCTTCCATTGCAAATCTACCATTCCAGTGTTTTACTTGCTATATTGTATTTAATTTGCCACCATGGCCTTTTTTTGCCTTTACCTCCCTTATCTCACCTCATTTGATCACATCGTATATAGACTTGTTTATACTGTATTATTGACTGTATGTTTGTTTTACTCCGTGTGTCGTTGTATGTGTCGAACTGCTTTGCTTTATCTTGGCCAGGTCGCAATTGTAAATGAGAACTTGTTCTCAACTTGCCTACCTGGTTAAATAAAGGTGAAATAAAATAAAATAAATAAAAATATATATTTTGATTTGTTTTGCACTTTTTTGGTTACTATGTTATTTCATAGTTTTGATATCTTCACTATTATTCTACAATGTATAAATTTAAAAAATCTGAAAAACCCTTGAATGAGTAGGTGTGTCCAAACGTTTGACTAGTACTGTATGTATATATGTACACTACCGTTCAAAAGGTTGGGGTCACTTAGAAATGTCCTTGGTTTTGAAAGAAAAGCTCATTTTATGCCCATTAAAATAACACCAAACTGATCAGAAATACAGTGCAGACCTTGTTAATGTTGTAAATGACTATTGTAGCTGGAAATGTCTTATTTTTAATGGAATATCTACATAGGAGTATAAAGGCCCATTATCAACAACCAATGGCACGTTGTGTTCGCTAATCCAAGTTTATCATTTTAAAAGGCTTATTGATCATTAGAAAACCCTTTTGCAAATATGTTAGCACAGCTGAAAACTGTTGTCCTGATTAAAGAAGCAATAAACTGGCATTCTTAAACTAGTTGAGTATCTGGAGCATCAGCATTTGTGGGTTCGATTACAGGCTCAAAATGGCCAGAAACAACTCGTCAGTATATTCTTGTTCTGAGAAATTAAAGCTATTCCATGCGATAAATTGCCAAGAAACTGAAGATCTCATACAATGCTGTATACTACTCGATTCACAGAACTCCCACCACTCCCAAGGAATGTGAAAAACCATAATTGTAATCTATCCCACTGCACATCTAGGCAAGTTAGGTCTGGCAAGAATTGATGAGTTGTTTTTCTGTTCTATGGAGCAGAATGAACTACTGTATGTCTCAGAATGAGGGAAGAGC
The DNA here is from genome assembly GCF_034236695.1 of Oncorhynchus nerka. Lineage (NCBI taxonomy): Eukaryota > Metazoa > Chordata > Actinopteri > Salmoniformes > Salmonidae > Oncorhynchus > Oncorhynchus nerka. The sequence goes on along the minus strand of NC_088410.1, from coordinate 42,358,949 downwards.
TATTCACTGTTCCATGCAGGCAGTAATTTTGTTAGTTTTTCTAGTCCTCTGGTTTCACTTAAGTGCTCTGTCAAGGAAAATAACATTCACATTGAAAACATGCAACACATTAGAGGGAGGGGGAGGGACACTGCTGTTAAGCAACAAGTTTTTTTTTTATAACAGGGACTTTTTCTCCCAGAAACCGCTTAAGCAAGAAACACACAGAAAATCTGAGTGTAGATAGACTCCGAATAGGTACTTATCACAGAAGGAGGCCGTTCCTTTTCTTGCTAGTACAAAATACATACCTGCTGAGTATCGACCTGGTACCGCCAAAACTACAGCTTCTACTTGTAGAATCGCAATGCTAGGCAGTAGCCGACAACTTGACTTTGAGACAATCAGAGAGCACGAACCTAGCTAACGTTAGATTTTTAGCTAGCTGGCTATCTATGGACTGTCCATGTGAGAGTAAATTAAATAGTTTCTTTGTCATCTTGCTAGCTATTATTTAGCTGTTGCCAAACTAGCTGTGGCCAGCTGGCTGGTATCAACAATGGCTTTCTACAACAATAGCAACATTAGCGCAGTGGGCTAGTTAGCTAAGTAACATTGACTAGACCATGAAGCAACTCACATGGATATGCATTGCCAAACAGGGCTACTGTCACCTTCTGGTCTGGAGTATTTTAACAAGGCTGAATAGCTGATGACTTCAAGGTCTTTGCTGTGTGAATACAAAAGAGATTGACTGCCAACACTCTGTTCAGAGTTCTAAGTACTGTCGGCAAGCAAAAGTTTGACAATCCTACCGTTGTGTCTGAGCTATTACAATAGTAATACTGTAGTTCCTGGAGTACCACACTGCAGAAAACAGAAATACATATTATTTTTAAGGCCTTCCATTAAGCCCCCTTTTAGTGTCAAACTATTACAGCACATTGACACCTAAGCACATTGATACTCACCCAGTGCTCCTTGACAGATATCAGTCCTTGTGGCGCCGCCCAAAATGAACTCAGGGTTATCTGAAAACTCCTATTGAAAATGAAGTTAAATCAGAAACAGTATTTTAAAGACACGCAAATATGTACACATCGAGACAAATATCATGAATGAAAATGTGGCTGATGTTTTTAAATCTGGTGCAAAAGCGTGTGTAATTACAGTACCCCTACTTAGGATTTTGCAACTTTAACCCATGGCCATTTTGGACTGACACTGAAAGTATCTTTGGTAAAACTTTTCAAGCTTTCAAAATGTCTGTCAAAAGTAGATTGTTACTCTCTCAACAAATCAAATGTTATTTGTCACGTGCCGAATACTTACAAGCCCTTAACCAACAATACAGTTTTAAGAACCCCCCCAAAAAGACATAAGAATAACAAATAATTAAAAAGCAGCAGTAAATAACAATAGTGGGGCTATATACAGGGGGTACCGGTACAGAGTCAAATGACATCAAAGCATGATTTGAGGAGTGAAAAGCTGCCGCTAGTGTGAGAGCAGGGCTGCCATCTCAGCCTTAAGTTATTTAAATAAATTAGCAGCTTGTGCTGTTCGTTAGTATACACAAGCAGCAGCTGTTGGAGGAGATATGTCTGGCATGTAGGCCTCTAGACTGTTTGTTCAACACTTCCCGACAAGGGACGCTGACTGAAGTGAGCATGGCTCTCACGCCAGCCCACCGCCACATTAATCTATCAACAGTGCTGTCTTTACCTCTGCTACATAATGACAGTGTCATCACATGCTGCGCGAAAGAGGGATTTTGAGTTACATTTGTTTTTTGCCCACCAGACACTAACATTTTCCTGTAGTAAAGAATAAAATACATTTTTCAATACAAAGAACTCATTTGAAAACAGAAATAGACTGGCACATTGTGACCACAGTAATGTATCAACCATTTGTGGATACATAATCAAGGAAGGGACTCATTTGTTGTTTGAGTGTTTTATTTTTATATTTCACCTTTATTTAACCAGGTAGGCCAGTTGAGAACACCTTTATTTAACCAGGTAGGCCAGTTGAGAACACCTTTATTTAACCAGGTAGGCCAGTTGAGAACAAGTTCTCATTTACAACTGCGACCTGGCAGCTGCGGCCTTTATCTTTGCATGGAGTGGGAGGAATTACTGGTAAGGACACAGAAGTCACAATGAGAGACTCATCTTAAAACAGCACCTTTTCAGGTTTGGTGAAATGCTAACCCTAAAAGCTAACTCTCAACACCCTAACCCTCTTTGTTGAAAACACCAGCTGTTTTTTTTTCTCATGACATGCCATTCATTGTGCCCCTCCATGCCAAAATAACTATTTAATTCTCAGCACAGGCACAAAATATATCTAGAGTTCCATGTGTCTGCAAGTAGCACATACTGTGCACATCCTGCAGTCTAACCACACAGGAACAAGGGTTTGATTCAGAGGCTGGAGCAAAAGCCATTTAGACACCACAAGAATAGCTTACACACTTTTTTGCAATACCATTTATGAGTTTAGGGACAAATCCTTACTTGAGATCTGCATTTATTTTATTTAACCTTTATTTAACTAGGCAAGTCAGTTAGGAACAAATTCTTATTTACAATGACGACCTACCCCGGCCAAACCCTAAACCAGACGACGCTTATGGGACTCCTAAACACGGCGGTTGTGATACAGCCTGGAATCGAACCAGGGTCTTTAGTGACGCCTATAGCACAGAGATGCAGTGCCTTAGACCCCTGTGCCACTCAGGAGCCCAAAGGGTTGATACAACCAAGGGATTTGTATGTGTATCTCTTGTATGGCTTCAAATACAATATTAATTTGGAACACTAACTCCTATCAGTCTCTTACTGTGGGCCTCATCCACTCCACGCCCTGGGTTTTGGATGAGTGGGGGGCCAGCTCTTTGAAGCCCAGGGAGGGTGGCTCGGGGGGGAAGCAGGAGTCCTCGAACAGGCAGCCGCTCTCCAGGCACTCCTGCTTCAAGGCCTCGTAGTCCTGGTTGAGGAACTTCAGCGCCCGCTCGTTGGTTCCCATTCCCTCTGCGTGTAGTCTCTCCCTCTGGATGCGCGCTGAGACCCCTCCGAATGGGTACATGCTGGGATGGAAGAAATAAGAGGGTGTGTGGGTGTGTGTTAAGAGGTGGGTTACTGGAAGCTAGCATATAAATAGCCCCAACAGAATAAACGTGCAGGCAGAGGGACATTGTTTCAAATGAGAGGGGACACTGTACGATGTGGCTCATTATCAGTAAACACTTTTTACTCATGACAATGGAGATAATGTATCAGAACTAGGAGCCGTGATGGGCCCAGAGTGGCCATGGGTAGGACACTCTCTCTGAGTGCTGTCTGAATATTTCATAGGTAAAACTGAGTGCCACAATGTAAAGGCGTTTGGATTGTCTGGAATTCCACTGGTATTTTCATGTAAATGAATAAGTGGGATGATAGCCTTTTGCAGATACAGTTTGACTATTGATCATACACTTTCAGTATGTTTATATCCAGCCATATAAAACATATATTTTGTTTATATGGCTGGATAGTTATAGGGTAGAACAATCACTATGCTCAAATACTTTGAAGAGGCATTCTTCCTGGCCTGCCCTAAAAAAGGTGATCATGCTCTAACATAATTGGATACAGAGGAAGGACACCCTGTGTCCGTCAACGCAATTCTGTTAGGCACAAAACTGAAACTGCAGCATAAAACATTATTTGATGCTTAAGTTAGAGAAGGGACTACAATTCCAATCTGTACATTAGACTCCATTCCAGTCACTGAACAGACCATGACAAGAACACACATATATATTATTGTACCTTCAGTCCTTCAGTGTGGGAGGCAGCAGGCTTGGGAAAACAAAAGTCCAGTTCATTTAGGATTCAGTCTTCACAGGCGCAGTCACATGCATACATAGCTGGAATTTCACTGTAGTATAGCAAAGCAGTGAGCTATACACACATGCAAGCAAGAAGCACTGTTCGTTGTCCATGTTGTACATTTCACTGACATGAGATTGATAAGGACAGCAGCTGGTAGAGAACTCTTATAGGTACCTATAGAGCTGGATGGTACAGTATGTCATGTCATTCACTAGGTTAATTGACTAGAGGGGGGATTGCTTTGAACACAGCGGCACTGTAGCATCACAGACGTATAACAAGAAGCAACTGTTTTTGAACGCTGAACTGTGTCTCATAACGAAAAAGGTTTATGGTACAATAGTCGATCGTTGTAGCAGATCTGTATGGTACATGACAAAGTGGGACCTAAAAACAGAATTCAATTGTTGCAGACAATGACTCCCTTCCTCCATCAAAAGACACTTGCTGTGGAAATCAAACACACTTCAATAGACTGGTAGTGATGCTCAATTTTCAAACAGTTGGAATCCCCTTTTGTTTTTGCACTCATTTACACCGTGCACCTAATACAATAAACAGCCCTCGTCTTCTTCTATTACCAATAAAATACATTTTTATGGGGTATACTCCATATATACATTTTACATAGTAACCAGAAAGAAAGTCTAACAAGGCATTTGTTTGGGTTGATATATCAATAAACAAGGCTGCAACACTACATTTGAATCAATACTGTTGATTGAAACTGAAATGCTTGTGGCAAGTCCATTAGAACTAACGCCAATTTGCCTGCCAACACTATAGTTAACTATGTGGAATTAAATGTGCATTTCTTGTTCATTTCATGGTCATCAAGAAAACGTTGAATGATCATTTCATATTCTTGGATAAATCCAACAGCCTATGCTGTAAGCCTGCATCAAACTGATCAAATTGTTGCTTTGAGTATTGATTTCAGTCTAGTCAGGTTCACACCCCTTCCAGAAAGCTGCATCACCTTTAAAATAAACCCTCAATAACACTGTGTTAGCCTTCTAATTACAATTCATTGAACCACAATCTACATGGTTGCGAGTCATTTGAAGTATAGGCCTGTAGACTACTTTACTTTCTGCAATAATCCCTGTGCATATCACATTTGTTCATGTTGTTTTCAGTGGATCAAATGAACTCATGATCTTTTTATAGTTGTATAAATAAAATGCCACAGAGCAGCATGTCAAGTGTTGACCGTGAAGGGTGTATGACAGTAATGGAGCCTTTCAGAGAGAATTTATTTTGTTTTAGAAATCATATCAAGGACCAATGATAACGTCTCTCAAAGAAGAAAGTCGCCTGCCATGTTTGGAGGAATCAGCTGATACTGAGCAGTTCATCACATCATATTGCATCATCCAAACCCGCAAAACTCATTTCCATGACTGGACATGCTTCACATAGATTACCATTGCAATGAAGCATGGTAACATGCTATATATGCTGTTATGCTGAGTTTCAGCGCATTTAATTTCGGTAAATAGTCCCAATTCAATAACACAATCACATAGAGACATGCATCTTGCATTCCAAATCATAGATCAGACATAACTTACCACTGACCCGAAATCTTTTTAGACACTTTCCGAGGTGACGTTCAGTGTCTCTGTTAACCGATATGTGTAAATATATCTATCATGTCATATGAGTGAAGGCCAGAACAAAGATGCAATAAGTGTTGTTACTGCAGTGTCTTGCCCAGCCCATTCCGGTGGGAGGGGTTTAGCAGCATCAAAATGAAGGGATTCGATTAATCCCGCCCGGGCAGGCGTGTTTTGCGACGACTAAAAGTTGATTGCATTCGATTTGGAACAGGACTGCCTCCCGGGCGTGAGCCAGGAGTCCCGTTCAAAGCCCACGGCGAAGTCGGTTCATTTTTTTTATTTAACCTTTATTTAACTCGGAAAATCAGTTAAGAACAAATCTTATTTACAATGACACCCAAACCCGGACAACGCTGGGCCAATTGTGCGCCGCCCTATGGGACTCCCAATCACCGCCGGATGTGATGCAGTTCAAAACAAAAGTGACGCAATGAAGCTAAGATTCTGTGTTTTCCCATGCAAAGGGGATTGCGTTAGATAAAAACGCGTTATCTGCTTTCCTAATGAAAACTAGATAGAACATTCAAACATTTATTTTATGGAAAAGAGATGTGTTTCTGGACGATGCACCATGCTGCCTTGATGCCAAAATGACCGAGCGAGGCAGATTACTGTTTGGTTTGAGAATGGAGCGCCTCCTTTTCGCCCGATGACGTGTGGTGCCTATGTGCGGTGCCCCGCGGCTCAGCATAAATGAATCAACCAAGCCAATCTTATCCACCCAATCGTATTTAGCGTATTATTGAAGGGCCAAGATCCGTGTATAGTTGGTGCGCAACTGGGCATCATAGGCCGTATAGGCCTATAGACAGTCGTAGACCGTTGGTTTATAACCTAAAAGCCTACATATAGCGGATGGATTCATTTCCGACTGTTAACATTATTAGAATATAATACATCTTTATTTGAGCATTGCATGGAATTCCATGTGGACATTCCATAAAACAGGCCAAAATAAAAAGCAATTTCACAATTTCTACAAGGCATATTTTCTAATAAAAAAGGAAACAGATTACAGTGGTTTGCGAACAAATATGTCCTTGTTCCTCTTACAGAATGACATTCACATGAAATCTACCACAGTAATATCATACCACAGCTAGTAATGTCTAACCGAATACACAATACCATGCAGCAGTGAATAAAATACATACAAAAATGTGACATAAAAATCTAAAAAAAATCCATTAAATAATGAATTTAATACTTGTTTTTTTAACTTGCACATTTTTCTTCGGAATGAACAGGGGTCTTCTAGATCATCGTAAATGTTAGCCACTGTAACAAAAAGAAGAGACCATCATATTGCATTAGGCCTACCTGTGATGTGAATCCAAGCTATCTGCAGTACCATATCCATCATATCCAAGTCTGAGCAGCCATCCTTTGAATAATTCATTCACTGACCTGATGGAAGTCGAGCTCAATGGAGCCACTGTCATGAGCATCAATCTTCATAAAGACTCCTGTATAAAATAGAGTAGTTATCCATTGTTTACAGTAAAAAACACACAGGTTACAGCTCAAACTATGAAATCAGTGCCTGGTGTTAGACTAGCTAGATTTTATATAATTGAAACGTTTTTAAACACTGTTTCTTCATTAGTTTTAAAATGACCACAAACTGAAGTTTGTGTTTCAGCCCAAACAGCCACTTAGTCTGGAAGAGAACAAACTACATTGTTTGGAGTGAAACTACAGGCTTTGGGTTATGGTACGATAAGACAGATGTTCATAAAGCAACTGTAAGTTAAATACCTCAAGAATAAATGGCTATATCGTTAACTGAAATGATGACTATTGAACAACAGGAAATCTTTATGGTTTGGGATTTTGAGAAATCCAACTATACTCACTGAACATCATATCCAGACGCATAAGGCAGGCCACAAAGTTATCAAAGTCGATGGTCATGTCTGGCTCAGCGTAGCGAGCCACGAGGATCTGATAAATGCCATTGTTCAAAGTGAAGCCTGAGGAAGGAAAAGAAGCGTTTCCTTGTTAGAAACTGAGCAGTGAAGCATTGAGTGCAATGACAGCCTGTGTACCTAAGAGTTTCTTTCTGTTGCAAACACCTTCAGTTCAGCTCAATTCCCCTTACTCCAAACTGCTTCAATGGGTTTTTAGTCTGTTATGCACATACATTATTCACTTCTAAGACCAATCAGCTTAGGCCTTGCTCAACGGCTCAATTTCTGGAATTTGAACTCTATGGTTACGAGCACCAGTCCTTTTCCGGGTGCCTCATTACAATACCATTGATAGTTGTCCTTTCCCCTATCTACTTCTACTTAAGCGTGAACACTTTCACCAACCCATATCTGTCAGATCAGCGACATCTCCAAGGAAGCCAAAAAGATAGGCTCAATTAAAAAGTAGTCACAGGATCAGAAAATGCCAAGAGACTCGCCTGCTTCTTTCAGGGCCATACGCATCTCTGGAGTACTCATGGTGCCTGAATTGTCCATGTCATTCTTCTTATAGATACCCTGTAGGAACAAACGGCACGTTACCCAATTAAATCTTTTTTGGTTATATATGCTCATCATAACAATGACGTCTTCTGCACTGCTGCCAGGTAAAACATAGCATGCTCCACATTATCAGCATGGGTAAGTACTACATCCACTATTTCCAACTTAAATGTAATGTGTGATTGTATACATTGTGCATTATTTCTAAGTAGTATTTAGTTGGTTTGTTTATCTTTTAGTTTTGTTGTAAATGTTGAGTGACTTATGTTCTAGTGCTTAAAATATGAGACCTTATGTTAAATCTATTCCGACATATATATCTGTACTATGTCGATTAAATTAAGATCACTTTATTGGTCAATTGAACACAAGGTCCAAAATGTGACTTCTGCTTAAAACCCAACCCCTCCGAGAGCACACATTCACTCACATACAGGTGGAGATGCCACACGGGGTGCCCAGGTAGCTGTTGTTTTTAAGTGCCTTGCCCAAGGGCACACATTGGCATATAGGATACCTTCGGGTTGCCAACTCACTTCCCAACAGATTTCTTCCATCAGACCCGGGATTGGAACTGACAACCCTACAGTTGCTGGCACGCATTTCTAACCGCTCGGCTACCTACCGCCGAAACGATGGCCATCTATTTGTAATAAATATGAGAGTATTACAGGGATCAAGACCCTCCTCTTTTCTTTGTGTAACTAATCTCAGATATGCATCTCATCATTGTTTTTGGTTGAGCATGTTATGTCATACCTGTGACACCTGTTGGAGAAATTGCTGGGAACTACCAATAGAAAATTGCAATCAGGGCACCCACTTCGGGGTAGAAATTCAAACCCTTCTCGACACATATCTTACCAGGTATTTCTGCACTTTCTTCCACAGAGTAGCGAATTCCCCAAGGCCCAATTTTCCATTCCCACTGTCCTACTGCAGAGTTAAGATTCAAACCTTCAGTACGAGCACACCATATCGTATAATTGGTTGAACATGGAACTTAAGCAAATGTGTACCACTGGCCAGCAGATGAAAACACTGCTTTACTTAATGTGATATAAGTTAAGAGATTGACATACTATAGTATAGAACAGAGGAGGCTGGTGGGAGGAGCTATAGGAGGACGGGCTCATTGTAATGGCTGGAATTTGATAAATTGAATGGTATCAAACACATCAAACATATGGAAACCACATTTAGTCTGGGAATACTGACAGAAAGAAAGGATACATCCATGAGGTTGACCATGATTCTACAGGTTTCAAGACTGAAGCCATCTGTTTTGATGTCAGTTCCTGCAAAACAATAAAAAGGACTATTGAGGGATGTTCCAGAAAAGGGAGATTAATGAGTTAGCCAGCAAATTTGTCAGATCTTGAATCAACGCTGCTCTAGATAGAATGTTCTGCGCCAGAGAGAGCTGAAACGATGGCAACGAATCATCCACAAAAAAAGGATAACTCAACTCTATCCTGAATTTGTGGCTACATTCACAAGTTCTCAACCAATCAAATCAAATGTCCTACCTCTTCCAAGAATCATGTCACTATTCCAACATGTGACACAGTGACAGATAAAATGTGGATGAATTTGCTAGTTGTTTGTTGCACTGATACATTTGTACTAGGGTATCAATGAGTGTAACCTACATAATAAAAGCTTGCATTTGCTTTATTTATCTTTCTGGAATAGCCTTCAGGTCCATCTGAAGCTGTGTGCATTCTAAGTAGTAGGAGTAACAGAGACTAACCCTGAACAGCAATCCTTGGACGATCCAATGGTCCCAACAACACCTTGTCACTCAAGTCAACTGTGTAACCGGAGTGAGCAACAGTTGACTAGATCTTAGGGTGGGTGAAATCACTTGTACAATGGGCTATCCAGCACTGCGTATCCAACACAGTTGCCTGGTTTACAGGCAACATTTGCACTGAGCTAAAGGGTAGAGCTGCCACTTTCAAGGTGCGGGACTCTAACCCGGAAGATTACAAGAAATCCTGCTATGCCCTGCAACGAACCATCAAACAGGCAAAGCGTCAATACATGGCTAAGATTGAATCATATTACACCGTCTCCAACGCTCGTCGGATGTGGCAAGGCTTGCGAATTAATACAGACTACAAAGGGAAGCACAGCCGCGAGCTGCCCAGTGACACGAGCCTACCAGACGAGCTAAATCAATTCTATGCTTGTTTCAAGGCAAGCAACACTGGGGCATGCATGAGAGCATCAGCTGTTCCGGACGACTGTGTGATCACGCTCTCCGTAGCCGACGTGAGTAAGACCTTTAAACAGATCAACATACACAAGGCTGCGGGGCCAGATGGATTACCAGGACGTGTTCTCCGGGCATGTGCTGACCAACTGGCTGGTGTCTTCACTGACATTTTCAACATGTCCCTGATTGAGTCTGTAATACCAACATGTTTCAAGCAGACCACCATAGTCCCTGTGCCCAAGAACACAAAGGCAACCTGCCTAACTGACTACAGATCCATAACACTCACGTCCGTAACCATGAGGTGCTTTGAAAGGCTGGTCATGGATCACATCAACACCATTATCCCAGAAACACTAGACCCACTCCAATTTCCATACCGCCCAAACAGATCCACAGATGATGCAATCTCTATTGCACTCCACACTGCCCTTACCCACCTGGACAAAATTAACATCTATGTGAGAATGCTATTCATTGACTACAGCTCAGCGTTCAACACCATAGTACCCTCAAAGCTCATCACTAAGCTAAGGAACCTGGGACTAAACACCTCCCTCTGCAACTGGATCCTGGACTTCCTGACAGGCCGCCCCCAGGTGTTGAGGGTAGGTAGCAACACATCTGCGATGCTGATCCTCAGCACTGGAGCTCCCGAGGAGTGCATGCTCAGTCCCTGTACTCCCTGTTCACCCACGACTGCATGGCCAGGCACGACCCCAACACCATCATTAAGTTTGCAGATGACACAACAATGGTAGGCCTGGTCACCGACAAAGACGAGACAGCCTATAGGGAGGAAGTCAGAGACCTGGCCGGGTGGTGCCAGAATAACAACCTATCCCTCAACGTAACCAAGACTAAGGAGATGATTGTGGACTACAGGAAAAGGATCACCGAGCACGCCCCCATTCTCATCAACGGGGCTGTAGTGGAGCAGGTTGAGACCTTCAAGTTCCTTGGTGTCCACATCAACAACAAACTAGAATGGTCCAAACACACCAAGACAGTCATGAAGAGGGCACGACAAAGCCTTTTCCCCTCAGGCAACTAAAAAGATCTGGCCTGGGTCCTGAGATCCTCAAAAGGTTCTACAGGTGCAACATCGAGAGCATCCTGACCGGTTGCATCACTGCCTGGTATGGCAATTGCTCGGCTTACCGACCACAAGGCACTTCAGAGGTCAATGCGTACGGCCCAGTACATCACTAGGGCAAAGCTGCCTGCCATCCAGGACCTCTACACCATAGACTGTTCTCTCTACTACCGCATGGCAAGCGGTACCGGAGTGCCAAGTCTAGGACAAAAAGGCTTCTCAACAGTTTTTACCCCCAAGCCATAAGACTCCTGCACAGGTAACCAAATGGTTACCCGGAGTATTTGCACTGTGTGCCCCCCAACCCCTCTTTTACACTGCTGCTACTCTCTGTTTATCTTATATGCATAGTCACTTTAATTATACATTCATGTACATACTACCTCAATTGGCCTGACCAACCAGTGCTCCCGCACATTGGCTAACCGGGCTATCTGCATTGTGTCCCACCACCCACCAACCCCTCTTTTTACGCTACTGCTACTCTCTGTTCATCATATATGCATAGTCACTTTAACCATGCCTACATGTACATACTACCTCAATAAGCCTGACTAACCGATGTCTGTATATAGCCTTGCTACTGTTATTTTCAAATGTCTTTTCACTGTTGTTTTATTTCTTTACTTACCACACACACACACACACACACACACACACACACACACACACACACATACCTAATTTTCACACTATTGGTTAGAAACTGTAAGTAAGCATTTCACTGTAAGATCTACACCTGTTTTGTTCGGCACACGTGACAAATAAATTTTGATTTGATTTGATTCACATCTGCCTCAGATCCACAAAACAAAACTTTTACTTACGTTTGGAGACAATCTTATTCATGATGTTTTTCAGCTCTGCTGCAGAGATCTCCATGTCCTGAATAAATAAACAATACATATCAAATACAAAATGTTTTTTTTTTACACAATTTTAAATACTAAAGAAATCAGAACTCCCAAGAACCGCAAAGAGAATCCTTTTCCAGATTAATGATGTTTAGCTTCACCCTCTTTAACATCCTTTGTAAGTGGATGAGGTGGTTAGGAGGTTGTAATGCACTGATACAAGTGTCAAAAGAATGATGTGTAAAAATGAATGTACATCTCCTGCAAGCTTGGTAAACAAGCCTCTAAATCCTGCGTCGACTTCAGCATCAGATACAGTCTCCTAAAAAATAAAATAGTTGATTTTAGAACATAATTAGAATGTTTATACATGTAGAGATATGAGAGCAATACTCACAATGAACCAAGAAACCTGAGTTGTAATCACATGTTTGTTTCTTTGGGATTCTTCTAAACAAGGACTATTAGGCACGGTTAGTTATCAATTGTCTTAAGTATCAGAAAGTACCTTAAGCATTGTTACTACCCAATTTCCTAGTAAATACTAGAGGAAACAATAGCATAAAATAAAGTGAAACCAAAACATTCTGTGCACTACTCACGTCATCTAAGTCTGCCTTGACAGGATCGTCACATGGTCTAAATAGCACAACATTAGAAAAAGTTGACATCAGGCAGTAACAAGTCAGACTACCAACACATTATACTGTATGTCAGAGGTCATTGTGTGTGCAGGAGTCATTTTATCACTTGGCCCTGAAAATGTATGAAACCTGAGCAAAGGTGAGAGCATTACCGAGTCTCAGTCTGCTTCTCTGAGAAAACACGGATGCAGAAGTCACCATTTAAGTGCGGCTCGAAGGTGGAGGGCACAATGAGGTACTCCCCGGGGGGCATTTTGAAGCGGGTGCTAACCTCCCGAAGGTTGACGAAGGTCTCAGACCGGGCCTTTTGAGCATGTGTCAGGAAATAATTCTTGTCCAGGTGAACCTCCCTCTGACCATGAAACTGACAGGAGAATGAACCAATCAGGGAAAGATGCAGGGTGTGTTTTAAGAAACAAACAAACAAAAGGCATTCCGAAAGGTTATTTAAAGTAACAGGGGTTGGAAGCAAAATTATTTTCTAATTGTTTCATTCTGAACAGAACCAATATTTTTTTCGTCCTGTTCCACTGTTCCGAAAAGCAAAATAAAATTCTAAACCGGTTTGAACCAAAAAGCAATTTATATAGTTCCCATTTCAACCTCTGAAATCAGCATATTTTTTTTACATTTAGCTCGACATTACATAATTTTACCAATGGATAGAGCAGCTCGCTATGGAGCGGGCAAGCTATGTAGATGCATTGGACAGGCAAGTGTAACTAACGCAGGGTGCGACATGCGACTGAAATGATGCGGGTGAGGATAGTGCTAGGCATGAAGCGCTGGGCATCTTGTTATTATAACGTGCATTATCTGAATTAGGCCTACAAAACTTTACCTACGGAGGAGCAAGTTCTATGAAGGAACTTTGAATGTCTTTGTACTTCAGAGAGTTGGCTTAACTAACATTTTACCAGAGCTTGACCTTGATCATAATTCTCAGTTCCATCACATTACACATAATGCCACCTAGAGTTTTCAAGAGCTAGACCAGAGCTAGCTAACAACCTTATTCTTTTTTTTACCTTCATTTAACTAGGCAAGTCAGTTAAGAATAAATTCTTATTTTCATTGACAGTCTAGGAACAGTGGGTTAACTGCCTTGTTCAGTGGGTTAACTGCCTTGTTGTTACCTTGTCAGCTCGGGGATTCGATCTTGCAACCTTTCGGTTACAAGTCCAATGCTCTAACCACTAGGCTACCTGCCACCCCGAAGTGTGTGCAGAGTGGCACTAGAATTCAAATAAAAACACATCTTACCTTTTTGTAGCTAATAAATCCAATGGGAAACGTGATAACTGTAGTTTCCTTAACTAGCATTGAAAAAGTAAATCTATTGTTCTCGAATAAAAAATCTCTCTCCCTAATTTCGGAATCATGCCTGTAAATTCAGTAGCTTACAGTAGACTATGCATGCTTCGACAGGAGGGGGAGGGGCAGGAAGTCTACACACACACTGGCAAAGATTTTCAGCTGGCAAGCAGACACTGGAATACGTTTCTGAGTGACAGTGAGGGCTTTGCATTTTTTTGTGGGACTGTAAAAAAATGCCTGGAACGTAAAAATAACGTTATTAACCGGTTCCCATGTTTTTAAAATAACAGTTCTGTTCCGGAACAGTAGAGATCACTTTCATTCTCGGTTCTGGTTCTGTTCCTAAATTTTTTACAATTATTTTCCAGATTTTGGTTCTGTTCCCTGAACCAGTTCCAACCCCTGGTACAGAATACAATTACAGGAGATAACTGTAACATATGTAAACATATGTAGCAGATCTTTGTTGACTATTGGTCCTTACACACTGCATGGTCTCTTTAATCCCTCACCTGTGATGGAACCTGAAACAAAAGAAAAATCACTATATTTTCACCTCATATCAACAAATTCGTTTTCTGCCAATATCTGTTATTGTGATGCAGTTATAATCATTATAAAACTTCTGATATAGTCTTAGTATCATCTCATAATGACAATGAAATCCTGAATTAATAACAGATATTTTCAGCCAGTTAAAAAATGACAGCATCGAAATAAACAGTTATCCAAATATATACATTCAAATAAATAAATGCCAAAAACAAAACAAAGCATTTAAATGCATTTGCTAATGCCAACAGAGCATGTCAGACGCCTTTTAATTGTGATTTAAACACCTTGAACACTATCTAGTTCAACTTGTACGAGGAGTATGGAGTATGTGGAACTTTTAGTGAAACTGCTTTGCCCACTAGAACCTACCCCCCTTCCTCAAGCCACACCGCAGGGGGTTGAGAAAGACCTTCCTCACCTCATAGATGGCAAAGCCAATGGTGTGCATGTCTTCGCCTACTTTCCTCAGCCGGCGCCGGTTCTTCTGGATCAGGCCCACCACGAAGCTGCAGCCCACCTCGTTATCATCAGGGTCATCGTCCTCCTCATCCAGCCTGATCACAAACTGGGGGTTCATCCAGAAGGTGTCTGGAGTTGGGAGGGAGGTAATGGAATATACTTTTTTAAAGCATGAAATAGTGTGAGTTTACTTGGAAAGTATTTTGTTTGAGGAGTGTTAAGCTGAATGAGGTTGAATACAAGCACAAGACAGAGTAACAGTACACCCAGCAAACCAAGGACATTCCCAGCTAGTATTAGCTGACAATCCCATTATTGATTTTTATTTAGGTAGCATTATATAATAGCAAACAATAGCATTATATAATTTCACAAACAAAGTGCTATTTATAGTCTACTTTCAAATATCGTTGGAATGTTGTGCTAATATTCAATACAATGTTGTGTACAGCATTTGTAACAACTACCACTGATACCACTAAACAAGCACTGTACACAGGCAGTTGTTTTGTAAACAAAGACAGTGCGTAAACATTGCTATGAGTTCAATATAATTCCAGCTTTTGTACTGGCTTTTGCACTATTGATGCATATCAAATAGGTTCCATTGAAATGAATGGTTCTCTGCTCTCTAAGTGAATGTGAAAGTAGAGAGAGACGAATATGGTCACTTTTGAATATTTCAGCAATTGTACTCACAGGCGTGGTTCCTGCACCCCCCAGCAGTGGAACCCTTCCTCCAGCTACCATCATAGTTACACACACTCCAGTGCTTCACAGAGTCATCCGTTAGTGTATCTGGGGTCAGAGTGCAAATCTCTATGCGAGAGTAATGCCGCAGGAACTCTGTAAATGACATCCTGCACATGGGCAAGAATGGATGGAATACTTAGCTGATACCAGTTAATAGATTAAAGGGGACAGATCCACTTTAAAGGTAAATGCATTTTGTAACATTCATTTCATTTTCATATCAGGTACTATAAACACATTTGGGCAAGAAGCTTAACTAAAAGATAAAACAGAAGAAAAAAAAACAGAAACACTAACAAAAAAATTACATTTGCTACAATCCACCCTTCAGTTTAGAAACAAAAACAGCGGCAGCACTTTTGACTGGAAATTACAGAATGCACCTTTCATTGGTTATAACATAAAACATCTTCTGGCACCAGTGGTGTAAAATACTTTAAAGTACTACTTAAGTAGCTTTTATGGGTATCTGTACTGTACTACTTATATATATTTTTTACTTTTACTTCACTACATTCCTGAAGAAAAGTATGTACTTTTTACTCCATACATTTTCCCTGACATCCAAAAGTACATTTTGAATGCTTAGCAGGCTGGGAAAAATTTTCAAATTCAAGCACTTACTAAGATAAATTCCCTGGTCATCCCTACTGCCTCTGATCTGGTAGACTCACTAAACACACATGCTTAGTTTGTAAATGATGTCTGAGTGATGGAGTGTGCCCTGGCTAAGTATATTTAAACCCAAATACTTTTAGACTTTTACTCAAGTAGTATTTTACTGGGTGACTCACTTTAACTTGATTCATTTTCTATCAAGGTATCTTTACTTTTACTCAAGTATGACAATTGGGTACTTTTTTCACCACTGTCTGGCACAATAGTTACTGTTAAGCGAATGCATATAACATAACATATGTCTTAAGGCTACAGCTAGCAATTGTAGCCTAACAGGTTTATTAATGCTTTGACTACAGGTAGAACATTTTAACTAACAGGGTTCAAGGCTTTGGCTACATCTAGAAATGTTGGCCTACGTGTAGCGGACATGAGTCCGGCTCATAGTCTCGTAATGGGGTATCCCCGCGTGCGAGCGACTTCAAAATCAATGTCACTCTGGGCCCAACAGGATATATCGTGGGTTTCACATCCTGCCAGGGAGACCAGGGTTCACATCCTGCCCATGACATAAGGGCAACATTTTTTTGTAATGCAAAACCATTATGTGCAAAACTTATCATAAACCTCAATATAATTTGGCAGCTTGATTTATTTGGAAACTCTTCAACAATAAGCATTAAAAGGACAAGGTTATCTAAACTAGTATTAATCACCTCATAACACACATTATTGAAATGTTTGTAACTTGGCATAAGATATGTAGCTCAATGTGTTACCCATATTTCTTAGTATTAGACACAAGGTTATCAACTCTAAATAACTAAAATTGTTGTACCAGAATTCTCCATCATCAGCTTTGACGTTCTGGCGCTCTGAATCATCAACGGAGTTCCACTCTGAGGAGCTGGAAGGAGGGCAAAGCAGTGAAAGGTCATATTAATATAAGGTACAAGGAACCTTCATTTCTCTGAGCTATTGTTCTGATAAAGGCACACCTGTCACTCCAAGCCCCTGTCCACTCCACTTGACCCCAAGGGTTACGTATCCTTATCAGCTTCTCCTTACGGCCACGATAGGTCACCTAAAAACACATGCACAACTTACACATAAGTAAAAAAAGGGGGAGGCTTGCAAGTCGAAGAACACCATCCCAACCGTGAAGCACGGGGGTGGCAGCATCATGTTGTGGGGGCGCTTTGCTGCAGGAGGGACTGGTGCCCTTCAGAAAATAGATGGCATCATGGGGGAGGAAAATTATGTGGATATATTGAAGCAACATCTCAAGACATCAGTCAGGAAGTTAAAGCTTGGTCGCAAATGGGTCTTCCAAATGGACAATGACCCCTGGCACACTTCCAAAGTTGTGGCAAAATGGCTTAAGGACAACAAAGTCAAAGTATTTGAGTGGCCATCACAAAGCCCTGACCTCAATCCTATAGAAAATGTGTGGGCAGAACTGAAAAAGGTGTGCGAACAAGGAGGCCTACAAACCTGACTCAGTTACACCAGCTCTGTCAGGAGGAATGGGCCAAAATTCACCCAACTTATTGTGGGAAGCTTGTGGCTACATTGTGGCTACATGAAACGTTTGACCCAAGTTATACAATTGAAAGGCAATGCTACCAAATACTAACTGAGTGTATGTAAACTTCTGACCCATTGGGAATGTGATGAAAGAAATAAAAGCTGAAATAAATCATTCTCTCTACTATTATTTTGACGTTTCACATTCTTAAAATAAAGTTTCTGACCTAAGACAGGGAATTTTTACTAGGATTAAATGTCAGGAATTGTGAAAAACTGAGTTTAAATGCATTTGGCTAAGGTGTATGTAAACTTACGACTTTAACTGTACATCATCTACTTTCATTTTGGGTCTCACCTCAACAGCCCCTGTTAGGGAGTAGGCATGCCCTTTCACCAGCTTCTGTCGTGTGACTGCCTCAGAATCAGCGGCGCTGGTTATCTGCACCAACACAGGAAAACTAGGATTAGACCAAAGAATTGTAGGGGTGTGAGAAAAAACTTGGAATGAACTATGAACTGAATAGTTACACAAGACCTAGATGTTAATACTGTATACAGTATATTTTGAACTTCAACTTGACCAGGTTACTTCCTACCAATATACTTTTTCCTTGCCACTGACACCCTTGATAGATATTTTGGCTTAGGCCTAGGTTACTATTGTTAAGCACTTTGCAACAAATGTGTTTAAAAAATAGCTGCATAACTTGATTGATTGATCTGTTTATGTTACACATTTACCCCTTTCTACTCTACCTCTCGTAACGTACTTCACACATTGATTTTCCATTTCTAAACACACACACTGTGCAAGTAAACCTATATACCCAACACACTATCCAAAAGGATAACTTGAAACATATATTTTAATGATATTTAAAATATATATATATATTTTAACGGTCTATGGTGATAATTGTGCCGTTAAAATAAACAGAGTGAAACGGACAGAAAAGAGAGCCTTACGTCAATGGAGCAGCCAAGCAGAGCCCCTGACTCAATTGCCTTCTTAATAATCTGGAACATGTTCGGAGGGGGTTTCCTCAGGTCGTAGTTCTCTGCAATGCCCCCAGTGAAGTCCTCAAAGCCCTCAGTGGTGGAGCCCCCAGACAGGGCCTCGTAGCAGCCATTCACCCTGTGGGCAAGGCAGAAAGACTGAAATTAAAAAGACTAAATCACACCTGTTTAAAATAGGTCACACAATGGTTTCCCCTACAATGCCTAAAGAAAGTATTGTATTCTTAGCATTTGCCATGCAATATTTGCATTCTGTCAGCATAGATTTTTGACTGCTACACCGGCAGTTAATCATTAAGGCAGCGCAAGTATATAGACTCACTTGGCGTAGGCCTTCTCCAGCAGTGCACTCCAGAACTCTGAGCCCTCAGCTGAGTGAACAAACAGCAGCTCTCCATCTTTTGTGGGCAGCCTGTCATCAATGACAACATCCACCCACTCCCCAAACTGCCAAAACTGTGTAATGGGGGACAGAAATTAATACATACAATTTCATACCATAATTTAGATTTAGTTTAGACCTTGTGTATTTTCAACCTATGGATTTAAATGGTTAAACACATGTAGCATATTTTGATTACATTAAAGGTACACATAGTTACCTATTTGTATTTTGGGTGAGTACACAGAGTACACATAGATTACAAACACGAGGCCTAACATTATTTTGCTTTTTTCGCTTTT
Organism: Oncorhynchus nerka; assembly: GCF_034236695.1. Taxonomy (NCBI): domain Eukaryota; kingdom Metazoa; phylum Chordata; class Actinopteri; order Salmoniformes; family Salmonidae; genus Oncorhynchus; species Oncorhynchus nerka. The sequence continues at coordinate 42,339,242 of NC_088410.1, read as the reverse complement.
ATTTTACCTGAAAATGAAAAATGCCAGCGTAACTTTCCCCAAAGCTCTGTCCAACGGGGACCACTCTAGCCATGACATCTTCATTGAGTGTCAAAGAGGCAATGGCAGCTAAAAGCCAACAGTCACCTAAATAAAAAAAAAGAACAGAATCTAAGTTTGTATATTTGGGTTTATTTGCATTATTTATATAGATTACGGTTGTGTACTTTAGGGGAATACTTGCATTATGATGTTAACCACAAGCAGTGAGTGCACCAAGCTATTGCCCAATGCAAACAAGAGTGCATTGTGACATGGCAACACACTGGAAGGATATGTCTGTAGCTAACCTCCTCTCATGTTATGTAGTTTCCAATGGGGACAGGGAACAATAAACAGATCTGTTAAGTCCACCCAGAGAACAGCAGAAAGCGAAAAGCCAACAGTCACTTGACAATAAAATAACTGGTTCTAAGTGGTGTAACTGGTTGATTTTGGAGTTATCTATTATATTATCAATGCAGTTGTGACATTTGCAATGGAAGGCGAACCATTAACTGGAGACAAACAATTCTGTATACTAGGGTCCTATCATAAAGTTTGTTATGAGGACATAGGCCATTGAGTCAAATTTTCAAGTTAAGTCAATTGAGGAAATCCAATGAACAAAACTAGGTAACAAAATGTTAGTTATATTATAACGTTTTTCTCAATCGCGTGCAAGCGTTTTTTTTTCTTCTCCAGAACTGTGGACAAACGTAACTGTAGCAGAACAACAATGATCAAATGGCCAAATTAATTTGACAAACTTCTGATCACTTTTTGTCTTTGTTTCTGGATTGCATATCTTAGACGCCCTTTTGCACAACTATAAATACAAATAAACACAAATCAGTGAACACAAAATTTGGTAACACTTTACTTGACACCTAGCATCATAACACATTATGATACAGTCATAACCATGTCATAAGGTGTCATAACAGCTGACATAACTTGTGATAACCTGTGATAATATGGTGATAACACTGTCATGACCCTTATATTTACACCTGCTGTGACATATATGGCGTTATTCTATGGCTGGTTATGACACCTACATTCAAATGTCTTTTTTCCCTGCCAAGAAGTTTCCTTTCGATTGAAAATGTGTTTCTTAAATCCTGTGTCGTTGTAATGAGTTCTTTAAAGTCGTGTTATTAAACTTCATAACACTGTCAAGAAGCATTATGACCGTCAGAATCATATAAGCCAGATAGGCCTATTACATTACATGCCCTTATGTCAATCATCAGTCTGCTCCTGCATTCATCCCAGTCATCAGCAACAGAGAATTGGGGTAGGTACATGTTTGACATCAGTGTGTGCGCAATTACAATGATAATTCAATATGGTCCATTTCAGAAAATGTTTACAACATATAAATACTGTTGACAAATAGGCTATGGTGTAATTGAATGTTTTGCCTTGTGATGTGGGGTTTGACACTCTTATGTAGGTGCCATAACCAGCCATGAAACAATGCAATATATGTCACAACACGTCTAAATATATGTGTCATGACATTGTTGTGACCATATTACGACAGACGACACGCTATGTCAGCTGTTATGACATATAACGTGTAATGACACTAGGTGTCAAGTGTTTTGTTCTCTAAATCATTTCACATTTTCATCCGAAGAGAAATAAGTCTGATTGTGTTCACTGTTGCCAGCCATCATCAGTAAATAATAGTGCAGAAAATTCTAAATCACCATCAGTTCCATATTTGAACAACATTGCGGACATGCAGAGGCGCAGAGAATAAGGTTGGGTTATTTCTAAGTAACTTTGGTTTAGTCCTAAGTCGTCATTTCCAACATTGTGACCTTCTATTACAGCGCTTTTCTTTGGTGTGTGTTGAGGCTTATACATTCATCATATAAGTTGTGTTTCTCCACTGTATTTCTATTTCGTTACTTCTATTGGGGATTGTCTGCTTGGTGATGGAAAGGCCACAAAGGTATACGTAGACCAGCCTACTTATTATATACATGGAATTGGTTTCTGATGATACCCATTAATATATCCTGCACACAATGTGCTATTTTCCATTTTCTTTTTGATTCGAAACCATATTTAACTTGATGTATATTAATTTATTTGGTGAAAAACGCATAAAAGGACAATAATTGCCCATAATATAGCACCTTGATAGTTAAATTTCCAATTTGATCAATAAGTTACTGCAAAGAAAATATATTGATTTTTTTTAAGACAGACTAACTTTCTGTTTTGTCAGTTTGACTCAAGAGGTATGTATGTTGTGTTAATCCTTTTGCAGGAAGTCATGTTCTTTTAATGATTGTATTTGCGATTAATTCATGCATTTTCTGTTTTGATAAGGTAACTAGTGTATACTGTTTTGAAAATCAACACGGTTCTAAAAAATGCTTGTATGCGAGTGAAAACATTTTTAATATATAAGTTAATTTAACTTAATATTTCACATCAGCAGGGTAACTAAGTTGAAACAGCTAAACAACTTACAGTCTGTTATACACACTCAGAACATATCAAGATTAAAAGAAGCATTATAAATTGGCCTTGAAGCTGTCAGTTTACAAAAAGAAAGCTTAGCTGGCATGCATGTTTTCACAGTGGTAGCTTTGAAAAAAGATAAACTAGAATTCTGGTGTGGTTTTACAGAGGCACGCACACAAGTGGTGAGCCAGCCTGTGAAAAACAAACAATTATATTCTCCAATTCTGCAAACTAGTTACAACAGAGAAAGGCAGACTTTGCGTGTGTGTGCCCACGTGTGTGTGTGTGTGTGTGTGTGTGTGTGTGTGTTCTTCACTTCCCACTTGGGCACAGTCTCCTTAAAAGCATATGGTGCCGTTGATTAAACCAGTGACAAACAATGGCCAAACCCCTTTCTGTGGTATGAGGATGATATCAAATTTCAGCTGCATTTTTTCAAGGCCAAAAAAACTTTATTATCCCTTTTAGATGATTGCCCTTCCTGAATATATACTAGAAAAGGCACAGTTATATGTTTCAGGTGGTTTGTATTATTTATTTGGCAGAAGACTGGACTCTACAATAAACAGTGCCGAGTAAGGCCATGGAGCTCTTATGCAGTGCATGAAGAATGTAAATGTTTTAAGCCATGAGTGTAGGGACTGTACTAGTTCAACTCGCGATTTGATGCAATGGGGGCTTTTTCCAAAGGCAGTTTTTCGAATAAAAATTGCTTTGCAGTGGAGCCTATAAGAGTGTGACATAACTTACCTAGAGCTCCTTGACAGATATCTGTTCTGGTGGCTCCTCCAACAATGAACTCTGGACTTGAGCACAACTCCTGAGGATATTATGTCACATTTAACCATGCATTAACCACAAGAACAGAACACAAACAACAAAGCCAAGAGCATTTTCTATGCTTAGGATATCTCATGTAAAAAGCAAAGGAAATATGGATAAATCAAGTAACAATTTCAAATTATATATTAAGAAATTCACAATCTACATAGTATATGCAATATTGTCAAGCTGTCGCAAATTCCAAATTCTTTACAAGCATTCTCTAGAATCATTAAATTGCATAAATCAACGCTTGGCTTGGTTTTATTCTGGCCTCCGTTGGACACATCTTGTCTTAGCAGCATGAGTAGACTATTGACGCAGTTGAGTTGAGCTTGATTCAAAAGCCCATCTACTTAATATTTTAGAAAATAATCACAGAATAGGCTATAGGCCAAATGATGCACGGGTAGTTTAAAACGCACGGGGCAACAATATGAACGGAGCAAATATGATGGGAAATTGGAAATACATATATTTTATAATGTTTCAAATAAAACTTTCTAAATAAACTTAAACATATAACATTAATGGGTGGAAAAATAGACTTACTCCTGGCCTTTTCCATTGCACTGCTCTAGTTTTGTACGAGCCTGGTCCGAGTTCATTAAAGCCCAAAGATTCGGGTGCGGCTGGGAAAGTTGGATCCGAGAATAGCCCTCCACGACTTAAACATTGCGCCCTAAGCGCTTCAAAATCCTGATTGAGATATTTCACCGCATTAGCATTAGTGCCAAACCCTGCAGCCAATGCCCGCTTTTTAGCTAGGTTAGACGCCATTCCAGACATTATCAGTGAGATGCTGTACAACGTCGTTATCACCAAGAAATCTACAGATGTTAATGGAAAGTTTTGCTGTGACTCTCCGCCCAAAACTTTTACAGGCGTGGCTTGTCAGACGCAAGTTAATGCGTGTTTTCTCAACATCTCTTACGGGAAAAAAGAAAGAGCTCTTGAACATCTCCATACAATTTTCACATCTTTAATTGCACATTAACAACACATATTTTAGAAATCAGAAATCTCTAATATTCATTGGGCATTTGACATTAATTGAACGTTATTTGTAGTGTAGCCAACACTACTAGCCTTTCCATTAACAAAGTCAACTAATAATAGTCTAGGCCAGGTATTCACATTTTTTTCATATATTTAAAAAAAATATATATATATTTTTTAAACATTCTCCACATTTTCAAACAGTCCATTTATATTTTCCAATGGGGCTATACATTTGGGTGGGTTTTTTTTTGTTGCCTGAGTGTTCAGCGAAATTATAATACAATGTCAAATACAGGTAGCATAGTCATATAATTAACATCCAATCACATTAACCTTTACTCTCTAGCGGGAATTCCAGTAACAGTCCATATGTAGCCAATTGAAGAGGCGCAAATATGATGAGAACTACATTGATTTGGGGTTCACTTATATTGGGAGTAGTGCCTTTCCTCAGCCATAGTGTGTTATATGTGCAAAAGTACTATCTCACAACTCGATGAAACCTTCACTCTTTCACAGACATTTAGAAACAAAACATGCCAATTTGAAAAATTTGCCACAGGAGTGTTTTGAGTGAGAATTAAGACAACTTTCGAGTAGTAAGACAATTACCATTAATAAGAAGGGGCTAGAAGCGTCTTATATGGTGAGCTACTGAGTGGCTAGGACAGGCAAGCCCCATACTATTGTGGAGGACTTCATTCTACCTGCTACTGCAGATATGGCTGGGACAATGCTGGGGGAAAAGGCCCAAAAAACTATACAGGCAATGCCTTCATCAAACAACACTGTTTCACAACATATCAGTGACATGGCAGGAGATGTTTTGAAACAATTACTGCTTCGCATACAAGCCAGTGAATTCTATGCATTACAGCTGGATGAGTCAACAGGCGTGGCGGGCCTGGCACAGCTCCTGGTATATGTCCGTTACGTTTACGGGGGGGGGGGGGGGGGGGGGTCAATTAAGGAAGACTTCCTCTTCTGCAAACCACTGGAAATCAGGACAACAGGAGAGGATATTTTAAAAGTACAGCTTTGTGAGATTAAATGGACTTTGGTGGTCAAGATGTGTTGGTATCTGTACTGATGGCGCAAAACCCATGACAGGGAGACATAGTGGAGTGTTAAGCGTGCAAGCAGTTGTTCCCGACGCCACTTGGGTACACTGCAGCATCCACCTATACTGCAGCATCCACCTATAATGCAGCATCCACCTATACTGCAGCATCCACTTACACTGCAGCATCCACCTATACTGCAGCATCCACCTATACTGCAGCATCCACTGAGAGGCTCTTGCTGCCAAGGGAATTTATGCCTGACAGCTTGAAAGATGTTTTGGACACTACAGTGAAAATGGTTAACTTTGTTAAAGCAAGGCCCCTGAACTCTTGTGTATTTTCTGCACTATGCAATGATATGGGCAGAGCCCATGCAATGCTTTTACAACATACAGAAGTGCGCTGTTTTTAAAAAAATTGAGAGACGAGCTTAAAGTTTTCTTCACTGACCATCATTTTCACTTTGTCTGACCACTTGCATGATGGCGAGTTTCTCACATCTGGGTAATGTTTTTGCTCACCTGAATGATCTGAATCTAGGATTACAGGGACTTTCCGCAACTATATTCAACATGCTGGACAAAATTGAGGCTATGATTAAGAAGATGGAGCTCTTCTCTGTCTGCATTAACAAGGACAACACACAGGTCTTTCCATCACTGTATGAATTTTTTTGTGTGCAAATGAACTCAAGCTTACGGACAATGTCAAATGTGATATAGCGATGCCCCAGAGTGAGTTGGGTGCGCAATTACGCAGATGACACAAACAACTGGATTCGTTATCCCTTTCATGCCCTGCCTCCAGTCCACCTATCGATATCTGAACAAGAGAGCCTCATCAAAATTGCAACAAGCGGTCCTGTGAAAATTGAATTTAATCAATAGCCACTGCCAGATTTCTGGATTGGGCTGCGCTCAGAGTATCCTGCCTTGGCAAATCGTGCTGTTAAGACACTGATTCCCTTTGCAACCATGTACCTATGTGAGAGTGGATTCTCAGCCCTCACTAGCATGACTACTAACTACAGGCACAAACTGTGTGTGGAAAATGATTTAAGACTGAGACTCTCTCCAATACAACCCAACATTGCAGAGTTATGTGCATCCTTTAAAGCACACCCTTCTCATTAACATGTGGTGAGTTATTCACAATTTGCAATGAACAAATAAGGTTTTATATGTAATATGGTTAAATAAAGAGCAACATTATTGATTATTATTATTACTTGTATCCTGGTCCTATAAGAGCACTTTGTCACTTCCCACGAGCCAGGGTGTGACAAAAACTCACACTCATTTTTATGTTTAACGAATGTATCGTATAGTGTGTGCGTGGCAGGCTTACAATGATGAATGTTTGAAGGGGTACGGGACTATAAAAAGTGTAGGAACCACTGGTCTAGGCTAATAGTAACTAGTCTACTTTGCATAAAAGGGTTCCCTTTGAAGGACCATCAAGTTCACGCACGCACGCACGCACGCACGCACGCACGCACGCACGCACGCACGCACGCACGCACACACACACACACACACACACACACACACACACACACACACACACAGCACTCCGCTCTTGCTGTTGTCATATGCCATCTACAATTATCCCCTGGGAATATGTTCCTCAATATTGCTGAGACAGTACCTGTATGGGGCAGGCAGCAGATGCCACACCTCCACCTCTGTCTTTATAGACTGCAGGTAAATTGACTCCACCCCTTCACATCTACCTCCCCAGTCCCAAAAGCCTTTTAGCATACACACAGAAGCAACTACGGCACAGTTCACACAGTCACACTTCACACACTGCAGCCATCTGAGTTCACAGCACCATGTCCAGTATAGCTAACCACTTGGCCAGGAGGAAAGCTAGGGAGGAAGGTGAAGGTAGCAACGACAAGGCCATCCCCTTTAACAAGCAAGACTTCCAGACCCTGAGGAGAGAGTGTCTGGAGAGCGGGAAACTCTTCAGTGACACATCCTTCCCTGCTGATTGGAACTCTCTTGGGTACAATGAGTTGGGTCGCTACTCTTCAAAAACCCGGGGCGTGGAGTGGAAAAGACCAAAGGTAAGGACTTTGTCTCAGTGTAAAGAGGATAGCTGTAGGAGGTATATCCACAAGGATGTGGTAGGCTAACCACGTCTCACATGATATTAGCCATTTCTGCTTTAGTGATTTGTTAGATGTGCAGTAACAGAGGCACTTATCAATGAGATTCTTGCTTTGGTACTTCTTGCAATTTCATGAAGATACATGTATCGAGCTCACAGTATGTCTTTTGGATTATTACCTTGATTTAGGCTTTTGTTTTACTTTGTTTTAGAAGGGCCCATTGTTTTCCCTTCTCTTACTTTCTGTGTGCTTATTTAATATTCTGTGTACTGGGATTGGTCAGGATTTGTTCACAAAAATACACGGATGGACAACATTTTCTTCCCACAATTGACAGATTAAAATTAAACTATAAATTGGAACCATTAACACCCCAACCCCTCCTCTTCCCAAATAACTTGTGTGTGTCTTTTGACTCCTACTGTCCACGTCACCAGGGTAACCTCCTCATAGTTCAAGTTTCTAAGAAGTTGCAATGGGGAATATAGGGGTGGTGGCAGTCATGAAAGGGACTATGTTATGCCCCAATTTCTTATTTTCACAGACAGGTGGAATATACTCAGGCATAAGATAGGCCTAATTCTGATTTAGTCAATAACTGAAAATGTGATCTTGGGTGACATTTCTCCAGTCTATGTCTCAAAACTCTTGATTGAAGATGAACCATAGTGCAGGGAATAATTAAGACTGATTGGAAGGCAAATGAAGTCTTGATAAAGAATGTCATTGCAACTTACTGCCTGTATTTGTGCTGGCACCCTGTCTCAAGCATGCAAATTCCATGAACCGTCCCTATATTCTGTCACTGTTTTTGCTCTGCCCTTGAAACAAATTACACTCCATTCTTAATGTCGGGAAACAATTTATGCCATTAAGCATCATATGGAGCAAAGTACCAATTGCTTAGTATTTTTTAAATGAACCAAATTCCTCCTATTCATTCTGTTAGTTAAACAACCTATGCATTTTCCAAACAGGAGTTGTGCTCAAACCCTCAGTTCATTGTTGAAGGAGCCACGAGAACTGACATCTGCCAAGGGGCTTTGGGTGAGTTTGACACCTAACCCCCATATGTATATTGCTCTGTATGTTTGCCATAACATGGGATATATGGGGTGTAATGATATTATATTTTATTGTTTGTTTGAAAATGTATTGGCTTTACATATCCAAACGGCACCTTTACTACAGATAAAATAAAATAAAAATTCTATTAATACATTAAACCACATATTGTTGTCACTAGTTTCTTCCAGACAACATACTGTAGTGTACATCCCAAAGCATGGCTATTAAGGATAAGTTATCTCACTTATCTCACATACTGTATGTTTATCTGTATTCAATCACAAAGGTGTGTGTCACTGTAGTCATCGAGTCATCAATGGGAGTGAAATGGAAGTGGCACCAATTGTTCAAAACTCTTACTTTTCAAATAGTGTCTATACACCTGTTGTATGTGGTAGGTTCCCACTTCCCTTTAGTGTCCCAGTAATGTTCACAAAATGTTACATTCATGTAAAGCCTACAGTACACATTAGTATATTTTGCCTACTATACTGCTTCTTGAAGAAATGATACACCAGGTTCGCCCTTTGTAGTAAACATACACTACCCCTAATTTACACAGACATGGAAGACTCAAGTGTGCAACGCTGAACAAACAAGATTTTATTCACAGCTAGCTACAGATTTGACTCAATTTCTATTACAATATAGGGTGGTATACACCTATTCATATAGTCATGAACAATTACTCATGCTGAGAATGTTTGCTCATTGTTGTGCACTCCCTTTGCTTTGGCTGTTACTGTTCATGTTTGTACAGTTAACTCTGCCTTGATTTTACAGTACTTTGATTTCGCTCTCCAAAATTGATACCCGGAGCTGATATTTCTGCAGTCTTAAACTATTCAGCATTTATGTTTCACTATATTGCATCATGTAATATTAGTATTTCATAATATATTAATATAATAATAAGGGATACAAAACTACCAGTAATTTACCAAAGTTACCTAAATGTTCTGTAATTTTGGTAATTATGTCTATGTCTAATCTATGGCAATCTATGGTAACGTTGGTAGTTTATACTTGAATACTCTACCAAGCCACATACCCATTTCTTGGTAGCACACTAAAGTATTCAAATGCAATGTTTTTACTATTAGCACTTTGAGTGTAAGATATGAAGTGTTTAACAAATTAAGTTATTCAATAAAGTTGGATTATTATCAAAATAAAAATAAACAAATGAATATCAAGAAGAATCTCAAAGTTCTCTAGAATGTTCCCGGTATATAGAACATTCATAAGAATGTATACACATTTTGTATTACTTATTTATTATAGAGAGTAAACATATTCTTATTCCCACTGATGTATGTATACAGGTGACTGTTGGTTGCTGGCAGCCCTTGCCTCTCTTACCTTGGACAAAGACATCTTGGCTCGAGTGGTACCCCCTGGGCAGAGCTTTGAGGAGAATTATGCTGGCATCTTTCACTTCCAGGTGAGCAATGTGTTTAGATGAGTGATAGATGAGGTTGCTCATAAGTGCTGATTTAAGATCAATTTGTGTTTTTTTTAACCCCCTTTTTCCCTCCAAAAGTTAGGATTGGGGGTGTAGGGTAGATGTTATTGTACACTCAGAGAAATGTTCAACCTTTAATGATGTATTTGTGAAGAGTGGTAAAGAGGAACAAGTACTTAAAGGGTGAAGCTGAACAGGAAGGGGAAGTTGTGTTCTACCTCTGCTCAGATTTCCTTGTTTACAGTTTTGGCAGTATGGACAGTGGGTGGATGTTGTGATTGACGATAGGCTGCCCACAAGAGAGGGGAAACTGCTGTTTGTTCACTCAGCTGAGGGCTCAGAGTATTGGAGCGCCCTGCTGGAGAAGGCCTATGCTAAGTGAGTAAACATGGGGTCCTATTCAATGAGAATTGGTAACCACACATAAAAACACATTTTCTTACAGTTTTTCTGTTGTTGTCACTCTATAAATACTTTGCAGTCAGATTTATTTTATTTATTCAAATATGCATCTCTGCAATTCAAGAAAATGTGGCTTTGACTTATCCCATAAACCCAGTGACTAGGTTTGATTAAATAGGGCCCAAGGCATTGAACCTGCACAAAGTGAATAACACAAAGGACATGGATTTAAATTGAACTGTTCCGAATGAATTACAGAACATTCGCTATAGTATCATTTTGATCTGGACCATTGTGGTGACCAGCAGAGGCTTTAGTCATAGAGTGACTGTTGAATAAATATTGAAGTGTACCTGTAGCCACCAGCCACAGCCTCAAATGTAAACATGCCACCAGATTGCTCCCCTCACCTTCTTTACTTACTGTGTTTGTTATGCCAGTCCCTATTATGCTCTACATTGTATCATTTGTCATATATTTTACAAAACATCCCTGTACAAAAACCTCAACACCTATTGCAGTATTTTGAAAACCTTCTTAGCATGGCTTTTGGTTAGCAATATTATTGCTATTATTTTAATTTAGTTATTTAGCTTCTTAAAAAAAGTTATTTTATTGTAAAACGATTAATTTAAAATAATTAACTATTATTAACCCTCATAGTACCGACTGGGGTCATTTTACCACAGAGGCATATTTATTATCATAGCTCAAAGGTGGTTTATTCAATTCTGAAACTTTTTCCGGACTTTGTCAATAACCTTGTTCTTACTTATAACTTCGGGCATCATTTTGACCCCAGCTAAAAACACCTAATTCCACCTGTAATAATTTGATAGATGGGACCTTTATTTGAATCTAGGTTTCTCTGGAGACACAATAAGTTATCCATACCACCAGAGGGTGGATTTTACTAAAACACCAAGCAAAATATGACATTTTCAGAACATTTATTAAGTGAAATACTGTATATGTGGACAACTACAAATACCTAGGTGTCTGGCTAGACTGTAAACTCTCCTTCCAGACACATATTAAACATCTCCAACCCAAAATTAAATCAAGAATCGGCTTCCCATTTCGCAACAAAGCCTCCTTCACTCACGCCGCCAAACATACCCTCGTAAAACTGACTATCCTACCGATCCTCGACTTCGGCGATGTCATTTACAAAATAGCCTCCAACACTCTACTCAGCAAACTGGATGCCGTCTATCACAGTGCCTTCCGTTTTGTCACCAAAGCCCCATATACCACCCACCACTGCGACCTGTATGCTCTCGTCGGCTGGCCCTCGCTACATATTCGTTGCCAGACCCACTGGCTCAAGGGTTTCTATAAGTCTTTGCTAGGTAAAGCTCCATCTTATCTCAGCTCACTGGTCACGATAACAACACCCACCCGTAGCACGCGCTCCAGCAGGTATATCTCACTGGTCATCCCCAAAGCCAACACCTTCTTTGGCCGCCTTTCCTTCCAGTTCTCTGCTGCCAATGACTGAAACGAATTGCAAAAATCGCTGAAGTTGGAGACTTATATCTCCCTCACTAACTTTAAACATCAGCTATCTGAGCAGCTAACCGATCACTGCAGCTGTACACAGCCCATCTGTAAATAGCCCATCCAATCTACCTCATCCCCATATTGTTTTTATTAACTTTTTTGCTCTTTTGCACAGCAGTATTTCTACTTGCACATCATCATCTGCACATCTATCACTCCAGTGTTAATTTGCTAAATTGTAATTACTTCGCTACTATGGCCTACTTATTGCCTTACCTCCTCACGCCATTTGCACACACTGTATATATACTTTTTTCCCCTATTGTGTTATTGACTGTACGTTTGTTTATTCTATGTTGTTGTTTGTGTCGCACTGCTTTGCTTTATCTTGGCCAGGTCGCAGTTGTAAATGACAACTTGTTCCCAACTGGCCTACCTGGTTAAATAAAGGTGAAATAAAAAAATTAAAATAGAAATATCATAAACAAGCACTCTTTTCATGAAATAATACAAGTTGGGCATAAACTAATATTTCACAGCCTTTCAAACCTGATTCTGGGGTCCATTCTTCATCGTTGTCGTGGTCCTCAAGCTCACTGTCCTCACTACCAGAGGGTATGATCCTAACTGCTCGATTAGGCTCCTTTCGCCCATAGAACATCCCTGTGTCCATTGCCTGTGAATGTCAGGGGATGTGTTGGCACATTTATTTTTACATCAAATTACATGGCTTTCATTGAGCATGATACTGAATTGCCCTGAAAAGTAGCCTAACTGCACAACGTTGCACTGAGGCAAAAAAAAAGTAGCTTAAATGCACAATATTGTCCCGAGACAAAAAAATATATATATATACAGTACCAGTCAAAGTTTGGACACACCTACTCATTCAATGGTTTTTCTTAATTTGGACTATTTCTACATTGTAGAATAATAGTGAAGACACCAAAAATATGAAATATCACATATGGAATCATGTAGTAACCAAAAACGTGCTAAACAAATCAAATAAATTCAATCACCTGTTTTGTTTGATGTGAGTTTTTAAACAGAGATGGATTCTTACTTTGTTTTTTGTTTTCAAGAAATGTGTTGTGTTGATGACATTGCATTTGATTTTGATATAACCAAACATAATCAAACTCTTATTTTCTTTGTAGAGTCAACAGTTCCTATGAGGCCTTGTCTGGGGGCTCCACCACAGAAGGCTTTGAGGACTTCACTGGGGGCATCGCTGAGACATATGATCTTGGCAAGGCCCCACAGTGCCTGTTCAAAATCATGAAGAAGGCCTTGGGGCTGGGTTCTCTTTTGGGCTGCTCCATTGATGTAAGGGTGTTTTTGATGAGTCATCTTTAAATACAGAATATTCTAGTTGTACAGTACAAGAACCAAGAAATATAATGCTGCCAAGGTCCTGACGTGTTACTGTACCTTTGGGACACACCGAAATGCTTTTTAATTGTGAGCCTTGATCCCAGAAATCCAATGTCCATAGTAACAGTTTTTTTAATATAGGTCTGATGTCATGATTGTTTTTTAGATGTATATGTCAGACAAAGGAAAGTGCGAAACCCTACCTTAATTAAGATTGGCATGTGTAACTACATCTGTTATTGACGTGAGAAGACAAATTATACAATTATACATCTGTTTGGATCGGTCCTATATGAATAAATTAGAGTATGTAGTAGCGGTAAACATGTTTGATATGTAGTGTTCTGGGGTACTGTAGATAACAAGTGCGTACGAGACGGAGGCAGTTACTGTTCAGAAGCTGGTGAAGGGGCATGCGTACTCAATCACTGCAGCAGAAGAGGTAAGAATAAGCCTTTTCTCAGTACATAAAACTATCCAGGAGAAGTAAAATAAGTTAATATAATGTGGTCAGCATTTTTAGCAGTTCAATGAGTTGAACTGTTTTAAAAAGACTGCTTTGGTAACATTACACTTAATGTTGTCTCTGCAACAATGTCATAAAAACGACGATGATATCATTAGTAGTATTCTAACTGACATACTATTACTATGTCATTTTATGACACATGACACATAGATCATTTAAAAAAAGACGTATTTTAGACAACAGATCGTGATGCATGAAGTTTGTAGATGGCGTGTGTTTTTCAACAAGATAAGATAGCCAGGTAGCCTCTTGTCAATCGTAACAGTCTGTCGAATTTTCGTGTTGAGTGAAGGTACACCTGCATGGGACTCCAGTTGAGCTGGTGAGGATCAGAAACCCCTGGGGTCAGGTGGAGTGGACGGGTGCCTGGAGCGATGAGTGAGTAAATAACTCAATTAGTAGCAGTGTTGAGCAACTTTATTGACCTTATAACAATTTTGGATTGTTGTGGCATACACAACAAACAATTATACAACACTTAATTGCAGGTATATACAGTGCATTCTGGAAGTATTCAGATCCCTTGACTTTTTCCGCATTTTGTTACATTACAGCCTTGCTCTAAATTTTTTATAAAAAAAAAAAAAATGTCCTCATCAATCTAAACACAACACACCATAATAAAACAGTGAAAACAGGTTTTCAGAAATTGCTGCAAATGTACATTTAAAAAACAGAAACACCTTATTTACATAAGTTTTCAGACCCTTTGCCATGAGCCTCCAAATTGAGCTCAGGTGCATTCTGTTTCTATTGATCATCCTTGAGATGTTTCTACAACATGATTGGAGTCCACCTTTGGAAAATTCAATTGACCTGACATGATTTGGAAAGGCACACACCTGTCTATGTAAGGTCCCACAGTTGACAGTGCATGTTAGAGAAAAAAAACAAACCATGAGGTCGAAGGAATTGTCCGTAGAGCTCCGAGACAGGATTCTGTCGAGGCACCGATCTGGGGAAGGGTACCAAAAGGGTACCGACCCATAGCACTCACGTCTGTAGCCATAAAGTGCTTTGAAAGGCTGATCATGGCTCACATCAACACCATTATCCCAGAAACCCTAGACCCACTTCAATTTGTATACCGCCCTAACAGATCCACAGATGACGCAATCTCTATTTCACTCCACACTGCCCTTTCCCACCTGGACAAAAGGAACACCTATGTGAGAGAATGATATTAATTGACTACAGCTCAGCGTTCAACACCAATATTCCCTCAAAGCTCATCACTAAGCTATGGACCCTGGGACGAAACACCTCCCTCTGCAACTAGACTTCCTGACGGGCAGCCCCAAGGTGCTAAGGGTAGGCAACAACATGTCTACCACACTGACCCTCAACACGGGGGCCCCTCAGGGTTGTGTCCCCTCCTGTATTCCCTGTTCACTCATGACTGCATGGCCAGGCACGACTCCAACACCATCATTAAGTTTGCAGATGACACAACAGCCTGATCACCGAAAATTATGAGACAGCCTATAGGGAGGAGGAGACCTGGCCGTGTGGTTCCAGGAAAACAACCTCTCCCTCCACCTGATCAAGACAAAGGAGATGACCAATCAAGAGCATCCTGAATGGTTGCATCACTGCCTGGTATGGCAACTGCTCGGCCTCCGACCGCAAGGCACTACAGAGGGTAGTGTGTACAGCCCAGTACATCACTGGGCTTCCTGCCATCCAGGACCTCTATACCAGGCGGTGTCAGAGGAAGGCCCTAAAACCTTTATTTAATTAGGCAAGTCAGTTAAGAACAAATTCTTATTTACAATGATGTCCTAACCCGACCAAACCTGGACGACGCTGACTCCCAATCACAGCCAGATGTGATACAGCCTGGATTCGAACCAGGGACTGCAGTGATGCCTCTTGCACTGAGATGGAGTACCTTAGACCCTGCGCCATTCGGGAGCAGAGCTCTCTCTGCTATCGGCACGGCAAGCGGTATCGGACCGCTAAGTCTAGGTCTAAAAGGCCTCTTAACAGCTTCTACCTCCAAGCCATAAGACTCCTGTATTGCCCCCCTCTTTTACACTGCTGCTACTCTCTGTTTATTATCTTTAACTATACCTACATGTACATATTACCTCAATTACCTCTACTAACCGGTGCCCCCGCACATTGATTCTGTACCGGTACCCCCTGTATATAGCCTCACTACTGTTACTTTACTTGTGCTTGTTAATTATTTGTTACTTTCCTGTTTTAAATGTACTTATCTATTTTTTACTTAACACTTATTTTTCTTAAAACTGCATTGTTGGTTAAGGGGGCTTGTAAGTAAGCATTTCACTGTAAGGTATACACTTGTTGTATTCAGCGCATGTGACAAATCAAATTTGATTTGAAAAGTTAAGGGGTCTGAATATTTTCCAAATGCACTGTAAGCTTTAAAAATGGTGATACTGTGTTGACAATGTCAGGGAGAAAGCTGTAGGTAAGCCTCCAAGAAAGCATATTTATTTGGTTGTGAAATTCCCTGATGTTGTAATACCGCTTCGGGAAGCCACGTGACAAGCTTAAACTCTTTCTCTCAATAGTTCCAGGGAATGGGATGGAGTACGACCGGAGGAGAAAGCCAAGCTAGACCACTCTGCAGAAGATGGAGAGTTTTGGTGAAACTGTTATTTTTTTCTATTGGTATTGCACTGTATTAAACACCCCAATAATATTGTTTGCTACAGTATAACACTTTCATTAGAATGATATTGTCTAACAGCAGGCATAAAAATAACTTTTGATTGTAACATAAAAAATGTGTTTATTTCCATTATTGTCTCTTTCAAATGTCATACATAAAATATATATTCCTTTATATTTGATGTACATGGTAGCAACCTACTCCTTGTTCCTTATCCAGGATGGCCTACTCTGATTTCCTAAGGCAGTACTCCAAGCTGGAGATCTGCAACCTGACTCCAGACACGCTGGTCAGTGATGAAGTGGGTCGCTGGAACCACTACCAGTTTGAGGGGATGTGGAGGGTAGGCTCTACCGCTGGAGGATGCAGGAACCATGCAGGTACAGAACCTGTCAATCTCTAATAATATAACATTATATTCAGTAGGTATTAAAACTACTTGTAAGAGATTTTGTGCTGCTTGCCTATTTGCACTAATCCTATCTGCAATATTCATGGACAGCTGATGAGTTATATTATGTTTACCGTTATGGTAAAAGCAGTGCTTAATTTGTAAATCGGGAGGTTCCGGAACAAAAAGTGAGCGTGAGAGTGGGTTGACCTGGGGAGTTCTGAGGTACCGGAATGCATTAAAAACTTTATAATAAACCATTGCATGCATAGCATCGCATTTGCGTAGTGGAATAGAGCAGTAGAGTAGAGGCACTTACAGAAGTTGCACACATGGATAACATTTTTAGTATTCTAGGATCTGGGAAAAATATGGCATTTTATTAACGCATTTCATGCAATTCTACGTTATTTTACATAACTGGAGACTTCAGCAGAATTCTTTTTTATACAACAACAAAAAAAATCAAAATGGCAGGCTGCGTTGACACTGACAAATAGAAAATATGAGAAACATAAAAATGACCTTGTCTTGAATCCATCAATAGCCAAGGCCCAGGTGTATAGAGACACATATCATTAGGCTACAATATGAAGAGGAAATTATTGCCCTAAAAATGCTTTCCAGTTTCACTGACTCACCCAATGATGCGCAGCTCACGTGCTGGTGATGGCCGATGCGCTCATGCCAAAAGCCTATCTCTCTTTTGTAAAACAATATTTGGAAGTTGATCAAATATGTTGGTAACCTAAAGCATAGTCTTCTCTTTTCAGCAGTAGCCATTTGCTTTACAACCTATGTTTTCCCTCAATTTAAAATATTGTGAAAACTTTAAACAGGTCAACATTTACAAAGCTGCGGGGACAGATGACCAGGATGTGTACTCAAAGTATGCACGGTCCAACTGGCAAGTGTCTTCACTGACATTTTCGACCTCTCCCTGACCCAGTCTGTAATACCTACACGTTTCAAGCAGACCACCATAGTCCATGTGCCCAAGGAAGAGAAGGTAACCTGCCTAAATTATTACTGCCCTGTAGCAGTCACGTTGGTAGCAATCAAATCAAATGTATTTATATAGCTCTTCGTACATCAGCTGATAGCTCAAAGTGCTGTTACAGAAACCCAGCCTAAAACCCCAAACAGCAAACAATGCATGTGTAGAAGCACAGTGTGGCTTGGAAAAACTCCCTAGAAAGGCCAGAACCTAGGAAGAAACTTAGAGAGGAACCAGGCTATGAGGGGTGGCCAGTCCTCTTCTGGCTGTGCCGGGTGGAGATTATAACAGAACATGGCCAAGATGTTCAAATGTTCATAAATGACCAGCATGGTCAAATAATAATAATCACAGTAGTTGTCGAGGGTGCAATAGGTCAGCACCTCATGAGTAAATGTCAGTTGGCTTTTCATAGCCGATCATTAAGAGTATCTCTACCACCCCTGCTGTCTCTAGAGAGTTGAAAACAGCAGGTCTGGGACAGGTAGCAAGTCAGGTGAACAGGTCAGGATTCCATATCCGCAGGCAGAACAGTGCAACAGCACGGCCAGGTGAACTGGGGACAGCAATGAGTCATCATGCCAGGTAGTCCTGAGGCATGGTCCTAGGGCCCTGGTCCTCCGAGAGAGAGAAAGAAAGAAGAATTAGAGAGAGCATACTTAAATTCACACAGGACACCAGATAAGACAGGAGAAGTACTCCATATATAACAAACTGACCCTAGCCCCCAGACACATAAACTACTGCAGCATAAATACTGGAGGCTGAGACAGGAGGGGTCAGGAGACACTGTGGCCCCATCCGATGATACCCCGGACAGGGCCAAACAGGAAGGATATAACCCCACCCACTTTGCCAAAGCACAGCCCCCACACCACTAGAGAGGTATCTTCAACCACCAACTTACCATCCTGAGACAAGGCCGAGTATAGCCCACAAAGATCTCCGCCACGGCATAACCCAAGGGGGGGCGCCAACCCAGACAGGAAGATCACATCAGTGACTCATCAATGAAGTGCTTTGAAAGGTTGGTCATGGCTCACATCAACAGCATCCTCCCGGATACCCTAGACCAACTCCAAATTGCATACCTCCCCAACAGATGACGCAGATGACTGGTGTGGTAAATGCTCGGCATCTGACCGTAAGGTGCTACAGAGGGTAGTGCGTGCGGCCCAGTACATTTGGTTTTTGCATACGGCCCAGTACATTTGGATAGTTACTTCACCCCTACCTACTTGTACAAATTACCTCGACTAACCTGTACCCCCACACATTGACTCGGTACCCCCTGTATATAGCCTTGTTATTGTTATTTTATTTAGTTACTTTTTACTTTAGTTTATTTGGTAAATATTTTCTTAACTCTATTCAGTGAATGTGACAAATAAAGTTTGATTTGATAGGTCTGTTTTTTCACTGACAGATTTTCTCCATTCAAGAAAGGTGCGGCTACAATCCACAGCTAGGCTATTTAAAAAAAAAGAATCTATTGATCCTCTGTGGCTAAATTATAGGCCATATCATTGTGTAGTAGGCTATTCTGAATTATTTCATTTATTTCTGAACAGACAGCAGTAATTCTAAAGCTTTGGCAAATGTATTTCAATGTATAAGGGGTGCTGCAGTTACTTCAGAACCCTTCGCGTGGCGATGATTCTATAAGGAAATGATGATGTGCAACGCTAGAGAGATGAGAGTTGCAGGCTCATTCATGTCTATCAGAGCAGATCATAGAAAGTGAATCTCAATCTACCTATGTGAGAGATACTGGCGCGCTTCTCACACAGCGACGTCTGTTTGGTCTCAAACATAGGTTACAATGTTGCGCAAACCATAAACCCGGGCCGGCCCAACCAAAATCAACTCTTAGAATATTAGGCACCAGCGGAAAATCAACCTTTTCACATTACGTTCTGTTGTGGGGGCATGAGAATGAACGAATAGGCAACTCGAATGAACTTTGATTGCTTTTATTTGAATTTTTACATTGCAAAAGGGGAGAGAAAATAAATTCATGCCACGAGAGGTACGGGATTCAGACAAATCGTTTCTGGAAGAAAAACTCCAAAACGGAGAGGCTCAAATTAAGCACTGGTTTAGAGTAAAAAGTGTATAGTGTTCAGGGTAGCCATGTCCACGATTTTCCGGGGAAAGGTTGCTAGTGAAAATGTATTTGTCATGGGTTGCGGGATTTTGGGCTACTTCTAAATTGCACTGCGTCCACCATGGCATTTCTCTTATTTTTTTTGTATCTATTAATTTTACTGTGACCTGCTGCTTCTGATTATCAGACAATGACGCAGGCAGTTGCTGAGTGAGTGTGTGGGCCAGATGAATGTATGTGTGTGTGGGCCAGATGAATGTATGTGTGTGTGTGTGTTAGATGAATGTATGTGTGTGTGTGTGTGTTGAGACGAGCGCTGTAGCAGGCATTGTTGCCAACACATTTTCTGGGTAAGTTGCTAGAGGCAGGTTGATTTGTTGCTAAAAGTTGCTAAATGACGTTGTGATGTCATTGCGTGATAACGTAAAACTGCGTCATTACGTAGAATACACAATAACGTTTCTCTAATTGACTGGCCATCTCGGCAAAAAATATGATTTGACATTTGTTCAGGTACAGACACCCACTCTTTTCTGTACTTCTGGCTGTACGCTTTTGATTGGGATACGTTGATTGATGTTGTAAGTTCTGTTCAAGATCAAACATTTGTGACCAACTATATTCATTGAGTTTAGCTCGTGCCGCAGTCAGCCAACAATGATTGGCAATTTGCCCAAATTGCTGCTTGCCTGCTGCTGCCTGTACACGAGCTGAGCGCCTGCTGCTGACGTCACTCACAATGCACTATTGCAGCCAGGCACCTGTGTTGTGACTGAGAGAAAATCGTTTTTGTGTCATTTAGAGGGAAAATGTGTGCATTTTAGCATTTGAGTCACTTTTCAAAAGTTGCTAAAAGTTCCAAACAAATTTTTGCTAAATTTGTTGCTAGGTGCTGTTTGAAAAAAAAAGTTGCCAGTGTAGTCTGAAAAGTTGCTAAATATAGCAAAAAAATAGCTAAATTGGCATCACTGGCAGCAGGCAGCTGAATCACGGAAATGAGGAAAGCAGCACGTGCGCTCACACCTTGACAAGTGATGTGAGAACAACGAACTGACGGCACTAGCTAGCTAATATGAAGACACTTATTCGATACATGTGGCAACTCCTCTCTTGAGGCTAGTTTTCAGGCCTTTGTGCAGGTTTTGAGTGGTCATAGACTGGACATTGTAGCTAAACCTGGCAACTCTGATAGTGTTGCCTCGATTAGTCACCAATCCTTTTTCACAAATCTTTTTTCTCACCCACTTCTCTGCAGCCACATTCTGCTCTAACCCCCAGTTTGCCATTAAATTGGATGATGTGGATGATGACCCTCATGATGGCAAGGATGGCTGCACCTTCTTGGTGGGCCTCATGCAAAAAGACGGCCGCAAAGAGAGGAGATTCAGCCGGGACCTCAACACCATTGGCTTTTCAATATACCAGGTGCAACATCACTACCCCAGAGTGAATTTATTCACTTAATCCATAACTGGCCAACCCTCCACCTGGGAATGCAGGCATTTGTTCCAGCCCTGCCTTATAGGGCCAATGCAGTCATTTTTATCTCAATGTTAAATCATTTCTGGGTAACAATGAGGTTCCTTAGTGTAATAGTTTTACATTAAAATTGTCAAAAAGAAACAAAACAGTTTTTTTTGGGGGGGGGGGGGACTTCACAAGCAAGACTTTTGCTAGGACTGTCTGGGAGTTGTCTGAGTGAGGGGCCTAATGGGAGGGATATGTAACCTGAAAACTAGCTGTTATCGGCAGAGAGGTTTGGAACTCTCTTTGTTATTGGTCTATAAACTTACACTGCCTGGTGATGTCACCAGGTAAGCCAAAACTCCACCCATGCAAAACCTGCTAATTAGAAGGTCCTGTTAAAATGTTTTTTCAACCAGCAACTATCAGAAAATAACACTGATCATATTTGTTTTACACTTTTACCGCGTTAGTTTAATCAGCTGTTGTACAATATGATACAAAACACAGAATTTTTTTTCTTTCTACAAATCAGCTGTTTATGATATCATGAATTTGCTGAATCAGGTGTTTTAGAGCAGGGCTGGAGCAAAAGCATGCATACCCAGTAGTTATCAGAGAGGAGAGTTGGCTACCGCTGACTTAATCCATTTGAATATAAAATGGTCAAATCTGTTAATGTTTTGATGTTGTTGTTTTTTTGTTGTTTTTTTCCAGGTTCCTGATGAGGTATGTATGGTACATAAACACATACAATGAAAGAAACTCAAGCATAATTATAGATACAGTATAAGGCCATTTTCATGCTGACCTGTTCATATCACATTCTCAACTTATTATGAGCCAAAATATGAGTACAATGTCTAATGCACAAAAAGTAAGGTAATATGTTGTTTGAAAACAATGTATAATGCCACAAGGTAGACTACAGTAAAAAGGCCCTATCCTCTGTGTTTGATGGCAGTATAAGGGCCGCACCAACATCCACCTGGGCCCAGATGTGCTGCTGAGACAGAAGTCTGTGGCAATGAGCAATACCTTCATCAACCTGCGGGAGATCTGTGACCGCTTCAAGTTGCCCCCCGGGGAGTACGTCATCATCCCCTCCACGTTTGAGCCGCACAAGAAGGGCAGCTTCCTCTTGAGAGTCTTCGCCGAGAAGCATGCTGCCACCAGGTGGGCCCCGCGTTTATGAAGAGCTTATACAGCCTGCAATAGAGTGGGACTATACCATTTTTATAGTGATTATTTGAAATACATTATTAAGTCGTAAGGCATGTGAATAGATCCATATGTGTCTTATTGTTTTATTAACATTCTTGGTTTTATGTTTCTAGATGCTGTTGTGAACACTGTAACGTTTTATATAATGTAGGCCTATGTAGCAAACACGGTAGTGTTTTTAAAAATAATGCAGGCCTTTATAGCGAATGGGGATCCACTCGTGCTGACAATTTGTTTTATGGCACGGCTGGGTAAGACGTTTCAGGAGGGCGGTCATGTGTGTTTGTGAGGCAGAGATGTCCTGGGTTCGAGCCTCGGTATGAGACGAATCAGGAGGAAGTGGTACTCGCTGAGGAAGCAACGGGACATTATTGACACTTACATGAGTTCGATCATACATTTTCATTCAATTTGAAAATGTAGCTTTGTTTCCAGGGCACAATGACAAACATATGTACAAACGTGATGCGTTTATCATATGGTGTATGTTATATGTATATCTTTCTATGTGTTTTGTTGCAGTCCAATGGAAGAGGATATCAGTGTGGAAGTTGATGAGGTACATCATAGTTATTTCTTGTCTTTTGATCTCAACATCTTCCAACACAATTTTGTTTTTATGTTTACTGAGGTATGTTTCCGGCTGGACATTCCAAGTGCAACATAATATTTAAACAGAGATTTATGAACGTTTAAAATATATATGTTTACCCTTTTTAGCCTGATATTACAGAGGGTGATGTGGATCCCTACTTCAAACGTCTATTCTTGCAGATTGCTGGAAGCGTATGTATTTCTATACTATTTTTGTTCTTTATTTAAATCAGTCACATAACAATCTTATTTTTCTTTCTAATATATTAATTTAATCTTGACAGGATTCCGAAGTTTCTGCCTTTGAACTTCAAAAGATTTTAAACAGAGTGGTAACTCAGAGTGAGTAAAGGAGATGTATATACATTGTGATGCATCATCTGTGATGAGACACAGTGGGTCTATATTTACCAACATTAGAAAAAGTTTCAATTTAAACCTTTTCTCCATCCCAATTAAAATTGTTGACGTAGTTGCACGTGATAAAATGCTACATTTTAGTTGTTCCCATTACATAACCTGGCACATTTAACCCTATGCTAACCTGACCAGGTGGCAGTGATTATGGCCGGTCACAAATTCCTCATCAGCCAATTACAAATGTTGACGTAGGTGGACGTGATTTAACACTTTTTCATGAAAATGTTCTTAACAGAAGTTTTTTTGCAGTTTGTGGCAAGTTGGAATCCCAGGAGAGGTTTTTTAATTTGAAATGTAGAATTACATTTATTGTGATAGTGTTATCCAAAGTACGGCCAAAACCTTGCAAATGAAGATTACAAATATATTTAATGGGGAGATCTTGGAGTCCCTATTGCAGACTAACATGTAAGCTACTGCTACAGTGGTGTAACGTTAACGTTAGTGCTGCCGATGTGCACCGTAGCGACGCTTCTCAGAATGCTGCTTGTTTAATAAAGTTTAGATCAAAGCGGAATCAATGTCTCGCAGGATCACCTACAGTAACTGTCCAGTGTTTCCAGATTTCTATTAAATATGACCTCTATTTACTTACAATATGAGTGAAATTGTTTTTCTTCCTAAAATTGGTAATTCAAAAGTAGCTTTTCTGTGTTGGAATGGTGTAGGTATACCCCAACAAAAGAATGGTATGGGTATATACTGGTCATTAAAAATATTAACAGAGTAGACAGCTGATTGGCCAGTTTATCCTTCTCAGGAGTATGACATCATACTCTATGACGAAATAGCAAGCATTTTTGAAACAGTGTTTTTGAGATACATGTTTGAGGTGTGTGTTTTTCTCTCCAGTTTATGCTTTGGCCACAAATACGAGTATAGGACGAGTCAACAACATTATTTGGGTATGAGTTAAAAGAATATGAACTTTTAAAAGTGAGATTATCACTGGACACTTAACTTTAAGGATGAATTAGTATTCTATATAGGCCTAGCATACCGAATATACTGAACATAATAGCATAGTATAACGTTACTGTTAGACCAAAACGTTAATTTCTTATGTAGGCTACACTTACAACATTTTACATGCATTATAATCATCCATTTCATCGCCTATTTGAATCGATCATCGAGGACCAGCGGAGAACAGTTTTTTCCTTAACAAAAAAGCTTGACACGAGTGGGCCTCGAACCAACCGATACTGTACCCCACAGATTCACAGTTAACCCGTTTAGCGTGTATGCCACCTGGCAGTGATTGTAATGGAGGTACATGACAGCTTTTTTTATTTATTTTTACATTGTACGATAAACTGAAATGTTGTGTAGACCTCCTTTATATTTTTCCTGTAAAACACATGGATGTGTGTGAAACGGATAAGCAAAAACCTGTGATTGTTTTTTTCATATATGCGAAAAAACATACCTTTTTAATGTTGTCTAACGTTAGAAGCTAGTAGCCTAGTCAAGGATTCGTCATGCAATATTGGGACACGGCAATATTGGGACACGACACTTTACAGACCAAGTGAAAGAAAAGTAAACCTTTCATTTGGAGGTTTAAAATATCCCTCTGGTGGCCAAATGGACCTATTTTAAGAAACAATAAATATGCCAGGTTATTTTATGGGAAGCGTTGGCCAGTAACTGAATGGTCACTGCTTTGAATCCCTGAGCCAATTAGGTAAAAAAATCTGTTGATGTTCCCTTAAGTTGGTCTGGATAACTGACTAAAATGCACATGTAGTATTGTATCACGTGCAACAACATTTTTTGAATTGGCTGATGTGCATTTTGAGACAGATAAAATGTAAACTTATATATTCACCAGTATGGACCCAGTATGTGTTAACAGTACGGTATATTAGCTTTACTTGTTGCCACTCTGTTTTCAAGGATCTCACGTCAAAACTGATGGATTTAGCCTTGAGACCTGTCGTCACATCATCAGTCTGTTGGATGTATCCTTTCCTACAGTAGCATGAGCCATTCATTCTCAATATGATATGGAAAAATGCACATTTTACTTTTCAACATGTGGTATTAGGAAATTGTTCCTGTGTGGCACAGTTGGTTGACCATGGCGCTTGCAACGCCAAAGTCGTGGGCTCGGTTCCCACAGGGGAAAATGTATGCATGCACTACTGAAAGCCGCTTTGAATAAAAGTGTCTGCTAACTGGCATATATTATATCTGTCTTGACCACAATCAGATGGATGGCAATGCAAAGTTGGGCCTGGTTGAGTTCCATACTGTGTGGACTAAGATCCAGAAGTATTTGGTAAGATTAAAGTCAGAGACTGTGCTGAGTGTACAGCATTGAAACTGGTATTATTACTCGTATTCGAGTCTGTCAATAATTTCGATGTCTTATAGGAAATCTTCAAAAGTCACGACTCTGACAACTCTGGCACGATGAGCACCCACGAGATGAGGGAGGCGTTGACTGAAGCAGGTATTGTTAAGAAACATTGACTTATCTAACCATTTAATTTACAATGTACAAAACATGCTCTTTCCATGACATAGACTGACCTAGTGAATCCAGGTGAAATGTCGTATTGATGTCACTTGTTAAATCCACTTCAATCAGTGTATGTAGATGAAGGGGAAGAGACAGTTTAAAGAAGGATTGTGTATGTGTGCCATTCAGAGGGTGAATGGGCAAGAAAAAAGATTTACAGTAGGTGCCAGTAGGGCTATCGAAGTAGCTGCAGGCGCCATGGCCGCAGGAACATGTTTTGGGGGGTATTTTTCCCCTACTCTGCTGACAACAATTTTTCTCTGCTCATACAGGAGTAATAAAGGCCTAGTGCACTAAATGTGATTTTTTTCTCACATTATTATAATAATTAAAAAAATATATATAAATTATTGTTTTAATTGTAATTTATCAGGGGTTCTCAGCACCCCTACCCGTGGCTATGCCAGGCACACCGGTTTGAATGTGTCAAGAACTGCAACGCTGCTGGGTTTTTCATGCTCAACAGTTTCCCGTGTGTATCAAGAATGGTCCACCACCCAAAGGACATCCAGCAAACTTTACACAACTGTGGGAAGCATTGGAGTAAACATGGGTCAGCATCCCTGTGGAATGCTTTCGATACCTTGTAGAGTCCATGCCCTGACAAATTTAGTCTGTTCTGAAGGCAAAAGGGGGTGCAATTCAATATTAGGAAAGTCTTCTTAATGTTTTGTACACTCAGTGTAGTTTAACAGAAGGGTATTAGAAATCTACCTATGTGCGGGCCTCTCGAGTGTCGCAATGGTCTAAAGCACTGCATCACAGTGTTGAGACGTCACTACAGCCTGGGGTTCGATCCCACGGCTGGCTATGTGTCATAGCCAGCCGTGACCGGGAGTACCATAGGGCGGTGCACAATTCATCGGGATAAGGGGAGGGTTTGGCCGAGGGGGCCTCCTTGGCTCATTGTGCAATAGTGACTCCTTGTGGAGGGCCGGGCGCCTGTAAGCCTGACAGCTGACTTCAGCTGAACATTGTTTCCTCCGACACATTGGTGCGGCTGGCTTCCGGGTTAAGCAAGCAAATCTTAAGAAGCAGCGTGGCTTGGCAAGTGATGTTTCGGAAGACACTTGACGTTCACCTCTCCCTTTGGGGAGTTGCAGCAATGAGAAAATGGAGTATTGCCCTTCAGGAAAACATTGCCAACTGTACACTAGCAAAGACATATCAGGTTCAATAGAACAAACTCTTTCCTTTATAGAGAACTTCTTTAAAACACATTTAAAGGTGTGAATTAGTGGTAGTTTCGCAAGCCAATGCTAACTAGTGTTAGCACAATGACTGGAAGTCTACAGGTACGCTAGTGTATGCTATCTCGCAGTATCCCTTTAAAGCAGTGGTTCTTAACCTGGGTTCGATCGAACCCCAGGGGTTCGGTGAGTCAGTCTCAGGGGTTCGGCGGAGGTCAAGACACACATTGGACTCATATGATTCGTGATGACACGCCCCGCTTGGCCATCATTGGCTGCAGGTGATCACACTACATCGCTTGGCCTATCTGTGCTGCAGGGAATTTGGTCCGCTCAGTAGTCGACTTGTGACTGTTGTGATGGTACGTCTTGTGATTTCTTTCTTAATATTTTAATCCCTTCATACTTACTATGTCGAGCAAAAAAAGAAAGTGGTCAGACGAATATGTACAATATGGATTCACATGTATAACGGAACGTGATGGGAGTCAGCATCCTAACTGCATGATTTGCAATGCCAAGTTGAGCAATTCTAGTCTAGCACCGGCAAAACTAAGAGAACACTTCCTTAAGCTGCATGGAGATGGAAAATACAAAGAACGCAACGCTCGCTGAATTCAAGGTGAAGAGAGCCAGATTCGATGAAAAGGCTACTCTGCCTGTTCTCGGCTTTGTACCTATCAACAAACTGATCCTCACAGCATCGTATGAAGTTGCGAAACACTCATAAAACCAGCTGTGTTGAAGATGGCGAATATCATGCTGGGAAAAGAGGCTGAAGTTAAGTTATCCCAAATTCCTCTTTCAAATGACACCAGCAGCGACAGAATAGAGGACATGAGCAAAGACATCTTGACTCAAGTAGTTGCAGATCTGATTTCAAGCCCGGCAAAATTCAGCCTTCAACTCGACGAGACCACAGACGTTTCCAATCTAAGCCAGCTTGCTGTATTCGTGTGCTATGTGAAAGACGACGTGATAAAGGAAGATATTTTATTTTGTAAGCCTCTTACAACAACAACTAAGGCAGCCGATGTGAAGAAACTGGTGGATGACTTCTTCAAAGACAACAATCTTTCGTGGGATATGGTTTCTGCAGTTTGTTCGGACGGAGCTCCAGTCATGCTGGGAAGAAAGTCTGGTTTTGGTGCGCTAGTGAAAGCCGATGCACCACACATCATTGTAACGCATTGTATTCTGCACAGGCATGCAAAACTGGCAGAAGTATTAAAAATTGTAGTGGAATGCGTGAACTGTGTGTGAACTAGTGCTCTGAGGAACCGCATCTTCAGTGAGCTGTGTAAAGAAATGGGCTCTGAATTCGAGGTACTTCTGTACCATTCTAACGTTCTGTGGTTATCCCGGGGACAGGTGCTGAATCGTGTTTTTGCCGTGCGTGTGGAATTAGCCCTGTTTTTGCAAGAGCACAAACATTGTCATGCAGATTGCTACAAAAATTCAGAGTTCATTCTCATTTTAGCGTACATAGCTGATATCTTTGCAGCTCTCAATCATCTCAATCAAAAGATGCAGGGCGGTGGAGTCAACATCATCGAAGCGGAGGAAAACCTGAAGGCTTTTCAAAAAAAGCTACCATTATGGAAACGACGAACAGAGAACGATAACTCCGCAAACTTTCCCCTGCTGGACGACTGTGTAAGTAAGATCGAAGATGTATCTGGAATTGGAGACATTTCTGTACCCGCGGAACTGAAGCAAGCAATTGCCACACACTTAGATGAGCTTGCAAAGTCTCTCGACGGATACTTCCCTACAAGAGAGTCATATCCAGCATGGGTGAGACAGCCATTCACATTTAGTGTTGAGACAACAGATGTCAATGATGAATACCTCAATGAAATCATTGAAATTCAGCAGAGCCAGGTTCAACAGGAACTCTTCAGAACAACAACGCTTTCAACGTTTTGGTGTCAACAAATTGTAACGTACCCTGTTATTGCTAAGAAAGCTCTGGAGATTTTCATACCGTTTGTTACAACATATCTTTGCGAGCAATCCTTTTCGAGGATGCTGGACATAAAAACGAAGAAAAGGAACAGACTTTGTTGCGAAAATGACATGAGAGTGGCACTTGCCAAGGTGAAGCCGCGCATTTCTGAACTGGTCTTTGAAAGGCAACAGCAGAAGTCACACTGATTTGCAGTAAATATTCATTATTATGTTTTTGTGTGAAAATCATGTTTTGATGATTTTGTTCTTTGAACACAGTGATGTTGATGCACGGTTCATTTTGTGCACCAGTAAAATATATACCTATGTTTTGAATTTGAAAAAATAATATTTTATTTTTCCAATTAAGAAGGGTTCGGTGAATGCGCATATGAAATTGGTGGGGTTCAGTACCTCCAACAAGGTTAAGAACCACTGCTTTAAAGTCACATTAATGCGGCTACCTCTTACTTACTGTATGCTACCCCTACCACAACTACTACTACCGGAGGGGCTCTTACTATTGTAATATTGTAATATTATCAATTCAAATGCATTTGTTTGTTAACTGTAAATATTTATTAGAATGCAGCATTACGCTGTTTCATTTACCCCCATGTCACACAACATTTACATGGGTCAGTCAATAACAAATGGTTGTATTAGGACTTTGGTTGAAATGCTGGGCCAGGATTTTATTATTGTGTTTATTATTGTCGCAGGATTTCAGCTTAACAGCGAGGTGCTCCAGCTAATTGTGTCCCGCTACGCTAACTCAGAGTACTCCATGGACTTTGACTGCTTCATGGGCTGCCTGATACGACTGGAAATGCTATTTAGTGAGTGGTTTTTGACTTCATAATGTCTTCTAATAGAGGTGGTTCCAATGAGTCAATCCAGAGCATGGTGCTTGCATCTCTGGATATTGTACACTATAAATTGCCTTGGATAAAAGTGTCTGTTCCATGACCATTATTATCATCATTCTTATAAATGAAAAATAAACTATCTGGGGAAAGCCCATGAACTGAGTGTGCACAGGATATTGTTTTAAATTAACATTTATAAAGTTACTACAATCAAATTAAAGGTATTAGCAATACCTGTTATGGGCAGGCAGATTCTCAGAGTCAGAATCACCTTGTATTTATCTCTCTCTCTCTACTAGAAATGTTCAAAACACTTGACAAACATGACAGTGGGAAGATCGAATTGGATGCATTGCAGGTATGTCTTCACATCTAATCGTTAATTCATTCATTTAATAAATATTTTCCTGAAATTGTTTCCAATCAATTCTGAACGATTTGTGTTTGTGTTCATGTTTTTCAGTGGGTCTGCCTGGGCCTCAATTAAGATTCCAGAGATAATAATCTACTACAGGGACAGATGAAGACATACAACTCAATTGCATTGGACTCTACGGCAAAAATGTCTCAATGTGTTATTTTACTGTTGCTTTTATTGAATGAGACTTGGACAAAATACTTTATAGGGCTCTTGTCTACAATAGCCTATGGATCACTCTACACCAGGGTTGGGGTCAATCAGATTGAACAAATATGTTATATTTTACCATAAGACATATTGAGACCTAGGTCTCTTATTCAAATGTGCCCTGTGCAATACAACAAAAATATACACATTATGGGAAGCACAAGTAAAACATCACAAATCACGCAGAAAAACAGTTACATTCCTACACAATTAAGTCCCCGGTCAATACTCTAAACTGCCCCGAACAGCACCAGAATATTAAGATGAAATGTATTTTGAATTTTGTCCCAGCAGCACAGTGCTTTAAAAGTCAAAAGCAGATTTATCTAGCTTGGTGGAGACCCTAGGAACCTCAAGATTTAACCAATCCAAATGGGGCCTTGTAAACGAAAACGGAGTAATGTAGAGATCTACGGATCTTTAGCGAAGTCCAGCCAACCTATTGATACAGTCTGCAGTGATGAGTATCACAACGGTCACCTGTAACAAACCGAAAGGCACAATGGTAGATGGCATCCAAAGAACCATCTAATGAGGGAACATGTCGTTCCTCTGAAACATTCTTACAACATGGATTTTGTTTTGCCCGTACATATAATTAATTTCAACTCAGAATTGAAATTTGAATTGAGACATGAAAAGTCTCAATCATATTACTAAAATAATCTGCCACTAGCCATATCACTGCAAATATTGAATATAGCATTTAAAATAATAACTTGATTATCACTTAAATATGTTTATTTTATGTTTCGTTTTTTAGATGTTAGGTTGTAACTATATTCATGATATACAGGGAGCTCCAACAGTATTGGGACTGTGACAATTTGTTTTGAAATGATACAATGACTTATGAGGTTGAAGTGCAGACTGTCAGCTTTAATATGAGGGTATTTTCATCCATATCGGGTGAACTGTTAAGAAAATACATCACTTGTAGGGGACCAAAAGTATTAAGGACAAATTCACTTACACTGTATGTGTATTAAAGTAGTCAAATGTTTAGTATCGGTCCCATATTCCTAGCACGCAATGATTACATCAAGCTTATGACTCCACAAACTTGTTGGAAGCATTTGCTGTATGTTTTGGTTGTTTTTCAGATGATTTTGTGCCCAATAGAAATTAATGGTAAATAATGTATTGTGTCATTTGAGTCATTTTTATTGTAAATAAGAATATAATATGTTCCTAAACAGTTCTACATTAATGTGGATGCTACCATGATTAAGGATAGGGAATAATGATGAGTGAATGTTACAGATGCAAAAAATAAAGACATGCTAACCTCTCACAATTACAATAAGGAAGTTAGCATTTTGGGGGGGGGTGTGATATTTGTGTGTCTGTCATTTTCTCACTCATTATTCCCTATTCATTAAGGACTATCCTTAATCATGACTATTCATTATTCCCTATTCATTAAGGACTATCCTTAATCATGACTATTCATTAAGGACTATCCTTAATCATGACTATTCATTATTCACGATTCATTAAGGACTATCCTTAATCATGACTATTCATTATTCACGATTCATTCAGAACTATCTGTAATCATGATAGCATCCACATTAATATAAAATACAGACGCACACATACCCTACCCCCCCCCCCCCCAAAAAATGCTAACCTCCCCTGTTATTGTAATGATGACAGGTTAACATGTCTTGAGGGTCTGATATTTGTGCGTCTAACTTTCTCTCGTCATTATTCACAATTCATTCAGGACTATCCGTAATCATGACTATTCATTCAGGACTATCCGTAATCATGACTATTCATTCAGGACTATCCGTAATCATGGTAGCAGTCACATTAATATAGAAGTGTTTAGATACATATTATATTCTTATTTACAATAAAAGTGACTCCAAAAAGAGACAATACATTATTGACCTTTCTATTGACTGTGTACAAAAAGTGCTGTAATTTATCAACGCTTCACCCGATATGAATGAAAATACCCTCAAATTAAAGCTGATAGTCTGCACTATAACCTCATAGTCCTTGTATAATTTCAAATCCAAAGTGCTGGAGTACAGTGCCCAAAAAACGAAATGTGTCACTGTCCCAAAACTTTTGTAGCTCACTGTATCACAACAATCTGTATAGAATAAATAAAGAAAACATTTTAATTTCAATCAATTCAGTTTCCTTTCATTCCAATTCATATTCTACATATAGCCTTATTAAAATTCAAGAATTCAATTGGAATTAAAGCGCAATTATAAAATCTATTCTGTATCGAATATCGCTCTAGTGCTATACTCATACATATGGTTTAATTGCACGTGTCATTACCGGTACAGAATTATAAATTATTTGTACACTGCAAATTGACTCAACATATATAGATTTCCTAAAATAAAATCACTTAGAGCAGATTTCCTGGTGATTTAACAGTCTTTTCTGTCCAACAACAAATTATTTTACACAGTATATATATACACAGTGGGGAGAACAAGTATTTGATATACTGCCGATTTAGCAGGTTTTCCTACTTACAAAGCATGAGGTCTGTCATTTTTATCATAGGTACACTTCAACTGTGAGAGATGGAATCTAAAACAAAAATCCAGAAAATCACATTGTATGATTTTTAAGTAATTAATTAGCATTTTATTGCATGACATAAGTATTTGATCACCTACCAACCAGTAAGATTTCCGGCTCTCACAGACCTGTTAGTTTTTCTTAAAGAAGCCCTCCTGTTCTCCACTCATTACCTGTATTAACTGCACCTGTTTGAACTCGTTACCTGTATAAAAGACACCTGTTCACACACTCAATCAAACAGACTCCGACCTCTCCACAATGGCCAAGACCAGGGAGCTGTGTAAGGACATCAGGGATACAATTGTAGACCTGCACAAGGCTGGGATGGGCTACAGGACAATAGGCAAGCAGCTTGGTGAGAAGGCCATCTGGCGCAATTATTAGAAAATGGAAGAAGTTCAAGATGAAGGTCAATCCCTCGATCTGGGGCTCCATGCAAGATCTCACCTCGTGGGGCCAATGATCATGAGGAAGGTGAGGGATCAGCCCAGAGCTACACGACAGGACCTGGTCAATGACCTGAAAAGAGCTGGGACCACAGTCTCAAAGAAAACCATTAGTAACACATTACGCCGTCAGCGCATGTCCAGGCCCATCTGAAGTTTGCCAATGACCATCTGGATGATCCAGAGGAGGAATGGGAGAAGGTCAGGTGGTCTGATGAGACAAAAATAGAGCTTTTTGGTCTAAACTCCACTCGCCGTGTTTGGAGGAAGAAGAAGGATGAGTACAACCCCAAGAACACCATCCCAACCGTGAAGCATGGAGGTGGAAACATCATTCTTTGGGGATGCTTTTCTGCAAAGGGGACAGGGCGACTGCACCGTATTGAGGGGAGGATGGATGGGGCCATGTATCGCAAGATCTTGACCAACAACCTCCTTCCCTCAGTAAGAGCATTGAAGATGGGTCGTGGCTGGGTCTTCCAGCATGACAACGACCCGAAACACACAGCCAGGGCAACTAAGGAGTGGCTCCGTAAGAAGCATTTCAAGGTCCTGGAGTGGCCTAGCCATTCTAGCCAACCCCCAGCGACAGCCCCGAAACCTGAAGGATCTGGAGAAGGTCTGTATGGAGGAGTGGGCCAAAATCCCTGCTGCAGTGTGTGTAAACCTGGTCAAGAACGACAGGAAACGTATGATCTCTGTAATTGCAAAAGTTTCTGTACCAAATATTAAGTTTTGCTTTTCTGATGTATCAAATACTTATGTCATGCAATAAAATGCAAATTAATTACTTAAAAATCATACAATGATTTTCTGGATTTTTGTTTTAGATTCCGTCTCTCACAGTTGAAGTGTACCTATGAAAGAAAATGACAGACCTCTACATGCTTTGTAAGTAGTATCAAATACTTGTTCTCCCCATATATATATATATATATATATATATATATATATATATATATATATATATACACACACACCCACACAGTAAACATATAAATATATATTCCCACATTTTGTTGTGTTACAACCTGAATTTAAAATGGAGTCGATTTTGACACACAATACGACATAATGTCAAAGTGGAATTTTGTTTGGAGAAATGTTTTGAAATTTATAAAAAATCAAAAGCTGTAATGTCTTGAGTCAATAACTATTCAACCCTTCGGTTATGGCAAGCCTAAATAAGTTCAGGAGTAAAAATGAAATCACATAATAAGTTGCATGAACTCATTCTGTGATCAGGAATAGTGGTTAACATGATGTTTGAATGATTACCTGTCACGTGACGAGGGGGTGTTTTAGTTTAAAATTTCTATGTTGGTGTTTTGGTTTGGTTCCCAATTAGAGGCAGCTGGTAATTGTTGCCTCTAATTGGGGATCATATTTAAGTAGCTAGTTTTATATTATTTTGTGCATGTGCACCACGTAGTCACGTTTCGTTGTTCGTTTATTTGTTTTTGTTTTTGTTTTGCTTAAGTTTCACTTTATAATAAAGATGTGGAACTCTACGTACGCTGCGCCTTGGTCCCGTTCTTACGACAACCGTGACAGAATATTCCACCAAATGAGGACCAAGCAGCGTATCTACGAGGTAAAGGAGTTTTGGACATGGGAAGAAGTGATGGGTGGATACGAAACCCTTCCTTGGAGGCAGACGGAAGGTAATAATGGAGGACAGCGACAATGCCAGGGTTCGCGGGCACAGAAAGCCGAAGGACAACCCCAAGTTTTTTGGGGGAGGGGGACACAGGGGGTGGCCGTCTGAGCCGCGGGAAGAGCCAGAGTAGACGATAGAGAGGTGGTCGGTCGACCCAAGGATAGAGCCAGAGCCCGCCTGGGAATCGATGGAGCAGTGTGAAGAGGGATATCGGAGTCATCAGTCCGGTGCCATCTGTGCCGGCTCAACATGCCAGATCTCCAGTGCACCTTCCCAGCCCGGTACGTCATGTGCCTGCTCCCTGTACTTGCCCTGAAGAGCCAGAGACCATCAGGGAGGCAATGGGGAAGTTGGGAGAGAGAGATGAGAGAGATGTTGTGCATGTGTGTTCTCCTCAATATCCGACCAGAGGATCCGGTTAGCAGTCTGGTGCAACCTGGGCCGGCTCCACGGTTCTGGCCTCCAGTGCACCTCCCCAGTCCGGTACGTCCTGTGCCTCCTCATCGCACTCGCCCTGAAGTGCGTGTTCCCAGTCCGGTATGTCCTGTGCCTCGCACTCGCTCTGAAGAGCATGTCACCAGTCCGGTGCTACCTGTGCCGGCTTCACGCATCAGGCCTCCAGTGCACCTCCCCAGTCCGGTACGTCCTGTGCCTGCCTGCTCCCGCACTCGCCCTGAAGTGCGTGTCACCAGTCCGGTGCTACCTGTACCGGCTCCACGCACTAAGCCTCCAGTGCGCATTCACAGTCCAGAGCTTCCGGTGGCGGTTCACAGTCCAGAGCTTCCGGCAACGGTTCAGAGCTTCAACCCTTCGGTTATGGCAAGCCTAAATAAGCGACGGTCCAGCGACGGTCTGGAATGTCCAGCAACGGGCAACGGTCAGGGACCTCCAGCGAAGGGCAGCAGTCCGGAGCTTTCAGGCACGGCGTCCAGTCCAGCTCCATAGCCGGAGCCTTCCTCTGCGCCGGTGTCTAGTCCAGGCACGGCACGGCGTCCAGTCCAGCTCCAAGGCCGGAGCATTCCTCTGCTCCGATGTCCAGGCACGGCGTCCTCTGCGCCGATGTCCATTCCAGGCACGGTGTCCAGTCCTGCTCCAAGGTCTGAGCCCTCCTCTGCGCCGGTGTCCAGTCCAGATACAGCATACAGTCACGCTTTTAGGTTGGAGTCTTCCTCAGCGCCGGTGCCCAGTCCAGGCACGGCGTCCAATCCAGCTCCAGGGCCAGAGCCCTTCTCTGCGCCGATGCACAGTACAGGCACGTCGTTCAGCCCGGTGCCATGGTCGGATCTGGGGGAGGCTACGACCTGCACCGGAGCCGCCACCGACACTAGTCATCCCCCCCTAACCCTCCCATTTGGTTTCAGGTTTTGCGGCCGGAGTCCTCGAAATAAAGATGTGGAACTCTACGTACGCTGCACCTTGGTCCCATTCTTACGACAACCGTGACACTACCTCATCTCTGTACCCCACACAATTGTCTGTAAGGTCCCTCAATTGAGTAGGGACTTGCAAGCACAGATTCAACCACAAAGACCAGGGAGGATTTTCAATGCCTTGCAAAGAATGGCACCAATTGATATATGTGTAAAAATAAATAAAGAAGATGCTGAATATCCCTTTAAGCACGGTGAAGTTATTAATTAGGCTTTGGATGGTGTATCAATACACCCAGTCACTACAAATAAAAAGGCATCATTCCTAACTCAGTTGCTGGAGAGGAAGGAAACTGCTCAGGGATTTCACCATGAGGCCAATGGTTATTTAGTTTAATGGTTGTGATAGGAGAAAACTGCGGATGGATCAACAACATCGTAGTTACTCCACAACACTTACCTAAATGACAGAGTGAAATGCAGGAAGCCTATACAGAATAAACATGTGTGATTGAACATTTTATATTTGTGCTTTTCTAACATCCAATTTCTGTGTTATATTCATTTTCTTTTCTAATAACCAATTTCTGTGTTCATGCAAGTGACTGATTGATCGAATTTTCACTATCTGCAATTTGGCAGTATGCCCAGAACCTTGTTTAGAGAAAGAGATATCTCTGTTTTGGCATAGTTTGGGTTTATATCGCTGATGCGGTCAGCGATCAATCTTTCCATTGGCGAGGGTTCACTTATTAGCAGGGGAATGGGAGGCACCACCTCCGATAGCTTGCTCATTATTATTATTAATATTTGATAAAGTTTGGGTTTTGACTCGTTGGAAACTGCAAAAACGATTTGAATCAATTTATAGATGTTAATGAATCATTAATACTGCATCAGTAATGTGGGAGTTGGACTTCAAGGAAACTTGCAAAAGCAAAACTTAATTGATTTAGCAATGTTAATGATTAATTAGGCTATCTGGGAATTAAACTTTAATTAACCTGAAAGCGTCATTGTATCTAGGTTAAATTGACAAGTTTAAAATGTCTCATTGGTTGGAAGAAATTAATTTGGTCCTTATCCGAATGATTAACTGGGAAAAAAGGTTTGTTTGGCAATTTACCTTCCTTGTTAAATCATGAGACACGATATCCAATCAGTTGAGATTGGTTGGATATTATTCAATGTAACCAGATTTTACAGATGTGAGAAGAAGAAGTTTGCCTTCACATTGGAAAAACAATTATTCCCCCCCAAAATAGCAGATTCTTCACTTCACTCTATCTGACCCTGAAAACTGAAATCACACAGGATTCCAGCAAAGGTGGGACTTCAGTGGCCCAAAGCTTGGGATGCCAGCTGTAAACAAAGAAAATGTATTCTCTCTGTTAGCTTCTAATACAAAGCTAACCGCTCTTGTACAAGAATGTTCACTTCAAGCACAAAAAGGTCCCGTTCAATTCGGGAATGGGTGTTTACTAACGATGTCTCACGTTCAACCCAATCTGCGTTTCTTGCTATTGATGTTACCGGAGCACGCAATAACAAAGAAATACTCGCCACGTCTACTCACGCGAGAGACAGAGAGATAATACTACGCTTCTGCCAAGCAAATATATTTTCTCAAATATCCTTAAAATCGGCTGGCCCTTATGTCCTAGCTCTGAAAAAATGTATAATTCACCGTAAACACTCTGAACCTTTGTCAGATATACCCCACAGGTGACAATCTCTCCCTGGTATTTGGGTCGAAAGGAAACACACACCACTCAACATCAATCCTATCTACTGCAAAAAAAAAAAAAAAATGACTGAATTCAACAGTAAGGCCTAATTTTGTCTTAGATTCCTCACACGGGGGCACCAATATGTCGTGGCTTGACTTTAACATTAATCTGAAGACAGTTAGTTAACTATGTTTAATTGCTATCCGATTAAATTAATCATGTAACAATTAACTCATTAGAGCGGGTCTTTAAAGAGTTAACGTCTCCCGAATTAAACTATAAAAAGATCTTTACTTATCACATATATAAACAGTCAACTTATTAATCATAACCTCGTATCATATACATTTACATTTTTACATTTAAGTCATTTAGCAGACGCTCTTATCCAGAGCGACTTACAAATTGGTGCATTCACCTTATGACATCCAGTGGAACAGTAGTGCATCTAAATCTTTTAAGGGGGGGTGAGAGGGATTACTTTATCCTATCCCAGGTATTCCTTAAAGAGGTGGGGTTTCAGGTGTCTCCGGAAGGTGGTGATTGACTCCGCTGTCCTGGCGTCGTGAGGGAGTTTGTTCCACCATTGGGGGGCCAGAGCAGCGAACAGTTTTGACTGGGCTGAGCGGGAACTGTACTTCCTCAGTGGTAGGGAGGCGAGCAGGCCAGAGGTGGATGAACGCAGTGCCCTTGTTTGGGTGTAGGGCCTGATCAGAGCCTGGAGGTACTGAGGTGCCGTTCCCCTCACAGCTCCGTAGGCAAGCACCATGGTCTTGTAGCGGATGCGAGCTTCAACTGGAAGCCAGTGGAGAGAGCGGAGGAGCGGGGTGACGTGAGAGAACTTGGGAAGGTTGAACACCAGACGGGCTGCGGCGTTCTGGATGAGTTGTAGGGGTTTAATGGCACAGGCAGGGAGCCCAGCCAACAGCGAGTTGCAGTAATCCAGACGGGAGATGACAAGTGCCTGGATTAGGACCTGCGCCGCTTCCTGTGTGAGGCAGGGTCGTACTCTGCGGATGTTGTAGAGCATGAACCTACAGGAACGGGCCACCGCCTTGATGTTAGTTGAGAACGACAGGGTGTTGTCCAGGATCACGCCAAGGTTCTTAGCGCTCTGGGAGGAGGACACAATGGAGTTGTCAACCGTGATGGCGAGATCATGGAACGGGCAGTCCTTCCCCGGGAGGAAGAGCAGCTCCGTCTTGCCGAGGTTCAGCTTGAGGTGGTGATCCGTCATCCACACTGATATGTCTGCCAGACATGCAGAGATGCGATTCGCCACCTGGTCATCAGAAGGGGGAAAGGAGAAGATTAATTGTGTGTCGTCTGCATAGCAATGATAGGAGAGACCATGTGAGGTTATGACAGAGCCAAGTGACTTGGTGTATAGCGAGAATAGGAGAGGGCCTAGAACATAGCCCTGGGGGACACCAGTGGTGAGAGCACGTGGTGTGGAGACGGATTCTCGCCACGCCACCTGGTAGGAGCGACCTGTCAGGTAGGACGCAATCCAAGCGTGGGCCGCGCCGGAGATGCCCAACTCGGAGAGGGTGTAGAGGAGGATCTGATGGTTCACAGTATCGAAGGCAGCCGATAGATCTAGAAGGATGAGAGCAGAGGAGAGAGAGTTAGCTTTAGCAGTGCGGAGCGCCTCCGTGATACAGAGAAGAGCAGTCTCAGTTGAATGACTAGTCTTGAAACCTGACTGATATGGATCAAGAAGGTCATTCTGAGAGAGATAGCGGGAGAGCTGGCCAAGGACGGCACATTCAAGAGTTTGAGAGAAAAGAAAGAAGGGATACTGGACTGTAGTTGTTGACATCGGAGGGATCGAGTGTAGGTTTTTTCAGAAGGGGTGCAACTCTCGCTCTCTTGAAGACGGAAGGGACATAGCCAGCGGTCAGGGATGAGTTGATGAGCGAGGTGAGGTAAGGGAGAAGGTCTCCGGAAATGGTCTGGAGAAGAGAGGAGGGGATAGGGTCAAGCGGGCAGGTTGTTGGGCGGCCGGCCGTCACAAGACGCGAGATTTCATCTGAGAGAGAGGGGAGAAAGAGGTCAGAGCACAGGGTAGGGCAGTGTGAGCAGAACCAGCGGTGTCGTTTGACTTAGCAAACGAGGATCGGATGTCGTCGACCTTCTTTTCAAAATGGTTGACGAAGTCATCTGCAGAGAGGGAGGGAGGGGGAGGAGGATTCAGGAGGGAGGAGAAGGTGGCAAAGAGCTTCCTAGGGTTAGAGGCAGATGCTTGGAATTTAGAGTGGTAGAAAGTGGCTTTAGCAGCAGAGAGAGAAGAGGAAAATGTAGAGAGGAGGGAGTGAAAGGATGCCAGGTCTGCAGGGAGGCGAGTTTTCCTCCATTTCCGCTCGGCTGCCCGGAGCCCTGTTCTGTGAGCTCGCAATGAGTCGTCGAGCCACGGAGCGGGAGGGGAGGACCGAGCCGGCCTGGAGGATAGGGGACATAGAGAGTCAAAGGATGCAGAAAGGGAGGAGAGGAGGGTTGAGGAGGCAGAATCAGGAGATAGG
The DNA here is from genome assembly GCF_034236695.1 of Oncorhynchus nerka. Lineage (NCBI taxonomy): Eukaryota > Metazoa > Chordata > Actinopteri > Salmoniformes > Salmonidae > Oncorhynchus > Oncorhynchus nerka. Next base: position 42,298,097 of record NC_088410.1, on the reverse strand, counting down.
TTGGAGAAGGTATGAGCAGAGGGAAGAGATGATAGGATGGAAGAGGAGAGAGTAGCGGGGGAGAGAGAGCGAAGGTTGGGACGGCGCGATACCATCCGAGTAGGGGCAGTGTGGGAAGTGTTGGATGAGAGCGAGAGGGAAAAGGATACAAGGTAGTGGTCGGAGACATGGAGGGGAGTTGCAATGAGGTTAGTGGAAGAACAGCATCTAGTAAAGATGAGGTCGAGCGTATTTCCTGCCTTGTGAGTAGGGGGAAGGTGAGAGGGTGAGGTCAAAAGAGGAGAGGAGTGGAAAGAAGGAGGCAGAGAGGAATGAGTCAAAGGTAGACGTGGGGAGGTTAAAGTCGCCCAGAACTGTGAGAGGTGAGCCGTCCTCAGGAAAGGAGCTTATCAAGGCATCAAGCTCATTGATGAACTCTCCGAGGGAACCTGGAGGGCGATAAATGATAAGGATGTTAAGCTTGAAAGGGCTGGTAACTGTGACAGCATGGAATTCAAAGGAGGCGATAGACAGATGGGTAAGGGGAGAAAGAGAGAATGACCACTTGGGAGAGATGAGGATCCCGGTGCCACCACCCCGCTGACCAGAAGCTCTCGGGGTGTGCGAGAACACGTGGGCAGACGAAGAGAGAGCAGTAGGAGTAGCAGTGTTGTCTGTGGTGATTCATGTTTCCGTCAGTGCCAAGAAGTCGAGGGACTGGAGGGTGAGATGGGCATAGGCTGAGATGAACTCTGCCTTGTTGGCCGCAGATCGGCAGTTCCAGAGGCTACCGGAGACCTGGAACTCCACGTGGGTCGTGCGCGCTGGGACCACCAGATTAGGGTGGCCACGCGGTGTGGAGCGTTTGTATGGTCTGTGCAGAGAGGAGAGAACAGGGATAGGACAGACACATAGTTGACAGGCTACACAAGAGGCTACGCTAATGCAAAGGAGATTGGAATGACAAGTGGACTACACGTCTCGAGTGTTCAGAAAGTTAAGCTTACGTAGCAAGAATCTTATTGACTAAAATGATTAAAATGATACAGTACTGCTGAAGTAGGCTAGCTGGCAGAGGCTGCGTTGTTGACTATGTAGGCTAGCTGGCAGTGGCTGCGTTGTTGACACTACACTAATCAAGTCGTTCCGTTGAGTGTAATAGTTTCTACTGTGCTGCTATTCGGGGCTAGCTGGCTAGCTAGCAGTGTTGATTACGTTACGTTGCGTTAAAAGAACGACAATAGCTGGCTAGCTAACCTAGGAAATCGCTCTAGACTACACAATTATCTTTGATACAAAGACGGCTATGTAGCTAGCTACGATCAAACAAATCAAGCCGTTGTACTGTAATGAAATGAAATGAAAATGTGATACTACCTGTGGAGCGAAGCGAAATGCGACCGGGTTGTTGAGTGCGGAAGTTCTGTTCGGTAGACGTTGGCTAGCTGTTGGCTAGCTAGCAGTGTCTCCTACGTTAAGGACGACAAATAGCTGGCTAGCTAACCTCGGTAAATTAAGATAATCACTCTAAAACTACACACTCTAAACTACACAATTATCTTGGATACGAAGACAGCAAAGACAACTATGTAGCTAGCTAACACTACACTACACTAATCAAGTCGTTCAGTTGAGTGTAATAGTTGTGCTGCTAATCGGTAGACGGTGGACGTTAGCTAGCTGGCTAGCTGCAGGGCAGATAGCAGTGTAGACTGCGTTAGGACGACGAAATACGATAATTACGCAATTATCTATGATACAAAGCCGGCTATGTAGCTAGCTAAGAAGAAATTGCTAAGATTAGACAAATCAAACCGTTGTACTATAATGAAATGTAATGAAATGTAATACTACCTGCGGACCGAGTGCGGATGCGACCGCTCGCTCCAACCCGGAAGGGTATCATCATTCTGAACAGTCATAACCTCCTTGCATCTGCAAAAACCCAAGTCCTACTCATGATTCAGTGCTACACAAATTGGTTTAATTATTTATTTAATAGCTAATTAAATGGTAAAGGATAAACACACACATTCTGCACCGGCTATTGACTGGAGACTTAACACACTGAAAACAGGTTCTTAGCAGAATGACAACAACATGGATGCTTGTTAAAACCTCTTAAGGATCCGCCCCTTTGTTTCAATTTTCGCATAAAATGACATAGCCAAATCGAACTGCCTGTAGCTCAGGCTCTGAAGCAAGGATATGCATATTCTTGGTACCATTTGAAAGGAAAGTTTGAAGTTTGTGGAAATGTGAGAGGAATGTAGGAGAATATAACACAATAGATCTATCTGGTAAAAGATAATACAATGAAAAAAAAACAACATTATTTTGTATTTTTGTACCATCATCTTTGCAAGAGAAATGGCATAATGTATATATTCCAGTCAAGGTGCCATTTAGATTTTGGCCACTAGATGGCAGCAGTGTATGTACAGATCATTAGACTGATCCAATGAGCCATTCCATTACTGTTCAAAATGTTTCATCAAGACTGCCCAAATGTGCCTCATTTGTTTATTAAAATTGGACAGTGCAGTTAGATTAACAAAAATGTACGCTTTCTGACAATATCAGATATGTCTGTGTGCTGGGAAATTATCTTGCTACTTACAACCTCATGCTAATCGCATTAGCGCACAGTAGCTCAACCGTCCTGCGGGTGGGACACCAATCTGTAGAGATCCTTAAGAGGTAAAAGAAAATATGGAGAGGGAGAGAGAGAGGGAAAGAGACACTTAACATTGCCACATTCAGAAACGACTCTCACCTACAGTAACCATATACTTTGCACACAAACCGCCGCACGCTTTGAGCAAGAAGACAGCAAATACCGAACAACTACGAAAGATAACCCTGAAGGAGCTGCAAAGCTCCACAGTGGAGATTGGAGTATCTGTCCATAGGACCACTTTAAGCCGTACACTCCACAGAGCTGGATTTTTACAGAAGAATGGCCAGAAAAAAAGTCATTGCTTAAAGAAAAAAGTAAGCAAACATGTTTGGTGTTTGCCAAAAGGCATGTGGGAGACTCCCCAAACATATGGAAGAAGGTACTCTGGTCAGATGAGATTCAAATTGAGCTTTTTGGCCATCAAGGAAAACGCCTTGTCTGGTGCAAACCCAACACCTCTCATTAAGGGGAACATTTAGATGTCTTGGAATGGCCTAGTCAAAGCCCAGACTTCAATCCAATTGAGAATCTGTGGTATGACTTAAAGATTTCTGTACACCAGTGGAACCCATCCAACTTGAAGGAGCTGGAGCAGTTTTGCCTTGAAGAATGGGCAAAAATCCCAGTGGCTAGATGTGCCAAGCTTATAGAGACATACTCCAAGAGACTTGCAGCTGTAATTGCTGCAAAAGGTGGCTCTTCAAAGTATTGACTTTGGGAGGGTGAATAGTTATGCACGCTCAAGTATTCTGTTTGTTTTTTTGTCTTATTTGTTTGTTTCACAATCAAAAATATTTTGCATCTTCAAAGTGGTAGGCATGTTGTGTAAATCAAATGATACAACCCTCACCAAAAACATCCATTTTAATTCGAGGTTGTAAGTAGGCAAAGGGTCTGTTGAGACAAAGCACGTTATTTGGTGAATTTGGAGAGCACAGGCCTGGATCTTCTCCCTTGATTAACAACAGGGCATGAGTTGTTAATCCACATCAATTATTTCCTTCCCCCTCCACGGGTGAGAGGGGGTCTGATTGAAGTTCTTCATTGCAAACCTGATCTATTTGGATTCTCGTGGTCAGTCATTAACAATTTAAATATACAATTATACCTATATTGTACAAATGTGAGCTTTGAGTTACTCAAGGTTATCAAGTGAATAATTAGTGAAAATTGTACAATAATAAATGACCTCAAATGTCTTTATTCCTTCTAAAACAAAGAAAGTAGACAACTGGAATATGCATAATCCTTACACTCATAAATTGTTAATTATTACAAGGCTGGCATTCAGTACATCGCAGGACAAACTAGACTTTCCTTATTCTCCACAATCTTAGGACAGAAGCACAATACAAATCTCCAAACACTGTCTTGACTACCTATTCGTAATGCTTATCATACACATGTACATACTGAGTCCTGACAGAAATTCCAGACACTTCCATCCATAATAAATAGGAGCAGGGGTTAAATTGGGCCGTCGCATTCTATGAGAGAAAAGAAAATCCCTCTCAAAGTGCTTTCAAATTGCAGTGGAGAACAACGTAGAGAAAAACATGCATGTCAAGTCATTGTGGCCTACAACATTCTTAATGTAGTCGCTGGAAAACACACATTTGAAATCAGTTTTGATGGCCACTGTTAAAAGAGGAGGATCACAGAGCGTTCTAATTTTACTCAACGTATTTCTCAAATCCCCAAAATTTTAGAACCAGAGTTTTTAGCAGTGGCATGGTTTATGCCCGTTGGCACTCACCAATGGTGTTGAATGCATAGGAAAGACCAGGGCTAAACATACCATGGGGCAGGTGGTATTCACAGTACATGATCCTTGGATGAGTGCCAGTGGGACATTCAAATCATCAATATGTTGCTAACTAGCAACAAGATCATGTTTAGAGTTTGTGATCTAGCTAATGATTAGCCCAATGGGGTGAATTCAGATGGGTAACCCTCAGTCTATTTATATATATAGCTACTATGCTACAACAGGGGAAACTACATATCTTAGATGTCAGTATCATTTCATTTCAATAGGCTGTCCTTTAAAAGTCACCCGAACTGAACTTCTCACAGTCACCCCCCAAAAAAATGGTAGGTTCTTCCAACCTGTAGTATGCTGTAATATGTACTTTTGTTATCAACCCGCCATGTGGCAGTTGGAGAACTTTATCATTGAACAGTGGTGTATTTTGCCTACACCCTATGGTAAATGTGGGCTTGTGATCCCTGGACGTTTGTACTTAGCATCCGTTTTGGGTCTTGTCCTGTGCATACTCTTCAGCACACCTGAGTGCCTCAGTGAGGTTGGCCCCACTCCCTGTGCCCTTTGCCACAGTGGCAGAGCCACCTGCGTTCCCTCCCAGGCGGGCACACACTGTCAGGGCCCAGTCACTGGCAGAGAGAGCACTAAAGCCCTATGGAGAGACAAAGATCAGGAGTGAGTGTTGGTGTGATGGAGAGAGAGAACAGGTGGGTAAAGAGTGTGTGAATATACACATGTATTTTGGACAGTGAAGCTACATGTTTTAATTTGGCTCTATACTGCAGCATTTTTGGATTTGAGATCAAATGTTTCATATAAGGCGACAGTAAAAACAAAACAAAAAAAACTATTATTCAAGATTATTTTCATAAGGTGCATTCAGAAAGTATTCAGACCACTTGACATTTTCCACATTTTGTTACGTTACAGCCTTATTCTAAAATTTATTAAATAGTTTTTTTCCCCTCATCAATCTACACACAATACCCCATAATGACAAAGCAAAAACAGGTTTTTAGAAAATTAAATATTACATTTCATAAGTATTCAGACCCTTTACTCGGTACTTTGTTGAAGCACCTTTGGCAGCGAATACAGCCTCGAGTCTTCGTGGGTATGACGTTACAAGCGTGGCACACCTGTATTTGGGGAGTTTGTCAGATTTTTCTCCAGAGATCCTCTCTAGCTCTGTCAGGTTGGATGGGGAGCATTGCTTCACAGCTATTTTCAGGTCTCTCTAGAGACGTTCCATCGGATTCAAGTCCTAGCTCTGGCTAGGCAACTCAAGGACATTCAGAGACTTGTCCCGAAGCCACTACTGCATTGTCTTGGCTGTGTGCTTAGGGTCATTGTCCTGTTGGAAGGTGAACCTTCGCCCCAGGCTGAGCTTCTGAGTGATCTGGAGCAGGTTTTCATCAAGGATCTCTCTGTACTTTGCTCTGTTCATTTTTCCCTTGAGACTGACTAGTCTCCCAGTCCCTGCCGCTGAAAAACATCCCACAGCATTATGCTGCCACCACCATGCTTCACCGTAGGGATGGTGCCAGGTTTCTTCCATTCTTCAATACTTATTTTCCACCATAACTTGCAAATAAGTTCATTAAAAATCCTACAATGTGATTTTCTGGATTTTTTTCTCATTTTGTCTGTCATAGTTGAAGTGTACCTATGATGAAAATTACAGGCCTCTCATCTTTTTAAGTGGGGGAACTTGCACAATTGGTGGCTGACTAAATACTTTTTGCCCCACTGTATATTGATTAGCCATTAAATCAATTACCCACAAAGCAATCATTTTGACTATATTAGCCCATAGAGCTACAAGGATGCACTTTCATGCTAGGGTTAGGACCTCATATTACAGCTTATAGAGACCCCAACTGATGTACAAAACAGTCTTAAAACAATCTACTTTGGTTTCGATAAAATAATAATGGAAACCTATAAAACAAATCAATTTGACTTTGTGAAAATCAGGTTTTTGGACCGAACTTGCTTACTACTTTTCCCATGTGTTTTCTTCCTTCACAGACTCCATGAAATAATGACCTCTCCCTAAATATTTGGTCACACTATTAATTTTGTGTATGGTTTCCTAGAAACAAGGGGTTGTTCAACTAACCCTTTGGCACAACTTACCCCACCTCTCCCCTATCTTTTTTTTACCATTAAGAAATGAAGGCGCTTTATGTATTTAGTCCCCCCCACCCTTGACCTATTGAGAGAAAATGCCATGTCAGTAAATACAGTGATGTAAGAGCTAGACCCTATACCTTGGGCACTTGGCACGCACACAGGACCTTCCCCGATGGCTGCTGGTGGGAGAGTAGCATGATCAGGGTCCCTGGGGCTCTGTCACTGTATTGGTTCACTGTCTTCATCAGCACCTACAATGAGAGCAATTGGGATCAACTACACCGAGGCTCAGTTTCCCAGAGCCTTAGTAACGGTAAGTTCATCATTAGATCCCACTTTAAGTGCATCATTAGAATCTAAGGTGTTTCCAAAAAAACAATGGTTGCATTGAAAGTGATTGATAAAATACAGTAACTCACTCGCTGTGAATACTAAAGAATTAGTTTTATATGGGGCAAAACAATCTAATTGTGGATGTTAAACAACTACTGAGGCTCATCAGAAATTCAGATGAAAAACATACTGATATAGAGTCTGTGTCCACAGTGTCCACTACAATATTCTTGCTGCTATTCTTTATGAATAGTGATTGGGCTTTCACAGCAGCCTGAAAATGGAACAAAAGTAAGTAAGAAAGAGAAAGTAGTTAAAAGTACAATTAGTATAATGCTTTATCATGCAGTATTTATCATGCATTAACTATTGTGATTGTTTTATAATGCTGTTGTGACTCATGTGTCTTCCTGCATACAAAAAGTTTGATCATGTTCATGTATTTTTACTTGTCACATGAAATAGTTATTGTGGGGGATATAATACACGTTAGAAAGGACAATGGGGTTGTGTGCTTGTGATACCTCTTTGGTCTCCAGTTTCCTTATGCTTGTGTTGGTTGTCCTCTGTAGACCTTTGAGGCGAGTTTGAAGCTCCCTCCGCTTCCACTGTGGTATAGGAGTGTAATCCACTGCCTGGGACAAAACACAAATAAGGCCTAAGCATTTGTGTCATATTCGCATTTAATTCTAACTATTTAAAGTAATGTGGTAGCTTGGGACTATAAGGTTATATCTGCAAAAAGATGATTCTGAGTAAATTACCTTTAAAGTTTCAAACCATCATTGGTTTGAATGGTGTAAGGAGTTTTTATCTCGTATTCTTTTGAACATAACAACATGAATTGGGGTATTTAGAGTACTATATAGGTGGAGAACATTGAACAGAACAAGGCTATGTCAATAACTAAAATTTAGGGCAGAACATTTCCATAATGAATATTTACTTCCCCCCTGCTCACCCCCCTGATTTCCTCACTAAGGTATTTCTAGACTTTTCAGAATTAAACTCAGACACTGCAGTGGTTGGAGGAGATTTTAACTGCTTGTTGAACCCCCTTATTGATAAGTTTCCCAGCGGTATAGCTTCACTCTCTCCTCAGGCTGTCACTTAAAGCTATTTGTGATGATCTGGGGTATTCGGATGCTTTTCATCCCTCCAACAGAGAGTTCACTTTTTTCTCTGCACCTCATGGATGTCAGACTAGACTAGATTATTTTTTTATGCCCAGGACGTCTTTGCAGTCTGTTTTATCCGCTAGGATAGATAGGAAGCATAGTCGTATCTGATCATGCTGAGGTGATCCTGGACATAAAACTCAACGGGGCATTCAATCGGTCAAGACAATGGAGGTTGAACACAACCAATCTTAAAGACCATACATTCACATCATATTTTATTACAGAGTTTAAAGCATTTTTCTCTATTAACTCTCAATCAACAGATAACCCCTGGCTCCTTTGGGAGACCTGTAAAGCGTATGCCAGGGGTCTGATTATGTCATACACAGCTACTAAGAGACGGAAAAAGCGGGAAAAGCAAAACATGTCAGAGGGTGAATTAGGAACTAAAGAGAAGGACTACATTAAAACGCCCACTCCTGCCCTATTAAAGGAAATATCAGTCATTAGATCAACGCTAGACTCTCTCCTAACACAGGACGCTGAAAAGAAAATGAGATTTGTCAGGTAAAAGCTATATGAACATGGCGATAAGCCGGGAAAGTACTTGGCATACCTAGCTAAAAAGAGGGCTGACTCTCAGTCAATTGCTACTATTACTGATTCTGATGGTAATCATTTATATGAAAATAAATTGATAAGTGACTCATTTAAGAAATTTTATAGAAACCTTTATGCCTCAGAACTGCCAAAGGATGCACCCAAATTAATGGAGAACTTATTTTGTAAGATTGAGCTCCCTACTATCTCCGAAGAGCAGAGGTCCCTCCTTAATGCCCCTATTACCAAGGAAGAGATCATGTTCGCAATTAAGAACCTGCAAAATGGTAAGGCCCCAGGACCAGACGGGTTTTGTAGTGAGTTCTATAAAGAGTTCCATGGCCTGATCCTTGAGCCATTACGTGATATGTTTAACCACTCATTTTCAAATGACCAACTCCCTCAAACGCTGAGAGAAGCCAACATTTCACTTATTCTCAAAAAGGGAAAATGTCCAGAGTCTTGTTCCTCGTACAGACCAATTTCCCTTCTGAATGTGGATAGAAAATTGCTTTCTAAAATTCTAGCCACAAGATTAGAGGACTCACTGCCACTAATTGTGAAAAGAGACCAAACTGGCTTCATTAGGGGCCGTAAGTCATGCAACAATGTCAGGCGGCTTCTTAATGTAATTCAAGCCTACCAACAAAGTGCTGTGGATGGTGTTGTGCTCTCCCTAGATGCTGAGAAAGCATTTGATCGTGTGGAGTGGTCTTACCTATTATTTGCTCTAAATATATTTGGTCTGGGGGACAACTTTATAAAATGGGTGAAAGTTTTATATGATGATCCTCAGGCTGCTGTCCTAACTAATGGGCTACGGTCAAATAGCTTCTCTATACACAGAGGTACCAGACAGGGCTGTCCTTTATCCCCCCTCCTCTTTGCACTCGTTATGGAACCACTGGCCGAGGCCATCAGGATAACGCCTGCTATACAGGGGCTATACAGGGGCTGCTCATTGGTGATGTTCACCATAAAATAAGCTTGTATGCTGATGATGTCCTGATATTCATCTCTAGTCCCGAGACTTCAATTACATCTCTTATTCATATTATTGAATTATTCAGCGAATTCTCAGGCTACAAGATTAACCTTACTAAGTCAGAGGCTATGCCACATGGTAGCCTACACTCTGTACCTAATACTTCTCCCCCTTCCCTTTTAAATGGTCTCCCTCAGGTTTCATGTATCTGGGTATATTTGTAACTCCTAAATTCCAGCTAATGTACAAAGCCAATTTTGTTCCCTTGTTTGATACAATAAGACAGGATCTGGAGCACTGGAACTCTCTCCCGATTTCTTGGTTGGGTAGAATATCCCTCTTGAAAATGAACATTTTACCTAGACTACTTTACCCAATCCAAATTATCCCAGTATTACTCTCCAATAAGGTAATAAAGGATGTAAATGGATGGCTAAGTTCCTTTATATGGAGTAAACACAAGCCAAGACTTAAGATGGCAATATTGCAGCTGCCAAGTTCTATGGACCTGCCCAATATCATGTTCTATCAATGGTGTGCCCACCTTTGTTATATTTCTGACTGGATCACAAATGAGGACTCCTCTATTTGGTTAGACATTGAGACTTCTCTTTCAAAATACCCCATACAGGATCTTTTATTTTTCAGAAGTTTCAAGTCTGTAGAAGATCACTGCAATAATCTCATTACACTTAACACACTCAAAGTATGGAGGTCAGTTCAACGCTTCCTGGGAAGGTCCAAACTAACCTCTGCTCTTACCCCAATTCTTAACAACCCAGATTTCAGTCCATGATTGCTGGATGCTGGCTTTAACTTATGGCTTAATAAGGGCATATGCAGGCTAAATGACTTATTTGCTGATAAGATTTTGTTGTCATTTGAGCAGATGGTCGAGAAATATCGACTCCCAAAGCAGGACTTTTTCCGCTTCCTACAAGTAAGACATTATATTCTGAAGAGCACCACCTTAATTGGTAACCCTGATGTGTCTGTCATTGAAAAAATGCTTTTTTTTCCCACAAAGGAAAATGTCTGTAAGTCTATTTTATGATACTTTAAGGTCCTTTTCTGCTGTCAACACACAGAGGGTGAAACAAGTGTGGGAGAAAGAATTGTCTGTTACTATTGACGAAGAGATGTGGGAGGACATTTCGAGATATGCAAAAACAATATCTATATGTAACCGTACTAGAGCAATCCAATTAAGAATAATACACAGATTGCATATATCCCTAAATCGCAGACATGCTTTTAGCCCCACTTCCTCTTCCCCTCAGTGTCTTAAATGCAAAACTGATACAGGCACCCTAACACATTGTTTATGGTCATGTACCAAAATACAAAGATACTGGTCTGGTGTTCTGCAAGAAATTGAAAAGATCCTAGGGGTTGATCTAGAATTGGACCCAGTTTCTTTACTGTTAGGTCTCCCTAGTAGGCGTGTTACTTCTGTGGGTAAAAGGAGGCTTTACAACATCCTTACCTTCGCAGCGAGGAAAAACATCCTTTTACAGTGGATTAGTGATAAGGTGCCTTCTATTAAAGATTGGCATAAGATACTATTTGAATGGGTGCCTCTGGAATATCTGACATGTACATTGCATTCTAAAACAGACCAGTTCTACAAAGTATGGGAACCTTATCTAAATTACCTAGAACCTGAGGTATCAGCTATTATGCTGCAAGGATTCTCTTAGAATGGCGGGGATCTATGCATTTCAGAATTACACTGTACGTTCCATGTGTGGAACCTAACCTCTTGGTTTAAACTGAGCTTTTTTGTTTAATTTCTGTTTGTAAGTTTGTTTAAAATGTATGTATTGAGAGACGCAATGATGGTGATGGGGTGAGAGAAGCACCGAGCGGGAAGAGGAAAATGGTGTACGTATGTATGTATGGGTGTGTATGTGTGTATGTGCGTGCGCGTATGTATGCGTATGTGTGTGTATATGCATGGGTATATGTATGTGTGTGTATGTATGTGTATGTATGTATGTATGTGTATATATATGCGCGTAGATATGTGTAAGCGGGTGCTGTTTTTCTTGTTTTTGTTCTATGTGCTTTGTCTCTGTTGTTGTATCTCTTAATATGGGTGAAAATGGTGAAATTCCAATAAAAATACTGTTACAAATAACTAAAATTAAAAAAATGCAGGTCCCATGTTCTCAGCTATTCAAACACTTAGGCAATACTTTAATACTGTCTGAAATTGCCTTTTGGAGCATTTTCAATATTGTCTGTCTAATGACCATCAGTTAGGTCAGTAGGGAGGGAGTGGAAAAGCATACATACATCTGTCAGTATGCCCACTTCTTTGGCCAGCCGGTTGGCATCTGCGAGGGAGGGGCTGGCGACTGTTGCAAGACGTGCTGACAAAGACTCCACTTCCTGGGTCAGGACTTGACCCGCCTCTCGAGCCTGTGAGCCAACAAAACAACGACAAATATCAGAATGGATCTCGTTGAAAGCTACTTGTGATTCTGTAAAACTCTCAACTTGGGCTACGTCCCAATTATCTCTCCTTCCTCCAAAGTGTGCACTTATTCACTCCCCTTCACTAATTTGAAAGGAAAGGACTGGTTTAAGAAATATTGTGGAAACTCCCACAAGCCCATGCCTCCAACAATCCGATGCTTATTTGATCATGGAGTGTTTTTTAAAAGATCAGTGATACATGACATCCTAAATAGGAAAATTTACAAAATTAATACTGAATCAGCAACACAAAAGTCTTGAGCGAGGGACTAACTGGTGTTGTAAAACACGAGAATACATGGGATAAAGTGACGTGATTATATAGTCCGCTACTATGCACCTCTGGCATATTCACAATAAGTCACGACCTATTTAGTTTTATGCCTTCTTGCTTTTATATAACACACCTCTCTGGCGTCGTCTCCAGTGACTGCCACGATACGGCTGATCCCTTTAACCATCTGCCTCTCGGAAATTATAACCAAATCCCCGATCTCCCCGGTCGTCAGTAAATGCCTGAAAAAGAGAAAAACGCTTGGTCTAGTAGCCCTTTAGAAACAGCCAATGAACATAAAATATTTAGCATTGTTCACAACTATAGGAATTGTCAAATCTACTCCTCCAAATATATGATCCGTTTCTATCCTTAACCCACGATAAAACGTATACATTCTACTGTCTCTTCTCATTTTGGCTCTTTTACAGTATATAGAACAATTTGCCACATCCTCACAGCCCGAAAGGTGAGGCAGTGCATATTGTCATTTCGTAATATCTTGTGGTAAATAACAAGTAATGTTGGGTCCTACATTTAAAAATGCCTTTTGAATCTATCATAGAGAGGGAGAAAGAGTGATCGAGTGAGAGAGACAGACAGACAAAACTTACGTCCCACAGCAGAGCTCCACTGACGTCCATCTGTCCGTCTGAGAACCGTACAGGTCTGCTACGGGAACTGCCACGGACACCACTCTCACCGGATCAGGGTACACCTAGGAAGAATTACAGAGGATTCGGGAATCCTCCAATGCCAACACACTATTATGCAGAATATCTTGCACTTACAAATTGCAACCATTGGGTTGACACTTATACATTGTTAATGTATTATGTTGCGAAGAGAACTGAACAACACTTTACAAAACACAGTTATTATCAACATTATTCCTTTTAATCTGGGTAGGAGCGTCCCCGAATCAACACACATTTACCTCATCCACAGTCCTTAGACCTGGGATGTCTTTAGCCCGGGCCAGGGGAACCTCTTCTATGTACACCGCATTATTCTCTGTGATAATGTTGTGGATGCTCCTCTCAATCTCCTGGAGCTGGGGAATACTCAATGATCCCTACAGAGTGACCACCAAAAATCAATGATTATTATTACATCCCAAAAAGCGTTTTCATGCTTCTATACAAAAGTGAGTTTTTTTGATTATCTACTGGACTTTGGCAATGCATATAACTTCACATTATTCATAACGGATGTGATTACTCTAAGGGTAGTCACATTAAATTTGTTACCCTGGTGCTGTTCTCTGGTGCGTTTGGAAGAATTCCACAGAATACGTTTGGGTTTCACAATGTATTTTATTTTTTATGTATCAGAATGTTTTTTGGAATTCTGGGACTGTTGGCATTTAAAACCCTACTAGCTTAAACATGGAGACCAATTTAAAATAATTTTTACTTTCTCTTATGATTTCCTTGAATCAACAGTATTGTTGAAATGTCGGGACCATTATGCATATAGTGAAGGATGTAAGAGCAGCAGGACAACAGCAAACTATCTGCCTAAACCGACACAGGAGGCTCACACAACAAAGCCCGAGGCCAGCGGATTTTAAGGATGAATCAAGAGTTAGAGGTTGGATATGTTTCTCAGCATACTCATCCAAAGGCACGCAACAAGGTGAGTAAAACGATGCCTGGCTATTTCTGCGCAACTTGTTGCCTCTATTGAGTATAATAAAAGACCAACTGTAGTGAGAGGTTCAGTAGTTCTTGCATGACTGTAGAGGGCTTTTGGTCGACTGAAGGGGAGATGGAGGTGTTTGCTTAAACGCAATGACTGTCACATTGACACAATAAACACACTAATTATGGCATGTTGTTAGCTGTATAATTTCTGTGAAATTCATAATAAGTATTTTGAGGAGGATGAAGTACAACAACAAATCATTCCCAGCAATGCAACTGGAAGGGAGGGCCAGGTACCACAGGGCCTACCATAGCCTGACCACAGCAGCAGTGATTTCAGTGATGCTATCACCTCGTACTTTGCCCGGCTTTAAAATTTAACATGGAAAACGTTCACAAAATCATCAGTTGCTGAAGTTTTTTATGACAAGCAAAACTGTCAAATATAATTTCTACGATGAGTATTAAAAAAAATCTAACACAGACTGTGTAGGCTGTGCAAACAATCAATTCAATTAAAAAAATACTTAATTGGCTTGGTTATTGTTTTTTTGTGTGTTTTATAAAAACAACATTTAAGTCATCCATGTTTATAAAAATAGGCTACAGGGGCCTTATATATTCAAGATATTATTACTATTACAGTGTTATTATACAACGTGTGGGTCTAATCCTAGATAATAATTGGTTAAAACCGCATTCCAGCTGGTGTCTATCCCACAAGTTACCACAGGCTAAATATATGACGAAATGCCTATTTACTCTGTTCCATCTGACTACACAAAGCACGGTCTCATCAGCTCAGCCAGGCAATGTACAGTATATACTAGATCTACAGTGCCTTCGGAAAGTATTCAGACCCCTTGATCTTTTCCACATTTTGTTAGGTTACAGCCTTATTCTAAAATTGATTGAATTGTTGTTGTTTTTTCAGCAATCTACACACAACCCCATAATGACAAAGCAAAAACAGGATTTTAGAGTTTGTTTCAGATTTTTTTTTTTATAAAAAACTAAAATATCACACTTACATAAGTATTCAGATCCTTTACTCAGTACTTTGTTGAAGCACCTTTGGTAGTGATTACAGCCTCAAGTCTTTTTGGGTATGATGCTACAAGCTTGGCACACCTGTATTTGGGGAGATTCTCCCATTCTTCTTCGCAGATCCTCTCAAGCTCTGTCAGGTTGCATGGGGAAAGTTGCTGCACCATGTTTTCAGGTCTCTCTAGAGATGTTCGATCAGGTTCATGTCTGGGCTCTGGCTGGGCCAAGGACATTCAGAGACTTGTTATGAAGCCACTCCTGGAGCTATGTCAGAGTGACCATCGGGTTCTTGGTCACCTCCCTGACCAAGGCCATTCTCCCCCGATTGCTCAGTTTGGCCGGGTGGCCAGCTCTAGGAAGAGTCTTGGTGGTTCCAAACTTCTTCTATTTAAGAATGATGGAGGCCACTGTGTTCTTGGGGACCTTAAATGCTACAGACATTTTTTCATACCCTTCCCCAGATCTGTGCCTCGACACAATCCTGTCTTGGAGCTTTACGGACAATTCCTTTGACCTCATGGCTTGGTTTTTGCTCTGACATGCACGGTCAACTGTGGGACCTTATATAGACAGGTGTGTCCCTTTCCAAATTATGTCCAATCAATTGATTTTACCACAGGTGGACTCCAATCAAGTTGTAGAAACATCTCAAGAATGATCAATGGAAACAAGATGCACCTGGGCTCAATTTAGAGTGTCATAGCAAAGCGTCTGAATTCTTATGTAAAAGGTATTTCTACTTTTGATATGATAATACATTTGCTAAAATATCTAAAAACTTGTTTTCGCTTTGTCATTATGGGGTATTGTGCGTAGATTGCTGAGGATTAAAAAACAATGTTTTTTTAGAATAAGGCTGAAAGGTAACAACATTTGGAAAGAGTCAAGGGATCTGAACACTTTCCGAAGGCACTGTACAAAGCATCTAGACATTATCTCCCATTTATTTTAGAATAACATTCGGTTTTCAACAGCGGAGATTAGTAATAATCTGCCTCCCCGACATTTGCAACATTGTTTCAATATTGAAATTCGATCTCTAGCTGTCCTATGGTAATGAACGTTAAGGAGTCGGGACGAGACAGACCGGCTGGCAGCTTTTCTCAGCCAGTCTAAATCATGAATCAGCATAGTTTTTATGGATATACTGTATACAAAGAAATGTCAATAAAAAATACGAGATGCAGCTATTTTTCTGTCATTCCAAGTGATTGTGTTAGCTGTGTAGTTGGCTATCTCTTCTGAACAGTGGCCTGGCAAGAGGGCAAATGTTCTACAGGTGAAATTGCACATCATTGTTATGGATGTATTCCCTCCCCCAAAATAAATAACTAGAAAACAGCTTAAACATAAGAAAATGCAGCTACTTTGCTATTATTCTGGCTCCATTGTTTGATGTGACTGTGTTAGCCAAAGTAGGCTAGCTAGCATGAAAGGGATAAGAATATTGCCAGCCATCATGGCAACAGAACATTTAGAACAAACGACTGGGTCGAGTCCATAGTTTTAGAACAAAGATTTAATGACTGGGTCGCGTCTCTGGCAACCGAATCGATAGAACGAACGACCAGCCGGCTTGGGTAGCAACACTAGATTTGTGTTGGGACTATATCTTGTGGAAGGATGAAATAGTAACAATAAATCAAAATAAAGTTATTGAACATTTATATAATTGAATTGTTGGACAACGACAGATGATGAAATTCACGGATCATACTGTATACCTTGACGCTGAAGTCAAAGCGTAGGCGGTCTGCAGCGACATGACTGCCTCTTTGCTCCACAGAAGAACCCAGCAGCTGACGGAGGGCGAAGTTGAGGACGTGTGTGGCGGTGTGCTTGACCATGCAGGCTAGTCTCTGTGGCTGGATGTGAATAAACATTCATTTTCTTATTAGCAAATTAAATTATGACATGTAATATGCCATTAACATAATCATATTTATGACAAAGTATACGTCACAAACATTCCACTGGGCAGACTTCAGTTCAACGTCTAGTTTTGATTTATGTTCATGTGAATTCAACGTGAAATCAACCAAAAATGTCCCCCTGTCATCGGATTTAGGTTAAAAGTTGGGTGAAAAAAATACAAAATTCCCATACGTTTATGACTTTGTAAATCCAATCAGTTTTCCACATTGATTCAACATCCTCACATTGTATTTTTTGGTTGAAATGATGTGGAAAACAACATTGATTCAACCAGTTGTTGCCCCAATAGCTTTAAAGAGCACATCTCACAAATAGCTTTAAAGAGCACATCTCACAAATAGCTTTAAAGAGCACATCTCACAAATAACACACACACCCACAGTTAATTTGTTGCAGAAGCCTAATGAATAAATATGTATTTTATAAGCTATACTGCGTTTGTCTATGGCATGTGTCAAACACATTCCTCAAAGGGCCGAGTGTCTGCGGGGTTTTCGCTCCTCCCTTGTACTTGATTTATGAATTAAGGTCACTAATTAGTAAGGAACTCCCCACACATGGTTGTCTAGGGCTTAATTGAAAGGGAAAAAACAAAAAAAAACAGCAAACATAAGGTCCATTGTGTAAGCTAAGAGTCAACCTGTAGAAAATGCTCTACCTCATCCAGGTAGAGCTGGACCTGGTCCCCTTTTCTCAGCACTTCAGCAGCGGTGACCTGATGAACCACATATCCCCCAGCAAGCTGCACAGCCTCAACAGGGTACAGGACATCCTGAGGGAACACACACACCATCCCAACTAGGCTAGTAAATATACTATGAATGGAATGATTCAATGAATGTAGTTTCAATAGCTTAGTAAAAATGTTGCTGAGGGATAGGACATTCATATCCAGGAAAGTTGACACATTCAATGTATGGACCCCACATTTTCAGGTACATCCCTAACAAGCAGCTCACATACACACGTTGTGACACAGTGTCCTTAAACATGGTGTCCTAAAAAAGGTGTCGCTAATGCTGACCGGCAGTCCATCTCTGATGAAGTAGCCCTGGTCATGAGACTGCCCCCCTTGCTCTGCATAGAAACAGGTCCGGTCAAGCACCACACCACACCTCTGGCCCCCGGCCACCTCCGAGACAAGAGTCTGTCCACAGTACAGGGCCTGCACGGTAGCATGGCAGGGCTGGAACACTGGAGAAAAGACACAGGGCTCCTTTCAGAGAGAATAAATTGGACAGCAAAACAAAGGATAATTGACCTGAATATAATATATTGACTGAAGATTATCCTTTGGAGTGCTGTCTAAATCATTCTCTAAGGATTTTACTAGCGAGGATCCAGCACCCAACCGTTTTAGACTAATTACTGTAATTGTGAGTGAGGATGTTGTTTATAATCTCGAGAACTCATCTATACCATATTTGCCATCCTGTGCCAAGCTGTAGTGGTACTTGGGGGAGTCGTCTGTGTGGGGAACTTCTCCACTCTGCAGCTGGGCTAGGCTGTGCAGATCCAGATGGACCAGCGTATCCCCAACAGAGGTCTGCACCTGACACCTAAGCTGGTGGTGGGGAGAGGAGAGACAGCCATGGAATGGGTTGGAACCTTTTCAGTAAAAAGATACTGAAAATATACTTATCTGCAAGGGTTGCAGAAAAAGCTGGACAGCCTCATTTAGTTTCAATAGTTTAAAACCATAAATCATTTTTTATTAAGAATTAATTCAAGCTTGTAATGTAAAATGTAGTACTCATTAAATAATTCAGTGTTGAGTAAAGGAACAAACTAATGTATGATAAAATCATAAAAGTGTAATGTTTGAAGCAACTGTCCAGTGAAAATCTCACATTCAACTCATACCAATATTGTTTTTGACTCGTCCCATGTGTGGCCAAAGCATAAATTAGAGAAAAGACACAAGAACTCCACCTCAAAGTTGAATCTCAAACAGGCTGTTTCAAAAATGCTTGCAATATCCTCATAGCACATGAAGTCATGTTGGCTCATCAATCAGCGGTCTCCTCACATGAATATTTTTAATGACCGTTATGGAAGGGAAACTATTTCACTCAGGGTAATTAATTACATGTGATATTTCATAGAAATCTGGAAACATTGGACATTTACTTTTTAGTATTTTGCTATGCAGCTTCATTAAGCTAGATTAGACTAGCAATATTGGCTTCATGCATAGAAAAGGAGAGGAAAAGCACTGACTGTAGTTACATTTTCATTTTCAATGGCCAACACATCAAGGGCCCGTTGGTCAACACTCAAGCCCTGCTCCTCCAGCATTAGTGCAATGAGATCCAGAGGAAAGCCCAGGTTACGATGCAGAGACCAGGCCACAGGCACTAGGAGATAAGCACACACACACACAAAGGATTGACTACGGAAATAAATTGGCCCAAAAATGTATACCACAAATACCCTATTACAAACCATACCCTATCCCAGTACCGTATCCTAGTACTGAAGCTGACCTGGGAATAGAGTGTCATTGTTCTCCAATCTCTGAAGTGTCCTGTCAATCACTCTGCGCCCCTGCTTCAGAGAGGACAGGAATTGGGCCTCGTTTTCATTGATTATATCCATGATCTGAAAAATAAATCAAATAGATCTTAGTAGTTTATCACTATACCTTCCTTGCCACTCATCTGAGAAAGTGTGTCAAGTGAATGGCTGTGTACGAAATGTCAGGAAGTTTGTATATGAAAGACTTTATTGTATTTGCAAGAACTTTACTTCCTGGTGTATAACCGTCATTAAACGTGTTGTTGATGTAATTTCTCTCATTTCATGGTAATTAACTTACCCTATCTGACTCTTTATGCAGTTCGGGATAAGCATCACCCTGTAGAAAAGATGTGGATGATAGAGGATCAAGACCATGATGACAAAGGTCACAAGTCTGATATCACAGCCCAACTCACCAGGATGTGGGCAACTGTGGGTACCAGGCTTGCCAGCGCTCCCTCAGGGGCCTGCAGTACCTCAGTGCTGAACCTCACAGCTCGCCTGAGGATACGGCGTAAAACCAATCTGCAGCAGGCACACACAAACGCACGCACAAACACAATAATTGAAAGAGAATGAAAATTACAATTGTCAGATTATTGTCAGATGTGTTCAGACCTCCTACAGTCTATTTTGTAGATTCAGCTACGTCTCAATCCCAAACAAATTTTACCATTTCAATCTTCTTTCTCAATCTTTGGGATTGAGATATGTTAATTTTAGATTGAAATATTACTCTCAGTTAATTTAACCTTTAACTCTAGAACCGCCATACGCCATTAGCCACTGACGTTTGATTTTATAAATAAAAGAAACACCGGAAAAAGTAAGTCCTGCTACTCCCCTGACTTATCCTAAATATTTGTATTTTACATTGGTCATTTGTCCGAATTTTGAAATCAGAAACAGCCTTTAGAGACTTTTTTTCCCTGTTTTATTCACACCTATTCCCAACATAACCCGCCGAAACAATGCGCTGTAGGACGTTGGTACACAGCCAGGCACTGACGTGTCTCTCTCTCTCCTCACTGAATGAATGACAAATGGATGAATGGGCAATAATTGTTCACCTTACTTCACAATGGAATTTAAATTAGGCCAAACTGAATGATAATGAGGGTGAAGAGGTTGATTTAAATTACAAAGACAATACTGTAATGATGAGTTTGTGTTATGCCTATTCATCAGCGTTGGCGCTCATGTTTAAGGCAAATCATTTGACCGCGCCTTATGGGTTGATATCATTCTCTTTTAAGTTTTACTTTGTAAAAATAAGCTGCTATGGGACTGTTTTATTTACTTTATTCATATTTACTATTTACTATAATTATTCAAACTTATTGTAAGGGAAAACAAAAACACGCTATGTGTTGCAGTAGGCCTTTCAGAATAAGGCAAAACATATCCTTGACTATCTGAGTTGACGAGCGAAGGGAAGCAAACGATGCCAACCCACTGAATGACAAATGGATGAATGGGTAATAACTGTGTACATTACTCCACGGTCAAATTTAAAATAGTCCTAATTGAATGATAAGGAGGGTTACGTAGTTGAGTTAATTTAGAACAACACTAGTGTAATGATGAGTATGTATTATGTCTATTTATCAGGTGTTGGCGCTCATGTTAATAATTTCACCGTGCACCTTGTGGGTTGATACCATTCTCTTTTACATTTGATTAACTAGAACTCTATTGTGAATCACATTTATTGTAAGGGAAATGATAACATGCTACGTGTCGCAGCAGGCCTTCAGAATAATGCTAAACATATCCTTGACTCTATCCAAGTTGATGAGCGAGGGAAAATAAATGATGCCACTCAGCCTGCCCACCGAAACTACACAAACTATACCGAAACTCATTTAACACATGATAACAGTAAGCCTATAGACAAGATTCAATTGACAGTAGTCTGATGAGTGACAATACTATCAGTTGTCAAATTGTACATGAAGAGATAGGCACATCTTGTAATTGACAGACGCAGGGCAAGGAGCATCACTTGATCAAATCCTCCATCAGTCACATGCAGGTAAAACGTTTCGATTTCTATTAAGAAAGAGCATATTCTGCAGTTTCTTCTGGCCTGTTCGGATCAGGTTACTGTGGACCACAATCCTACAGAGACGTCTCTCTGGGGGAGAGATCAAGAGAAATCAAGAGATATGGAGGTGTTTTTTTTATTTATTTTCACCTCACGCCCATTGTAAATCTTATGGGCAGCAGACAAAATCCCTTTGTCCTCTCAGTGTGGAGGAATGGAATGTATGATGGGCCTATGGAGAAATAACCTCAGAACAGTCACATGTAATAAATGGACTTTGGGACAATATGACGAAACGTCAGCCAAAATGGTGGTAATGACGATAGATGGAATATGAAAATTAATGTCATTTTTGTTATGTTATTAAAAGTTAAATGACGACGTTATAACGAAAACATTGTAACTTGAAGAGTTTTCATAATATGTACCTGATGTTTGCATACTGTACGTTGTGTGGAAAATGTCCATTTCAAAGAGAATGTTTTTTTAAAGATGAAATGTGAAGTTAGTTGTCTAAATTGGATCTGAGTCAAATTCAGACCTTGACTCGTAACTAGTGACGCCCCAGAGAATTTGCCATAAAGATGGAAACGCCAGTTTCTGACCTGAGGGTATAAAACATGCGAGTTAAGAATTTACATATCAAACTAGGTAACCACGCACTGCAAGCCAAGGTCCGAGTAGTCGCAACCCCAAAACGCAACACGAGGTTGAAGAAGACAAAAGAAACTACAAAAAAAATCAATGCTACGGTTGAATAACTGTATCTGTATCTAAGGTGAATTCAAGCAGGACCACCCAGTTATTCTCTCCAATGAATCGTGTGCCTACACTGCTTTCATTCCCACGCTGGAACCATCTACACGGCTGATCGTCCTCAGAAGACCCTCTTACAGAACAAGCGCGAGGAAACAGACCATTAAGAGAAAGGACACTGACATCGTGTGGACAATCAGAGACTTTACACCCGGTAACAACAGAAGTGTCGCCATCAGAGGAGAAGTCGGAACTCGGTCCACGAGGAGATAATTACATCATTATATTCTGACCCATAAGAGCTGTAGTTCGGGGCAAGGTGTTAGGGGTAAAGTAAGCATAATTTACAAATGTATCCAAGTGTGCTTTTCTCTTGTGCACTCTCTCTTTCTATATTCACATTTTGTGTGTCATATTGTGTTGGCCCGCTAGGGACCTATTTCATTGTACTAAGTTCTAATCAATAGCCTAGACTGTGTGTTTGTGTATCTTTTGTGTATCTTATATTATCAGTTTAGCTTGTTAGTAAATAAATAATCATCTCAATTGGTGTGGTAAGGACTCATTTAGTGGGACTCGGGTTTGTGCAGATTCCTGGATTATGCGACGTTCAGGATGAGACTGTAGAGGAAATCGATTAATTAGCGACTGTTGTAAAATCGATATTGATATTCTTTGAGTTAATTTGGGAAATGGAAACTCAATAAAAACAAACTTTCCCATGGTGCCCCGGGTTACTGAGTTAATGATGACCTGATTAATTTAATCACGTAATTATAAACAGTTAATCATTCGATGAACAGCAGTCGTCACAATCAATACAACGTCACAACACTAGTAACATAATAAACTTAAAATATGATATTCTGTTGTTTTTTTTCTAAATACATTTTCTTATTTTACACAATGTTTATTTTAATCTGCCAAAATGAAATTATAAAAGGACTTCTTTGTGATGGACTTGAACTAGTGGTTTTTAGTTTTAACTTATAGCCTAGAGTAAAATAAACAAGGTAAAATGCTATTATGTTCTTTGAAATAATTGTATTCTAATGTTGCCTAAGGCCTTTATAAACACAACCAAGTGTATATTATTCCAATAGCATATTTCTCACTCAAACTTTGTAGAATTACACAAAACATATCCTTGACTCTATCTAAACAAATAACAGTTGTTATATTTTTTACATGGATATATTCCCATGAATATTTATTCATGCTTCACAACTGTTTATGCTCTATTTATCACCCGTTGGTGCTTATATTTGGGCACCTTGCGGGTTGATATGCATCTAATGTTAAAGGGGACGCCGGGGATGCCTAGTAAACACTCAACGTTCTCTAGCGGGTACTGATAGGCTCAAAGGCCAGGCTGTTCTAGTGTTAACTACCGTTTTTTTTAAATACCTTTAGGTGTTATCATTCCCTTCCTCAATGAAGTGGAAATGCTTAGTAAGTCTGGCATTTTTCAGATTGCCTGTTGTGCATGAGCCATAATCGGAGCATAGTGCAGCAAGAGACTAACAGCAGTTTGACTCACTCGGCCCCAGACATGCCTGGGTAGACTCCGTCAGCAATGCAGACAGACAGGGTGCGCACGTGGTCAGCAACGACGCGGTATGCCATGTCCACTTTGCCCACATCCGCCTCTCCAGTCCTCCCTCTATACTCAGGGCAATTGGAGCGCTAGATGGATTTAGATGATAACTAAATGAGAAAAAGAAACAAACCAAACTACAAAACAGACAAATCATTTGGCACTAATACTCTCCTGTAAGAAAGATATAGACGTCAGTGAACATTCATTTAATCCCGTGGGAGCAACAGGGCCATAGCAGTTCATTGTGAAATGAATTATGACCCATAATTTGGACAATCAGATACAAATTGAGCAACTTTTTTTTCTCTTTACCTATGTAGGGAAGGTTTAGTTCATTATCTTTCTTGCCAAAAATGTAATCTTGATTAATTCTCAGCTAAGATCCTTCTTATCTTTGAAATGTATTCTATACTGAACAAAAATATAAACCCAACATGTAAAGTGTTGGTCCAATGTTTCATGAACTGAAATAAAATATCCCAGATGTGTCCATATGCACCAAAAACTTATTTCTCTCAAATGCACAAATGTATTTATATCCCTGTTAGTGAGCATTTCTGCTTTGCCAAGGTAAATCTATCCACCTGACAAGTGTGGCATATCAAGAAGCTGATTAAACAGCATGATCATTACACATGTGCGCCTTGTGCTGGGGACAAAAAAGTCCACTCTAAAATGTGCAGTTTTGTCACAGAACACAATGCCACAAATGTTTTGAGGGAGCATGCAATTGGTATGCTGTTGGCATGCTGACTGCAGAAATGTCCACCAGAGCTGTTGCCATATAATTGATTGATAATTTCTCTACCATAAGTCGTCTTCAATGTCATTTTAGAGAATTTGGCAGTACTTCCAACTGGCCTCACAACCGCAGATCACGTGTAACCACGCCAGCCCAGGACCTCCACATCCGGCTTCTGCACCAGGTGAAGCTGGTGGTTGAGTGAATGCCAAAAGCATGCAAAGCTTTCATCAAGGCAAAGGGTGGCTACTTTGAAGAATATCAAATATAAAATATATTTTGTTTTGTTTAACACTTTTTTGGTTACTACATGATTCCATGTGTGTTATTTCATAGTTGTGATGTCTTCACTATTATTCTACATTGTATAAAATAGTCCAAATAAGGAAAAACCCTGGAACAAGTAGGTGTGTCAAAACTTTTGACTGGTAAATATAGAATAATTTCTAGACAGATATAACTCAATTTATATCTACAGATGGCGTTAAATCAGGTTTCCTGGATATTTCCTACAGGGGTTGATTCTGGGTCCTGTACTTTTTACATTAACAATATCAACTTTGTCTGTAAATAATTGTAACCTGCACTTGTATGCCGATGATACTGTTGTGTATGCTATTGTCCCCCACGGTTGGTCTGAAATACAGTCTGCCTTCATTGTATTACAGAAAAACTTTATTAACCAGAATTAGTACTGAATGCAAGTAAAACTATGTATTTGTTTTTCTCTAGAGCACATAAAAATATGTCTGATGATTTAAGCATATGTACTTTGGATGGTGTCCATATTGATCGTGTCCGTGCTTACAAATATCTGAGCATCTGGATAGAGGAAAAGCTGTCTTTTAAAAAGCATATTACTGAGTTAGTTAAGAAGCTGAGAATAAAAATGGGATTCTTCTATAAAAAATAGGTCCTGCCTCTCGGGGGAAAAAAATGCAGAAAGCAGATTATTCATTTGACGTTCCTATCGGTCCTAGACTATGGCGACATCATCTATATGAACGCCACTTCATTAAAGCCGTTAGATGCAGTGTATCATAGCGCACTACGCTTTAGCATGCCCTACAATTTCAGTACTCATCACTGCATTCTCTACCAGAGTGTTGGAAAGGCCCTCTTTGATGTCAAGTAGGTTGATACATTGCTATGTTTTCATTTTTAAAGAACTTTTACAAAAAGTCCCACTGTACCTAACATCGTTACTAAACTTTAGATATACAAGTTACCACATCCGGTCTCAGGGATGGTTAACTCTGGAAGTTCCTTTGGTCTATACTGAGTTAGGTAAATCAGCTTTTAGTTGTTTCCTTGCACCTTATCTGTGGAACAATCTTCTAAATGTTCTTACATTTTATGTTATGGTGCCTTTGGGGGCAATTCACAAAGCTGATTAAGGATCTTACTACTCATGAATGTGTTCGTTTTTTACGGCCGTGATTTTCTTTCTGCTTGCATTTTGTATTTAGATTTTGAGTTGTGTATTTTCTGTAATTTATGTAATTCAGGACTCATCTGTAAAAGAGACCTTGATCTCAGTATGACTTCCAGATCAAATAAAGGTTAAATAAAATGTCTCCTTCTCTTCCTTCACATGTATATTGTTTAATTTCTTAAATGTTTTTCTTCAATCCTCTATCTTATTGTACCTAATTATCTGTAAACAAACTAAACTTACCTGTTGTATAGCAGACAGCAGAGGGGTAAAGAGGTCAGTGTCGTAGTTGGAGCGTTGTCCTTGGAGAACGGTCACCAGTCGCTCCAGACCCATGCCAGTGTCCACGCTGAACTGGGGGAGTGACCGTAAGCTGTGATCTGCCTCTCTGGAACAGCCAAACGCAAGGAGTCAGACATAGGCTTGTAAACACAGACACACAATCCACCCTAGTAATTTGATTCAGTCATGGAAAAAGTATAACAGTCCATAGTAGAGTGAACTCCAGATGGAATATATTTTCATCACATAATAATGTAAAGATGTTATCGTCTTGCTAACATCCTCTGCCAAGGTTAGAGTGCATGAGCATTAGCAGAAATTGTTCATAACTAGCTAGCTGTGTGTGCCAAAAGTGCTTGCGTTTCTTTATCTTTGATACATGAGACCTTGGCTGAAATAAAAACTAAATGAGTTCGCAAGTGGGCTTGTCCGAATACCCAAACTTGCATTCTAAATAGTACTCTGATTGGGTATGCAAAAATTATAAAGTATGTTACATTACAAAAACTTATTATGTTTTAAATGCCAGGAAGTCAAACTAATTGAAGCTTTTCATTTAGTATGAATTCACTGTACACTATTTATATTCAGTAATGAGGATGAGTTGTACCAAAATGCACACGGTGGGAAACAACACAGTTGTGCATTAGATGATGCATTCCTATGAATGAGTCTAGAATGTTGATATTTGTTGCTTACTGCAAAGTTTTTAAACAAAACAGCATGTTCTAAATAGTATTTAGTATGGTTAATTAAAACCCAAACTATAAGCCCCTGGTAGTAAGTATAGCACCTGTTGTATTGCATGAAGACCAGGTTCCAAATCTCGACCACATCAGGACTGTCTGCATTGACCAGCGAGGCTGCGTTACGGCCCCCAATGTGGTCATAGTGGATCTCTGTGCAGGGGCCACAGGGGCCAATCTCCCCCATCTCCCAAAAGTTGTCCTTCATCCCAAATGGCAGGAGGTGATCAGAGGGCACTCTACAAACAAAAACATCAACCAAAAAAGAGAATGGCAAAGGATCAAAACACAAATGAGTCAGGAAGTTGTTATTATCTTGGAGAGGAAACTATGGCTTTCATACCCCATGCTTAGCCAGATGTGGAGCGTTTCCTCATCTGCTGGCAAACCAGAGGTGGCATCACCGGCAAAGTATGAGACGTAGAGGCGTTCTGGAGGAATCCTGTACTCCTCTGTGAGTAGACGCCAAGCCATGATGCACGCTTCCTCCTGCACAGAGACACTTTTAAACCTGCCTTTTAAACTGCTATGGCATCATAGATCACAGCTACATGTATGTCACACACCTTGAAGTAATCGCCAAAGGACCAGTTTCCTAACATCTCAAAGAAGGTGTGGTGGTAGACATCTCGGCCAACATCTTCCAGGTCGTTGTGTTTACCCCCAGCCCGGACACACTTCTGACTATTCACCACCCGCCGGTATGTGGCCATTTCACTGCGCGGGTCTGCTGCTCCAAGGAAAATAGGCTTGAACTAAGTGAAGAGGAGAAGAGAGGCATCATTCCAACTCAGAGCCAGTGAAGTTGAAGCACCCCAAAAAAAGCTATGAAGGCATTTGATGCATGGCCTAAGGTATGGTATGTATACACAACTTTTCACTTTTACGCAAAAAAATCAACTGACTGTCAACAAGACACAAATCTGCATTTGACTGGAATTGCCTTTAGATAGCTAGCTAGTAGGCCTATGTATTGTCTACACTCGCCAATGCTGTTGTTCACGCGGGACTGTACACCCATAGAGCAACAGAACTGTCAGAGGTGTCAAATCTCCAGTGTCATGCATGAGGCTAGCTTTCTTCGCTATAGCCCCTTGCCAATAATCAAATTAGTGTCTACTGTATTCGATAATATAGCTAATACTTCATGTGAAAACCGACCGATGATTGTTCAATTTACCTGGTTCATGCCTGCGTTGACAAACAGTAGACTCGGGTCTCCCCGCGGACGAACAGGGGAGGATGGCACAATTATGTGTTGGTAGAGTTCATGAAAAAAATCTGTGAACGTACGCCGCACACGATTAGACGAAAAGTCTGTTTGAACGTGAGAATATGACCTTGATAAATATCCTCTGACGCTTGAAAGTGATGTTAAATTATTGTTTATCACTGCTCTGTACCAATGTGTCAAGCGTCTCATGTGCGCCGCCATGTTGGCAGCTCTTCTTCTTCGGTGGAGTTTAACGGTGGTTGGCATCAAATGTTAATGGGGCATTACCGCCACCAACTGGACAGGCTGTTGAACGAGAAAATACCAAACATATTGCCGAAAAAAGGGGGAAACGATATCATACAAAATACAAAAATAGACAGACGCATCAACAAGCAAAACCCACCCCCCTCATTCAGTCACAGTCCAATCCAATTTCTCTGACTCTTTCCTGTGCTTTACAGTTGATGACTATTGCAATAAATGACACAAATCCCACCCTTTTAACATTTAATGTATTTTGATCCCTTAGTTGGTGTGAAACCTTCACTGGTGGTGTCTCTACTACCATTGTTTCTTCACCACGACTCGCTCCTTCGCTTCAAGATAGGAGACCCTCTGGAGAGCACTTACTCTTACCACCTCTTTGGGCGTATGTTCGTCACCACAATTGCAGCATTTCAACTCAGCTGGCATACGATACTCTTCCCATCTGCATACACTTGACACATTACCATATATTTTGCAGTTATGACACTGAAGGGGCTTGTGCACGAAAGCTCTTACAGGGTATTTCATGAATCCTAACTTTACATGAGAAAGGAGAGACTCTTCATCAAAGAACAATAGTTTGATGAAGCAAATGTCTTTACTCCATCCACCATATGGGTCAGTTGATATGCACCAAGCACTCCATCAAGGTCTTCAGTTATACAATCTGCCTTTACTTCATGCCCCATCCCAGAGATAACCCTCTTGATATGTGCCCTGCTTAGAAAATCCATACACAAAACATTCCACTACGATATCTTTTTGAGATGCACAGCACACTTCTTCTGCTCCGCAGACACACAATCCGAAAATGTGTCTAGACTAGGCTTGGATTTCAGCACACCTTTACTTCTCTTGTTTCCTTTCTTTTTCACAACTGTAACCCACTTATTATCACTCTGTGCTCTCTTCTTCACCTGAAGCACCGTCGGTTTCAAATAAAACATCAGTTTCCGCCATCTCCTCTGCACAGAGGGCCATGGTGGCAGCTCATCTAAGGTCAAAGGTAAAGGTGTTCAGTCTGTGTCCAATCACTGAAATACTTGTCATGGTCGTCTGAATATTTTTTTAAACTACACCTTGAGAATACTGACAAATGAGATAACATTGACTTGATAGTTATAAACAGTTGGAGCTATATACACTGCTCAAAAAACAAAGGGAACACTAAAATAACACATCCTACATCTGAATGAAAAATTCTTATTAAATACTTTTTTCTTTACATAGTTGAATGTGCTGACAACAAAATCACACAAAAATTATCAATGGAAATCAAATTTATCAACCCATGGAGGTCTGGATTTGGAGTCACACTCAAAATTAAAGTGGAAAACCACACCTCAGGCTGATCCAACTTTGATGTAATGTCCTTAAAACAAGTCCAAATGAGGCTCAGTAGTGTGTGTGGCCTCCACGTGCCTGTATGACCTCCCTACAACGCCTGGGCATGCTCGTGATTAGGTGACGGATGGTCTCCTGAGGGATCTCCTCCCAGACCTGGACTAAAGCATCTGCCAACTCCTGGACAGTCTGTGGTGCAACGTGGCGTTGGTGGATGGAGCGAGACATGATGTCCCAGATGTGCTCAATTGGATTCAGGTCTGGGGAATGGGCGGGCCAGTCCATAGCATCAATGCCTTCCTCTTGCAGGAACTGCTGACACACTCCAGCCACATGAGGTCTAGCATTGTCTTGCATTAGGAGGAACCCAGGGCCAACCGCACCAGCATATGGTCTCACAAGGGGTCTGAGGATTTCATCTCGGTACCTAATGGCAGTCAGGCTACCTCTGGCGAGCACATGGAGGGCTGTGCGGCCCCCAAAGAAATGCCACCCCACACCATGACTGACCCACTGCCAAACCGGTCATGCTGGAGGATGTTGCCCTCCTACGGCCTCCTCCCCGTCTCCTGATATACTGGCCTGTCTCCTGGTAGCGCCTCCATGCTCTGGACACTACGCTGACAGACACAACAAACCTTCTTGCCACATCTCGCATTGATGTTCCATCCTGGATGAGCTGCACTACCTGAGCCACTTGTGTGGGTTGTAGACTCCGTCTCATGCTACCACTAGAGTGAAAGCACCGCCAGCATTCAAAAGTGACCAAAACATCAGCCAGGAAGCATAGGAACTGAGAAGTGGTCTGTGGTACCCACCTGCAGAACCACTCCTTTATTGGGGGTGTCTTGCTAAATGCTTATAATTTCCACCTGTTGTCTATTCCATTTGCACAACAGCATGCAACATTTATTGTCAATCAGTGTTGCTTCCTACGTGGACAGTTTGATTTCACAGAAGTGTGATTGACTTGGAGTTACATTGTGTTGTTTAAGTGTTCCCTTTATTTTTTTGAGCAGTGTAGTTAAATAACCGAACAGCAGGACATTTCCAAGATTGTCCCTTCAGTACTGCACTATTCACTTTAATTTCCTGCATAAATAATTGAGGGACAAATTGAAAAGGTTCCAAATGAAATCCTGCGCCAAGTATGTTAGTAATTATGTTGTTTCCTCCTTTCTTTTATTATCCTGAACAAAAGTATAAATGTAACAAGAAACAATTTAAAATATTTTACTGAGTTACAGTTCACATATGGAAATCAGTCAATTTAATAAATGCATGAGGCCCTAATCTATGGATTTCACATCACTGGGAATACAGATATGCATCTATTGGTCACAGATAGCTTTTAAAAAGTTAGGGACGTGGATCAGAAAACCAGTCAGTATCTTGTGTGACCACCATTTGCCTCATGCAGCGCGACACATCTCCTTCGCATAGATTTGTTTAGGCTGTTGATTGTGGCCTGTAGAATTTTGTCCCACTCCTCTTCAATGGCTGTGCGAAGTTGTTGGATATTGGCTGGAACACGTAGGTTATACAGAGCATCCCAAACATGCTCAATGGGTGACATGTCTGGCGAGAATGCCGGACATTTTAAGCTTCCAGGAATTGTGTACAGATACTTGCGACATGGAGCCGTGCATTATCATGTTGAAACATTAGGTGATGGTGGCGGATGAATGGCACAATAATGGGTCTCGGGATCCTGCCACGATATTTCTTTACATTCAAATTGTCATCGATGAAATGCAATTGTGTTCGCTGTCAGTAGCTTATGCCTGCACATACCATAACGCCACCACCCCCATGGGGCACTCTGTTCACAATGGTGACACTAGCAAACCGCTCACCCACACAACGCCATACACGTGGTCTTCGGTTGTAGGGCTGGTTGGACGAAGTGTCAAATAGAAGCAAAGAGAGCAAATGGAACGAAACGGGGAGGGACGTCATCTAAAGGCAGTGTAAGTAGTTGACAAACGATGTAAGGCAATAATAGTGTACCGAGGCACTGCAAAACTAACTCGACCATTATCAGACTCCGGTTACCGGTCTGGATACACATGCTCTGCCTAGAATGTTTGGCTGCCCAAAGGTGGAACAACTAGGTAGCCTACTCATGCAGTACTTGGCCATGTACTGTTATAATCTCCACCCAGCACAGCCAGAAGAGGACTGGGCACCGCTCAGAGCCTGGACCCTGTCTAAGTTTCTTCCTAGGTCCTGGCTTTTCTAGGGAGTTTTTCCTATCCATCGTGCTTCTACAGTCGTGGCCAAAAGTTTTGAGAATGACACAAATATACATTTTCACAACGTCTGCTGCCTCAGATTGTATGATGGCAATTTGCATATACTCCAGAATGTTATGAAGAGTGATCAGATGAATTGCAATTAATTGCAAAGTCCCTCTTTGCCATGCAAATGAACTGAATCCCCCCAAAAAACATTTCCACCGCATTTCAGCCCTGCCACAAAAGGACCAGCTGACATCATGTCAGTGATTCTCTCGTTAACACAGGTGTGAGTGTTGACGAGGACAAGGCTGGAAATCACTCTGTCATGCTGATTGAGTTTGAATAACAGACTGGAAGCTTCAAAAGGAGGGTGGCACTTGGAACCACTGTTCTTCCTGTCAACCATGGTTACCTGCAAGGAAACACATGCCGTCTTCATTGCTTTGCACAAAAACAGCTTCACAGGCAAGGATATTGCTGCCAGTAAGATTGCACCTAAATCAACCATTTATCGGATCATCAAGAACTTCAAGGAGAGCGGTTCAATTGTTGTGAAGAATGCTTCAGGGCGCCCAAGAAAGTCCAGCAAGCGCAAGGACCGTCTCCTAAAGTTGATTCAGCTGCGGGATCGGGGCACCACCAGTACAGAGCTTGCTCAGGAATGGCAGCAGGCAGGTGTGAGTGCATCTGCATGCACAGTGAGGCGAAGACTTTTGGAGGATGGCCTGGTGTCAAGAGGGGCAGCAAAGAAGCCACTTCTCTCCAGGAAAAACATCAGGGACAGACTGATATTCTGCAAAAGGTACAGGGATTGAACTGCTGAGGACTGGGGTAAAGTCATTTTCTCTGATGAATCCCCTTTCCGATTGTTTGGGCCATCTGGAAAAAAGCTTTTCCGGAGAAGACAAGGTGAGCGCTACCATCAGTCCTGTGTCATGCCAACAGTAAAGCATCCTGAGGCCATTCATGTGTCATGACGTTGGCCTGGGGGTAGGTTTATGACAGTCATATATACCTCCTCCCCCCTTTTTCCTCTCTCTACCCTACTGATGTTACATTTGCAAACCCCTAGAGATTCTGGGAACATAAGAAGGTGGGGGGAAGTTAACTATATTCTGGTAATCTGACCAATTGAACACATGCGGTGGTACTTAATGAATATGATGTCAGTTCGGTTGTCATCTGAGACATTCTCATCAATGATAAGATGACATAAACTCTACAGTGGAAAGTCTGCACATCAGAGTTATCAGATTCACATGGAATTGTTGTTCAATTTAAATGTTTGAATATGAAATTATTTGCGATGGAATTAAATGTGATTTTAGCTTCTAAAATGTGAAAATTGGGTTTTCATAAGGTTAGGGCTCTGCTCAATCAGTGGCCCGCCCCTGTGAAGACTAATGGGTTACAAAACTTTTCAGACACACCCTTCTCGCTCCACTATATAAAGCCTTGACGAAAATGTAACCTCCTGTTCCGAGGATGTGAGGACGACGGTCCGATGTCAGAAAGGTTCAGATAATAACTTCAGAACGAAGCCAACATCAGCATGAGCTTTGGTTGCGAATGGCATGAACTTTTGAACTCTTATTCACTACAGAAGTGATACCTCCTAGCCGTTGAGTTAGCAACAGCAGCTGCAAACAAGGGTTAGGAAGGAACAGACAGAGTATTCCATTTATCACACAACGCCGTTACTACAATGTATTCAACTGACCACCAGAGACATTCTTCAAAGGACAAAGGACTCGGTTGGGCAACACGGCCTTCCATCTACCACCAACCTACCGAAGCGCAGCTCAGAGTAAATATTTATTGCATTTTCCTTTTCCAAATGGGCGGTAATTTAGAATGCATAAGATACTGTATTTACGGTAGCACAGCTTCTTCCTTTGTTACTCAGTCTTCCCGCACTTTCACTCAAACCCGGCCCCTTTTATTTTGTGTAACAAGCTGTCATATCTGTTCCACCCGCTAGGGACGTTTTCCTTTATGACATAATTTGTAATCAAGTTATGATTAATTATGTGTATGTGTAATTCTGTGTGATTAGTTAGGTATTTAAGTAAATAAATAATTAAACCCAATTTTGTATTGCTGATTCAACTTGTTAGCCAGGGTTCAAGAGGCGGGTGGACAAACTCCAAGCATTGATTATGCAAGAATGGGCTGCCATCAGTCAGGATGTGGCCCAGAAGTTAATTGACAGCATGCCAGGGCGGATTGCAGAGGTCTTGAAAAAGAAGGGTCAACATTGCAAATATTGACTCTTTGCATCAACTTTATGTAATTGTCAATAAAAGCCTTTGACACTTATGAAATGCTTGTAATTATACTTCAGTATTCCATAGTAACATCTGACAAAAATATCTAAAGACACTGAAGCAGTCTGGCTTTAGATCGGGGCACAGCACCATAACTGCAGCTATGGCAGTGGCAAACGACATCATTAATGGACTTGATAAAAAGCAACATTGTGCTACTCTGTTTGTGGATTTATCAAAGGCCTTTGATTCAGTTGACCATGAATTGTTACTAGCTAGACTCAGAAACATTGGTCTCAGTGAAGGGGCAGTAAATTGGTTCAGGAACTATCTTTCTGACAGAACACAATGTGTATATACTGACAATCATAAGTCTAGCTTTCTTGAGATTAATAGAGGTGTGCCCCAAGGTTCAATTTTAGCTTCTGTGTTGTTCTCAATTTTTATGAATGATTTTGGAAACGGGATGTAACCAGCAAAGTTACATCTATATGCAGATGATACAGTTATATTTTCATGTGCTCCTTCTCTGGTTCAGACTGTTGAAGAGCTCCAGACTGCTGTTCAGTCACTGCAGGCCTCCCTTTATGGTCTCAAACTGGTCTTGAATATACAAAATACTAAATTCATGACCTTTACCAGAGCTAGAACTCTGCCAGAGAATGTTAAAATTGTCACATCTGGTTGCTTATCCATTGAAAAGTGTCATCCTACAAATACTTAGGTATTTGGTTGGATGACAAGTTGTCCTTTAAAGTTCATGTGGATAATCTTGTGACAAAGCTTAAATTGAAATTGGGTTTTTATTTTCGTAATAAGGTTTGCTTCCCGCTTATGGCTAGAAAGAAGCTTGTTCAGGCCACCTTTCTCTCTGTAATTTATTATGCATATGCATATACTTGTTGTATATGCATATGCAGCCTCCTCCTTCTTACAGAGACTGGACTCTGTTGATCATGCATCCTCGCGCTTTATTACAAATGCCAAGTCACTCACCCACCATTGCACATTGTACCAAATGGTGGGTTGGACCTCACTTTATATGCGTAGAAAGATACATTTGTATGTGTTCATCTACAAAGCCCTTTTGGGTAAATGCCCTCTTTACCTCTGTAGTCTGGTCTCCTTCACCACCAGCAGTTACCATACCCGTCTGCTAGGTGGTTGCTTCTTATTAAAATCCCCAGGACATTCACAGTATTAGGCAAGACTACCTTCTCTTCTTGTGCACCAGATAATCCATGCTTCATCTAGATATGTTAGTGGCACTGAATGAATTTAAAATATTGATGGGAGACTCTGTTACCGAGGAGTCTAAATGCTTTTTTTGGCTGGATCATGTTGTTGTATTGTATTGTTGTATGTTTTAATTCTGTAATGTACTAATAGTTGCTGCATTCTTGGCCAGGTCTCCCTTG
This sequence comes from Oncorhynchus nerka, assembly GCF_034236695.1. NCBI lineage: Eukaryota > Metazoa > Chordata > Actinopteri > Salmoniformes > Salmonidae > Oncorhynchus > Oncorhynchus nerka. The sequence continues at coordinate 42,262,235 of NC_088410.1, read as the reverse complement.
AAAAGGAAACTTTAGGTCTCAATGGGCTTTTCCTGGTTAAATAAAGCTAAAAAAACGTTTTTTTAAATGACTGAGACGTGGATAAGGAAGAGTGTGTTGAATGCTGATGTTAACCTTTCTGGCTATAACCTTGTTCGGCAAGACAGATCTTCCAAAGGTAGGGGAGTGGCAATATTTACCAAAAATTACCTACAGTGCTCGGTTGTCTTCACCAAGTCTGTCCCCAAACAATTTGATTTGCTGGTTTTAAGCATTCAACTTTCAAATTGCTCTTTGTTGACTGTTGCTGGGTGCTATCGTCCTCCATCAGCACCAGTCTGTACCCTACCTGCCCTAAGCTCTCTCCTGGCCCCTTGCACTAAGTAAATTTGTCCTGCTAGGTGGCCTAATCTGGGACATGCTTAAACCACTTGACCAAGTCCGAAAGTAATGGGACTCCCTAAATCTTTCTCAGATTATTACCAATCCCACAAGGTTATCCTCACAAATAATCCTGATAGGTATCAGTCTGGTGTTTTCTGTAATGACCTTAGCGATCACTGTTTTACAGCCTGTGTTCGTAATGGCTGCTCAGTGAAACGCCCTGTCCTGATTTGTCACAGCCGCTTGCTAAAAAACTTTAATGAGCAAGCCTTCCTTCATGAACTGGCCTCTGTAAAATGATATAGAATCAGCTTTATCCACTCTGTCGAAGACGCTTGGACCTTCTTTTTTTATATTTTCAGTGGTATTGTTAACGACCACGCCCCCATAAAGAAAATGAGAATTAAAAACAGGTTCAGCCCCTGGTTCGACCGTGATCTTGCAGAGTTACTCCACCTCAAGAATTGCATTTGGCGAAAGGCTCGGCACACGCATACTCAGGCTGACTGGCTCTCGCTCAGGCAAATAAGAAATAAGTGCACTCAAGCTATCTGGAAGGCCAAAGTTAGTTACTTTAAGGAGCAGTTCTCTCTCTGTGGGTCTAACTCCAAGAAGTTCTGGAAAACGGTTAAAGACCTGGAGAATAAACCCTCCTTCTCACAGCTGCCCATGTCCCTTAATGTTGATGATGTTGTTGTTACTGACAAGAAGCACATTGCTGAGCTCTTTAATCACCACTTCATTAAATCAGGATTCTTATTTGACTCAGCCATGCCTCCTTGCCCATCCAACATTTCCTCATCTCCCACCCCTTCTAATGCGACTATCCCCGATGCTTCTCCCTCTTTTTCCCCTGCCCCGCTACAAAGTTTCTCCCTGTAGGCAGTCACTGAGTCCGAGGTGCTAAAGGAGCTCCTGAAACCTAACCCCCAAAAAACATCTGGGTCAGATGGTTTAGACCCTTTTATCTTTAAGGTTGCTGCCCCTATCATCGTCAAGCCTATCTCAGTCTCTCTTTTCTGGGGAGGTTCCCACTGCTTGGAATGCAGCCACGGTTGGTCCTTTATTTAAAGGGGGAGATCAAGCTGATCCTAACTGTTATAGGCCTATTTATATTTTGCTCTGTTTATCAAAAGTGTTGGAAAAACTTGTCAATAATCAACTGACTGGCTTTCTTGATGTCTATAATATTCTCTCTGGTATGCAATCTGGTTTCCGCTCAGGTTATGGACATGTCACTGCAACCTTAATGGTCCTCAATATTGTCACCATTGCCCTTGATTCTAAGCAATGTTTTGCTGCTATTTTTATTGACTTGGGTATGATAGACCATTCCATTCTTGTGGGCCGGCTAAGGAGTATTGGTGTCTCTGAGGGGCTTTGGCCTGGTTTGCTAACTACCTCTCTCAAGGAGTGCAGTGTATAAAGTCAGAAAATCTGCTGTCTCAGCCACTGCCTGTCACCAAGGTAGTACCCCAAGGCTCGATCCTAGGCCCCACGGCCTTCTCAATTTACATCAACGACATAGCTCAGGCAGTAGGAAGCTCTCTCATACATTTGAGAGTGCTGTGGTAGCCATGTTGGTTAAGTCTGCCTTAAATTCTAAATACATCACAGACAGTGTCACTAAAAAAGAACCCCCACACCATCTCACCTCCTCCTCCATGCTTTACGGTGGGAACAACACATGCGGAGATAATCCATTCACCTACTCTGCATCTGACAAAGACACGGCGGTTGAAACCGAAAATCTCAAATTTTGACAGATTTTCACCGGCTAATGTCCATTGTGTTTCTTGGCCCAAGCAAGTCTGTTCTTATTATTTGTGTCCTCTAGTAGTGGTTTCTTTGCAGCAATTCGACCATGAAGGCCTGATTCACGCAGTCTCCTCTGAACAGTTGATGTTGAGATGTGTCTGTTACTTTAACTCTGTGGAACATTTATTTGGGCTGCAATCTGAGGCTGGTACTGTAACTCTAATGAATTTATCCTCTTAAGCAGATGTCTCTGGGTCTTCCTTTCCTGTGGTGGTCCTCATTAGAGCTAGTTTCATCATAGCGCTTGATGGTTTTTGCGACTGCACTTGAAGAAATGCTCTTGAAATTCCTTTGGATTGACTGACCTTCATGTCTTAATGATGGACTGTCATTTCTCATTTCTTATTTGAGCTGTTCTTGCCATACTATGGACTTGGTCTTTTACCAAATAGGGCTATCTTCTGTATACCTTGTCACAACACAACTGATTGGCTTAAACGCATTAAGAAGGAATGAAATTCCACAAATGAACTTTTAACAAGGCACACCTTAATTGAAATGCATTCCAGGTGACTACCTCATGAAGCTGGTTGAGAGGATGCCAATAGTGTGTAAAGCTGTCATCAAGGCAAAGGGTGGCTACTTGAAGAATCTCAAATATAAAATATATTTTGATTTAACATTTCTTTGGTTACTACATGATTCCATGTGTTATTTCATAGCTTTGATGTTTTCACTATTATTCAATAATGTAGAAAATAGTAAAAATAAAGAAAAACCCTTGAAAAAGTAGGTGTGTCCAAACTTTTGACTGTACTGTAGTTCTGTTCAGAACAAAACGATTAGAAACCCCTGATGAAGAAACGTGCTCCAGATGGAAAGGATGAATGGATGGATGAAGCAGTATGAAGTGCAGCTTGAATACATTCTGACCGTTCCAATTGGTCCCAGAAACTGATGGGTTGGGCCAGAGCCAGTTTGTTAGAGACAATCCAAACGCTTATGAATTTGTGTTTGTCAGTTTGAAGTCACACAAAATACTTCTAGGGTGGCAGATTCTGAACAAATGTACTGTACAGTGTGTAGCGATCGATAGAGCAGCAATTCAGGGCGAGTCGTCAGGCAAGATTCGGGGAATATACGCAGCAGGTTAGGATAATTCATGTAGAAGGTTAGGATAATTAGGTTACGATTAGGAAAAAGGGTTCGTGTTAGCTAAAATACAAACATTTCCACTTCTGACGTCAATTTGATATAAGCTTTATTCTATCTAGGCATGACAGTGATGAGGTAATCTCTACTGGTTTGTAATGGTATCTGGCGCTGTTTGTCACGAACCGCTAGAACAGGGGTTCCCAAACTTTTTTGGCACACAACCCCACATTGATATAAGAACTTTATCATGACCCCACCATGTGAAAAAAAGAATGTAATCAACAGCCAATATTTAATTTTTTGTTTGAGGCTATGGCAGTCTATTACAAATCAGTCTGACAATATTTTTGACAGTATTTCATATTTCAGTCCGAAGTATGGTTAGCAGTAACTGAAATGCTTCCCGAAAGTTATTGGGAAATTCAGGAAAACATCAAGGAAAATCACCAGGCAATAATTGTGAATGATCTTCTGTGTAGAAAAGAACATCATCAATGGTTTGAATTGTGATAAACTTATACATTCTATTCTTCAAAAATCAATGGGTACATATCATTAATATATAAATCCAAAAATGTAGCAACTGCTCATTTCCCCTTGAATCAATCAAATTGGCTTTATATAGCCCTTTTTACATCAGCAATTATCAAAGTGCTTTACAGATACCCAGCCTAAAACACCAAAGAGCAAGCAATGCAGAAGCAGATACTAAGTGACCACCCTAGAAAGAAGGAACCAAAGAGGAAGCAGGCTCTAAGTGGTGGCTAGTCCTCTTCTGGTTGTACCGGGTAGAGATAAAGAGTACATGTTTCCATTAAGGCCAGATTGTTAATCAGTTCATGGTGTGCATGCTTGGCAGACTGATAACCACAACAGGATGGAGCACACAAAAATACATTCAAACTTTAATGGATAACCAGCAGGATCAGAACCATAATGGCTACAGAGGATGCAAACACTTCCAAATTGCTTTTCATAATTCAGGAAAACTATGAATTTGAAATTGTGATAAATAAGTTTAGCTACTCACCTTTCTGTACACTTCACATACAGTATCAGCCTAAGAGCCCACGCTTGTAATGAGGGGCGTTATTAAAAACTAATTTGTCAGCGATTAGAGCACCTTTAACCAATATTTAAAAGTGCAGTATTTGGCTGTGTGGGTTGTTGTCCTAAACCTAATCTCTCGTGGACAGACTATGTAACATAAATGGTATCGTAACGTCTGTCAAAAGACTGATGTGACGACTAAAGTGCAGTATTTCCTGTGCTTTGGTTTTTACATCACTGGTTATTTGGACATATTACGATTGTGTGATGGTGGTGCTTAAAGTGGGAATGGGGATTTCAAGCAATGATTTCAAACAGAACGTTTTCAGAAGTGGTTGAGGGCTTTGGCTGAGAGTTTCCATTTAGCAGGGTGGAGATTTCACTAGTCTCGTTAGTATAATTTTCTCATTCACCTTTCTCCAGAACCTAATGGAGCATCTGACGCAATTACACAATATTTTAGTTCAGGGTTTCCGAGGTTATCCTAAACCCACACATTTCTTTCTGAGAGAACGCTGATTGGACTCGCCATTTTCTAACTTCAAACAAATATTGGAGAAAGGCCAGACTGATACGTGAAGTAAGATTTTATTGAATAAAATCACAGCCCAACTCTGGTAATATTGATTTTTCCTTTATAAGAGCTCTTAAAAACAGTATCGATAACGATGAGTGTCCTATGAGTGGTAATAAGAGGCAGTGTGTCAAGACGTTGTAAGGCTGGAGGGAGCTTCTTGTCTCTCCCTCTAGGTGGTGATTTTGCCAGGCTGTTTAAGACTGAAGCCTCCACCGGTGAAGCATGGCCCATCGCTGCGCTGGGGCAGGATCACCGACTGTCCCACCTGGGCCAGGCTCCTCTCTTTCTCCCTGCGGACACACAAGAGAGTTCCAGGAAATCTGTCACACAGACGCATTTAAGATTTGCTCCGTCAACACACACACACACACACACACACACACACACACACACACACACACACACAAGGTAAGTTCGCCCTAAGCTCTAGTTAATTGATTCTCTGGTCGTCCTCCCAGCTTTTTTGATTTGAGCAGTTGAGTCTCCTCAGAGGAGGAAGGGGAGGACTATCCTCCTCAGTGAATTTCATAAAAATAAAAATTGTAAAACATTTAAAAAGTTATATTTTTTCAGATAAAACTATACTAAATACAGTTGAAGTCGGAAGTTTACATACACTTAGGTTGGGGTCATTAAAACTTGTTTTTCAACCACAAAACACAGAATTGCCTATTATTAATTGCAGATTTTTAAAAATGTAGATATGATTATTAGGACGTATCACCCAGCCCTATGTACAAGGGTTGCGAAAATGAAGTGAGTGTGTTTGAATGCGTGATCCTAACTGATGATGACCTTCAATGTGAGGTGGGTGATCAGTGATGGCTTCAGACATACTGTACCATAAATTATACAGTTGAAGTCAGAAGTTTACATACACCTTAGACAAATACATTTAAACTCAGTTTCTCACAATTCCTGACAATTAATCCTAATAAAAATTCCCTGTTTTAGGGCAGTTAGGATCACCACTTGTTTCTTAAGAATGTATAATGTCAGAATAATAGTAGAGAGAATGATTTATTTAAGCTTTTATTTCTTTCATCACATTCCCAGTGGGTCAGAAGTTTACATACACCCAATATGTATTTGGTAGCATCACCTTTAAATTGGTTACCTTAGGTCAAACGTCTCAGGTAGCCTTCCACAAGCTTCCCACAATAAGTTGGGTGAATTTTGGCCCATTCCTCCTGACAGAGCTGGTGTAACTGAGTCAGGTTTGTAGGCATCTTTGCTCTCACACGCCTTTTCAGTTCTACCCACCATTTGACTTTGTTGTCCTTAAGCCATTTTGCCACAACTTTGGAAGTATGCTTGGGGTCATTGTCCATTTGGAAGACCCATTTGCGACCAAGCTTTAACTTCCTGACTGATGTCTTGAGATGTTGCTTCAATATATCCACAATTTTCCTACTTCATGATGCCATCTATTTTGTGAAGTGCACCAGTCCCACCTGCAGCAAAGCACCCCCACAACATGATGTTGTCACCCTCGTGCTTCACGGTTGGGATGGTGTTCATCGGCTTGCAAGCCTCCCCCTTTTTCCTCCAAAAGTACAATCTTTGTCCCCATGTGCAGTTGCAAACCGTAGTCTGGCTTTATTATGGCGGTTTTGGAGCAGTAGCTTCTTCCTTGTTGAGCGGCCTTTCAGGTTATGTCGACATTGGACTAATTTTACTGTGGATATAGATACTTTGTACACATTTCCTCCAGCATCTTCACAGGGTCATTTGCTGTTGTTCTGGGATTGATTTGCATTTTTCGCACCAAAGTACGTTCATCTCTAGGAGACAGAAGGCGTCTCCTTCCTGAGCAGTATGACAGCTGCGTGGTCCCATGGTGTTTATACTTGTGTACTATTGTTTGTACAGATGAACGTGGTACCTTCAGGCATTTGTAAATTGCTCCCAAGGATGAACCAGACTTGTGGAGGTCAACAATTATTTTTCTGAGGTCTTGGCTGATTTCCTTTTATTTTCCCATGATGTCAAGCAAAGAGGCACTAGGTTTGAAGATAGGCCTTGAAATACATCCACAGGTCCACCTCCAATTGACTCAAATTATGTCAATTAGCAGAAGCTTTCTTGGGAGCCCTGAAGCCTTCTTCACAACCGCTCTCCTTGAAGTTCTTGATGATCTGATAAATGGTTGATTTACGTGCAATCTTACTGGCAGCAATATCCTTGCCTGTGAAGCCCTTTTTGTGCAAAGCAATGATGACAGCACGTGTTTCCTTGCAGGTAACCATGGTTGACAGAGGAAGTGATTCCAAGCACCACCCTCCTTTTGAAGCTTCCAGTCTGTTATTCAAACTCAATCAGCATGACAGAGTGATCTCCAGCCTTGTCCTCGTCAACACTCACACCTGTGTTAACGAGAGAATCACTGACATGATGTCAGCTGGTCCTTTTGTGGCAGGGCTGAAATGCAGTGGAAATGTTTTTTGAATTCAGTTCATTTGCATGGCAAGAGGGACTTTGCAATTAATTGCAATTCATCTGATCAATCTTCATAACATTCTGGAGTATATGCAAATTGCCATCAAACAAACTGAGGCAGCAGACTGTGAAAATGAATATTTGTGTCATTCTCAAAACTTTTGGCCACGACTGTATGTAAACTTCCGACTTCAACTGTATAATTGTGTTTTATGCTTATTACACGTTTATAAAACACAGACTAGCCAGCTAGTATAACAGTATTTGGTTAAAATGTACCCTAATGTCCTGCGACAAACTGAGTATTCATTTTCGCAAATCAATGTTCATTGATACTCTTGTTTTAGTAGTGTCTGCTCTGTGCGCAATTTGAGTAGTTGAAACATAAAAAGGATATTGTTCAAAAAGTTAACTTCTCTATTATAGTAAAATAATGTCTAAATGTGTTTTGGTGTCCAGATGACCGATTCTGTTGGACCAAACCTCAAATACAAATAGCGAGTTGAAACCACTTGTCAGAGAAGATGTGATCTCTGAACTTTGTTGGCGTGAGTGGCATGGGGAGAGGGGCTTGGTGTGTGTGTAAACCATAGAGGAAGAGGCAAAGCGAGAGGGTCCACTCTCGCTAAAATCTGTCCAAAATAAGGCCAATGTGTTTCTATGGGCTTATTTTGGACCTAAGCTAGTCACCTGCCTTCCGGCCTTTGTGACAACGACTCCCATTGTTAGGGCGGAGATGTGCAACTCGTCATTATATACAGATCTCTGGTGTAAATGGGAAGGTGCACACAACACAGAGGAGTGAAGGAGATGAGACCAAAAATACAACATGAGAACAAGCGGACATAAACAATTATAAAAAAGAAAAATAACAAAACCTTGATTCTTGCGATACAGGCATTTGGAATAGCGCACAAAAAATATACACTCAAATTAATTTGATATATCGCCCAGCCCTACTTGAACAGTTCAATCAGTTTAGATCAGAAACCCCAGAATGAGCTCAAGTGTGATTCACGTGGTTGGTAAGTACTATACCAGGATAATCTTTACCTGCACTGCTGTTCTTTGCGTTTCTGATTGAGGTACTTCTTCTTGATGTTCTGCAGCTCATGGGCCAGTCTCTCAATCTCATACTTGTACTCCTGTGTCTGGGACTCATACATGTTCAGCTCTGATGACAATGCCTGGATGTGGGGGATTAAAAGAATATCTAAAATAAATCAACTTCAAGCAGCAGCATAGGACTAAACTGAAAATGACATAGCAGGGAAAAAAAGTAACTCTGGGCCTGTGAGCTTGGCTCGCAAGCCTGTGCATGGTCCTGCTGTATCTGAAGTGGCCATTTCTCTGCCAGTGGTCAGAGCTGCTTGGAAGTAGAGAGGGAGAGAGGCAGACAGACCGACGAGGGATGTACAAAAATAAGATGAAAGGCACAGAGGACCTTGAGCTGTTTTGTCTTCTGCCTCAGTGTCTGCTGGTAGATTTGAAGCTGCTCGGCTGCCTCCGGTCCAGGCTGCCGGGACAGAATGTGCTTCAGCTCCACGTACAGCTTCTCCTTTTCCTGAGCATTTAAGTGGAAGAGAGGGGACGTTAGGCAGCCAAACATTCAGTCAGGGATGGGCTCTTTAAAAACGTGCACACATCCCACTGGGCGCCTCCTTACCAGCTCTCGACCCACCCATTATTTACATATTTGCATACTGTATCTACACCGAGTATATAAAAATTAAGAACACCTGCTCTTTCCATGACATAGAGTGACCAGGTGAATCCAGCTGAAAACTATGATCCCTTATTGATGTCACTTAAATCCACTTCAATCAGTGTAGATGAAGGAGAGGAGACAGGTTAACATTTTACTGCAGTGGGCTAAATCAGTGTCTCTTGGCAGTCTTAAAGAAATCTACTTTGAAACAAAAGTATACACCTCACACACATGGTGAGCCATAAACATGGTGTTTATGGCCTTACAAAAAATAAGACACCTGTATACCATGTCACATATAGAGTTGAAATGTACTTCATTTTTAGTTTGCTTTCTAATATTACACTTTATATATCACAGAGGACTGAAATATATCAAAACTGTTTGACATAGAAACACCAGATTTTCAGAGTAAAAAAATAAATCATGTTTACTAATTTAGAAATTATGAAAAATAAGGCCACTAGGTCATTTGACTGCAGGAAAGGGTTTTAAAAGAAGGATTTTTAAGCCTCAAAACAATTGAGATATGGATTGTGCATGTGTGCCATTCAGAAGGTGAATGGGCAAGACAAAAGGTTTAAGTGCCTTTGAACGGGGTATGGTAGTAGGTGCCAGACGCACTGGTTTTTGTCAAGAACTGCAACACTGCTGGGTTTTTCACTCAACAGTCCATGTCCCGACGAATTGAGGCTGTTCTGAGGGCAAAAGGGGGGGGGGTTGCAACTTGCAACTCATTATTAAGAAGGTGTTCCTAATGTTTGGCATACTCAGTGTATGCAGTCCATGCTAATTTCTGAAAGTTATGATTAAGAAGTAGTGAAACAATTCTCCCAGGCTTCCATTGATTTCTGCAGTGACCCAACCTACTCCCTGTGGGAGCACCTGGTGTTTGGGTAGCCAACAGGATAAGACAGATTTATCTGGATTTTACCTGTAATAAAAGCTCTTTCTCCACCACCTCCTCGCTCTTGGTTATCAGACGCCTCTGTAAAGAGTGAATCTTCTGGATCAACTCATAGGTGCTTGGGTCGCTGGCCTGAAGAAAGTCAAATAAGAGGCATTAATGTATAACCCTAAATAGGTTCTCTGACTATGTCTCACAGAAGCTAGGCCGAAGCATTAAGAAGTTAATGTACTGAAACAGGTCTAAATGTTTTTGAGCCCAAGCACTGACAAAATATGCACACACACACACACAATCACACACACACACCTCCAGCCTTCTCCAACGATGTACATTCATAGGATTCTCCAGCTCCTCCTCCAAGGCTCTGCACCTTGTCCTCTCTTTGAGCAGCTCCTTCTGCATGTGGTAAACCTCACGTCTGTCACAAAACCCCAAAAAGGGCATGAAATGTCATGGCATTTCCTCATCACATATTTTATGACAACAAATTCAAGTGGGGCATAGATTGAAAACAGACAATTCCATTATTTTCATGAATCATTAAGGATGTAAAAACATTGGCAAGCCTGTATCAATTCAATGTTTTGTTCATGGCAGATGTCCAGCAAATGCCACTATGGTAACCTTTTGTGGGCTGCAGATATCAACAGGTTCACAATAAAGCAAATTAATGCCGATGAATAAGACAGCAATGTAAACTGAACAATGCAGAAATATTCCTGCTGCACAGATCTGTGCACTTTTGTACCACAAAAACAATTTAAATAGTGAAATAATGTGAAAAGAAAAGTTATTAACAATTTAGCATAAATTACAGACATTGATTAGGAGTTTAGTGTGCTGTGCTCTTCGAACGGTGTTGGGTTCTAATTTGAAATATACTTATTCCTGTCACTATATAATAACTTATTGATTACATAACATGTATGATAACTGTTTATGTTCTGTGTCATTGAAAGGAGAATAAGGAACGTGTATGGAAAGTTAATGAGGGAGACGAAGGGCAACAGTTAGTCTTTGATAAAGCAGGCCAGCTGCGGAACCAGGGAGGAGCGAGCCATTCGACTTGAAGTCCAAGTCAACAGAAGAAGTGAGAAGAAACCTCTTGGGGGGGGGGACAGAGGGGCCCACCCCGACAACCATCCTACTACAGTCCTATCTCACACACATTCACTTCCACACCTACAAAGGTTCTAGCATCAGGCAAGGCCATGACTACACCAGTTGAGAGGAACCAGGTTAGTTCCTGCCTAGCAACGTAGATGCATTGGCTATGTAGATGTGCAAGGAGTTGACCCCGCCTAGTAGGTTAGAAATATATGTGCTTGTATCATCAAATGGTTGAATAAATCTAGCTTGAGCTTTCTTCGGAGTCCAACTGAAATTTGTCTCAATCTTTCTCTGTTTCCCTATGTCCCCCCTGTGCTCCGTCTATATCAGCGTCTCCCACCCTCTGTCTCGCCCCCTCACTTTCTTGCTGTCTTGCACTCTCTCACTCTCTACCTCTGTCTTTCTCTTACTCCCTCTCCCTCTTCCTCTTTCAATCTCACCTTAAGTCTTCCACATTAGCCACAGTCTTGGCCAGGATGCCCTTCTCCCGTCTGAGTTTCTTGATCTCCATCTTGAGGAGGCGAATGTCCTCCACCCTCTGGTTGTACTGGATCTCTCCCTTGTTCAGCATGGACTGCTGGATCTTGATCTTCTCGTAGAGTAGGGCCAGCTCATCGTTTCGTCGCACCAGCTGAGTGCCCAGGATATCTCGCTCGCTGATCACCTACAAGACGGTGATGGCAAAAGAGCAAACAACAAAAACCCCAGGTTACATTTAGAAATAAAACATATTTGTGATATTGGCCCTTTGTGATAACGTGTTTGATTATTTTCCATCTAAATGGATACTGGTAGATGACCTGCTAAATGACCTGCTATTTCCTAGAAAGTCACATTTATAGAATGTTTTACTTGGTCTCATACATTCAAAGACAAACCTCATTAGGAAGAAATGAAAAGCTGCACCTCTGTCACATTCTGCAGCCACATCAACACAATGTTTTTTGACCCATGTGATGCGTGACCACAAAGGCATGACTGGCTGATGAAAACATCTCTCTCCATCCCAGGCCTCTACGGGAAGGGCCTGCCCCTTTATTCAAATCAGCACTATTTTATCGCTATGACAGTACTATTTATCTCTTTGAATGGGCAGTGAATTCTCAGTGAAAGCAGGCAGCCACCTTTCCACCCCTCTCTCTGTCCCTTACCTGATCCAATTCTTTCTTCTGTCTGAGCCGCTCAGCATCAGCGTCGGATATGATCTTGAGCAGCTTTCTCTCCTCAGTCTCCTGGTTATCGATAAACTGCTTAGTCTCCTGAGCCTGCTGCTTCATCTTCTGGAGCTCGGCCTATGGGAGGAATGGAAAGACGGCCTATACTTAAAATTTGAATTTGAAAATGAGGTAAATGAGGGGTAAAGATAAAGAAAACACTTTGGGCCTTGGTCAAAAGTTGTGCACTATAAAGGGAATTAGGTGCCATTTGGAATGCAGCATTTGCTTCAAGAAGGCAGTGTCATGGGTGTCACCCTGGTGGTGAGGGTGTCACCCTGGTGTGATTGAAAGAGCTAAAGCAGGTTGGTGTTAATATTTGAGTAAAACAAAATGCAAAAAAAGTAAATTTGCACAGTAGTTACTTTAGCCACTCACACAGTGAGCACGGCATAGTAAATTACCTTCAGAGCCTCCTTCTCTTTCTCCACTCGCTGGAACTCCAGGTGCTCCTTGACCAGGGCAGACTCTTTGCTGTTGATCTCCTCCCTTAGCTGGTCAATCTGATGGTTCATGATCTTCAGTTTCCTCTTCATCTCTGTGATCTCATCCTGAAAGAGAGGTCGGAGAGTGAATGAGTGAGTGGGTGAGCGAGCGAGCAAAGGATTGACCGATCGACAGACCGGACAATCACCTGCCTGCCTGTCCACACGACTGACTACTCCTATGTAAATCCAACCTGGGCTTCAATGAGGTTCTTGCTGTAGAGGTTCCGATCAGATCGGACCGCCTCATAGAGGTTCTGCTGCTGTTTGAGCTTGGTCTCTGACTCTGCAATCTTCTTCTTGTACTCAAAGATCTGCATCTCCCTCATTTTAATGTCCTCCATGTGTTGGAGCACCTGTGGAAGAAAAGAACAGAGAGAACAAAAAATCATCCCAAGAGGGGGTTTAGTTTGGGACTTAATATAAGACTTGGGCTTACGTAACCAGAAGCTGATAGCTAGGTGTTTATAAAAGACAACCTAGACACAATACCGGCTTGTTGTAGTCCTAAATGATAAACTGTAATGTTCAAATTTTCTCCACATGTAACGATGTTTAGTCTGTTGCAACACACGTCGCATATCACATTATCTCGTCTTCTGTGTTGAAATCCTAATTGATAAACTGCCATGTTCAAATGGAGTTCCCTCCCATTTTCTCTGCTTCATCAACATTAATGCTAGTGCTACATTACTGGTACAGTATGTAACTGAGCCTAAATCCCTGGGGCTGTTATGTATCCAACGAGGATTTAGGATCAGCTATGCCCTTTAGATCACAACGAATAAGACCTGCCAGCACTCTGCGCACCTCATTGATAAGCATTGTGTAATAATTCTCAAACTAAATATCTACGTAACCCATTTCTGAAAACCCATTACTTATAAAAAACATTTGAGATTCATAAACTTGGCGTACACCATACATACGCATTTTCTCACTATAAAATCAGCCCCGTCCTAAAACTGTGTGCATGTGAATGAGCATTATTTATTCGCCAGGAAAACTTTCACCTTTTATGGTGATTAATAACACCCTATTTTCTGTATAATTTGGAGGTATACTGAAATTAAGCCAGAACAGTTTCACCAAAAACAAGCAATGGCACATTTTATCAAATGTTTTGGAAGTGTTACCACAATGTTTTCATCTTTGGGGATTTCTATTGGAAAAGCAGTTTCTGCCTATCTTTATACTGTACTGTCTTTGTGGTTACTAATAGATGTACGAGATACCATATTCAGTCAAAGGGATGGCTAAATCTTGAAACTCCTTTTGTCACCACAGATTTAAGTAAAACGGCTTTTAACTGCTTGGTCTTGTCATGCAGGGCATCCTTGTAAAAGAGTCCCTGGTCTCGATGGAACTACCCTGCCTAAATAAAGGTTCAATAATTCCTATTTATCAATTAGATTGCAAATATAAAGTAAATAGATGTTCGCTCTTCTTAGTAACGACAAAAAGCTGCATTTGTTTTGTCATTCAGTTTTTCTGTTGTTGTTGTTTTATGAACAACGTGTCAACCTAACCATTCCTCATTTGCACAAAGTACTTACTTGCCTGCTTGCAATGCAATAATTACTATAAGTAGCAAGAAGTTGTGCTTTGGATGGTCTGAACTTTGCGTGGAGGTAAGCACATTCTCCAGGCAAGTTCAGTGTTTATAAATGCACTGAAAACGGGTGCATGTTATGTTTTACATGCAAAATATAATATTTTGTACGTACGCAGCGATTATAAATGAGGCCCCTGGTCTCTCCACTCATCCCTGAGCTATCTTAGTGCACCTTGTGTGTGAGGTCGCTGGCCTCGTTGATATAGCGGTCACGCTCCTTCTCTAGCTGGTAGATGATCTTGCGCTGCTTCTGGGCCTCGTCGCGGTAGTTCATGATCTCCTGGTCCAGGTTCTTCTTGGACTGCTCATGGAGCTTCACTACATTCAGCTGCTTCTCCGTGGCATTAGCTGCCTTGATCATGTTCTACAATGTACACACACACACACACACACACACACACACACACACACACACACACACACACACACACACACACACACGCACACACACACACACGCAAACACGCACAAAACAAACAAACACACACACAAATGTACATGCACAAACGAACACAGACACACTTTAACAATGGGTTATGAGCAGATGAGAGTGTGTTTGGTGCACATTTGTCACATTAAGATGTGTCTAATGAAACAAATCATGCTAAACAAGGCCTGCAACATGATAGGCTATGCACATAATGTCATGTAGTAGTAGGTGCTGGCAATGCCGGGGTTGTCGGTTTGATTTCTGCATGGGGTACACACTGGATGTTTGTCACTGTCAATGTTGACAGTTCTGCAAGTTGCTTCAAATAAAAGTGTCTGCTAAATTATATTATTCTCTACATACCTTGTTCAGGATGTCTCTTTCCCGCACCAGTTCGTCAATGCCTTTCTTGTCAATCTCCATCTGCTTTTTGGAGGACTCCATTTCTGTTCACAACACATGGTTCATGTTTTTGAGTGAGAGAGAATGACAGAAATTCTGTATACATAATTGATGTACCTTGCACACAAACCCCACCACAACGTAACCACTACATTTAATATTTTCAGAATTACTAAAAGGTAAGAAAAAATGTCATCTTCCTGTCAAAAAGAGTGCATTTGGCCTCCCGAGTGGAGCAGCGGTCTAAGGAACTGCATCACAGTGCTAGAAGCGTCACTACAGATCCGGGTTCAATCCCGGGATATGTCGCAGCAGGCCGTGACCGGGTGGCTTCCGGATTAAGCGGGCAGTGTGTCAAGAAGCAGTGCGGCTTGGCGGGGTCATGTTTCAGAGGACGCAAGACTCTCGACCTTCGCCTCTCCGAGTCCGTATGTGAGTTGCAGCGATGGGGTAAAACTGTAACTACCAATTGGATATCACGAAATTGGGGAGAAAAAGGGGTAAAAAGTAAAAAGTGCTTTTGACAGAGCAGAGGAGTGTTGAAGTGTCAACACAGATATTTGTGTGTCTCCAAATCAAATCAAATGTTATTGGTCACATACACATGGTTAGCAGATGTTAATGCGAGTGTAGCGAAATGCTTGTGCTTCTAGTTCCGACCGTGCAGTAAAATCTAACAACTAATCTAAACATTTCACAACAACTACCTTATACACACAAGTGTAAAGGAATGAATAAGAAAATGTACATATAAATATATGGATGAGCGATGGCCGAACGGCAAAAGCAAGATGCAGTAGATGGTATAGAGTACAGTATATACATATGAGATGAGTAATGTAGGGTATGTAAACATTATATAAAGTGGCATTGTTTAAAGTGACTAGTGATACATTTATTACATCTATTTTTTAAATTATTAAAGTGGCTAGAGATTTGAGTCAGTATGTTGGCACCAGCCACTCAATGTTAGTGATGGCTGTTTAACAGTCTGATGGCCTTTAGATAGAAGCTGTTGTTCCGTCTCTCGGTCCCAGCTTTGATGCACCTGTATTGACCTCGCCTTCTGGATGATAGTGGGGTGAACAGGTCAGTGGCTCAGGTGGTTGTTGTCCTTGATGATCTTTTTGGCCTTCCTGTGACATCGGGTGGTGTAGGTGTCCTGGAGGACCCAGTTGCACAGGGCGGGGTCGAGACCCTGGGTCTCGAGCTTAATGACGAGTGTTAAATGCTGAGCTGTAATCGATAAACAGCTACATAGGTATGCCTACATAGGTATGCCTCGTGTCCAGATGGGTTAGGGCAGTGTGCAGTGTGATTGTGATTGCGTCGTCTGTGGACCTATTTGGGAGGTAAGCAAATTGGAGTGGGTCTAGGGTGTCAGGTAGGGTGGAGGTGATATGATCCTTGACTAGTCTCTCAAAGCACTTCATGATGACGGAAGTGAGTGCTACGGCGCAATAGTTGTTTAGCTCAGTTACCTTAGCTTTCTTGGGAACAGAAACAATGTTGGCCCTCTAGAAGCATGTGGAAACAGCAGACTGGGATAGGGATCAATTGAATATGTCCATAAACACACCAGCCAGCTGGTCTGTGCATGTTCGGAGGACGCGGCCAGGGATGCCGTATGGGCCGGCAGCCTTGTGAGGGTTAACACGTTTAAATGTTTTATTCACGTTGGCTGCGTTGAATGAGAGCCCGCAGGTTTTGTAGCGGGCCTTGTCAGTGGCACTGTATTGTCCTCAAAGCGAGCAAAGAATTTGTTTAGTTTGTCTGGGAGCAAGACGTCGGTGTCCGCGACAGGGCTGGTTTTCTTTTTGTAATCCATGATTGACTGTAGACCCTGCCACATACGTCTCGTGTCTGAGCCGTTGAATTGCGACTCTACTTTGTCTCTATACTGACACTTAGCTTGTTTGATTACCTTGCGGAGGGAATAGCTACATTGTATTTGGTCATGTTTCCGGTCGCCTTGCCACAATTAAAAGCTTGTTTGATTGCCTTGCGAAGGGAATAGCTACACTGTTTGTATTCAGTCATGTTTCCGGTCGCCTTGCCATGATTAAAAGCAGTGGTTCGCACTTTCAGTTTTGCGCAAATGCTGCCATCAAACCATGGTTTCGGGTTGGGGAAGGTTTTAATAGTCACCGTGGGTACAACATCACCGATGCACTTGTTAATAAACTTGCTCACTGAATCAGCATATACATCAATGTTGTTGTCTAAGGCTATCCAGAACATATCCCAGTCCACAATCGTGGAATCAGATTGGTCGACCAGCATTGAACAGACCTGAGCACGGGCGTTTCTTGTCTATAGGCTGGGAGCAACAAAATTGAGTTGTGGTCAGATTGGAGGGCTTTGTATGCATCGTGGAAGTTAGAGTAGCAATGATCCAGAATTTTTCCAGCCTAGGTCGCGCATTCGATATGCTGATAAAATTTAGGGAGCCTTGTTTTCAGATTAGTCTTGTTAAAATCCCCAGCTACAATAAATGCAGCCTCACGATATGTGGTTTCCAGTTTACATAGAGTCCAATGAGGTTCTTTCAGGGCCGTTGAGGTGTCTGCTTGGGGGGGATATACACGGCTGTGATTATAATCAAAGAGAATTCTCTTGGTAGATAATGTGGTCGGCATTTGATTGTAAGGAATTCTAGGTCAGCTGAACAAAAGGACATGAGTTCCGGTATGTTGTTATGATCACACCACGACTCGTTAATCATAAGGCATACACCCCCGCCTTTCTTCTTACCAGAGAGATGTTTGTTTCTTTCGGCGCGATGCGTGAAGAAACCGGGTGGCTGTACTGACTCTGATAAGGTATCCCGAGTGAGCCATGTTTCCGTGAAACAGAGAATGTTACAATCTCTGATGTCTTTCTGGAAGGCAACCCTTGCTTGAATTTCATCTACCTTGTTGTCAAGAGACTGGACATTGGCGAGTAGTATACTCGGGAGCGGTAAGCGATGTGCCCATCTACGGAGCCTGACCAGAAGACCGCTCCGTCTGCCCCTTCTGCGGTGCCGTTGTTTTGGGTTGCCTACTGGGATCCGATCCATTGTCCTGGGTGGTGGTCCAAACAGAGGATCCGCTTCAGGAAAGTCGTATTCCTGGTCGTAATGTTGGTAAGTTGACGTTGCTCTTATATCCAATAGTTCTTATATCCAATAGTCCCGGCCATATGTAATAAGACTTAAGATTTCCTGGGGTAACAGTGTAAGAAATAATACATAAAAAAACAAAATACTGCATAGTTTTCTAAGAACGCCAAGCGAGGCGACCATCTCTGTCAGTGCCATCATTCAGGGATGGCGGCTACAAATGCATCCCGGCATGCATTTGTGTGGGCGTGTATATCCGTGTTGGTTTAGTTCTGCGTGTGTGTGCATGTTGAAATCAAATAAAATGTTATTTGTCACTTGCCGAATATAACAGGTGTAGACTTTAATGTGAAAAGCTTGCTTACGAGCCCTTCCCAAAGATGCAGAGTAAATAAAAAATATAGAATAGTAACACAAGAGGAATAAAATACACAAGAATGGAGCTATATACAGGAAGTACCAGTACCAGATCAACGTGCAGGGGTATGAGGTATTTGAGGTAGATATGCACATGAAGGCAGGGTAAGTGACTAGGCATCAGGATAGATAACAATAAACTAAAGAACAGAGTAGCAGCAGCATATGATGAGTGTAAATGTGTGTGTATATGTGGTGTTGTGTGAGTGTGTATATATTGTCTTGTGAGTGTGCATAGTGTGTGTGTATCCTTGCCTCTCTCCAGGCCAGCGATCTGGTTTTTCAGCATGTCCCTCTGCTGCTCCACTTCCAACTTCTGATCCTCCGTCTGTCGGAACTTCCGCTGAGTGGCCTCTCTCATCTTTGTTAGTTTGGCAATCTCCTGACGCATCTGATTCACCTCCTCCTCCTTCATCTGAGGAAGTGGGAACAAAAGGAGGGAGGAAGAGAGATGAGAAGAGCGAGAGAAAGAGAGGGGGGGTGGGGGGTCAGAGAGAGAGAATAGGTACTTATTGTGTTGCTGACATTAGGGCTCCTGTCCAATTTTCGTTGTCTCCCACGCCTCAGCCAGCTTGTCCAGCGCCCATGCCTCGGCCGGCCCGTCAAGCTCGCCCAGGTGGTACGCCGGGTGCCGCCCCTAGAGGGGGAGTACTGTCACGCTTGCTCCCGCTCCCCCTCTCGAGCGCCAGGCTGCCCTTCATTACGCACGCCTGTCACCATCATTATGCAATATTGGACTCACCTGGACTCCATTGCTTTGTTGATTATCCCCTCGATATCTGTCTGCTCCTCAGTTTGTTCCCTGTGTCAGCATTGATGTCGTTGTTTTTGCCCCTGTCCAGACGCTGTTCCTGTTCTGTTTCATGTCCGTGTTTTATTAAATGTTTACTCCCTGTACCTGCTTCTCGTCTCCAGCGTTGATCCTTACACTCCTAGTTTGCCACACTTTGTGAATATGGGCCCATATGTGCTGCCTTGCAATGGTGTGCGAAAAACAGCCAAAAAACAACCATGGGGTCCCATGATTAATATAAGGTTTTACTGGGATGATGTTTCAACAGTAGGCAGCACTTTGTGAGGGCTCTCTATTGGTTTCTGTCATATGTGGAGCCACACACACACACACACACACACACACACACACACACACACACACACACACACACACACACACACACACACACACTTTACCTTAAGGTCAGATGCCCTTTGCTGTGTGTCGAGGGAGAGCTGCTCCAAACTCAGGGCATTCTGTTCATTCTCCTGCTGGAGTTTGGTGTTTCTCACTTGCAGTTGCTCCAGCTCCTTTGTGGCCCGCTCATTGAGAATCTGCGAGGGGACAAACGGCACAAATCAAATCACACATTAAATCGAATCCCCCTAAAGCATACATGTAAAAGTTGTATTCCATGTGTGTACGACTGGCACCATCTCTCAAGTTGGTGTTCCCTCGCCAGCCCATCTGTGAAAAGATTGGAGGATGGAGGGGAAGGGAGAGGACCGGTGGACAGGGAGGGCGGGTGGGACATCACCCCTGGTCACGGCCTCACCTTCTGCTCCCGCAGCTGCTGCTCCAGCCTCTGCTGCTCCTCTTTGCTGCGCTGGCTCTGCAGGTTCAGCACTTTAATGTCCGACTGCTTGGTGTCCAGGTCTGTGTGCAGCTGCTTCACTTCCTTCTCCAGCTTCTCCTTCCGCCGTGTCTCCCGCGAGCACTCGTTCTGACGGACCTGAATGTCTTGCTGGAGCTATGTTGGACAGAATATAGGATAAAAACAATGTTACTAGCAAGTATTTTGACAGAAAGCAGGCACTGGAGTGGACTTACTATATAATAAGGCCCCAGTTAATTTAGGCTGGATGTGCCAAGACTTGTGGACACACTGTACAGCAAATAAAGCCTACTGGTTTATTTGCAACCGAAAGGGAATGAGGACTGAAATTATAAACAATTACAGAGTCAGGATCCAGACAACTACCAAGTGTATGGCCATAATACCTACATAATAACTAATGCCTTACCTGCCAGTTAAGTGAAGGTAAAGCAAATGCACCACATACACTTTTTAATTTTCTGCATTACCTGAGATATGGTTTCCATCGCCTTTTCTTTTTGAACCTCCATCTCTTGTTGACTGGCGGTGGCCTTTGTTAGATTCTTTCGCAGTGTCACCACTTCCGTAAGCAGTTCATCTCTTTCCTTGGTTAGTTCCTCTTTGATTTTCAGCAGATCATTTACACTGAGAAACAAATTAGATTTCAGTTGAAACTCCTCTAATGTTATCGTTATCTAGAGATGTAGGCAGTGCTTAATTTGTAGGCTGAGGATCCGTAGGTAACCGCCCCTTCCCGTCACCCTGGAAATATTGTGTTCTGTGGTGTTTTTTGTCTTACAGTAACTTTATACTATGCTATTATATTTGGCATTATGTGATCTTGCAGATATTGATTCAGCTTTGATTGACCTTTATCAAACGAGCACTATATTCTCCAGAGTAGTCTGTTCTCTACGAGTAGACCAGAGACTATGTGTAAATAGAGAATCCTGCACAGCCATAGAAGCACATCCAGTAGCCTAGAGCAGAAGCGTTTCTTGCACACAAAAATGTCCTTTTATAAGTGCATTTCATGCAATTCTACATCATTTTACATAACTTTTTTTTGGACCACAGAAATTACTGATATGACAGGCTACTCTGACATTGACAAACTGTGATCAATATAAACGACTGAGCGACCCAATGATGAAGATAGGCTAGTGGATGTGCACTCACCAGTAATGGCCGATGCGCTCGTGCCATTATCTCTCAAGATACTTTGTAAAATAGTGTTGTCCCCTAGAGTCATTATACTGAACTTGTATTTCAATTACAATACTCATAATAGGGCCTATTTATATTTGTATGATGAAGTGCAATGCTGGCGAGATGGAGAGTTACAGACACATGTCTATCAGAGCAGAGAGATCACAAAAATAGAATCTCAATGTAGTTCTGTGAGAGATACAGGTGCATGCTTCTCTCTCTCACCACAGCAATGGACAAGGGTTGGTCCCAAAACATAGGCTACAATGTTATACAAACTTAAACCCGGACCCAGCCCAACCCGAATCAATTCTCAGAATAAGTGCAGGCTGAAAATCTAAGTTTTTCCATAACGTTTTTTAGGGGGCAGGAGAATTAACGTTGAGGCAACTTGATATAGCCTAACTAGGATATTTTTATTTTTACATTGCAAATAGAGGAATTTTTTTGTCATGCCATGAGGTACCGGATCCAGGCAAATAGGTGCCAAAACGAAGCAGTCCAAAACTGCAGGATCTTGTTCCGGCAGGATTCGGCTCAAATTAAGCATTGTATGTAGGCCTTCAGGTATGACAATCTCTAGTGAATTGGTTAATTCAAAGGAAGTGGACAATTTACAGTGTGAGTGTGCGCAACTCAACTCACCCATGTTCTTGACCCACGGACAAGCCAGCACCTTGTTCAACAAGTTTTGTTAGATTTGAAATTTCATGTTTCAATGTTTGAATTGTCTCTTTTGCTCTGAGCTCTTTATCGTGGGCTGCATCAACCATTTTCCAAGCCTTTTCTATTTCCTAAAAGAAAAAAAATGTTCAATTGTATAGTATGGCCATATTACTATGACAAATCTGGGACATGTTGAAACAAAGCACAACTCTAAAACACTGCTCTATTCTGCTCAAAATGAAATGTGAATATTTTACTCCATAATATCCTACAAGAGCTTATTGGCAACAACACTAATGACACCTATTACACATCTCTGCAGCTACTCATGTTTTCACCATAAAAGGCCTACCTTCTTCAGAGAAGTTATAGTTGTTTGATCTTCCTGGGACAACTTCAGTGCAGTAGCAACTTTTACTGAATTGGACACTATCTCTGCATTCAGCTCCCTGCATTTTGTCATCAGTCTCTTCTCGCTCTCGTGGGACTTCTTCAGGGCATTGGTCAGTTTCTCATATTCAACCCGGAATTTGTCCAGGCTCTTGTCTCCCACCAGCTCATCGAGAACCTCCTGGAACTCCTTCTCCAGTGATTCAAAACTGTTCTCATCTGCTTCTGGCTTTTGACCTTTATCCTGGGATAGGACACACAAACTGCAATCAAGCACTTGTCAAATCTGAGAGAGTAAGCTAATTGCAAGGCACTGAAATTGACACATTATGTTCTCTGTATGGTTTCACTCCTGCAATAACTACTGTAACTGATCTGTTTTCTATTCATCTTATGTGTATCTGTTGCAGTTGATCTTGTTTTTTGCCCTGACTATACTACACATGACCTGATTGTGACAATAAAGATATATTGATTCTTAACTGTCACTAGTTACTATAAGCCTACTATAGAAATGCAGTGACATGCATAAAAAATATTGGACGAAAAATAAAGTTAACGAAGAAATCTTGACAGTTCTGCAACGTTAACATACTGCAATCCCGAACCAGTATCTATCTATCTATCTATCTGTGCGTTAGAGACCTCTCGCCCAGATAGCTGATTCAAACTCCCATTCACCAGCTCTGTATGCGTTTTAATGTCAAAATACCTTCGTCGTTGATCACCAAATATGGAGTTTCGCTGAGCAATTATCTTAATTTACTCGTTATGACCGGTATGTACTGTCATAGGAGGTGCTGAAAAGGCATTGCTTGTCAATTTTTTATGTAGACCTTTTTTGGAAGTGCATACCGGCCTTAAAATTAATATAGTTGCTCCACGAAACTTCATATTTGGCGATCAACGAAAGTATTTTAAATTAGGCCGAACGCTTGCAGAGCTGGTGAATGGAGTTTGAATCGGATTGAGAGCTTTCTGCACACACAGTGTACAGACAGTCACAATACAGTAGGTGATTATTCACTCGTCACCAACTAGACGCCAGAAAACGGACTGAAGTTTTCCAACAAGAAAGCCTTGTGTTTGTTATCCTTTGCTAAACGTTTTTCTGCGGTGTCCACTAATGAATACTACCCAGCGGAAGACAAAGTTAGGTAACGTACAGTAATTTAGCACCTGTTGCACTGTTGCTTTTGTTTTGGCAAAACACAACGTAGCGTTAGCTATCTAGCTAGCTATACGAACCAGCACAACTTACCTCCATGTTTCCTGTCCCGTTAGTCAAAAGCGCTTAGTTATAATACACAAGATTGTTATTTCCAAATGTCTGCGACTCATTTGTTAGGACACTGACAGCTGGCTAGCTCCAGTAGCTAAGCTAGCTCTCTGCATGTTGTTCATTCATACACTCCAAGGAAACGCGTCCCGTTACCAGGCAACGACTGCCCGTTCTCTGGGTTCGCGCGGGTGTGGCATGAAGATGATGACTTGAGCCTGCCCTGGGACAACATTACTAATACGTTTAAACTAACTCCACTTTGTATTATCCAATTTTTTAAAATGATGAACAAGCACTCATTGTAGCTTAGAAATATGTACGTTTTTTTACCGTGGTAAAACGTTTATTTGATATTCAATATTCGCCGGACATTCAAAGTTACAGACCTCAGATTGGGCTCTTCATGAAGGGAAAAAAAGTGTACATTATTGCTCAGGTCTTATTTTCCCAATTCTGAACCGAGCTTGTAATAACATGGCTACGGTGTACGCATGCTACAGCACGGTCAATGAACCTATACTGAACTAAAAAACACAATATGCACCAATTTCAAAGATTTCACTTGAGTTACAGTTCATATAAGGAAGTCAGTCAGTTGAAATAAATTCATTAGGCCCTAAACTATGGATTTCTGGGAATACAAATATGCAACTGTTGGTCACATATACCTTAAAAGAAAAAGGAAGCCATGTGGATCAGAAATAAAAATGTCAGTATCTGGTGTGACCACCATTTGCCTCATGCAGTGCAACACATCTCCTTTGCATAGAGTAAATCAGGATGTTGATTGTGGCCTGTGGAATGTTGTCCCAATCCTCTTCAATGGCTGTGCAGAGTTTCTGGATATTGGCGGGAACTGGAACACGTTGTCCTACACGTCAATCCAAAGCATCCCAGACATGCTCAATGTGTGACATATCTGGTGAGTATGCAGGCCATGGAAGAACTAAGACATTTTCAGCTTCCAGGAATTGTGTACAGATCCTTGCGACATTGTGCCGTGCATTATCATACTGAAATATGAGGTAATGGCGGTGGATGAATGGCACGACAATGGGCCTCGTCACGGTATCTCTGTGCATTTAAATTGCCATCGGTAAAATGCAATTGTGTTCGTTGTCCATAGCTTATGCCTGCCAATACCATAACCCCACCGCCACCATGGGGCACTCTGTTCACAATGTTGACATCAGCAAACCGCTCACTCACACAACGCCATACACGTGGTCTTTGGTTGTGAGGCCGGTTGGGCATAATGCCAAATTCTCTAAAACAATGTTGGAGGCAGATTATGGTAGAGAAATTAGCATTAAATTCTCTGGCAACAGCTCTTGTGGACATTCCTGCAGTCACGATGTAAATGGGGCGACAGGTAGCCTAGTAGTTAGAGCATTGGACTAGTACCTGTAAGGTTGCAAGATCGAATCCCCGGGCTGACAAAGTAAAAAGCTGTCGTTCTACCCCTGAACAAGGCCGTCATTGAAAATAAGAATCTTTTCTTAAATGACTTGCCTAGTAAAATAAAATTGCACACTCCCTCAAATGTTGAGACATCTGTGGCATTGTGTTTTGTGACAAAACTGCACATTTTAGAGTGGCCTTTTATTGTCCCCAGCACAAGGTGCACCTGTGTAATGATCATGCTGTTTAACAAGCTTCTTGATATTCCACACCTGTCAGGTGGATGGATTATCTTGGCAAAGGAGAAATGCTCACTAACAGGGATGTAATCAAATTTGTACACAAAATTTCAGAGAAATAAGCTTACATTGACCACATCACCCTAGCCTTTGACAGGGAAGAGAACATTTAAGCTAAGTGCAGTAAAAAATGAGATTTTCCAGTGTTTTATATATATTTCCACACTATGAGGTTGTAATAATACTGTGAAATTGTGAAAGTGATGATAATCCCCGTTTAGTGTAAGATATGTTTGAAAGCCTGTGACAACACCAGGCAGTAAATTAGTCAATAGACCAATAAGAAAGAAAATTCCAAACCTCTCTGCCAATGACAGCTAGTTTTCAGTTTTCCGCTTCCCACTCAGACCACTCCCAGACAGTCTTAGTGAAATTCTTGCTTGAGAAATTGCTCTTTGCTTCGATGCTATTTAGTTCATTTTTGACCATTTTAATGGAAAACAATCACAGTAAGGTACTTCCTTGTTACCTAGAAATGATTTGATATTAATATAAAAATGGCTGCATTGCCCCTTTAAGTTTTAAAGTAAATATCCTCCTGTTCTACACATTTTGCCATGTTGCATAGAGAAAATGTTGTAGTTTTAAAGCAAGTTTTCTGCAATTCTACACATTTTGTCATGGGGATTTTTGCAGTTTGAAGGCTAATTTCCTGAAATTCTACACATTTTGCCATGACTATTGCCATGTTAATATGATATCTGAGTAAGAGTTCTGAGTTCTGCTTATATCGCTTATATGTCTATGGCCAGCCCTGACATCGCTTAGAAACTTCAAACCAACTTTAAACTGTTCAGAAGGGAGAGACACATGCTCAACATCCTTTGTTCTTATTTCATAAGAATTTTTATATTAAAAGTTTGGCTTTACATTTGAATTGCCCCACCATGTGACCTAGACACCTCAAACCAAATTTGGATTGTTTAGAGGATAGGGATACACATTGCAAACCATTTGGTTTTCCCATAAAGCCCTTACACAATTTTATACAAATATTTTTTCCCCATAAAGCCCTTACACATTTATATACAAATTGCAATAGCTCTTTCACCACGTGATTTGGAAACCTCTATTCACCTTTATATTATTCCTTATATAGAGGCATGTTGCACACCGTTTAGTTTTGACAAGAAACATTTTTTGAAAATCACTTTAAAATGCAATAGTTCCTTCACCACATGACCTAGACACATTGAATAATGACCCTAAGCACACAGCCAAGACAACGCAGGAGTGGTTTTGGGACGCCTTTGAATGTCCTTGAGTGGCCCAGCCAAAGCCCGGACTTGAACCCAATCGAACATCTCTAGAGAGACCTGAAAATTGATGTGCACCGACCCTCACCATCCAACATGACAGAGCTTGAGAGGATCTGCAGAAAAGAATGGGAGAAACTCCCCAAATACAGGTGTACCAAGCTTGTAGCGTCATACAGAAGAAGACTCAAGGTTGTAATCACTGCCAAATGTGCTTCAACAAAGTACTGAGTAAAGGGTCTGAATACTTTTATAAATGTGATATTGAATTTTTCTATTTTTTATATATTTGGGGTATTGTGTGTAGATTGATGGGGGGGGGACAATTTAATCCATTTTAGAATAAGGCTGTAACGTAACAAAATGTGGAAAAACTCAAGGGGTCTGCATACTTTCCGAATGCACTGTATAAAACCGATATTTAGAATTCAATCTTGTCTTCGTTTTACACATTTGAAGATTTCAAATGGCTTTCTGTGTAGAAGATAAACTGGACAAAATCAGCGTTAATGTTGCTTAATGAAGCGGCCAAGAAAGTACCGCAGTAAAAAAACAAATTGGGGATATTGGTTTGATATTCGGAGTTAGCTCGTCAATACCTCTTTGACGGGCGGTTTTAAGATGTTTAGGGTGATGTATCTAGAATCAGATGATGATAGAAAGCAAGGTACAGCCTTTTAACCCTACAAGAATTACATTTAAAAATGTGATTGTTTATTTGTAATTGATATTATGTAAAAATACGAACTCAAAAAACATAAATAGGCTCTATGATCTTTCTCACTCATACACAAACTACTGCAGCCTACTTGCATGACCTAGAGAGCTAAAATCAATTGTAGCAAAGTGACTGATGTCCCTAATCCATGATGCATCCATTAGAATTCCTATTTTAAAATTAACAGATTATAAATAAATATAATTTTGAATGGCTTCTGATCCACATGTGCTAGAGATCTACAGAGAAATGTGTTGTGTTCCTTGACCTCTGTTATTATAGTGAATTTTCTAAATGAATCCTCTTTGATTTTCTAAAAATATTTATCCTATTGGAGCTATGGCTATAAATTGACGTACAGATCAAATTTTCAATAGCTTCCAGTCCAACATATACAGTTGAAGTCAGAAGTTTACATACACTTAGGTTGGAGTCAATAAAACTTGTTTTTTTAACCACTCCAAAAATATCTTGTTAACAAACTATAGTTTTGGCAAGTCGGTTAGGACATCTACTTTGTGCATGACACAAGTAATTTTTCCAACAATTGTTTACAGACAGATTATTTAATTTATGATTCACTGTATCACAATTCCAGCGGGTCAGAAATTTACATACACTAGATTGACTGTGCCTTTAAACAGCTTGGACAATTCCAGAAAATTATGTCATGGCTTTAGAAGCTTCTGATAGGCTAATTGACATAATTTGAGTCAAATGGAGGTTGACCTGTGGATATATTTCAAGGACTAGCTTCAAACTCAGTGCCTCTTTGCTTGACATCATGGGAAAATCTAAAGAAATCAGCATAGACCTCAGAAAAATAATTTTTTACCTCCACAAGTGTGGTTCATCCTTGGGAGCAATTTCCAAACGCCTGAAGGTACCACGTTCATCTGTACAAACAATAGTACGCAGGTATAAACACCATGGGACCGCGCAGCCGTCATACCGTTCAGAAAGGAGACACGTTCTGTCTCCTAGAAATTAATGTACTTTGGTGCAAAAAGTGAATATCAATCCCAGAACAACAGCAAAGGACCTTGTGAAGATGCTGGAGGAAACAGGTACAAAATTATCTATATCCACAGTGAAGCAAGTCCTGAATCGACATAACCTGAAAGGCCACTCAGCAAGGAAGAAGCCACTGCTCCAAAATCGCCATAAAAAAGCCAGACTACAGTTTACAACTGCACATGGGGACAAAGATCGTACTTTTTGGAGAAATGTCCTCTGGTCTGAAAAAACAAAAATATCGGGTTGGCCATAATGACCATCCTTATGTTTGTTGGAGGAAAAAGGGGGAAGCTTGCAAGCCATCCCAACCGTGAAGCACGGGGCAGCATCATGTTGTGGGGGTGCTTTGCTGCAGGAGGGACTCCTGCACTTCACAAAATAGATGGCATCATGTGGTTGGAACATTTTGTGAATATGTTGAAGCAACTTCTCAAGACATCAGTCAGGAAGTTAAAGCTTGGTCGCAAATGGGTCTTCCAAATGGACAATGACCCCAAGCATACTTCCAAAGTTGTGGCAAAATGGCTTAAGGACAACAAAGTCAACCTATTGGAGTGGCCATCACAAAGCCCTGACCTCAATCCCATAGAAAAATGGTGGGCAGAACTGAAAAAGCGTGTGCGAGCAAGGAGGCCTACAAACCTGACTCAGTTACACCAGCTCTGTCAGGAGGAATGGGCCAAAATTCACCCAACTTATTGTGGGAAGCTTGTGGAAGGCTACCCGAAACGTTTGACCAAAGTTAAACAATTTAAAGGCAATGCTACCAAATACATATTGAGTGTATGTAAACTTCTGACCCACTGGGAACGTGATGAAAGAAATAAAAGCTGAAATAAATCATTCTCTCTACTATTATTCTGACATTTCACATTCTTAAAATAAAGTGGTGATTCTAACTGACTTATAACAGGGATTTTGTATTAGGATTAATTGTCAGGAATTGTGAAAAACTGAGTTTAAATGTATTTGGCTAAGGTGTATTTAAACTTCCGACTTCAACTGTACATGTATAACCACTTGATGTTTGGTCACTGACCTCCCTCCTCCATAGTGCACCCATTAGAAATGCTATTTTTCATTTATTAACTGATTTCCCATTAATATTTCCTGTGATAGATATAATTTTCAATAGATCACTATCCATATGAGCTATAGATCTACAATCTGGTGGGTTCTTCGACCTCTCTTATAAAGGGTACACCTTTTATTTTTTCAAAATTCCTGACCTGTGGTTATTAATTAATGTACAGATTTCAGATCAGATCAGGCCCTACACCCAAACAAGGGCACTGCGTTCATCCACCTCTGGCCTGCTCGCCTCCCTACCACTGAGGAAGTACAGTTCCCGCTCAGCCCAGTCAAAACTGTTCGCTGCTCTGGCCCCCCAATGGTGGAACAAACTCCCTCACGACGCCAGGACAGCGGAGTCAATCACCACCTTCCGGAGACACCTGAAACCCCACCTCTTTAAGGAATACCTAGGATAGGATAAAGTAATCCTTCTCCCCCCTTAAAAGACCTAGATGCACTATTGTAAAGTGGCTGTTCCACTGGATGTCATAAGGTGAAAGCACCAATTTGTAAGTCGCTCTGGATAAGAGCGTCTGCTAAATGACTTAAATGTAATGTAAATGTAATTTCATTTTCAATAGCTTCCTGTCCAAATGACATGAGTGTGGTCTATGGCATTTCAGATTTCAATATGATAATTTATCAGAAAGTATTTTGGATGTACTACTTTTTAAAATTAAGTTTAAGAAGTAAACAACTTTTTTCAAGGTTAGCTTTAGTGTATACTTTTTTCCAGTATGAAGTAATTAGTAGCTTGGTGAACTGTTTTCACAGTAGCTTCCCCGACATTGTCCTATTTTTTTTCGGAACCACCAACAAAAAAGCCAGAAATTGTACGTTTATTGAGAGCTAGAAAGTGAAATAGTGCCATCAACATGTTTTTACAATTACACAGTTTCAAAGGTATAGCACACATTGAATTTACTCATTGAATTTAAGTAGTTATTCACATTTTAATATGCAATTAACATTTTTGCATTCTATTTTCCTGAATTCCAAAACGTTTTATGTGCAAAACATCTATAGGCAGGCCTACAGTGAATATATAAATGCTATGATTTATATTTTGAGTGGTTTTAAAGTCAATCTTTAGGGGGGTTTAATAAGTAGCCAGAATACAGAATGACTGTTAGATGAGTTGGTATTTAATATGGCTTTTCTTTACTTTTGCTAAATTTCAACATGTTTATGAAGACTTACACCCACCCAACTGTTAATGTGACATTGTCAATGTGACAATGCGAATTTACAAAGGATTTTTGTAGGTTTTCAGATTATTTTGTGATTTTAAATTAGAAATGTGTGACATTTATGTAATTACTGTATTTGATATTTATTAGTATATTTATTTCCCAAATTGATAGGTTATTTAAGCAATAATGCACGAGAGGGTGTGGTATATGGCCAATATACCATGGCAAGGACTGTTCTTAAGCACAACGCAATTAGAGCAGTGAAAATAAATGATTTGTCATACCCGTGGTATACGGTCTGATGTACCACGGCTGTCAGCCAGTCAGCATTCTGGGCTCGAACCACCCAATTTATAATGTGTATTAGGTACTTTAAAGTTTAATAAACATATGCACACTTTGTACTACCTTGTCTCTATTCCTTTTGAATTGAGTCATTATCCATTGAGTCATCGTTTACCAAATTGTGGGGTGCAACCACTTGGGGCGGGGAGAGGTAACTTAACTAAATTGTTGCACCTACTCGAGCAAATACACTAGTTCTATAGAGTATCCACTCAGATCTATAGGGTATAGGGTCTAGGGGTAGACTTGGGATTAGACCATACACCACTTCCAGGACCATTTGGTGTGTAATACTACATTTCTAACCATATAGGCTGCACAGTTCACTTCATGCAGAGGCAAGTCAGCATTTGGGGTGAAGGAATTTAATGTTTCAGAGTGGTCATAGTGACCTTAAACTATGAAATGTTAGTTTTAAAATGTGGAAAGAAGTGGAAGGCGAAAAAACCAAAGCGAGTCATTTAATCACTAGTTACTTTTCTCTTATTTTTATTCATATTTTTTTAAACTGCACTGTCGGTTAGGGGCTCGTAAGTAAGCATTTCACTGTAAGGTCTACACCTATTGTATTCGGCGCATATGACTAATGAAATGTGATTTGATTTGAGTATATTGACTATTGTATCATAATGGAAAAGGAAAGGCGTAGAGCTCGCTCACCATTAAAAACTTAAGTAAAATGTTTCAGGATTCATCAATGGCCTTCGTCAAAACAATGACACAGGCGGAATGGAAATGTACATTGGTCATAGGGATAAGGGAAGACTTTAAGCAAGGAAACAGAGGTTTGGCTGTCAATACAAGTAGGTCGACAGGGTAAGCGGTACTGTAGTCAAAGGCTCCACCTAGTGGCAAAAAAATAATAGAAGACAAATCACAAGAGGGTAAAGATTTGGTGGAATCTTTTGGAATTGGTAGAAAAAAACCTAGGTTGGAAATATACGATTGAATGATTTTATTATAGTGTCATGCATCTTCATGATGGCCTGCCCACATGGGCTAATAAGACACAGTTGTATTGTTGTATCCAAATAAAAGTATCATACTTTTATTTGCACACATACCTACATACCTAATTGCATTCCTACTGAAATTAAAACAATTGAAAAGTAAAACAAAAACATTTCAGCTATACAACTTATCGTGTCACGCCTTCCAAGCTTTAAAAATAAAATGAGTTCTGTTTTTTGTTGTTGCATTTTTTCAAACATGGGTTCTCTTAAATCATCATATAAAGTACAGTAAAATACTTGTCGTCCGCTTATGCCATAGTTTGTACATCTCAACATACTGTATGTTTATATGCCCCCTTTATGTATCCTATGGTTCTTGTTGTACTGGGAGTACACTGTAAGAACGGCCCATGTTCTGAATTCTGTCGCTGGCCGATGAGCACGGATACGTGTTATTTATCATTTCTCTTCATCATTTATCTTCATATGACAGGGATAAAAAATAATTTGCCAGTAGATTGTCAACTTCATTCATGATGATGACTGCTGATCAGTCCAATCAAATCTACTGTACATATAACGTAATTTGATGTCATTTTATCTGTGGCCAATGACCTTGAGCCTTCTTGGAAGGGCACTTGTAATATAACTCTATGGCAGGACACAAAGGGCTGACATTTTGGATGTCTACCCTTACAAAGGACTTAAACTTGGTGATGACGTACTATCCCAATGAGTGACAGAACACCAGACATGCCACCAGGGGACTTTTCTCAGTCCCCAAATCCAGAACAAATTCAAGAAAGCGTACAGTATTATATAGAGCCCATATTGCATGGAACCTCCTTCCATCTCATATTGCTCAAATAAACAGCAAACCTGGTTTAAAAAAACAGATAAAGTAACAGCTCGCAGCACAACGCCTCTCCCCTATTTGACCTAAATAGTTTGTGTGTATGCATTGATATGTAGGCTACGTGTGCCTTTAAAATAAATGTATGTAGTTCTGTCCTTGAGCTGTTCTTGTCTATTGATGTTCTGTATTATGTCATTCTGTATTATGTTTCATGTTTTGTGTGGACCCCAGGAAGAGTACAACAGCAAATGGGGATCCTAATAAAATACCAAATACCTAGCACTGAGCCAATCACGGTGCAATGCCTATATTTTCTGCTGGCTCGCCCCACCACCACAAAAGCATTAAGCTATGTTGAAACACCTGCATTCTGGAGCTGCCTTACTGGAGAAAACAAAAAAGAGACCATGTGTGTATGCAGCTTTAATAACTGAATGATCGTTTTTTACATTGTTTGTAAACTGATATTTGATATGTATTAATGCCAAAATAACATGCAAAAGAGAAAAGCCTCCCCCCAAAAAGTATGGATATTTTTATTTTATTATTATTTTGCTAAAAATGTGGGGCTCAAAACAGGTGGGGCCCTGAATGACGGGTCACCACTGTGTACAGTGCATTCGGAAAGTATTCAGACCCCTTCCCTTTTTCAGCATTTTGTTACACAATACCCCATAATGACAAAGAAACATTTTTTTTGTGCAAATGTATAAAATAAAAAAAACTGAAATATTACATTTTTTATAATTATTCAGACCCTTTACTCAGTACTTTGTTGAAGCACCTTTGGAAGCCTTGAGTCTTCTGTATGACACTACAAGATTGGCACACCTGTATTTAGGGAGTTTCTCCCATTCCTCTCGGCAGATCCTCTCAAGCTCTGTCAGGTTGGATGGTGAGCATCGCTGAACAGCTATTTTCAGGTCTCTCCAAAGATGTTTGATCGGGTTCAAGTCCGGGCTCTGGCTAGGCCACTCAAAAACATTGTCCCAAAACAACTCCTGTGTTGTCTTGGCCGTGTGCTTAGGGTCGTTGTCCTGTTGGAAGGTGAACATTTGCCCCAGTCTGTGTTCCTGAGAGATCTGGAGTAGGTTGTCATCAAAGATCTCTCTGTACTTTGCCCCGATCCAGATTAGGCTCCCAGTCCCTACCGCTGAAAAAAATCCCAAAATTTCCAGAAAAAAAGGAAAAAAAGTGTTTGCTTTGTCATTATGGGGTATTGTGTGCAGATTGATGAGGGGAAAAAACTATTTAATCCATTTTAGAATAAAGCTGGAACCTAACAAAATGTGGATAAAGTCAAGGGGTCTGAATACTTTCTGAAGGCACTGCAGACCTATCACAAGAAATATGCTTATGAAATCAGGGAAGTGGTGAACTGGAATTCTAAGGAATGTAGCATGGATAAGGTGTGTGTGGGGGGGGGGGGGGGTGTCAGTGACTTCATATTGTGGTTTTTACATCTCCAATGGATAGGAAGCTTTTGAATAGTATCCTTGTAAATGGGTCAAATATAGCACAGTAGTTACAGGTAACCAATAAAAATGTTGGGCCATTTAGCGACTGAAGGTCCTTTGCAGTGTGTGTAATATTCGTATAGGGCTAATCCTCCTGGATGGGAAAGACAAAACATTTCTTTGCTTACATGCAATCACCGGTATTGCACTTTTACGACGGTCCCTAAAACACATTTGCGCCCGAAAAGGTTGTCCAATTGATTTAAGCCTGAAATTGTAAAATTACCCCAGCAATTAGGTTTCAAGTTACCGAGTAACAAAAAATAAGACATTTACAGGCGAGGAAACTTATTTTCGCATTCACTTTTCCTATTGTAAACAAATGAGATAGATCAAGTACAGTATGCTGAAGTATTTTGGTCTGTATTGTCTTTCGTTATTTGTCAGACACCAGTAAGACTAGTTGTCGCCATTGGCGTCGGAATAACGGGGATCCTAATAAATCAAATCAACGGTGCATATGTGGATGGAAGGTATTTACAATGACCATCAGGGTGTACCCTTTCCATGCATACTAAATGTTTGCTCTTTTGGTGGCTTGACCTACATTGCATACTCTATGACTGATCATTGCGCACGATTTATGACCTTTAGGGGTGGGGGGATTCTTACAAGATTCAAGATTCTTGAGTTCAAATGATGTAACTTTCTATTTTATTCAGCCTCTTCCTGGTGTCCAAACAAGATTAAATGTAAAAATAAATAAATGCTTTAATCTAAACGGAACAGTACATCATACAACACATTACACCACTACATATCTACAATACAAAATGTATAATACAACATTACAATGTATGTGTGCGTACGCGTGTGTGTATGCCTGTATGTCTCTTCACAGTCCGCCTTGTACCATAAGAAATAGTTTTAAAACATTTTAAACCTGATTTTACTGCTTGGAATATAGTTCCATGTAGTCATGGCTCTATGTAATATTGTGCATTTCCCAGAGTTTGTTCTGGACTTGGAAAACATTCACGTACATACTACCTCAATTGGGCCGACCAACCAGTGCTCCCGCACAGTGGCTAACTGGGCTATCTGCATTGTCCCATCCACCAACCCTTCTTTTACACTACTGCTACGCTCTGTTCAACATATATGTATAGTCACTTTAACCATATTTACATGTGCATACTACCTCAATCAGCCTGACGAACCGGTGTCTCCTTTTATAGCCTCGCTCCTGTATATAACCTGTCTTTTTACAGTTTTTTTTTTTTACCTAGCTATTGTTCACCTAATACATTTTTGCACTATTGGTTAGAGCCTGTAAGTAAGGCATTTCACTCTAAGGTTGTATTCAGCACACGTGACAAACTTGATTTGATGCATGGTATCTGAGCTGTGTGATAGGCGCTTGAAAGGCTCTGCACAGGCAGCAGTGGATAACAGTGAGGATCTTTACTGAGCTGATCAGCACTATTGAGAGAAGGCGCTCTGAGCCCAGGAGAAGACTGAAGTGAGTTTGACTAAAGGACTCCTGGAACAACTGGAGCAGGAGGCCGCTGGGTTGAAAAACTAAGCTGGAGTAACTTTCACAAGCACAGAGGATCACCGAGAAAAAAAAACACAGTGCGACGGAACAGAAGGATTGTCACATCCTTGTCACATGATTGGTTTCACTCAGCCAATCAACTGCTTGCAAAGACCAAAACACTATAAACAATAGTGATTATGCTTCACAAATGAGCAGTTACAACACATACATTTTTTTAAAAAGTTACAAAAGTAACAGTCAAGTATTGCATTGTGTTTATTAGCTATATGTGTCAATCATTGTGTCAATGAGCTCAAAATCAC
Organism: Oncorhynchus nerka; assembly: GCF_034236695.1. NCBI lineage: Eukaryota > Metazoa > Chordata > Actinopteri > Salmoniformes > Salmonidae > Oncorhynchus > Oncorhynchus nerka. The sequence goes on along the minus strand of NC_088410.1, from coordinate 42,225,928 downwards.
ATGTACAATGAGATGGGTGTTTAAAATTAGTTGATTACAGTATATTATTGTACACTTACGAGGTACTATTGGTGCTACAAAACAAGGAAACCAGAAGTCATTATTCTTAGAGACTATATTGAATGTACACCACATAATCAAACACTTCATGAACAATTTGAAAAATCTGTAAAAAATGTCAGCAGCTTCTGTATGATTTCAAAATAAGTCAAGATTTTGGCATACCATATAAGGCATAGGCCACTGAAATTTATATTACTGTAACTAACAGTAACTCGTGGCAGGTTTCTCGAGCTTCCTTGTGCTCTGTACTGTAGGTTCTTCAGAGCCTCCATCCTCCATCAATGATATGCTCAGTTCCAGTGACATAAGCAGACTAGAGGGAGATGGAATAAACAGATACACTTTACTTGGACATGATCAGTCCAATCAAATCTACTGTACATATAACATCATTTGATGTCATTTTATCTGTGGCCAATGACCTTGAGCCTTCTTGGAAGCAGTCATAAGGGCGACAACGTCATAACTTAGCTTAACAGATGTTTCAAATAAATTGTTGAAGAACATAACTAAACCCCTGGCTACATCAGCTGTCATTTAGCACCCAGTGGCATGCTAACACACGGTAAAAAAACATTAACCCAACATTCAGATACTTTTTGTTGGTGTTGCTGTGGGCTCTGCAGACCATGAATGCACTCACCTCGTCTGAGGCCAGGTAGACACAGAGGTGTGCCACCTCCTCGGCAGTGCACATTCGTCCTGTCTTCTGTCTCGCCATGAAGTCTTTTAGGGCCTGCAGAGATGAAGCAGGACATAGATCGTAGAAATATATTTACTATTGGCATCTTTCTAATGGAGCGTTTCCCACGGTGGGTTAAAAGGGCCACGTAAAATAGCCATCGAATCTAGTCAGCGTTGGTACTTTATTTTAGGCTGTCCTGTTATACACTAAAACAATATGACAGTAGTTGTGGAAGGTAGAGAGTACCTGTTCTGGATTAGGCTGAGCCTGGATTCTCCCCCTCAGAGACGGGGTGTCCACGGTCCCTGTTTAGCAGAGAGGACACTTACATTTAGCACATAATCACTATTCTTTATACAGTGTATGGTACATCACAATGATTAAACAAAAACAATATATCTCCCTGTGAAAAGTGTCTCTGTACTGTGAACTTGTCTTTGGTGTGAGTGGCATGTTAAATTCTTGAAAATATAACCAGAGCGTAATTTTAAGCTGAGCAGCGCGAGCCACTCGCAGAGCCACACGGCTTATGCCCAGGTTTCATTTAAATAAACGGGAGCGTATCATGATTGACAAAAGTTCCCTGTCCAGTGTAGCATTCCTGTAAGCAGGGCCTGTAAGCAGTGTTTGTGTTATAATCTAACACAGATCATGCCATTCCTGAGTCATGCTAGGGTATGATTAAAAAGGAAAGGCATGTTAATCAGATTTTACACAAGGAATGTAGGGTGCAGTGCTTACCAGGACATACGCAGTTACAGCGAATGCCTTGCTCGAGAAAATCGGCTGCTATAGATTTGGTGAGCCCAATGACAGCAGCCTTGGAGGTGCTGTACACGCATCGATTCACCACACCTATGGAGGGAACACACGCAACCACAGGTTTTGCTTGACTAAATACATAGTCAGAGGATTGGATAGAGTAGACATGGACTGTGACCAAATTTCATTGGATGTTCATGATGAATTACCATACAGAAATACATACTCAGGGTTGGGGAGTAACGGATTACATGTAAGGGATTACAAAAAACTGTAACTAACCCGTTACCAGCTAAAATATTGTAATCAGATTACAGATACTTTTGAAAAACTAGACGATTACTTTGAGGATTACTTCTAAATCCAGAAAGGATGTTCGCTGAAAAAAAATCTTTGGCAATTCTGTTTCTAAATGACATTCAAATCAGCATTGAAAAAAGCCACAAGTTTAAGTTTGTTCCACCTGAGTGAGTGTGACCACAAGTCAGAGACCACTATGATGACACCAAATGTGTTTGATGGATCGCGGGAAAAGACCAGGAATAGGCTTTTGTAGGCTACAGTCCAAGCTATGGCTTCCAATGGTGCAACTGCTGTCGGCATTCAATGACTATCCAATTTGAATAAAGGATGGTAAGGTGTAGTGTGCGGCGATACAGATATAACTTATTATTGATATCTACATAGCGCATTGATGTGAATCACACTGCTGCTCTCTCATTTAGCTATTTGCACCTCATGAATTGTGGTTGTTGTGGATGTCCGTTCACGAATCTAAATGAACCCAATAATGGTTGAATTCAAGAAGTTTAAGCTGCCCATCAATCATTGTTTTTTAAACCAGTGGACAGCCAGTGAAAAATGCACTCTTGCAACAGCTGCATAGTGTGGATCCCAACCTATGAACTAAAAGTAGGTCTGATTAAAAAATTAAAAAATAAATCACAGGCCTAATGGACACATGCTCAAACTCGCACACTTTTGATAGACTTAAAAAAGGGGCAATCTGTAGTTGCTAAATCCATTTTTGGACTTATATTATAAAATATATATATAAAAAATATATATAAAAATATATATATAAATAAAGATATATATATATATATATATATATAAATAAATAAATCTATTTTTATATATATAATATATATATATATATAGTTATAATAAAATATATAATAAAATACATATTTATACAAAACACACACACACACTTGAGGAATATAACTTATAAATGCCTCATGAGCTTAGTTCAACTGTCACACTCCATGAAAACCCAAAATATAAGCTAGTTTTTCACCAATGTTTGTAAACGTAAACAATCACTGTGTAGCCTCATAACATGGTGAAAACAATCATGTTGATATAATGGACGGTCAGTCCTTGCATCCATAGTTGTCTATTAATCTGAGAATGGTGACATTTATCCAGTCCCATCCCTCAGCTTTTTACCAAAACAGAGGCGGGGTGGCCGTTATGTTACTGTTTCATCTGTGGATTTGCCCTTTAAACAACTTCATATTATGAAGATATTTTGTTGTCACCAACAAAAAAGTAAACATATGGCATTTATTTTCCCAGGGTAAATAGCACTTTCAGTAGTGCTCAGAGAATGCCATTCCATGAACGCAGCAGTTATTTTTCAACTTGAATCAATGAGCCCATTCAGTCCTCCATGACAACAAAATCATAAACAGAGTAGTTATGCTCAGGTAAAACAATTTGACTAATCTATACATCCATATTTCCAAGTCCTATTCTTGAAGATCAAGGGGTATAACATTTATTGGAATTCTGATAGGCTTTGGTTTTTAATGTAAAGATTTAAATCATATTGTTATAATTAGTAGAAAGTGATGGGTTAGAAGAAGCCTACATAACCAACCCATAAAGTAAAATTGTACATCCATCTATGGCCAGCTACGTAAACATTCATTTATTCTGCAATATACCGTTTAATTGGTAACATACATTTTTGTCTTCTTCTAATGTCTCTTAAGGGGAAAGAACTCTAAAAGTAACAGAATGTAATCAGAATACGTTACAGAGTTTGGGTAATCCAAAAGTTGCTACTGATTACAATTTTGGACAAGTAACAAGCAACTGTAACAGATTACATTTAGAAAGTAACCTACCCAACCCTGTACACAAACGTTCCATACGCACAAAAATCTTATTTCAAATGTTGTGCACAAATTTGTTGCATGTTGCATATTTTAGTTCAGTATTACAAAAAAAAAAACATCCTTACCTTTTATACTAGAGGCCACAGACGCCATGTTAATGATATTCCCAGACTTCTTGGCCAACATCTGAATTGAGAAAAAATGTGTTGATCAATAGGACAGTGTTATCCAAGTAAGTGATCCAATTTAAAAGACAATTCCACTACAATATCTGCTGCAGTAACTACAAAAAGAATGCCCCTACACGGTCATGGCCAATGCATTCGCCAAGTAGTCAAAACAATCGATAAAGGGTTTGGCTCGTGAGACCGCTTTGAAATAAATCTTAGTCACTAAAGCTTTATTAAAAGGTTGTTTGGCAGCAGCAAAACAGTGAGCAGACATCTCATTTTTTATCTACAGTATGTAGGCTATGGCATAATTTTATCCAGAACCTGGCAGGTAGCCTAGAGTAGACTAGGTGAAAAATCTGTCTGTGCCCTTGAGCAAGGCACTTAACCCTAATCGCTCCTGTAAATTGGTCTGGATAAGAGTCTGCTAAATTACTAAAAATGTTACATTACAGAAATCCCTGGCTATATACCCATCATGGAATGAGAGATAATCCGATGACTCGTAATTTAGAAACATTTAAGTTATTTTCCTGTATTATTATTATTTTTTTTGTTGCAATTTCATGGTATCCAAATGGGTAGTTAAAGTCTTGTCCCATCGCTACAACTCCCATACAAAACCCTCCCATAACCCAGACAACGCTGGGCCAATTGTGCGCTGCTCCATGGGTCTGCCGGTCACGGCCGTTTGCGACAGAGCCTGGACTCGAACCAGCATCTCTAGTGGCACAGCGATACAGTGCCTTAGACTGTGCCACTCGGGAGGCCCTAGTGTCACAAACTTGATGCAGTCATTGTGTGCAAGGGATCCACCATAAGGATCAAATACAATACTTTGGATTACTTGACATACTATAAGTGAAGTTATCCAAATACTTGTGATTTCTTCAGGGGGGGAGAGAAACACACTTCATACATAGAAATGACAATACCTTAAAAAAGTGACATTCTGTACGGTCACCTCATATTCATAATTTAATCTCAAATATAAAAATGTGGGCATAAAATAAATGTAGTTCCTTCAGAAAGTATTCACACCCCTTTACTTTTTCCACATTTTGTTGTGTTACAGCCTGAATTTAAAATGTATTAGACTGGGTAACTGATCTACACACAATACCCCATAATGTCAAAGTGCAATTGTTTGTAGATTTGAAAAATATATATTGATAAAGAAAATGAATAGCTGAGACACGCACAAAGCTCTCCCCACATTTGATCAATCCGACCACAACTCCATCCTCCTGATTCCTGCTTACAAGCAAACATTAACGCAGGAAGCACCAGTGACTCTGTATACAAAAAAGTTGTCAGATGAAGCAGATGCTAAACTACAGGACTGTTTATGAATTTAGGCTGTAACAACAAAATGTAAAATAAGTCAAGGGTTATGAATAGTTTCTGAAGGCACTGTAGCTTCAGTTGAAATTCATATGGTGAGGACTGTGTCTTCCTTAAGTCTGGGGTAAGAGGTCGGTGGAGTAAAGTGGCGGGATGGTTGGTCACCTTGGGTAGGAAAGCCCTGCTCATGAGGTACATGCTGCGGACGTTGACGTTCATGGTGAAGTCCCAGTCCGCCTCCTCGCAGTCCAGGATGGAGCCGTGATGGACAAACCTGGGAGGGGTGATGGGTAGTGGTCAATTTTGGATTGCCAAAATCCCGAAGTAACCCTTTAAACCCTTTTGTATTTGCAGTGGTCTTAAAAAGTGTGAAATGTGACCTGTTGAAATTGTGCAGGTTCCCTACGTGTAGAGGGAAAATGTAAAGACAAATAATTTACCTGGTTTACACAAAATAAAATGTAGACAGTGCCCTAGCTACTTCGGTACAGGGGGCACCTTTTGGAAAATGGTGTGTGATGGTACAACACATCTGATCTGACTTTAATTAATTCAGTGTGTCATCGATATAATTGAATCAATCCCTCAAAAAATATATAAATAAGATACAAGTGAAAAAGGAACAGGAAAAAACATCAAAAATACCCGGCAACATTGAACAGCACATCTATGTGGTCAAACTCCTTGGCCAGCGCTTCCACTTGGTCCTTCTTGGTCACATCCACCACCTTAGTTTTGATACCTAGGAGATATACGTCAGATTAGCCACAAAAACAATAGGTGGATGCGGGCTGGGTCATGTGAAGTGATGTGTCTAGATTTTAAAAGTTATACATAGATTTGGAAATGTTAACTGTGTTGGAGCGTTCTCGACAAACACTTTTCAGACCAGGTAGCTATTACGCTTTCCAAAGTCAAGACAGAACTTCATTTTATTGATAAGATAGACGAATTTACCATCCATCGAGTAAGACTCAACCATTACTTCCACGGTAACCAGTCGTTTACTGGCCAACAAGCTATGCAGTAATGAGCAATGAGCTAATATAGCAACTACTAAAACAGGGGAATTATCACAACCATCATTAATCTAAGATTCTCCTTCTATAAATAACTAAACCTCTGATTGTATATCCATACCAAGCAAAACTAAATATTTTTCTAAAATAATTAAAAACTCTTCTCTCAACAGAGGAAGCCACCTTTCTCGAACTCAAAAGAGCATTGAATAGCATGAATAAAGGCAAATCACCTGAATGGGACAGTATTCCTTCTAGGGTCTATTTAAAATGTTGGAATCAATTACAGTTGAAGTCGGAACTTTACATACACCATAGCCAAATACATTTAAACTCAGTTGTTCACAATTCCTGACATGTAAAAAAATTCCCCGTCTTAGGTCAGTTAGGATCACCACTGTATTTTAAGAATGTGAAATCCCAGAATAGTAGAGGAATTGATTTATTTCAGCGTTTATTTCTTTCACCACATTCCCAGTGGGTCAGAAGTTTACATACACTCACTTAGTATTTGGTAGCATCGCCTTTAAATTGCTTAACTTCGGTCAAACATTTTGGGTAGCCTTCCACAAACTTCCCACAATAAGTTGGGTGTATTTTGTCCCATTCCTCCTGACAATGCTGGTGTAACTGAGTCAGGTTTGTAGGCCTCCTTTCTGCACACGCTTTTTCAGTTCTGCCTACATATTTTCTATAAGATTGAGGTCAGGGCTTTGTGACGGCCACTCCAATACCTTGACTTTGTTGTCCTTAAGCCATTTTGCTACAACTTCGGAAGACTTCGGAAGATTGCTTGGGGTCATTGTCCATTTGGAAGATTAATTTGCGACCAAGCTATAACTTCTTGACTGATTTCTTGAGATGTTGCTTCAATAAATCCACATAATTTTCCTGCCTCATGATGCCATCTATTTTGTTAAATGCACCATTATGTCAATTAGCCTATCAGAAGCTTTTAAAGCCATGACATTATTTTCTGGAATTTTCCAACCTGTTTAAAAAAGGCTCAGTCTACATAGTGTACGTAAACTTCTGACCCACTGGAATTGTGATACAGTGAATTATAAGTGAAATAATCTTGTCTGTAAATAAATGCTACCAAATACTAATTGAGTGTATGTAAACTTCTGACCCACTGGGAATGTGACGAAAAAAAAAAAAAAGCTGAATAAATAATTTCCTCTACTATTCTGGGATTTCACATTCTTAAAATAAAGTGGTGTTCCTAACTGACCAAAGACAGGGAATTTTTACTAGGATTAAATGTCAGGAATTGTGAAAAACTGAGTTTAAATGTATTTGGCTAAGGTGTATGTACAATTCTGTACAAACTGTATGTACAAACTGTATGTTGTAAACTTTAATTTATAGGCTAGGTTGTAGCAACCTCATGATAGCTGCTGGGACAATTTGAGTATCATGTAGTTGCCTAAACCTATCGATGTTAGGTTACATTGAATGGAATATGAATGACTGTCATCCAACATGCTGTAATAAAAATAAGGCCATGCTCAAAAGTATCATCCTCCCTTAACTTAAACGGCACCGACCACCACTGTTTAAATATCAATACATTGGCAAGGCCTACAAAATATATATATTCTTAAAGTTGGGGGTGTATTAGGTCCTATATATGTACAATTATATAACATTGAGGTCCTTCGAATTACAATTAAGTGGTTGAAAATATCTCTGAAACTCCTTGAATTTGACTTGTCAATGTCTGTATGAACACCACTTAAAGGATGTATAGTCCTAGGCTGTACAGGTGGAGTTATGGGCCAATTTGCAAGTACACCAGTGGATCTGCATGAAAAATCATTATTTTAGTTTCAAACCATTTACAAATGTTGATCACAATGTCACATATTGGCCCCATTATTTATAGAAAAACCCATATATTATATTTCCTTCCTTCGATACAACCATTGGCAGAAACTTTAACAGGGGGCCTCCCGAGAAGGGCAGCGGACTAAGACACTGCAACGCATTACTAGAGGTGTCACTACAGACCCGGGTTCAATCCCAGGCTGTGTCACATGAGGCAGCGCACAATTGGCCCTGCGTCGTCCGGGTTAGAGGAGGGTTTGGCCGACCGGGATGTCCTTGTCCCATCGTGTTCTAGTGACTCCTTGTGGCGGGCCGGGCGCATGCATGCTGACTTTGGTCTCCAGTTGTATAGCGTTCCCTCTAGCACATTGGTGCGGCTGGCTTCCGGATTAAGCGAGCAGTGTTTCAAGAAGCAGAGCGGCTTGGCAGGGTCACGTTTCGGAGGATACATGGCTCTCGACCTTCGCCTCTCCCGAGTCCGTACGGGAGTTGCAGCGATGGGACAAGACTAACTACCAATTGGATATCACGAAATTGGGGAGAAAAAGGTTAAAAAAAATAAAATGTAAAACTCTAATAAACCCAGTTGCTTTAACCCGCACATTATCTATAGTCAAAATGAATATATTGTCACGGCTGAATTTCTGTAGTTTACAGAAGTAAAGGAGGATTATTCGGAGGAAAGTTTAAATTGTATTTCCAGGCACGAGCATTTTGCCCCATCCTAAATTGGTTTAGACATGATTTTTCTTAGTATAGTGTCTCCTATATCACGCTTTGGTCCCATTATTGCCAACACAATTTCTATTTTCCGAAAAATTGAAAAACAATTTCACTTGTAATCAAAATGGCATGGCCATACTCCCAATATTTCACAATAATGCCTTGCGATTTGGAGGGAGGCCTTTGGTCCAAATGTAGAATCAGTACACTTACCGATATCATGGACAGTAATAGTTTGAGAACATTCCAAGATATGAAAGATACATGCACATTATCAGACAACTCCTATTTTCTATGTTGACAACTTAGGTCAGCTACACTGGCTTATGGAGTCCCTTGGGAAACCAAACTACCAAACCATCCAATTATTGGTTTTATAAATAAACTCTGGGCTCCCGAAATAACTGATCTCAAAAATATATCAACTTCTGGAAAGCTCATTATGAGCTAGCCATTAAAAAAAAGTATGTTCCACAGATCTAATTGAACCGGAACAACCCTTTAACTGGAACAGAATATGGAAAAATATTACCTTGGCATCCCGTAATCCGAACCATTCATTTATAAAATGTTAAGTTTGTTCGCACACTGTATTTAAGTGGGAGTGCCCTTTAGTTAAATTCTTCTGGGGCAAAGTTCAAATTAATTTAGAAGTGCATGAATTTAAATATTCAATGCTTTGCATATATTATGTTTCTTAAAGTGGATGCAGTTACTATTAGACGTTATAACATCATTATCAACAGCGAGAATGAATGGTGCTAATCAAGGAACAATTGAGGCCTTGACATATATGCTTGACTCTAAAGAACAATCCCAGCTAAAGCCCCACACAAAAATGATATAATGTATTTACTTTTTACTTTCAGGCCCACAGGCTGGTACATTTTGGATAAGTATTTAATTATCCAAAATCTGTATACTAGAGATATACTATAACTTTAATATCAGCAGCATTCTAAATTCTGGTGCATTCCTTTTATCCATTTATTCTCGCTGTTATCCAAAATATCTAAGCATGTGGGCAACCCAGTGTACCTTCAGAGCGCAGCCACAAATTGGAAGGAACAAACGTGTAGGGCACAGGCATGACATGTTGAGTAGCTTAGGTAGCTTTATCCACTAGGACAGGACACCAGATGGTATATAATGCATGTATGAACCATACATAGGCACTTCGTGTCCAAATCGCGAGATTTGAAAAAGATCCCGCTGCATGTCTTTAATACATTAGTAGTGTGGGAAGATGAACGTGCACGGAAGGAAAGCGGTACACTGTCCCCTTTAAAACCTGTTAAAGATAGGGCTGACTACTGCCCCCTTTGGAGGAATTGCGTGCCCATAGTAAACAGAAATAAAATCTGTCCAAAATTGCTAATATATGCATATAATAATTATTATTGAATAGAAAACACTCTAAAGCTTCTAAAACCGTTCAAATTATGTCTGTATGTAAAGCAGAACTCTCAGGGTAGCCATTCTCCCAAACTCTCTCTTGTCATCAGAAAAGTTGGGCCAACTTTGACGTCATCGCCCCCACCCGTCCCAACCAGCTACGGATCTGGGAACAGTTTCTATCTCTTCAGCGCGATGTCTCCTTTCAGTGGGGCCTGTCATTGTGAGAATCGCGCGCCCCCTCAACTTTTGGCGGGCTGAAACCTTCGGGTCACGCGAAAATACATGTACTTTCATGCGCGCGTCGGGTCCGGAGCTCTCAGGATTGACCAAACGATGTCAGTTTGTCTGTTCGAGCTAAGGATCGTTTTGCACGTTTAGAACATGCTAAAGCTTGATTCTGCACTTAGTTTGACCAGTTTAGTCGACATATAATATGTAATTTTGAAGTTCTGATGCGCATCCACTAGAATTTTGGCTGCATTTCAGACGGAATTTGTCGTGTTTGATAGCCCAAAGACACAGACTTGAAAACCAAACGCAGTTTTTGGTAAGTATGACTCCTTCCACGGCTTCTGATCGAAGAGCATCAAAGGTAAGGGAATATTTATGTGGTAATTTTTGTGTTTCTGTGGACTCCAACATAGAGGAGACATAATGCTAATGTGTGAGCGCCGTCTCATATTATAGCCTAGTGAACGAATTCTGTAACGTTAAAAATAAATGTAACACAGCGGTTGCATTAAGAAGAAGTGTATCTTTCTATCTATATGTAGAACATGTATATTTAGTCAAAGTTTATGATGTGTATTGCTTGTTATCTGACGTTATCTGGTGGAGCTATCATCATTTCTCCGGACATTTGAGTAGCATTTTTTTCAACATGGCGTCATTGTAAACAGAGATTTATGGATATAAATGGCATATTATTGAAAAAACATAAATGTACTGTGTAACATGTCCTATTACTGTCATCTGATGAAGATTTTCAAAAGGTTAGTGAATTATTTTTATTTTAATCCTGCGTTTGTTGATTGCATTTTTTGGCTATTCAAATGAGCTGTGTCTTTGGTGGTGGTTTGACATAAATATGTGCTATGTTTTCGCCGTAAAACATTTTAGAAATCTGACTTGCTGGCTAGATGAACAATGTGTTTATCTTTCATTTGAGCTATTGGACTTGTTAATGTGTGGAGGTTAAATATTTCTAAGAATATTTTTGCGTTCCATGCGCCACGTTCCAGCTGAACGTGGGAGGGGTCGTTCCCAAATGGGAACCACTCCCGTTAACAGGTTTTAAGTAACTCACTTTGGGAGGAATATCTACCATAACTAAACACCCATGCCTCAAACATAGGCATGGTTGGGTAATGTACTGTGATCATTGCACATGTGTCATAGAAATGCATTTAAGCATTGGAATGTATTGTAATAACAGCAGTTCATAACCCCTAAAAAAATACAACTACTCATTACACCTAAACAGTATGGTTAGATATTAAACCATGGACATTGTTTTAATGTAGCCTTTGAAAATACCTGGGTTTTGCTATCCTCAAAAGGTAAGCGTTAATAACTTAAAGGGGCAATCTGCAAATGGTACATCAATTTTGCACTTTTAAATTAATAAACTTATCCTTTCCAATCCAATTCAATGTAATTTCATCTTTGTGGACTCGAACCATCACAGAATCGTTCACTCAATAGCCCCCACTGCAAAGCACAAGTTCAGGCTGCTAATAAGCTATTTGCAACTTCCGGTTTATTAAAAAAGTTATGGTTCATTTGCTCATGTAAAAATATCACCCTGTGTTTGCAATATTGAACAATTATATGGTTTAAAATTTAACTGGGTGTGCAGAGCTATGGCTGAGTGGTAACTCTCCCTGTGCTCATCACATATGCAACTCCCCGCCAGAGACCGGGGTTTCTTTCCAGAGTTAACCCTTCCAGGTTATCTCCCCTCTTTACCCCCTTTCAAATGTATAATATGTCTAAAGAATAGTTAGAAAATGTGAGACTGCAATTCAAAACAAAGTGGCCAGTTGCATTTCCCCAGATGACATGCTTCTTTTGAGCCTAAAATGAAAATGTAAGCAAAATTGTAGGAGATCCATCCCACTGCAATTTTGTGGCTCACGGTATAATATAGATACCCCATCAGAACCCAAAATATAAGCTTATATTACATTTTTTTTTGTAAAGAATGTAATTTGTAAACAAACATGGTTAAAACTATACTTTTGATATCACGGATGGTCAGTCCTCACATAGTTCCTTCTATGAACCTGAGAGTAGTTACATTTCTCCAGCCCCATCTCTCAGCAGTTCACCAAAACAGTGGCAGGACTCTATAGAACAGGAACATTCATTGGGGTGTACTGGGGGTATTGCATTCAAACTAATGTCTTTAAGATTTGATATGAATGAAGGGCACATCTTAATTCTCAGGATACCCAGTAAATGAAGGTAGTAAACAAAAATAAACTGTACCAGGGTGGCCATCCAGTTCCTTCAGCTTCTCTCCATTGATATCTGTTGCGGTGACTTGAGCTCCTTCTTTGGCAAAGGCCTACAGTTAAAATGACAGAATATTACTTTCATGGTTATTTACAGTTCACTCAATATCAGTAAAATGTTCAAATGAATACATCATGAATAGTTTACATCATTGTACAAGTCTTAGAGTAGGGGTAGGCAACTAGGTTTAGCCGCGTAAATTGACTACAAGTAAACCGAAATAGATGCAAAAATATCATACCTCAATTGAGACATGATCACATAGGTCTCCATTTGTGGGAATAGTTTGGAATGGAATTCCTGGTTACAGTCTTTGGGAGGCCTAATAAAAATGCTAATAGGACGAATTTGACAAGTGGGCTGCTTGTTGCCGACCCCCGTCAGAGGGTGTTTCTGAGAGCCTTAACAATCAAATTCACCATATCTACACTGAGTGTACAAAACATTAGGAAACCTGCTCCATCCATGACAGACTGACCAGATAAATCCAGGTGAAAGCTGTGGTCCCTTATTGGTGTCACTTGTTTAATCCACTTCAAATCAGTGTAGATGAAGGGGACGAGACAGGTTAAAGAAGTAATTTTAAGCCTTGAGTCATGGATTGTGTATTTGCCAATCAGAGGGTGAATGAGCAAGACAAAATATTTAAGTTCCTTTGAATGGGGTATGGTAGTGGGGGCCAGGCGCACTGGTTTGAGTGTGACAAGAATTGCAACGCTGCTGGGTTTTCATGCGCAACAGTTGTGTGTATCAAGAATGGTCCACCATCCAAAGGACATCCAGCCAACTTGACAACTGTGGGAAACATTGGCGTCAACATGGGCCAGCATCCCTGTGGAACGCGTTCAACACCTTGTAGAGTCCAAGCCCCGATTAATTGAGTCTGTTCTGAAGGCAAAAGGGGGTGCAACCCAATATTAGGAAGGTGTTCCTAAAGTATTGTACACTCAGTGTATACTTATTTAGCAAATGTAGCCTAGCTGTGTGGTGAATGGTAAATTAAGTAAATATTACAATGGCTGCAGCTCTTCCAATTCCCTGGGCTCCTGCTGACAACACAATGACTTTCCCATCCAGGCGGCCCATGATGATGCAGTGTTTAATTCTACAGGTAATTCTGCATATGAACAAAAACAATGTCATTATTGATCACAGTCAAGGTAGAGTTGAAGTTGCCGTGGTGGATTTATTACCCCAAAACAGTGGTGGAATGTTCTTAAATACACATTTAGGCAACATAATGCTTTATTATTGTGAAATGTTTGATGTTTGTGTGTGAAAGATGTTTATTGGTTGGGTAAAATTGCCTTATCAGCTGCAGCAGGTATTCTCACACCCCAAAGCCCTATACTACGTACTTGGTTCGAGTTAGCGAGGTAACTTTAGTCAAATCGGAGTTCAACTCGGGACAACCAGCAACACAAAAGTGGCGCACCTTTTAGCCAGGTCAATGTCTATGGAAACGAATCCTTCAGAAATAAACTACTCTGACCCAGGTTAACTCAGGGCTATCAACATTTTTCGTGAATGATGTATCTGAGCCGCGAGTTGAGGACCAATTAAAATCAGACTCCCTTCTACTAAAGATTGTATCATTCCCTTCATTTGATGAAGACTGATTCAATATTTTATTCATTAAATGTTTGTCTTTTTTATGTCAAAATACCTATCATTTACATTTAAGTCATTTAGCAGACGCTCTTATCCAGAGCGACTTACACATTTAGTAATGACAGAATGCATTTGAAACTTCATGCACAATAAAACTTGTATGACTTTATAATAAAAAAATGTATTCCATAGAAGTGGGGAAAAAGGTGCTAGGGTTGTCCCCAACAATTAAAATCTTGGTCAACCAAAAGTCATCTGTTCTTTCAACCAATCAATTGGTTGAAATTCTTAAAAACTTGTATTTTCCCATAAAGTGATAGAACGGCGCCGGAGGAGATGGCTGCCGTTTTACGGGCGCCTATAACCAATTGTGCTATTGTGTGTGTTTTTTTTGTGTTATTTGTGCCTTGTTTTGTACATAATGTTTCTGCCACCGTTTCTTATGACCAAAAATAGCATCTGGATAGCAACTATTCACCTTGTACTGGACTAATATTTTTTCTTTAACGAGTTGGACGCAAAGGATTTACTTCAGACACCTGACAATGCCCAAATCCCTGTAATTCGCATGAGAAAGAGACAGAGATATCGGGGACGTAGGTCGGGGTGCCTTCTAAGGACCCGACGGCTAGTGGGTAATCTGCCTCAACCATCAGTCCTATTAGCCAACGTAAAATCATTTGACAACAAAATAGATGAGCTATGATCAAGAATATCCTACCAACGGGACATTACAAACTGTAATATCTTATGTTTCACCAAGGCATAGTTGAACAACGACATGGATAACATACAGTTGGAGTGGTTTACGCTGCATCGACAAGATAGAACAGCCGCCTCCAGTAAGACAAGGGGTGGCGGTCTGTGTATATTTGTAAACAGCTGGTGCACGAAATCTAATATTAAGGAAGTCTCTAGGTTTTGCGCCTGAGGTAGAGAATCTCATGATAAGCTTAGACCACACTATTTATCGTAGCTGTCTATTTACCACCACAAACCGATACTGGCACTAAAACCGCACTCAATGAGCTGAATAAGACCATAAGCAAACAGGAAAACGCTAATCGAGGCAGCGCTCCTGGTGGCCTTAAAAATCCGTTGTACCTCATTTCTACCAGCATGTTAAACGTGCAACCAGAAAAAAAAAGAAAATAAAACCCTAGACCACCTTTACTCCACACACAGAGACGTGTACAAAGCTCCCCCTCGCCCTCCATTTGGCTAATCTGACCATAATTCTATCCTACTGAGTCCTGCTTACAAGCAAAAACTAAAGCAGGAAGCACCAGTTACTCGGTCAATAACGAACTGGTCAGATGACGCCGATGCTAAGGTACAGGACTGTTTTGCTAGCAGCCGATTTCAAGTTTTCATAACAAATCGGAAATCGGTATTCTTGGGCGCCGATTTGCCAAAATATTTTTTCATACCTTTGTTTAACTAGGCAAGTCAGTTAAGAACACATTCTTATTTTCAATGACGGCCTAGGAACGATGGGTTAACGGCCTTGGTCAGGGGCAGAACGACAGATTATCTTCTTGTCAGCCCGGGGGATCCAATCTTGCAACCTTACAGTTAACTAGTCCAACGCAATAACGCCCTGCTTCTCTCTCGTTGCACTCCACAAGGAGACTGCCTGTTACACGAATGCAGTAAACCAAGGTAAGTTGCTAGCTAGTATTAAACGTATATTATAAAAAACAATCAATCATAATCACTAGTTAACTACACATGGTTGATGATATTACTAGATATTATTTGCGTGTCCTGCGTTGCATATAATCTGACTGAGCATACAAGTATCTAAGTATCTGACTGAGCGGTGGTAGGCAGAAGCAGGCGAGTAAACATTCATTCAAACAGCACTCTCGTGCGTTTTGCCAGCAGCTCTTCGTTGTGCGTCAAGCATTGCGCTGTTTATGACTTCAAGCATATCAACTCCCGAGATGAGGCTTGTGTAACCGAAGTGAAATGGCTATCTAGCTAGCGTGCGCTAATTGTCGTTGTGTTGCTGGTTCGAGCCCAGGGAGGAGCGAGGAGAGGGACAGAAGCTATACTGTTACACTGGCAATACTAAAGTGTCTATAAGAATATCCAATAGTCAAAGGTTAATGAAATACAAATGGTATATAGGGAAATAGTCCTATAATTCCTATAATAACTACAACCTAAAACTTCTTAACTTGGAATATTGAAGACTCATGTTAAAAGGAACCACCAGCTTCCATTGTTCTCATGTTCTGAGCAAGAACTGAAACATTAGCTTTCTTACATAGCACATATTGCACTTTTACTTTCTTCTCCAACACTCTGTTTTTGCATTATTTAAACCAAATTGAACATGTTTCATTATTTACTTGAGGCTAAATTGATTTTATCGATGTGTTATATTAAGTTAAAATAAGTGTTCATTCAGTATTGTTGTAATTGTCATTATTACAAATAAAAAAAAATAAGAAATTGGCCGATTAATCGGAATCGGCTTTTTGGGCCCTCCAATAAATCTGTATCGGCGTTGAAAAATCATAATCGGTCGACCTCTAGTACATACCCCAACCAGAAGCCATGGATTACAGGCAACATCCGCACTGAGCTAAAGGGTAGAGTTGCCACTTTCAAGGAGCGGGACCCTAACCCGGACGCTTATAAGAAATCCCGCTATGCCCTCCGACGAACCATCAAACAGGCAAAGCGTCAATACCGGCTCAGACGCTCCTCGGATGCGAAACGGCTTGCACACTATTACAGACTACAAAAGGGAAATACAGCTGCGAGCTGTCCAGTGACACGAGCCTACCAGACTAGCTAAATTACTTCTATGCTCAATTTGAGGCAAGCAACAATGAAGCGTGCATTAGAGCATCGGCTGTTCCGGACAACTGTGTGATCACGCTCTCCGTAGCCGATGTGAGTAAGCCTTTTAAACAGGTCAACATTCCCAAGGTCGCAGGGCCAGACGATTTACCAGGACGTGTACACTGAGCATGCGCTGACCAACTGGCAAGTGTTGTCGCATATATTTTCAACCTGTCCCTGACTGAGTCTGTAATACCAACGTGTTTCATTCAAACAGGCCACCATAGTCCCTGTGCCCAAGAAAACCAAGGTAACCCGCCTAAACGACTACCAACCCATAACACTCACATCTGTAGACATGAAGTGCTTTGAAAGGCTGGTCATGGCTCAGTTCAACACCATTATCCTAGAAACCCTAGATCCACTCCAATTTGCTTACCACCCCAACAGATCCACAGATGACGCAATATCACTAAGCTATGGCCCCTGGGACTAAACACCTCCCTCTGAAACTGGATCCTGGACTTCCTGACGGGCCGCCCGAGGTGGTAAGGGTAGGTATCAACACATCTGCCACGCTGATCCTCAACACTGGCGCCCCCTCCTGTACTTCCTGTTCACCCATGACTGCATGGCCAGGCACGACTCCAACACCATCATTAAGTTTGCAGACAAAACAACAGTGGCCTGATCACCAATAACAACCTCTCCCTCAACGTGATCAAGACAATGGAGACATTTGTGGACTACAGGAAAAAGAGGACCAAGCACGCCCCCATTCTCATCGACAGGGCTGTAGTGGAGCAGGTTGAGAGCTTCAAATTCCTTGGTGTCCACATCACCAACAAACTATCATGGTCCAAACACACCAATACAGTTGTGAAGAGGGCACGACAAAAACTATTCCCCCTCAGGAGACTGAATAGATATGGCATGGGTCCTCAGATCCTCAAAACGTTCTACAACTACACCATCGAGAGCATCCTGAATGGTTGCATGGCAACTGCCTGGTATGGCAACTGCTCAGCCTCCGACCGCAAGGCACTACAGAGGAACTCTATACCAAGCGGTGTCAGAGGAAGGCACTAAAAATGGTCAGAGACTCCAGCCACCCTAATTATAGACATTGTTATCTGCTACCGCAGGGTAAGTGGTACCAGAGCACCAAATCTAGGTCCAAAAGGCTTCTTAACCACTTCTACCCCCAAGCCATAAGACTCCTGAACAGCTAATCATATGGCTACATAGACTATTTGCAATGTCGTCATCCCCCTACCCCCTTTTACAGTGCTGCAACTATCTGTTTATTATCTGTGCATAGTCACTTTAACTCTACCTACATGTACATATTACCTCGACTAACCTGTGCCCCTGCACATTGACTCTGTACCGGTACCCCCTGTATATAGCCTCGATTTGATAGACACCCTATGTGTTTTAATAAAATCAACTACATACATTTAACTTGTCTGATGCTTTGAGGTTTGATTAAATAAGTCAAATGCCTCAAGAGGGTGCCAGAGATCTAGATAATCAGAAGAGAAAAAAAGATTTTAAAAAAGATAAAAAAACGTATCCTCAACCAACTATTCTCCTTCCGCTCTTGCTGGCTTTCGCAGATTCTGCCATTACTCTCCTGAAGTTGCCAGTAATAGGCTACACAAGGAATCTGCAACCTTTCTCATGTTGAATGCCAATTTATCTTACAATTTCTAACGATCTGCATGCCAGTTATGGTGTTCATGTGCAAATTTTGTGAAAAAGTTATTAGAACGTCTTCATATCTCATAATTATTGTCATGTGGTTAATCAAAATTCTATCCAAATGACACAACCCTAAAAAGTTAATTATATTGCCAACAACTAAAAACTTGCAGTCTGATGTAGAAAATATCCTGACAAAAATAAATATCTTATAAATCACATTGTTAAAAACAGGCCATGTGTAACAAAATGTTAAATATTGTATCAACTATTAACTTGAGTCCAGCCCAAAGCTTGCACGAGGGAACTTGCAACATTGAATAAATATTCTGGGCCCTCAGATTTTGTGCACCAGTTAGCTCGGGACAGACAACTGTAGGCTATTTGCGCAAGGGATAAGAAGCAGTGCTTGACTTGGGCAGGAGCTCACCGGAGCTGATTACTGGCACCTCAAATTGTCTACTGCTGTTACTCTTATAGAATATGAGTTCAAAAGTATTGTGGAGCTCCTGCATCTAAATAAACAGTGCCAGCACCCAAAATGAGTACAGGGACTTATTTCAGTCCAAGTCAATCACTAATAAGTAACTTATTTTATGACATTTATCAAAAGGGAGAGAGCTGGAAAGATTATTCAAATACATTGAGGACCTATTGTAATTATCAATGGATGTAAAAACATACTGTTTGCTTGCTGTTTGAGGTAAAGAAAACATTACTTTGAGAAGCTTCACAGGTGGTGTGTGGTGGTGCGTTAAGCCAATCAGAAATATTATCAGATCCCCAAATGTGCACATTTATATGCCTACATTTGCACTCAGGCCAGGTACCAATAGGCCTACTTCTATGCATGCACATCCTTACTCAACATTGACAGGAGAGGTTCAAACAAAACACAATGACTAAATTGACAAAACTCATAAATGGAATGAAATGAACCAAAACTAGTTTCTCACAAGTGTAGCATAGGTTGTGCACTCTGCATACAATGTGTCCACTCAGACAATGAGACAGGGAAGACTGGAATAATAATATTGAATGCATTCAAATAAATTATGGTAAGCAAAGTAACAAACATTGTAGATTAGAAATTATAGGGTTTAATGGTAATGTACTACTGGTGATGTGTAATAGGGAATTGATATACACTAACACTCAAATGCAAAAATTCACACAATGAAGTTATGAAACAATGAATGTGCACAAATTGGCGGGAGAGAGCACATTCTGGAGAGAGAAGTGCATTGTGCATCTGAGTGCATGTTCAATCCGACATCTGCATTGGCCATGCAGCAGTTAAGGTGATATGGCCTCAGTAGAAGTAAGGGCATTCATGCTTCGCTGAGCAGTGCAGAGTTGTTGTCAAGAAAGTGAGTTTGTGTTCATACAGGATCCAATCCTGTCAATGTGGAGCTATACAGAGCCCTCCGCTTTGTTAGAACATTTGGGAAGCACATAGAAACGCGGTAGGGAGCTCGATTTGGCATCTGCATGCCTTTGAAGGCTCAGCAAATGCGTCACACCCTCCATATGGAGCCTCCGACCACATTTTCAGATCAAGCATAAATTGGCTTTTAGTCTAGGCCTCCGAAATGGATTAGGTCACTGAGATGTGCGCATATATACAGTGCCAGTCAAAAGTTCAGACACACCTACTCATTCCAGGGTTTTTCTTTATTTTTACTATTTTCTATTATATATTTGATATTTTTCAAAGTAGCCACCCTTTGCAGAATACTCATTTAAATTTATATGGATTAAATGGAATAGTAACTGAAATACGGACACTGACTGTAGGCCTACAACCTCTCACATAGCGTAATATAATATTAACTCCAGCAGAATTATGCATTTCTTGCAGTAAAACTATACAAATGTTAATTATCTCAGGAACATGAGTGGAGAAATATGATTTCTTTCTTTCGGCATCTCTAGAGAAAATATTAATCTGCGTGTAATGTGTTATCTTTGACACTTATGGAAGCAGACAGTATTTCAACCACAAAATATGCACCCAAAACTAACAGAAGTCTAATCAGAAATGTTTCTTCATTTTCTCAGCTTTTAAATTCCCTTTAAAACTGGTCAAACTGATGACATTTGGCCATTTTGCACAGGACCCATCTATCCACTGTTTTGGAGTTATTGCGTTCTCCCCGGTCCCTAAACAAAACATACAACTTTACCGGTGTCAGTTAGATTACTAATGCATTCACTTTCATCGATGACATTCTGGTGAGCACTACTTTCGTCTTCTGGGGCAACAAGTTATGACAGAAGAGAATCTACATGCATCAAACTATAGATGGCAATTAGATACTGAACAAAAATATAAAACGCAACAATGAAACAATTTCAAAGATTTCTTTGTTACTGTACTTTCTTGTTAGTTACATAATCTGAAATTAGGTAAACTATTCGATTTTAGCAACCAGGAAATGGCTGAGCGATTTCTGCATAGTGCATCTTGAAACTGAGGTAAGGTCCTTGGACTAAGGAGTAATGTTAGGCTCCTTTAGTACCATATTGGGCTAGGTTTGACAAGAATTGAAGGCATGTCAACCTCATCTCTTTTTTTTACCATGGCATTTCCTCGCAGTTTAAAAAACACTTTCCTATAGTACTTTGTTATTCCTTTGCAAGTTAATTCAATAGCTAGAATCATACTCTTTTGTTTGAACTATTCAGCGTGCAAAATTGCTGTTACAAGCAAATACTATATTGATCTACACAGCAAACGTGTGCAACGGAGATGCATTACATAACGTTATATTTGCAATTAAATATCTAACTATTCATATGAGTGCTACATGCTGTTTCGACAGGGCAAAAATAACTTTGTAGGATAATTTTGAAACAACTTACTAACGCTCTGCAACGACAACAGACCATGAACTTCAGTCAGGAGATGCCTCGTGCCCATTTACTAAGTTCTTATTGGCTTCTGTAGAAGGAAGTAGCTCGCAAGCTGATTCTTCTTCTTTAAAATGTGCACTTGTGGATCGTAACCAACTGAAAGGTGCATACACCGCCACCTACCTGAAAGGAAAGCACACCACCACTCAACACATCCTATAACTCTATCGCCATATTCTCTTACTTAACCCAGTATTTCTAATAAAATAAAGCCTTACAAACCTTACTAATCCCCCACCCAAATCCTATCCCGGGCCAACCTCTCTGACCCTATCAAACTAACTCTCCAATCTAAATCTGTGACGGAGCTGGGAGTCACTCCAAACACATAAGTTCAAAATACAACTACACTCAAAAGTAATAAAAAAAATGTATGAATATTGATCTAAAACAGATGGGGTGACAAAGGGGATAGAATATACTAAAAAGGCTATAAAAACAAGTATCACCTGAACCTTAAAGAGATAGCAGGTCTAGCCTCTTATTACAGGGCCTCCCAAGTGGCACAGTGGTCTAAGGCACTGCATCTCAGTGCAATAAGCATCACTACAGTACCTAGTTCAAATCCAGGCTGTATCGAATCTGGCTGTGATTGGGAGTCCCAAAGGGTGGTGCACAATTGGCTGGGGTAGGCCGTCTTGTAAATAAGAAATTGTTCTTAACTGACTTTTCTAGTTAAATAAATATATTGTTAAGCTCTGTCCCAAACTACTTCTTTGAGGTTTAACAGCATTCAATACACGTTGCACTACTAGACTGGGGTATAAGTCCCTTATACCTTGATTGAAAAAACTAAATAAAATCAACAAATACACTACACTCACTAAAATCCCACCACCCTACTCCACTATTTAAATCTCTCTAGTCCTTCCTCAGGCCAACAGCCTGAAAAGAGGGCACCCCACCACTCAACACACCCTGTAACTATTCTCACGTCATGTCTCATACACCCAAATACCTCTATGCAGCTGCCACCACACCCTCAATTTTCTTCGACTTATGTTCCATTGGTTAATAACCATTGCTATAAAACGCTAAACATCCAATCTTATTGAAGCATATATCACTTGTTGGCATATCCCTCTGTACTGGTACATATCTACTACTGACACCACTCTCAGGATCGCTCAGGATCGCTCCCCCTTGACCCATCTTCCTTTACTTTCTTCCTTGCCTCAGCATGTGACAACTTCTGCACTACTCTAACCCTGGAAACCTCAACCTGCCTCTCTCACATTCTTTGTCTCATGCCCTTCTGCACATTTCTCACATGTGGGAACCTCCCTCCTACACACTGCTGCCACATGCCCCTAAGCTTGACACCTGTAACAACTTAATGTATTCGGCACAAAAGCTCATACAGAATAATTTATATATCCTAACATCACTTTGTCGGGAAAAGACAACATCAAAACTCAAAAGACAACAGCTCTTCTGTTTCACCTCTCACGACACCTGGTCTACGTTGCACCAAATGACGAGCATCACCAACACCGGGAATCTTCCCCTTCGGTTGGTCAACTTTCACATTTACTAATACCCCAATAATCACTCCTTTCTCCTATTCTTAAGAGCAGAACATTTCAACTCTCTTGTCCCCATTCGTTTAACGTGGAGCGCCTGCTCGCTAATACACTTCACAATAATCAATCATTCTCAAAAGTTGTATCTATCATACACCCATTGCACATTCCAGTGTCATGTTTCAGTATAAATTTAAAGAAGAGTTTTTAATCCCGTAAGATCTCATCTTGCACAAGACAACTTCCTCCCTTCTGTTACCATTATATGACACTACCTCCCGTACAGATGTCCTTATACTATAGAAATGTCTCCCCTTACTACTCAAATCCCATTGTCTCTGCCAGCAATCCAACCCAGTCTTTTTTAATCAATGTTTTTACCACACCTCATATTGTACAACAGCTGATGAAACTAACACTGTAAAAGTGTGACAGAATTTGATCAGTGTTAGTTGCTGTTTGGAAATACAATATACACAGGACCATCTAATCAGCAGGTTTGCATGTGCAGAAGTTTCGGCTTTCCATGGTGAGATCACCAAGCGGTAAATTGGTTAATAGATCAATAACAAGTTCCAAACCTCTTTGTCAATAACAGCTAGTTTTCAGTTTTCCCCTCCTCACTCAGACCCCTCCCAGACAGTCCTAGCAAAATTATTGCTTAAGAAATAGTTATTTTCTCGTAACTCTAAGTTTTAAAAAAATGGTGGTGGGAATAGACTGTTTGATCAGATAGTTTCTTTTTACTTTCGGAAAATGCACATGACCAAATATTTGTGTCCTACCCTCCTGAACAAGTGTCAAAGGGGCTTATTTTAAGATTGATAGGCCACATTGCTCATCACGAGTCATATATCCACATTGGCATTCACAGTCAAGATAAATCGCCATCATAATATTGTAGGGACCCTAATTATGATCTCCCCAAGTGGGTAAATCCTATTTAGGAGACCTTTCGAGACACCTATAGGACGTTGCACTGTCGCCATTTGCAACATCCGTGTAAGTAGTGGGATGGGCCCCCGGTTGTGGCCCTCTCGAGGTACGTGGAGCAGTGAAGCACAAAGATGCATTCTCCAGACAACCCATCCTATATTGAAGAAATCTATATCTCTTGGTGTAACGGCTATGCTGTTGGGTTGACAGGTTCAAGGTCGTGGGTTCAAGCCCTAGTTGGGATTGACATCTCCGCAATAAAACACTTTTTTAACACAGGAGGCAAAATATACTGTAAACTTGAAAAATTATATTCGTTATTTGCAGTACTGGTAATACTGATACGTGAAAATATACTGTAGCCTATTTATTTTTTCAACAAATGTTGGAACATGTTCAAAGCTGTTACCTATGAGTTGAGAATGATGTACATTACTGTACAATATCCATTCCAATGTACTGTGTGAAATTACTCACATTTAGTGACCTTATACATTAAAACGTAAATTCATTAAATTAGGATTTTGTTTCACTGATCTACAGAACCAACTGTACCTTCAAAACATTATAGTAAATACTCTATCCAGAGCAATTTATAGTAGTAAGTGCATTCATTTTCATACTGAGCCCCCATGGCAACTGAGCCGACAGCCCTGGTATTGCAAGTTGTATGCTCTACCAACTGAGCCAACCAGAACCCTAATGCATAAAGAATGAAGATCTAAATCAAATATTTTCCATCCTTTTATTGAGACTTCATCTACAGATAGTTTTGTACCGTCCAATATGTATGCTAAATCAATGTTTCTCAACCTTTTTCTACCAGCACCTGGGGTGCTTCCGCCATGGGGGACAGCTAACATTAAAATTTGAGTACTTGAGCACAAAATCAGTGTCAGCTAAACATCAGCTAAACATCAGAATAAGGGATGGCAGGTAGTCTTGAGGTTAGAGTGTTGAGCCAGTAACTGTAAAGGTTGCTGTTTGAATACTGGAGCAGACAAAGGAAAAAATATATATAGATATTTTGCTGCACCTTTGAGCATGGCCTTTAGCCCTAATTGCCCCAGAGGTCCTTTATAATTCTGGGTGTCTCAGGGGGAGTTGGGATATGCAAAATAATACATTATCATTACGCACTTGTGTGTAACAGGACAAATATAGGCCCCCCACAAAAAAAAAGAATATATTATTACAGGGTTTAACCTCTCGTGGGACAGACAGTATGGAGGATCTGACGCAGTTACGCATGATTTAAGATCAGGGTTTCCGAGATTAGGCAGGTTTTAGACCTTCTCTGTCTGGTCCAGTAGGTGGTAGTAATTCACCACTAAAGTTGCTTAAATTAGAAGAAGACGCATAAGCAGAAGAAAAATGGTGGCAGTGAGCAGGGCATAGCTCAGATTTATCTTTGAGGAAAGCAACTAAAGTAGCTACATCTGTTAGCCGGGAGAGGGCCTGGGTTTATTGCATGGGTAGTGTGGAAAGCCTATATAGTTTAGTTTTATCCTTAGTGGTTATTTTACTTGCCATGTCTACCAACGTTGATGTTGGAGGTGAAAAGCTTGCCTCTGTAGATTTCGAGATATTCGGGAACGTCCAGGGTAGGTAGGGTGACTAGGCTACCCTGCGCATGTTCAGTTGTCTGCCTTGGGGGTGAGCCTGTGCCTGTATGTAAAATGGTCAACTCACACAATGCACACTGCCTGAAGTAGATTCACTGAGTAGGCAAGTTTGGTAACAATTTTCACTGTGCAACCGAAACATAGCATGCTGCTATCCATATTTTCAAATGCAATTGTTTCCCCCTATGGCACGGTGCAAGTTAGCCCATTGAATATTGTTGAGGGGAATTGATCTAGGAAATGCTCTTAATTAAAAACAATTTATCCTTGATTGCGAATTTAATTATCATCCCAAAATAACTTCACAAATATAAAAGATACACAAAAAAAGACCAGGTGAAGAAGGGTAATAGCTTCGAGACAATATTATAATTTTGTTTTGCCTTAGATTCCATTGGCTCAGGAAGTGTCATAGTTCAGGTAAAGGGAATTGGAATCTGTGTTAAAACGGTGCACAGTTAGTGTATATTTTGCATTTGAAAAAAAATATTTGGGCGTGATATGAAAGTAGAATTTCTGATGTTTCCAAAACCGTATTACACGCGTCAGGACTGTTGTAGACATTGGCCTTGCTGTGGTCAATGGTTTGAATGAGATCCAAAGAGGACTGTGTATGGCCTTTGGATTCTCTAAAGTTTCTAGTCTCTTGAAAGGATCCGGTCATCAAGTCAATGAAGCAAGATATAGCTAATCTGGAATGTTTGGATATGAATTACCCCTATTTCTTTTCATGTTTCTTTTGTTCTTACAGGTGTTTGCTTCAGAATGGTGAGCAACTTCACTTAGCCTTTTACATGTTGAGGAAAATGTTGTTGTTTTTTAAACAATAAAATAAAAGTAGAACAAAATATATATTTTAAAACCTATCACATTCCATTTTGATTTGCAACGTGTTAGTATTTTCCCCTCTTTCATCTAACTGTACTCTTCTTTTTCAATTCTGTGTTCCATACGTATTGATAAAGTGATGTGTGTTAGCATTTTCATGTAGCCCACACACAGTGTAGAGAATCTTTGGTTCCGTTTCTAAAATACATTGTACAGTGTTATCTTTATAAGAAGATAACCCCAGTTACTGCACTGACATGACACCCCCTGTGCCATTTTTCCTTCCTTTCTTTTGATCCTTTGTTTTCCAGTACACAGAAGACCAGGGGAAGAAGCTGGGTGTTAATGGCTGGGTGAAAAACACAAGAGAAGGAACCGTGGTTGGCCAGTTACAGGGGCCCCATGACCAGGTCAAGGAAATGTAAGTCCACTCTGAGATAGACAATACAATTCATTAGACAGGACACGATTCAATGAATCATTCCATTTTACTGCATAAGCAATGCCTTGGTTTACAAACTACTGCACACCAGAAGAGGCTGGTGGGAGGAGCTATAGGAGGAAGGGCTCATTGAAATGTTTGTAAAGGAATCAATGGAACGGAGTCAAACCAGCCTCCTCTGCTGAACACATCTTATTCTATAAACAAATCAGCTTCCTGAGGGGTGGGTCTACCTGTTATTATTATTTTTTATTTTTTACAGCACCCCAATTTGTTGGGGGAATTTTTATATGATACTGCAATGCTGGTTCAATGGAATTTAGCCATCAGCATCACAACACTCAATATTTTTTATTTTGCATTACCATTTGAAGACAGTTTTTGAGTTGGTTGCCAAACAGAGAGAGAACATATTATAAGCCTTATTCTAATCATAAAGGCTCATACATGCTTTTAACAACTAATACCGCTTCATATATGTAAGTAAAGTGTTTAATGATACCTATACTACATGTATCAAGTAAAATAGTTTTTTGCACATGCCCTGCATACAACAGGTTTTTTGTGAAATGCTTACTTACGAGCCCTTTGCCAACAATGCAAAGTTGTAATAAAGTAAGAAACATGTGCTAAATAAACTAAAGGAAAAACAGTAACACAATAAAATAACAATTACAAGCCTATATAAAAGGGGTACGGGTACCGAGTCAATGTGCAAGGGTACGGGGTTAGTCAAGGTAATTGAGGTAATATGTAGGTAGAGGTAAAGTGACTATAGCTAAACAGAGAGTAGCAGCAGTGTATGTGAAGAGTGTGAATTTTTGTGTGTGTGTGGCGTCAATGTGTGTGTGTTAGTGTCAGTGTAGTATGTGTGAGTGTGTGGTTGGAGTCCAGTGAGTGTACATCGAGCCTATGCAAGAATCAGTCCAAAAAAACGTAATAAAATGTAGGCATACCTCAGAGCAGTTACATTGGTTGAAACCAGGCAAGAGTATCACTGACACCATGCAGCTACTTTAATATCATCACACTTGTGAGAGCTTAACAGAGGACATACATTTTTACTTACTTACTGTCTTTACTAGAGATAATACCTTTGTATATTGAGAATGCAAAGTAGTACTTTGCCAGTAGGTGTCATCATATGCCCAGACTTACCAAATGCCAGGGTTCCCCAACTGGTGGGTTTTTTGGGGGGATTTAATAGAGAGAGATATGTGTTCATATACAAATGTAATCAATGTTTAAAAGGATTATGTTTTAGTCAAATGTTATATCTGTTTGTGCTTCTTGCGGGCAATTTGCAGTCTAAAAAATATTTTTTTGTATGTTCGGGCCCCCTGACCATCTGCTCACGAAGGAATTGGCACACATCTGAATCTAGTTGATGATCCCTGCCCCATGGAATACTCTAGAATAGAGCTTCCCATGCCTAGTCACAGGCTGTGGCCTGATTCTCTATCCCCAAAAGGTGCGCTCACAAACTCCCCCTCATGGATTTAAAAGGAATAGACTGGTGTATGGTAGAAACTCCCTCTTGAAGAAAAGGAGGGTGATATGCACATCCTAAACTTGCGAATACCGGTGCTGGACTAATGGATATTACTGAGAAAAATGAATTAATATTTAGGTGCAGAAATAAAGCACTGGGGAGCAGCAATATTCCGTGTGCCGGCTTCTCATCTGTTTATCTCAGGGAACTCCCTTTTGCCCATGCTTGCACAAAACTGAAAGACGCTAAACTGACTTCAGATCAGTGTTGAGAGGCAACTTCATCTTACTACTTCCCTGACCTGTTTGGTGGGTGTGGCTCAGCCTGTAGTTCCTAAAACCGAGGTACATGGGAAAGTAAGTCAGCCTGGGTCGAGCTGTGGATTACATCACCAGGTTCTCTACGAACTGGGAAATGGGAACAAGATGTACTGGAGAGCTGGAGGAGGGTCCGGCCAGCAGGGGAGTATTTCCTTTCACAATGCCTGGTGTGTGTGTGTGTGTGTGTGTGTGTGTGAGATTGATTGCAATGGATCCTCCAAGTCCTTTGGCTTGTTTCTAATTTCTATTGTATTGTGACTTACATAATGGTAAATGTGCTATGTGATGAAAAATGGTACATTATAAAAACTACCCTAAACTACCTTAACATGAATCTCTCTGGGCAGCTCCTCCACCCATTGGCTATAGAGTATTTATCTAGCTCTGAAATTTGGGGGGAGGGTTCCTCTTGAAGTATGTGTATTTTTTTATGTACACACTGCAGTGTTTGTAGTCATTCAACTGTGCCTGACATTGCCTTTTGAGGGTTGAGCTTTTGCTGCACAAAAAAAGTGTTCCTTTTCACTCCGGCCTGCGAACACGAGATGTGAGAACAGAAATGTGTTTGGTCATTAAATATTGAAACAGACAGAGCAGGCGGGGTTGGAATCTGCTGGAGTCTGCCTGCATTCCCCCCCTCTTTTTTCTCTCTTTCATGAACAATAAATATTTCCCCTGTCTTACTTTCCACCTCTCTTTGGCAGGGTTGGAATTGCTAGTCTGCTGACTTAACTCCTTTTGTTCCATGTCTTAGTCCTGATATCTACCACTTCATCACTTTATCTGTATTTTTTGGGGCCTTGTATCTGAATTGATCCTTTTTAGTAGTGTGGAGATAAGGCTAGCTTAATTTGAACTCATCCAAGATGTTGTTGGAATGTTAGATCTAGCTATGTCTCAAAGAGCTCTTGTCAAGCAGTACACAAAGTAATGGTACCACTTTACGATGAAGGCACTTTACAGGAACAGCAATGTGGGACCCCCCCCCCCCCTGCTATCTAACTTCCCCAAACCAGTGAGAGGGTTGGAGCTTCCCAGTTCTTCACTTGAAAACAATGAATAGCAGCCTGCGCTTGAGAACACAGATGGGCTCCACTGTGTACATGGGGGGGGGGGGTTATTGACCAGCGGATGTGGTAGAGTGAGAGAGAACGAGCATGTTTTCAAAGCTCTTACTCACACCTCTATAGAAAACGCAAAGGGGAAAGAAAGATTAGACATCCAATAAAGGTCTTCCTCTGCCAACCACTCAGAGATGTGAGATAGGGAATGTAAACAAGCAAGGGTGGGTGTTCATAAAGGATTCATTTGACTAAATTACCTCCCTCCCTCGGCAACTAGCAAGTGCAATTATTTTCAAATTTCCCTGTTTTCTTTTGATAGGGTTTAGTTTCCTGAAAAACTGGGCAGATCTATGCACTTAATACATTGTGTATAATACTGTAATAGCCTGTGTCCGAATGTGGTACCTATTTAAAATGCTCTGTTTGTGTGTGTGTGTGGTCTGTGATTCAGAAATGTGCTATAGTAGTTTGTCAATGTATATTGAACAACAAATATAAACGCAACATGCAACAATTTCAAAGATTTTACTGAGTTGCACAGTTCATATAAGGAAATCAGTCAATTTAAATAAATTGATTAGGCCCTAATCTATGGATTTCACATGACTGGGCAGCGGCGCAGCCATGGGAGCGATGGCTATTTTTCCCCCCCAAAAAAGGGCTTCATTACAGATATAAGTAATCCTCAGTTTCATCAGCTGCGGGTGGCTGGTCTCAGATGATCCCGCAGCTGAAGAAGCCAGATTTGGTGGTCCTGGGATGGCAAATCCGACCACGACGCCATCTTGCTCCTCCCATCTTATAGGCAGAAACTCAAACCGGATGTGCAAGTGACTGGAACCATTCAACGCTGGTCTGACCAATCAGAATCCAGGCTTCAAGATTGTTTTGATCACGCGGACTGGGATATGTTCTGGTCAGCCTCAGAGAACAACATTGATCTATTCGCTGACTCAGTGAGTGAGTTTATAAGGAAGTGCATTGGAGATAAGGTACCCTCTGTGACTATTAAAACCTACCCTAACCAGAAACCATGGATTGATGGCGGGATTTGCGAACGTGCGAACCACCGCATTTAACAATGGAAAGAGGTCTGGAAATATGGCTGAATATTAACAGTGTAGTTATTCCATCTGCAAGGCAATCAAACAAGCAAAATGCCGGTACAGGGACAAGGTGGAGTCGCAATTCAACGGCTCAGACACAAGACGTATGTGGCAGGGTCTACAGGAAGTCGAAGACTACAACAACAACAAAAACAGCCACATCACGGACACCGACGTCACGCTTCCAGACAAACTAAACACCTTTGTCCGCTTTGAGGATAATACAGTGACACCGTTGCGGCCCGCTAATGAGGACTATGCTCGCCCTTCTCCTTCTCCATGGCCGACGTGAGTAAAACATTTAAATGGATTAACCCTCACAAGGCTGCTGGCCCAGAAGGATTCCCTAGCCGCATCCTCAGAGCATTCGCAGACCAGCTGGCTGATGTGTTTACGGACATATTCAATCACTTCCTATCCCAGTCTGCTGTCCCCACATGCTTCAAGACAGCCACCATTGTTCCGGTACCCAAGAAGGCAAAGATAACTGATAACGACTACCGCCCCGTAGCACTCACTTCTGTCATCATGTAGTAACTTTGAGAGACTAGTCAAGGATTATATCACCTCCACCTTACTGGCTACCCTAGACCCACTTCAGTTTGCATACCGCCCCTACAGGTCCACAGACGATGCAATCACCATCGCACTATCCCATCTGGACAAGAGGAATACCGATGTAAAAATGCTGTTCATTGACTACAGCTCAGCATTCAACACCATAGTACCCTCCAAGCTCATCATCAAGCTGGAGGCCCTGGGTCTCAACCCCGCCCTGTGCAATTGGGTTCTGGACTTTCTGACGGGCCACCCCCCAGGTTTTGAAGGTAGGAAACATCTCCACTTCGCTGACCCTCAACACTGGGGCCCCACAAGGGTGTGTGCTCAGCCCCCTCCTGTACTCCCTGTTCACCCACGACTGTGGCCATGCACGCCTCCAACTCAATCATCAAGTTTGCAGACGACACAACAGTAGTGGGCTTGATTACCAACAACAATGAGACAGTCTTAATGGAGGAGGTGAGGGCACTCGTAGTGTGGTGTCAGGAAGACAACCTTTCACTCAACGTCAACAAAACGAAGGAGATGATTGTGGACTTCAGGAAACAGCAGAGGGAGCACCCCCAACCCTCATCGAAGGGACAGCAGAGGAGAAGGTGGATAGTTCTATGTTCCTCGGTGTACACGTCACAGACAAACTGAAATGGTCCACCCACACAGACATTGTGGTGAAGAAGGCGCAACAGCGCCTCTTCAACCTCAGGAGGCTGAAAAAATGTGGCTTGTCACCCGAAACCCTGACAAACCTTTACAGATGCACAATCGAGAGCATCCTGTCAGGCTATATCATAGCCTGGCACGGCAACTGCACCACCCTAAACCGCAAGGCTCTCCAGAGGGTGGTACGGTCTGCACAACGCATCACTGGGGTCAAACTACCTGCCCCTCCATGACACCAACAGCACCCGATGTCACAGGAAGGCCAAAAGGATCATCAAGGACAACAACCAGCCGAGCCACTGCCTGTTCACACCGCTACCATCCAGAAGGCGAGGTCAGTACAGGTGCATCATAGCTGGGACCGAGAGACTGAAAAACAGCTTCTCTCTGAAGGCCATCAGACTGCTAAACAGTAATCACTAACTCAGAGAGGCTGCTGCCTACATTGAGACCCAATCACTGGCCACTTTAATAAGTGGATCACTAGTCACACACACAAACAATGCCACTTTAATCATGTTTACATATCTTACATTCATAATATCATATGTATATAGTGTATTTTATACCATCTATTGCACCTTTGCCTATGCCGCTCGGCCATCGCTCATCCATATATTTATATGTACATATTCTCATTCACCCCTTTTAGATTTGTGTGTATTAGGTAATTGTTGGGGAATTGTTAGATTACTTGTTAGATATTACTGCACTGTCAACTAGAAGCACAAGCATTTCGCTACACTCACATTAACATCTGTTAACCATGTGTATGTGACAAATAAAATTAGATTTGATTAAGGCCGGTTGGACGTACTGTCAAAGTCTCTAAAACTACTTTGGAGGTGGTTTAAGGTAGACAAATTAACATTTTAAATTCTCTGGCAACCACTCTAGTGGATATTTATGCAGTCAGCATGCCAATTGCACGCTCCCTCAAAAGTTGAGACATCTGTGTCAGAAAGTTCCCTCAAAATTCGAGACATTATTTGAGCACAAAGCTACATTGGAATGTGTTCATCTACAAAGCCCTTTTGGGTATACTCCCTCTGTAATCTGGTCTCCTTCACCATCAGCAGTTACTATACCCAGTCTGCTAGGTGGTTGCTACTTAAAGTCCCCAGGACATTTACAGTATTAGGCAAGACTGCCTTCTCTTCTTGTGGACCAGAGGCATGGAATAGTCTACAATCCATGCTTCATCTAGATATGTTAGTGCCACTGAATGAATTTAAAATATTGATGGGAGACTCTGTTACAGAGGAGTGTAAATGCTTTTGTAGGCTGGATCATGCTGTATTGTTGTTTGTTTTAATTCTGTAATGTATTGATTGTTGCTGCCTTCTTGGCCAGGACTCCCTTGAAAAAGAGACTATGGGTCTCAATGGGCTTTTCCTGGTTAAATAAAACAAATTTGTTGTGTGACAAAACTGCACATTTTAGTGGCCTTTTATTGTCCCCAGCACTCGGTGTAACCCGTGTAATGATCATGCTGTTTAATCAGCTTCTTGATATGCCACACCTGTCAGGTAGAAATGCTCACTAACAAACTTGTGCCCAAAACTTGAGTGAAATAAGCTTTTTGTGCATATGCAACAATTCTGGGACCTTTCATTGCAGCTCATGAAACATGGAACCAACACTTTATTTTTTTATTTAGTAGATTTGTAATTTTCAGTGTTTTCTTTCTATTTTATACACCTTGGTGTGTATCCTATATTTACAATGTCAGTATTGATAACATTTGAGTTATTTATATAGTTTGTCAGGGACAATGCACAATAATCAACACATTTGACAGCACTGCGGTATAACATTGTCAGAGTTAACTAGACAGCATTTTTTATTACTGGGTAGTCTGTATTTTCTAGGCTTTAAAAATAATCCTGTATTCCCAAAGCTCAGACACTCTCTGTGCTCAACTTGATAATACATAGCCTAGTGAACCACCAGTAGAATTACTTGTATTTCATTGAAAGGGAATATCAATGCACCCTTGTAAGAGAGAATGAGACATCTCTTCCATGGCAACGACACATACATCTCTCTTTGGTTGTTAGTCAATTTCCTCCATCCTAGCCTCCAACGCAAGATGTTTCCCGGCAGTCTCAACAGACACGCACCTTAAAAAAAAGCTTCCGACTGCCAACCGGGGCGCCTTCCTGCTCGCACTCATCCAATAAGAATGGAGTGATGGGCCCTCTGAGGACCATAATGCATTTAGTGACCTCTTGATTCACTTGAATACAGCATGAGCGATGTAGCGTACAGACTGCGAGGAAAGGGAACATAGGTCCTCTGGTGGGAGCTCATCGCTTGCACCCATGAGATGATTATCACCAACATGAATTGCTCCCATTGTGTTTGCGTTATGCTGGGGACTCAAAACATATGGCTTATTATAGCCAAATCTTGGCTGTAGCTGGCAATATTTATTGTTATGTCTGTCAATGCATTGACACCAGACCTGGGTCAAATAGATTGTTTAATACATTGTCTGCCCTTTATTTTGTTTAGTCCAGTACAATGGAATCGTCCCAAAAGCCTAATTAAAACACCTGAACTACACACTATATTATCAGAAGAGATTATTGCCTGAAACTGAAAATCATGTTGCGTGTCTTTTATAGTCCTGGTTTTGAATACCAGTGACAGTTTGTGAGGTGTTGTTTTGACTCGGAATTGTGGGCCTTTTCTCTCTCTTTCCTTAGGAAGGTGTGGCTGAGTAAGGTGGGGAGTCCCAGCTCACGCATTGACCACGCCGAGTTCTCTAACGAGAGGGACATCCCCAAACTGGAAATCCATGGCTTTGGCACTCGCTACTGACTGCCAGAGCAGCGACAAAGCACCGCAGCAGCAAGTATCCACCCTGAGGCCTGCCCCAAAGGAATTAGTAGCTTCTCAACTTCTAAGGTGCTTGATTTGACCTGTAATATTCATATCTTCACAGTTTTAAATGTCATTCTGAGGCCTGTTATGCCATTTATTTATTGTTTGAAGAAGTCATTTGAATGCTCTGTTATCATGTAACCCACAACAGAAGTTTGACATGATTAGTTTGCTAAATGCAACTTTTAAATTGCACTTAAATGCCACCATATATGTCAATAATAGTCAACCTTTACAATGTTGAGTTCATCCCATCAAAGACAGAAATAAAATAATTTAGTGAAACCACTGTGTGAACATTTTCAGTAGTTTTAAATATTAAAAATATTTTGAGGATCTGCAGAGTTGTTTTTCTCAACATGGATGCAACACACACTCACCGGACAATTTATTAGGTACACATACCTAGTACCGGGTCGGACCCCCCTTTGCCTCTTTAACAGTCTGAATTTTTCAGGGCATTCAACAAGGTGTCGGAAACATTCCACAGGGATGTTGGTCCAAGCTGACGCGATGGCATTACGCAGTTGCTGCAGATTGGACAGCAGCACATTCATGCTGTGAACAGCCCGTTCCATCTCATCCCAAAGATGCTCCATTGGGTTGAGGTTTGGGGTCTGCGCAGGCCACTCGATTAAACTGAACTTTCTGTCGTGTTCCAGCCAATGTTTTTTCACTCCTCAATTTTCCAGTGTACGCCATCGCGTGCCCATTGGAGCCACTTCTTGTTTTTAGCTGATACGAGTGGAACCCAGTGTGATCATCAGATGCGATAGCCCATCCGTGACAAGGATCGATGAGTTCTGCGTTCCGAGATGCCATTCTGCACACCACTGTTGTACTGCACCGTTATGTCTGTTTGTGGCCCGCCTATTAGCTTGCACGATTCTTACCATTATCCTTTTGACCTCTCTCATCAATGACCAGTTTATTCCCACAGGACTGGCGCTGACTGGATGTTGTTTGTCGCACCATTCTCTGTAAACCCTAAACACTGTCATGCGTGAAATACCCATGAGCACGACCGTTTGAGATACTGGATCCGGTGCACCTGCCACATGATTACACCGCACTCAAAGTCGCTTAGGTCACTCGAACAGTAACTGGATGCCTGTATGACTGCTTTTTATACAGTGCCTTCAGAAAGTATTCACACCCCTTTACTTTTTCCAAATGTTGTTGTATTACAGGCTGTATTACATTTGGATTTTTTGGGTCACTGGCCTACACACAATCATCAGTAGCAATACAAGGATATAACATTTATAGAAGAGACAGAAATGCTTATGGGGGAGGATTTTCTGTATATATTCAGAGCCATATCCCTGTAATGCTTAGAGAATATCTTATGTCAAGTGTTATTGAAGTGTTGTGGTTGCAGGTTCACTTGGCCCATCTAAAGCCTTTTCTTTTGGGGTGTTGCTATAGGCCACCAAGTGCTAGCAGTCTATCTAAATAATATGTGTGAAATGCTTGATAGTGTATGTGATGTAAACAGAGAGGTCTACTTTCTTGGGGACCTGAATATAGACTGGTGTTCATCAAGCTGTCTGCCCACTTTCACCTACCTCATCCCCATACTGTTTTTATTTAGTTACTTTTCTGCTCTTTTGCACACCAATATCTCTACCTGTACATGACCATCTGATCATTTATCACTCCAGTGTTAATCTGCAAAATTGTAATTATTCGCCTACCTCCTCATGCCTTTTGCACACAATGTATATAGGCTCCCGTTTTTTTTCTACTGTGTTATTGACTTGTTAATTGTTTACTCCATGTGTAACTCTGTGTTGTCTGTTCACACTGCTATGCTTTATCTTGGCCAGGTCGCAGTTGCAAATGAGAACTTGTTCTCAACTAGCCTACCTGGTTAAATAAAGGTGAAATAAATAAAAATAAATAAAGAGGAAGCTTCTTACTGTAGCCAGTGCCTGTAATCTGGTTCAGGTTATTAATCAACCTACCAGGGTGTTTACAAACACTACACAAACAAGATCATCCACATGTATCGATCACATTTTTACTAATGCTGTAGAACTTTGCTCTAAAGCTATATCCGTACCCATTGGATGCAGTGATCACAATATAGTGGCTATATCCAGGAAAGCCACATTTCCAACAGCTGGGCCTAAAATAGTGTATAAGAGATCATACAAACGATTTTGCTGTGACTCTTATGTGGATGATGTTAAAAAGATTTGTTGGTCTGATGTGATTGAGGAGCATCCAGACGCTGCACTTGATGCATTTATGAAATTGCTTCTTCCGATTGATAAACATGCACCTGTTCAGAAACTGACAGTTAAGGCTCCATGGGTTGATGAGGAATTAAAAAACTGTATGGTTGAAAGAGATGGGGCAAAAGGAGTGGCTAATAAGTCTGGCTGTACATCTGACTGGCTTACTTTACTGCAAATTTAGATATTTTGTGACTAAACTCAACAAAAAGAAGAAACTTTTATGAAGCCAAGATCAATGATATAAAGAATGATGGAAAAGAACTTGAACTTTAAATTAAATTATGGGCAGAAAGACAAATTCAACTCCATCTTTTATCGGCTTATTCGTCACAAAACCATTTGATGTTGCCAATTATTTTAAGGATTATTTCATTTGCAAACTTAGGCAGGAAATTCCCACAACAAAAAGTGAGCAATTATATGTATGTATAAAAAACAAATACTGAAAGAAAAGCAGTGCAAGTTTGAATTTTGTAAAGTTAGTGTGAGAGAGGTGGGAAAATGATTGTTAACGATTAACAATCATTAACAATAATGACAAACCTCCTGGCATTGGCAACTTAGATGGAAATGGTTGCTGACTCTATAGCCACTCCTATCTGTCATTTTTAATCTGAGCATAGAGGAAAGTCTTTGTCCTCAGGCCTGGAGGGAAGCTAAAGTAATTCCGCTACCCAAGAGTGGTAAAGCGGCCTTTACTGGTTCTAAACAGCAGACCTATCAGCTTGCTGCCAGCTCTTAGCAAACTGTTGGGAACAAATGTGTTTGACAAAATACAATGCTATTTCTCTGTAAACAAATTAACAACAGACTTTCAACATGCTTATAGAGATGGGCACTCAACATGTACAGCACTGACACAAATGACAGATGATTGGTTGAAGGAAATTGATAATTAAGAACATTGTGGGAGTTGTACTGTTAGATTTCAGTGCAGCCTTTGATATTATTGACCATAACCTGTTGTTGAAAAAACTTAAGTGCTATGGCTTTTCAACCTCTGCCATATCGTGAATTCAGAGCTATCTATCTTTTAGGGTTTTCTTTTAATGGAAGCATCTCTATTGTCAAACATGTAAAGTGTGGTGTACTGCAGGGAAGCTCTCTAGGTCCTCTACTCTTTTCTATGTTTACCAATGACCTGCCACTGGCATTAAATAAAGCATGTGTGTCCATGTATGCTGATGATTCAACCATAAATGCATCAGCAACCACAGCTAATGAAGTCACTGAAACCCTTAAAGAGTTGGGTGGCCATTAATAAACTGGTCCTGAACAAATCTAAAACTAAGAGCACTGTATTTGGTACAAATCATTCCTTAAGTGCTAGACCTCAGCTGAAACTGGTAATGAATGGTGTGGCTGTTGAACAAGTTGAGAAGACTAAATTACTTGGCGTTACCTTAGATTGTAAACTCATGGTCAAAACATATAGATTCAATGGTTGGAAAGATGGGGAGAGGTGTAGCCGTAATAAAGAGATGCTCTGCTTTTTTGACACCACACTCCAAAAAGCTAGTTCTGCAGGCTCTAGTTTTGTCTAATCTTGATTATTGTCCAGTTGTGTGGTCCAGTGCTGCAAGAAAAGACCTAGTTAAGCTGCAGGTGGCCCAGAACAGAGCGGCACGTTTTTCCCTTCATTGTAATCAGAGGGCTAATATTAATAATATGCATGCCAGTCGAGTTGAGGAGAGAGTTGAGGAGAGACTGACTGCATCACTTCTTGTTTTTATAAGAAACATTGTGTTGAAAATCCCAAATTATTTGCAGTCAACTTACACAAAGCTCTGACACACACACTTATCCCACCAGACATGCCACCAGGGTCTTTTCATAGTCCCCAAATCCAGAACAAATTCAAGAAAACGTACAGTATTATATAGAGCCCTTACTGCATGGAACTTCCTTCTGTCTCATATTACTCAAATAAACAGCAAACCTTATTTCAAAAAACAGATAAAGCAACACCTCGCGGCACAACACCTCTCCCCAATTTGACCTAGTTTGTGTGGATGCATTAATATGTAGGCTACGTGTACCACTTTAAGAATGTATGTAGTTCTATCCTTAAGCTGTTCTTGTCTAATGATCTGTATTATGTCATTATGTATTGTGTTTCATGTTTTGTGTGGACCCCAGGAAGAGTAGCTGCTGCTTTTGCAACAGCTAATGGGGATCCTAATAAAATACCAAAATACCAAACAAATAATGTCAAATTAGAATAATGTTCAAAAAAAAATTCAACCCATTTGTTATGGCAAGCCTAAATACATTTGAATGACTACCTCCTCTCTATACCCCACACATACAATTATCTATAAGCTCCCTCAGTCAAGCAGTGAATTTCCAAAGCCTCGCAAAGAAGGGCACCTATTAGTATATGTTAAATGAGAAAACAACTGAGGATGGATCAACAACATTGAAGTGACTCCACAATACTAACCTAAATGAGTGAAAAGAAGGAAGCCTGTAAAGAATAAACCTATTCCAAAATATGCAATCTGTTGGCAATGAGGCACTTAAGTAATACGGCAAAATACTGTATGTGGCAAAGAAAAAACTTTTTTTCCTGAATACAAAGCGTTATATTTGGGGCAAATCCAACACATCACTGAGTACCATTCTTCATATAATACCAAGCATAGTGGTGGCTGTATCATGTTATGTTTATGCTTGTAATCGTTAAGGACTGGGGAGTTTTTCAGGATAAAAAAGAAACAGAATAGAGTTAAATACACAGCAAAATCCTAGAGAAAAACCTGGTTCAGTCTGCTTTCCACCAGACACTGGGAGATTAATTCACCTTTCAGCAGGACAAAAACCTAAAACACAAGGCCAACTCTACATTGGAGTTGTTTACCAAGAAGACTGAATGTTCCTGAGCGGCCAAGTTACAGTTTTGACTTAAATCTACTGATAATCTATGGTAAGACCTGTAAATGTTTGTCTAGCAATGTTCAACAACCAATTTGACAAAGCTTGAAGAATTGTATAAAGAATGATGGGCAAATGTTGCACAATCCAGGTGTGGAAAGCTCTTAGAGAGAATTACCAAGAAAGACCCACAGCTGTAATCGCCACCAAAAGTGTAGTGAGTACTTATGTAAATGAGACATTTCTGTATTTCATTTTCTATAAATTTGCAAAAACCTCTAAAAATATGTTTTGCCTTTGTCATTATTGGGTATTGTGTGTAGATGGGTGAGTGTAGATGTGTAGATGTTATTTAATTCATTTTGAATTCAGGCTGTAACACAACAAAATATGGAATAAATCAAGAGGTATGAATACTTTCTGAAGGCATTGTAGCAAGCCACGGAAAATGGAGCGATCCACTTTCATGAACGGGTATTACCTAATAAACTGCCCAGTAAGTGTATCATTGAACTTTATCATTATAGAATGCCCTTCATACAAGTTCACTACACGAATGTCCATGATCCAAATAACAACATTAATGTTATTGTATTGGGATGTAGGTTACAGTAAAGTAAAATCATTACAAGCTGAATTTGAGAAATGTTTTGATGATGATACTTGAGAATAAAGGAATGACTTTGGCTTGATGACTCATATTAGACTTGGGGTACGTATACCTGTGTGTTGTAGCTAGCTAGCTAGTTAACATGTCTGTGAGATGTCTCATATTCTACTGCATGTTGCTACAGTAGGAATACAGACAGTATTCCATGAATGCGTAATAGCGTTTTCTTCTTTCTCTCACAGATGATACCGCTTGGATACAAAGAAATTGATGACTCAAGACAAGATGTGAAAGGTCCCATAACAGCAAACTCCCATTGTATCAAAGTGACTCCGAACACCTCACTGCACCACCCAAACACACCATATGCAATTATTCCCTTTGTAGAACTGTAGTATTCATTAAATGCGTTAGAATTAGTATTTCTTCTACTGTATATACTGTATTCCTGCATACTGCTGTTTAAAATTACCACAGTCCCCAGAACAAATCAACTTTGTCCTGAAAACAAGCCATGTCTACCTATTTGCTACATTGACAGACTAATCTCATCTGAGATTTCCACCTTCGCCGTCCTGACCGGCCGCTCTTCGCCCTCAGGGCCGGCGTTGTCCTGCGGCTGGGGCTGCACGTCGGAGGGGGGAGTTCATCACTTCCCTGATTACCTCCCCTTCATCTAGCACTCCGAGGAGGAGCTCCCTGCGTCTCCATTACAATTTTAGATTATACTACAACATCAGTCTAACAGAATACGGATGTTGGGTTGGTTGAATGTTCCAGGCAAGTTCCAGAATGTTCTTCAGCTGGTGAACCTCTCCTTGTTTTGGTAATGGCAGCTGGTTTAGCAAGCTTTGGCACTGCAGCGATGTTGGCAGGGATGTTAGGTTTGGGGGGCTGTGACTCTGGCTCCTTGTAGACAACAGTCTGGTCCTTTCTGCACTCCACAGCCAAGTAGACAAGCCTCTCTTTCTTCACCAGCCACTGCTTCGACCTCACTCAG
Source organism: Oncorhynchus nerka (assembly GCF_034236695.1). Lineage (NCBI taxonomy): Eukaryota > Metazoa > Chordata > Actinopteri > Salmoniformes > Salmonidae > Oncorhynchus > Oncorhynchus nerka. Next base: position 42,184,091 of record NC_088410.1, on the reverse strand, counting down.
AAGATTTGTTTGTTCTGCAAGTCTCCTGGAAAGACATGAAGACCGATCATGATGATGTGTAACCATACAATAAAACATGTTCATCTGTAAACATAAAAGGGTACAGTAGACTGTTATGTGTTTAATTACACTCAGAGTCAATAATGGGGCATTGAGATGGACTGTTAACAAAGGTGTGAAAAGTTTGAGTGGGGCTTGACTTGTAGAGAGTCTAGTTGTGTATGACCACCTACAGTTGTGCTGTTGACTAGACAAGCACTGCCAACAGTAGAGTGAATAAGCTCAACGGGGATACTAACAGCCCCTCTCCCCTATGCCTAAGAACTGACTGCAAGAATGTGAAAAGTTTGAGGAGCACTTGGTGTATTAGTGATTTTGTTTTCTCAAGAGGGTATTGTTGCTTTCATAAATACGTTTGGCTGTCGGCTTGTTTTAAAGTCAGATCATGTTGAGCTCGAGTTCATTCCAGGCTGAACACTTTCATCCAATAGGTCTACAGGCTCTGTACTACTGAAGCTGGTGTCAACGTCATCATCAGCAGCTGGATTAATATGTAGGACATAGTCTGTGATTAGCCAACGTTTCACTATACTGAACAAAAATATAACCACAACCATTTCAATGATTTTACTGAGTTACAATTCATATAAGGAAATCAGTCAATATAAAATAATAAATTAGGCCCTAATCTATGGATTTCACATGACTGGGCAGGGGCGCAGCTATGGGTGGCCATGGGAGGGGCATACGCCCACCCACTTGGGAGACTGGCCCACCTTACTGTGGAGCAAGGCCCAGCCAATCAGAGTGAGGTTTTCCCCACAAAAGGGCTTTATTGCAGACAGAAATACTTCTCAGTTCCATCAAATGTTCGTGTGGCTGGTCTCAGACGATCCCGCAGGTGAAAAAGCCGGATGTGGAGATCCTGGGCTGGCGTGGTTACACGAGGGAGGTCTGCGGTTTTGAGGCCGGTTGGACGTACTGCCAAAGTCTCTAAAACGCCATTGGAGGCGGCTTAAGGTAAAAATAAATAAAAATGAACATTAAATTATCTGGCAACAGCTCTGGTGGATATACAGTGGGGCAAAAAAGTATTTAGTCAGCCACCAATTGTGCAAGTTCTCCCACTTAAAAAGATGAGAGAGGCCTGTAATTTTCATCATAGGTACACTTCAACTATGACAGACAAAATGAGAAAAAAAATCCAGAAAATCACATTGTAGGATTTTTTATGAATTTATTTGCTAATTATGGTGGTCACCTACAAACAAGCAAGATTTCTGGCTCTCACAGACCTGTAACTTCTTCTTTAAGAGGCTCCTCTGTCCTCCACTCGTTACCTGTATTAATGGCACCTGTTTGGACTTGTTATCAGTATAAAATACACCTCTCCACATCCTCAAACAGTCACATTCCAAACTTCACTATGGCCAAGACCAAAGAGCTGTCAAAGGACACCAGAAACAAAATTGTAGTTGCATCCAAAGAACACCATACCTACTGTGAAGCATGGGGGTGGAAACATCATGCTTTGGGGCTGTTTTTCTGCAAAGGGACCAGGACGACTGATCCGTGTAAAAGAAAGAATGAATGGGGCCATGTATCGTGAGATTTTGAGTGAAAACCTCCTTCCATCAGCAAGGGCATTGAAGATGAAACATGGCTGGGTCTTTCAGCATGACAATGATCCCAAACACACCGCTCGGGCAACGAAGGAGTGGCTTCGTAAGAAGCATTTCAAGGTCCTGGAGTGGCCTAGCCAGTCTCCAGATCTCAACCCCATAGAAAATCTTTGGAGGGAGTTGAAAGTCTGTGTTGCCCAGCAACAGCCCCAAAACATCACTGCTCTAGAGGAGATCTGCATGGAGGAATGGGCCAAACAGTGTGTGAAAACCTTGTGAAGACTTACAGAAAGGTTTGACCTCTGTCATTGCCAACACAGGGTATATAACAAAGTATTGAGATAAACTTTTGTTATTGACCAAATACTTATTTTCCACCATAATTTGCAAATAAATTCATTAAAAATCCTACAATGGGATTTTCTGGATTTTTTTTCTCCATTTTGTCTGTCATAGTTGAAGTGTACCTATGATGAAAATGACAGGCCTCTCTCATATTTTTAAGTGGGAGAACTTGCACAATTAGTGGCTGACTAAATACTTTTTTGCCCCACTGTATATGCAGTCAGCATGCCAATTGTGCGCTCCCTCAAAAGTTGAGACATCTGTGTCAGAAAGTTCCCTCAAAATTCGAGACATTATATGCGCAGAAAGCTGCATTTGTATGTGTTCATCTACAAAGCCCTTTTGGGTATACTCCCTCTGTAATCTGGTCTCCCTCACCACCAGAAGTTACTATACCCAGTCTGCTAGGTGGTTGCTACTTAAAGTCCCCAGGACATTTACAGTATTAGGCAAGACTTCCTTCTCGTCTTGTGCACCAGAGGCATGGAATAGTCTACAATCCATGCTTCATCTAGGTATGTTAGTGCCACTGAATTAATTAAAAATATTGATGGGAGACTCTGTTACACAGGATTCTGTAGTCTGTGTTCCGTGGTTATATGAGGTCTGTGGTTGTGAGGCAGGCGGTTGGACGTATTGCCAAAGTCTCTAAAACAACGTTGGAGGCGGCTTAAGGTAGAAAAATGTACATTAAATTGTCTGGCAACAGTCTCTGGTGGACATTTCTACAGTCAGCATGCCAATTTGCGTCTCCCTCAAAATTTGACATCTATTTCATTGTGTTGTGCGACAAAACTGTACGTTTTAGTGGCCTTTTATTGTCCCCAGCAGATCGGGAGGTAATAGGGATAGATGCCGTAAAGAGGTCAATGGACTGCAGAACGTGGGGGATAGGGTGCTGACAAAGTAGATATTTGTCAAATCTGTCATGATTGATTGTAAAATGCCCACAATGGGGTCACTAAAATACGATTTAGATATATTTGCCTGCATAACATTTAGAAGTTGTTCCTTTTTAGATTGAGAAAAAGTGGCTTCTAAATGCTAACTCCCGTTTGTATAAACTGGAAGCATTAGCTAGTATACAGAAATCGGTGGAGGTAGTCTTGTTTAACTGTAATGCAGTTGATTGATGACAATGACATGAACATGTATTGGGGTTGACATCCATGCAAGCATTATACTCAGATTTTTACCTCAACATAGTGTGAAATACACACTAAAAGTATTTTTATTTTATTTATTTCACCTTTATTTAACCAGGTAGGCTAGTTGAGAACAAGTTCTCATTTACAACTGCGACCTGGCCAAGATAAAGCATAGCAGTGTGAATAGACAACACAGAGTTACACATGGAGTAAACAATTAACAAGTCAATAACACAGTAGATGTCTATATACATTGTGTGCAAAAGGCATGAGGAGGTAGGCGAATAATTACAATTTTACAGATTAACACTGGAGTGATAAATGATCAGATGGTCATGTACAGGTAGAGATATAGGTGTGCAAAAGAGCAGAAAAGTAAATAAATAAAAACCGTATGGGGATGAGGTAAGTAAAAATGGGTGGGCTATTTACCGATAGACTATGTACAGCTGCAGCGATCGGTTAGCTGCTCAGATAGCAGATGTTTGTAGTTGGTGAGGGAGATAAAAGTCTCCAACTTCAGTGATTTTTGCAATTCGTTCCAGTCACAGGCAGCAGAGAACTGGAACGAAAGGCGGCCAAATGAGGTGTTGGCTTTAGGGATGATCAGTGAGATACACCTCCTGGAGCGCGTGCTACGGGTGGGTGTTGACATCGTGACCAGTGAACTGAGATAAGGCGGAGCTTTACCTAGCATGGACTTGTAGATGACCTGGAGCCAGTGGGTCTGGCGACGAATATGTAGCGAGGGCCAGCCGACTAGAGCATACAGGTCGCAGTGGTGGGTGGTATAAGGTGCTTTAGTGACAAAACGGATGGCACTGTGATAAACTGCATCCAGTTTGCTGAGTAGAGTGTTGGAAGCTATTTTGTAGATAACATCGCCAAAGTCGAGGATCGGTAGGATAGTCAGTTTTACTAGGGTAAGTTTGGCGGCGTGATTGAAGGAGGCTTTGTTGCGGAATAGAAAGCCGACTCTAGATTTTTTATTTTTGATTGGAGATGTTTGATATGAGTCTGGAAGGAGAGTTTACAGTCTAGCCAGACACCTAGGTACTTATATATGTCCACATATTCAAGGTCGGAACCATCCAGGGTGGTGAGGTTAGTCGGGCGTGCGGGTGCAGGCAGCGAACGGTTGAAAAGCATGCATTTGGTTTTACTAGCGTTTAAGAGCAGTTGGAGGCCACGGAAGGAGTGTTGTATGGCATTGAAGCTCGTTTGGAGGTTAGATAGCACAGTGTCCAAGGACGGGCCGGAAGTATACAGAATGGTGTCGTCTGCGTAGAGGTGGATCAGGGAATCGCCCGCAGCAAGAGCAACATCATTGATATATACAGAGAAAAGAGTCTGCCCGAGAATTGAACCCTGTGGCACCCCCATAGAGACTGCCAGAGGACCGGACAGCATGCCCTCCGATTTGACACACTGAACTCTGTCTGCAAAGTAGTTGGTGAACCAGGCAAGGCAGTCATCCGAAAAACCGAGGCTACTGAGTCTGCCGATAAGAATATGGTGATTGACAGAGTCGAAAGCCTTGGCAAGGTCGATGAAGACGGCTGCACAGTACTGTCTTTTATCGATGGCGGTTATGATATCGTTTAGTACCTTGAGCGTGGCTGAGGTGCACCCGTGTCCGGCTCGGAAACCAGATTGCACAGCGGAGAAGGTACGGTGGGATTCGAGATGGTCAGTGACCTCTTTGTTGACTTGGCTTTTGAAGACCTTAGATAGGCAGAGCAGGATGGATATAGGCCTGTAACAGTTTGGGTCCAGGGTGTCTCCCCCTTTGAAGAGGGGGATGACTGCGGCAGATTTCCAATCCTTGGGGATCTCAGACGATATGAAAGAGATGTTGAACAGGCTGGTGATAGGGGTTGCGACAATGGCGGCGGATAGTTTCAGAAATAGAGGGTCCAGATTGTCAAGCCCAGCTGATTTGTACGGGTCCAGGTTTTGCAGCTCTTTCAGAACATCTGCTATTTGGATTTGGGTAAGTAAGCTAATTGTGTTGGCAATGTGGAGATTCGGAATGGAGATGCAGGTGGAAAAACGGTGCAGCCATTTTACTTCATGCTATCTTGGCTGAGCTCCTATGTCAAACACTGGGAAACGGACTTCAACATCTCAAAAGAGGTAAGGTATTTTCTTTTAGCCAGTGTCTAGTAGTTATCGGGATAGAGATTCTCCCTGAATAACTATGAGTGGTGCGGTGCAGAACAATTTATTGGACACATAAAAGTGAATTTAGGGAGATGCACATGAACAAATGGTACGCTAGAATCAAAGCAAATTAGAGTTGCTTCAAGACTACATTTTGACCAAATAGTTTTACAGTATTTGTAAAAAATGTCATCTCTGGTTAAAGATTGTGTTTTGATGTCTGTTTGAGTACTTGAGTACTCGATTACTCATGCCCATCCCTAGAAACAACATTGGGGAACTACTAAGTTGTGTGTAGAGTACAACTTCAACTGTCTCGTTGGATGTCCACACGCTGACATGCACAGCTCTCTGGGTGAGGTTCTGTCTTCAAGTCTCCAGTGGGGGATGAAGTCCATTCCATCTATGTAATGTATTTCAGGTTATGGGCAGGTGCAATCAGGTGGCAGGAGGGGTGGAGTGCACCTCATCCTGGATATGACAGTTTGCCTCAACCCATGGGTCCAGAAGGCAGAGTTCAATAACTACAGACAGATGTGAGATGCAGGAGGATGGCACTCTTCTCATACCACTCTCTAGGCTACTGCCAAATTCAAAGCTACCTCCAGGAGGAAGCTGATAAAGTGTTTTGATAACTTTCAAGTGTAACAGTTCCATGTAGAATAAACCATACTACACATAATATTGTTAAAAGCAATGTTCTGCCTCCCGGGTGGCGCAGTGGTTAAGGGCGCTGTACTGCAGCGCCAGCTGTGCCATCAGAGTCCCTGGGTTCGCGTCCAGGCTCTGTCGTAACCGGCCGCGACCGAGAGGTCCGTGGGGCGACGCACAATTGGCCTAGCGTCGTCTGGGTTAGGGAGGGCTTGGTCAGTAGGGATGTCCTTGTCTCATCGCGCACCAGCGACTCCTGTGGCGGGCCGGGCGCAGTGCGCGCTAACCAAGGTTGCCAGGTGCACGGTGTACCCTCCGACACATTGGTGCGGCTGGCTTCCGGGTTGGATGCGCGCTGTGTTAAGAAGCAGTACGGCTGGTTGGGTTGTGTATCGGAGGACGCATGACTTTCAACCTTCGTCTCTCCCGAGCCCGTACGGGAGTTGTAGCGATGAGACAAGATAGTAGCTACTACAACAATTGGATACCACGAAAAAGGGGTAAAATAAAAAAATAAAAAAAATAAAAAAGCTATGTTCTGCTAATATAACAATGTACAAATATTATACCTGTCTTATTTGTATCAACTTTTGTCCTTTCTGACATGCTACATCACATTACACGTTAGCTTGATGTACTTAGCTCGCTAGCATTATCAAATAATGTTGCATAGGAACAACTATCTACTAACGTACTCACCATCACCAGTAGTTTGACGGTTGACAGGCAGCAGAAGTAACCATGTTGAATGTAACTTTGAGGAGGCTTGCAGAGGCCAAATCAAGCTCCGTGCCGTCTCGCCGTGACCTCCCAAATTTTGTAACAATATAGCTCCGTATTAACATTAGTTGACGGAAGATGGCGGCGATATGTCCTGTATAAACACAAACTCACTTCCTTGACAACAGCTCTGCTCTGAGAAGCACAAGTATGAATGCCCTGACTTCTGCAGAGGCCGCATCGCAGTAAACGCTGTATGTTCAATGCAGACACCAGAATGTCCATAAATTGGCTTTAAGTAATCCATACCAAACCCTCCAGTAGTTGTGATAAATTCACTTACAAAACACAGTTTTATACTTTGTCTTCAATTTTGACTCTGAAATGAATGTTTCTGACTCATATCGATGCCACATAGAACCAACTTCTCTGGTTTGAAATGGCCTAAGGGGCAGTTGACCATCTAGGCAGGAGTTTTAGCTCTTGCTCCACAAAAAAAGTATACACTGAAATCAGATTCAGTTTTCCTTGACTTTGCAGGCTTTGATTTAGAAAAAAAGACCAGGCAAAATGCATGGAAACAGATGAACCTGCGCAGGAACTGGAATACACATTTGCAGAATAAAAAATGTTAAGTATTTAAAAGGAAATTGCTTTCCCATCATAATAAAAAATACTTCCCAGTATGGCCGCCTGTAGTAAATCTGCATATACACTGCCAGCCAGGCCAGAATCCTCTTAACTGACAGCAACGAGATTAGATCAGAGGCTTAAGGGTTTATATACAGGCTTACCACCCAGATGGGAAAAAACAATACAAGGTCAATATATGGGGTCTGTGTGTGTGTCTCCGGAAAGCATTGTGTCCTGCAGTCCAAGCAGATAGATGCACTTTGCACTGGTTAAACTCTTACCGCTCCAGCTTTATTAGTGTAAAGCCATTTTGCATTCGGATCATTAAGCTACCCCATGGATGGAGCAAGGGTTTCTAAATCACATTTTATCCGATCAATTTCGTCATTTAGAAGTCATGTTGAAATAAATGTCATTGTTTGCACTTATTTAACAACATACGCAGATGTGAGTAACTTGGAATGTAATATTCTCAGGTTAGAGCTACAGTCTGCGATTCGAAAAACAATAAATAGACTGCTCTGCCTCTTATTTTGATATACAGCTGAGCTGAGGGATGGGGCTTGGAATTGTGACCCCTCTCAAGTTCATAGACAGCACTCTAGATGCACTCTAGCCTGTTCATGACACCGAGAGGATAGTTTCAACAATGTTTTCAAGCTATACACTGTTTGATTACAATGACACTGTTTATAAACAATGGAGTAAAACAAGCTTTTATTTGGTTGTATGTCAGGGTAAGACCAATCCGTTGTACTAAACTCATGAACTATGCATATGTTATATTCTTAAAGAATCAATGGCATTAATTTAAAATCCAAAAATGGATGTATCAATTCCAGACTGTATCTTTAAACCCAGTCCATACTAGTAGGACTTGCTATTGTTTGCAGACCAATAACACAATAATAACCAAATCAAATCAAATGTTATTTGTCACATACACATGGTTAGCAGATGTTAATGCGAGTGTAGCGAAATGCTTGTGCTTCTAGTTCCGACAATGAAGTAATAACCAACGAGTAATCTAGCTAACAATTCCAAAACTACTACCTTATACACACAAGTGTAAAGGGATAAAGAATATGTACATAAAGATATATGAATGAGTGATGGTACAGAGCGGCATAGGCAAGATGGTTCAAAGTGGCTAGTAATACATGTATTACATAAAGATGCAGTAGATGATATAGATGATGATGATATGATATAGCGTACAGTATATACGTATACATATGAGATAAATAATGTAGGGTATGTAAACATTATATTAAGTAGCATTGTTTAAAGTGGCTAGTGATATATTGATATATTTTACATCAATTCCCATCAATTCCCATTATTAAAGTGGCTGGAGTTGAGTCAGTGTGTTGGCAGCAGCCACTCAATGTTAGTGGTGGCTGTTTAACAGTCTGATGGCCTTGAGATAGAAGCTGTTTTTCAGTCTCTCGGTCCCTGTTTGATGCACCTGTACTGACCTCGCCTTCTGGGTGATAGCGGGGTGAACAGGCAGTGGCTCGGGTGGTTGTTGTCCTTGATGATCTTTATGGCCTTCCTGTGACATCGGGTGGTGTAGGTGTCCTTGAGGGCAGGTAGTTTGCCCCCGGTGATGCGTTGTGCAGACCTCACTACCCTCTGGAGAGCCTTGCGGTTGTGGGCGGAGCAGTTGCCGTACCAGGCGGTGATACAGCCCGACAGGATGCTCTCGATTGTGCATCTGTTATAGGGCTAAAAGGAGTTGTAGCTTTCATTATTAAGCAAATATTTGAACTAGTTCAGCGCAGAAACTTGGGAACTAACTACAATGACCATAATCCATTGCTCCTGTTCTTTCCATCTCGGACAGAGACGGATACACTTTTACACCTGCTATGCTAGGTTAGATACACACAGACTGCATGAGAAATGAATGTACACAATGACGAGAGGGGTAGAGACAGTTTGTGAAAGTATGCCTAATCTACTTTGAAGAACTACTCCAATGATTTCGTCAGACAGCTCTGGAGCATACAGATGGCGGATCTTAACTTGACCACTCTTTGGTCATGGAGAATTTTCCTAATTCATCAGGATATTCAAATGAGCCTCGTGAGTGGCTGTAAATTTGCAGTTCTCGTTCTCCCGTACGGGTGGTAGTCGATTCATTGGGATCAGGGCTATCAAAATAATGTTCTCTCTCGCTCACACAAAAGCTAGGCCTACTGCAACATTCAAATCGATAAAAATGTATCTGAAATGCAGCCATACTCATCAACAGCCATCGTTTTATTGATCTCCACTAGGGTACCACATACAAGTGTGTAGCATATCCTAAGGTCTGTGGTCGTTTAGTGGTTAGGGCCACTGCCTTCTGTGCGCAGATATAGACCTACTGTCAAATCAAATCAAATCAAATTGTATTTGTCACATACACATGGTTAGCAGATGTTAGTGCGAGTGTAGCGAAATGCTTGTGCTTCTAGTTCCGACAATGCAGTAATAACCAACAAGTAATCTAGCTAACAATTCCAAAACTACTACCTTATAGACACAAGTGTAAGGGGATAAAGAATATGTACATAAAGATATATGAATGAGTGATGGTACAGAGCGGCATAGGCAAGATACAGTAGATGGTATTGAGTGCAGTATATACATATGAGATGAGTATGTAAACAAAGTGGCATAGTTAAAGTGGCTAGTGATACATGTATTACATAAGGATGCAGTAGATGATAGAGTACAGTATATACGTATACATATGAGATGAATAATGTAGGGAACATTATATTAGGTAGCATTGTTTAAAGTGGCTAGTGATATATTTTACATCATTTCCCATCAATTCCCATTATTAAAGTGGCTGGAGTTGAGTCAGTGTGTTGGCAGCAGCCACTCAATGTTAGTGGTGGCTGTTTAACAGTCTGATGGCCTTGAGATAGAAGCTGTTTTTCAGTCTCTCGGTCCCAGCTTTGATGGACCTGTACTGACCTCGCCTTCTGGATGATAGCGGGGTGAACAGGCAGTGGCTCGGGTGGTTGCTGTCCTTGATGATCTTTATGGCCTTCCTGTGACATCGGGTGGTGTAGGTGTCCTGGAGGGCATGTGGTTTGCCCCCGGTGATGCGTTGTGCAGACCTCACTACCCTGTGGAGAGCCTTACGGTTGTGGGCGGAGCAGTTGCCGTACCAGGCGGTGATACAGCCGACGACTGTGCATCTGTAGAAGTTTGTGAGTGCTTTTGGTGATAAGCCAAATTTCTTCAGCCTCCTGAGGTTGAAGAGGCGCTGCTGCGCCTTCTTCACGATGCTGTCTGTGTGGGTGGACCAATTCAGTTTGTCTGTGATGTGTACGCCGAGGAACTTAAAACTTACTACCTCTCCACTACTGTTCCATCGATGTGGATAGGGGGTGTTCCCCCTATCCAGCGTGGGTCCGATTCCAGACCACAAAAGCGCTATTGACTTAATGTAGTTACACATTTCAAATATGAACAGTCCATGGTTATTTTACCCACAATCTAGGTAAGAAATTACCATCCCAAATGCTTTTGTATAACATAAATAGGAAATAATAATAACAATCAGTAGGCTATACCAGCATTAGTTTCCGTTCATACAACATGTTGGCTAAATTGCCACAGTAGAGGAAATACTTTATTTCTATTCTACGAACTTTTGTCTATAACCATGTTTCCATCCATGGTTTTTATGTGAATAAAGTCATACCTTATTAAAAAAAAATGACGGCAGCTGTGATGGAAACAGGAAGTTTTGGTACAATTTTATAAATGTCGACAGATAATTTGTTCGTTTGACATGGTGGGATCTGTTTGTGTATGTAAAATGAATTAGAAACCAGATAATGGGACAGTTAGAAAAGATATCAGGACAGTTGGAAAATATACTGGGACACCTTGCAATCATAACGCAATATGCACCTACACACACAGACTGTATTTTCTACAAAGTTACAGAAAGCTAAACCAACAACCACACAAACTGAAATTGGATACATTGTAAATGCAGGTCCAACCAGGAAAAACGTAGCTAGCTAGTTAACTAGCATTTGTGTTTTTGCAGAAGACATATTTTTTCCGAGCATCTGATGACAATGTGTTACAGTCTTGAGACAACAGAAGCTGGGAGACGGGAAGCAAGTACAGGGTGAGAATTTAATAATAAATAGACATGAAACAAAGAAAAAAACAGCGTCTGGACAAGAGAAACAAAACCACATCAATGCAGACACAGGGATGAAACTGAGGAAGTGACAGATATAGGGGAGGCAATCACTGACGTGATGGAGTCCAGGTGAGTCCGATGTAACGATGGTGACAGATGTGCGTAATGAGCAGCCTGGCGGCATCGAGCGCCGGAGAGGGGGAGCAGGAGCAGACGTAACATAACGTGGGGAGTGATGAACATGAATTTCACAGGTCTCTAATGTTACTGTTGCAGTCATGTTGCAGTCATGACAGAAGTGCTGTTAAATCCTCCCACATGTTTCTAGTTTGACCAGCTGTTATCAGTAACTGGTATTTTTTTTATTCAGTTGTCATATTGGCAGGTTTGTTAGCAACAAACTATTTAGCTAGCTTCTAGCCTAGTGTTTGATATGCAATGTAATGAACAATGTCCTGACGAGAAGGCAAACGTTTCTAGCAATGCCAGGAAAAATCTGGCACCATCAGTACATTGTTATGTATGTATACAAATGAATGTCAAGCAACAAGCTATATAGCTAGCTTCTAGCCTAGCATTTGATATGCAATGCGATCTCCTCGTAATGAACAGTGTCGAGTGTCCTGACGAGAAGGCAAACTTTTCTAGCTGTGCCGGGCAAAATCGGTCATCATCAGCTCATTGTAATCTATTCAAATGAATTTCAATAGAAAACATCTTAAACTAATGCATTTGCAGCAACTTTGCAACACAACTTTCCTTGCTTCGAATGACATTTTCTAGAAGAATATGGAATAACTTCAGGAAATGTAAGTATAACGTTTATTTATTCACCAAATAGTGAACATTTTCAACAAATTACTTTCATAGTGTCACGTTGGCATGAATGATTCGGGAGACAGGTGCAGGAATATGTAATATGGGTTTTTATTTCACCCAAATTACGGCGTGCCGTGTAAATCATGAGAGGACCAAACAAACACGTAACAAAAACACAGCGTTGATACCCAAACAAAAGAGCGATGAGTACCTTTAATAAATAACACACACTCACGATGATGAACACACGGGACGAGACCCGTAATCATCTGCGCAATGCACAAGGGCACGAAAGCCCAAAACACACAGCACAGGTACTCACACGCACTAATGGACATTGGAACAATAATTGACAGCACCATGGTGAACAAAGGGCAGGTGTGCGCAATGAAAGCTCCAGAGGGATCCGTGACACATAGCTATGAATTTTTAATTCAAATGTTGAGTAACTGGTATTTATCAGCCCGGTGCAAAGCTAGCTAGCTAGCTAACACCATGGCCGCTATAGCTAGCTAGCAGGCGATCTTATCCTGCTTATCGGCTGTATAGAGATTAACAATTAAACTAACTAATTGTAGATTCAGCAATGTGTCAATTGTGAAGACCCAATAATTTTATATATCATGAATTGGTGAACTTGCTACTGCACTAAAGACATATAGCAAATCGTTCCCCCCCCATTTGATTTCAGGGACTAAAGTGGGCACCTAAATGCTTTTCACTCCATTGCATTGGCTTGGCAGGAGAAAACAGTCCTGCTCGACTCATTTGGAGTTAAGACATTTGAACAACATCTGATGAAAAATGGCTTGCTAGCCAGCCAAGTTATTTGTGCATTCTGTTGATGAGTCTGTGTTACTAGCTAGCTGCATGCAATGTCTGTTTACCTAACTAACTTTCGCTAACTGCCTCTTGCCACTTTCCGTTATTATATTGTGTTGCACCATTGGGGTTAGTGTTACTAGGTAATATTAGGGCCAAGCCTTGGCCAATTGCACATTAATAAAGGTAGTTGTGGGTTCAGCAACTTGAACCAGCAGTGACATTTTAGCAGTGAGGTTAATTTCTTCTTCCTTGTCTCTGCTTGTTCCAGGTTGAAGCACATCCCACAAGGACACTCTGCAGATGTAAAGAACTTGTTGTGAACCTCCCAGCCACCAGGATAATTACCATATCCCAGGGTATTATTCAGGAGCCAACACCGCAATTTAGATAGAAAAAGATTCACCCATGTTATGTTTTATCATGCAGATTTGTCATGGCATTGTAATTTATGAAGCCCATTCTAAATTGCAGACATGATTTATGCCGTGGGGATTACAGTGTGCAAGTCTTCAATTTAGACCACAATTACTTTAATTAGGTGTTAGTGAAGGGCTGGAACAAAAACCTGTAAACTCCTGTCCGGTGTATAAAAAAAACAACCCTGTGGCTGTCATGACTAAATTTGCCCTCCTACTGAACAAGTTTCTGAATGTTGGAGGTTAATCTCCTTGAGATGTCCCTCATTTGGGAATGACTTATTTTAACATTAAAAATGACAAGTGTTGATGTCTCCACATGTTTCTGTTTTTGAGTCTTGGGCAGCTGGTGACTGCAGTTCATACTGTATGTCTAATCCCTTGCAAGGAGAGAGAAAAGCATCAATAATATTACAATGCTGTATTAATTGAATTGAATATATATTCCTGTTTGATATGCATTTATTTAATTATAATATCATCTTATATTATATTCTAATATTTGTTTTGGATCATATGTATTTAGCTTACATTAGGATGAAGTAGTTTAGGCCTTCTCATCTAGTTAGATTGCATCATATCACCTTTAATAATATGCACGGGTGTGATAGTTGTATGAATGAATCACAATGCAAGCCTACTCAGTAGAAACAAAACATTATCAGCTCTAATGCAATATTAGCTTCACAGTGAAACACCACTATTCTGACTATTAATCACACAGTCAATAAAATAGATGATTTAGCTATCTCAAAAAAACATAGCCTGTATGATATCATGCAAGCAAGCTTACCTATGTCCACAACGATGGAGTAGCAGACCAAGCAATGTGCGAGAGGAGGACACTGTACTGTAGGATAATTATTCTAGTCGGTGTCAACGTCATTTATTAACAGGTACTGAGAGATCTACTCTACTTGTTTACTTGTTATTCGTGTCAGATATTTCCATTTTGGGATAGTTGTTCACTGAATTGCTAGCACTTCATTTCCTAATGCTTTTGTTGAAAAAGATGATCGAAAACCATTAAATTATGTTTTAATCATCGAACCGAAACCGAACCGACCTCAAAAAGCACTAATCGCTCAGCACCACCCAACACAGAAACACTGCTTGGACCAATACAATAGGCCTAGGCTATTACTCAGATGTATCCTGTTGGTTGGCCTACTGGTTCAGTTGGTTGGCCTACTGTAAAAATACATATGTTTTTATTTAACATTTATTTGCACAAGGAGTCCCGTTGAGACCAAGGCCTCTTTCGCAAGGGGGGCCCTGCATACACAATTTATAGGCAACAAGTTATACGATTTACCACAAATTATTATCCTATGTATTTCTTATTTGGCATTTGTGGAAGGGTTGTCACTTATGATCCAAGAGTTAACATTATTTTACATTGGTTTAGCAAAAATAGTTTCAAGATCTTGTATTGATTTATACCTAGGATAAGGTTAGTGTTACATTGACTATTGTTCCAACTTGTGTCGCCAGTTGAATTGTCGCTGCGCAATAATTAAGTTGCTTAGCAACCTGGAAATAATGAATTCGCCGCCAAAGTCCACACGACAATTTCTTTCACACACTTTATCATGAGTAAAATGTATCAGTGTGCTGAAATCTGCTTGCCAAGAAAGAAGAAAGTCCGCGAGTCTTTCCAGTAAGTACAGTATTTCTGATTGTAAAAGGCCTAGATTCGATGTTCAGAAGACATATGACTAACGATTGAGTAGATATTGATTCAATAAACGTTCTTCATAATCATTATGTGCACACTTACAAGTAATCCACGAGGTATTTTAATGACTATTTTAATGATTTTAAATTCGTGTTTGTCGTTTATAAACGTTTCTACGGCAGGCAATTATTTACAACCCAATGCTATACAGTTACATGTGAATTGTTTCTATCTGTTAGGCTATGTCCTATTGCAACAATGTGATTTGGAGGTTGGCCTATTTGCTGCCGTTTATTTGTTCTTGCAAACTTTAAGTAGATTGACTCTTTCCCTCTGTTTTTAGCTCAAACACATACAGGATATTTGATGAAAAGATACCTGACAGATTGGACCCTGATAAAGTCTATAAAGTAAATTCATATGCTCAGAGAGATCCCAAGGAATATGATCAGCTTAAAATACACAATACCCCACAAATGTACAATGCCAAGTTCATAAGAACCAATGTCAGGTTCATGAATGCACCCATTTCTTACATGGAGACAGAGAGTACAATGGCTGAGCAGGTATGTTCCATGAAATGTTATTCATAATTGTAACCATTCTGCAATGACCAGTTTAGTTCCATGCCGGATAAATAAAATAACTTCCAGTTTAGTTACATTTCATTCCATGATAATTCATTTTCTCTCCATGAGACTTATAACAGTGTCACTGGTGGCCCAATACATCGTATCACGATGTGAGCACCCAGGCACCTTACAGAAAGGACAGCACTCAGAGACAAGACTACCAGGCCATTCAACAAACACACGCCCTGGTCAGACATGGGAGGAACAACAACAGAGTGCCTGCTTCAGGAATCGGTGAGCGCGTGTGCGTGCGTGTCTTGTGTGTGTGTTTGCGCAAGCACGTTCATGACTGTTTGGTGTTATCCAATTAGGCCTCTATCTTATACATTCACTTGCATTAGACTCAAATAAAGGTATTGATACTATGTCAGGTTGGCACTTAGGGTTGAAGGAGTGTATGGATTAGAACAAATAGATTTGTGTTGCTTAGTTGCATCTGAAAGGAGATCTGTGCAAGAAAAATGTAACTATTTAACTGCAGTGAGTGACATTTTACTACATGGCTTATGGTTCACAGTTCCCATGCTGAGCTCTATTGGTAGCCCAAAAGTGTTGCTCGAGCACATGTCTTTTATTCACCAATATGATTCAAGGAAATTACAGGACCAACCATACCAAGGAAGGGTAAGATTTATACAATTTCTCAGTAGAGTCATTTTGCTGCTTTCTATCCTATGCAGCTAACATTTAATAAAGTCTTGTTCCTGGAAACTCATAGGGCAGGTTTCCAAGACACCGATTAAGCCTAGTCCTGACCATTCTCCATGGAGAATCTCCATTGAAAGCATTTTGTTTTTCATCCGGGACTAGGATTAATCTGTCTGTGAGATCAGCCCATGGGTTCAGTGTTAAATCATGTGTATTAGTTATGGCCTGGAATGTATAGTATTTTTTCCAAAATCAAATGTAATATTGCAATGTTACAAATGTTATACTGTGATGGTATTTTAATGAATTGATAATGCTCTTATTTACATTCTCAGAATGTGATCCAAGAAATACAACAAAATGGGATTCAAAGCAAATTAATATTAGCCTTCAAACGTTCTCAAAACTTTCCTTTGCTCGATCGGGGCGTCAACTTTGGACAGCGTTTGAACTATGTGATGAACTCAACTCCCAGCCACAGCTGCATTCCCCCATCCCTCTCTCCCTCCCACCCTCCCCACCCTCTGCTTCCCCCCAGTTATGCTCATGTCTGTTTCACCTTTCTCCAGCGACATGGAGCTTTAGTGTGGAGCGAGGCTGGGCCATGGTCTCCTGTCGGGGAGAGCACATACCTCAACTCCGAGGGGTCATGTTTGCCAGCGGTGCGGGGAGGAAGAGGGGGGAAAGAGGTAACCTCTCCCCAGCAGCAAGTTTTCAATGACGGCAGGATCCACTCCGGAAAGGCGGGCCCCAGCGCTAAAGGCACCAAGGCCATCGCCTGCCACTCACCGACCCATCCCTCCAGCCAGCTGTTTCACAGCTTCTATACTCCCATGACACATAGGGGAGGGGTTGAGGGAGGGTTTGAGGGGATCTCCTCAGTCTCTGACAGGGCTGCGGAGGGTCGGAGAGCTATGCATGCGGACGGCGAGGGGACTGTCTTGCAAAGGCAGGGATCCAACAGTCAACAGGTGGAGGTTCAAGGCCCAGCCCAAATTGCAGGCTCAGAGCCTAACAACTGATGGCACTGATGGCATTTTAACACTTTAGGGGCTGCCTTATGTAAAGATCTGAGTAGAAATCGGTTGCAATTGTGTTACATTTTTGGTCAAAAGTAAGATAAAGATTAAAATAATAAAAGGTTCAACCTGCAAAAGTAACTGCTGTTAAATGGTATTTTCAATTAATGAAAAATAGTGTATATGGTATGTACAACTGTCATACCCAATTCTAACCCCAAATCAGGAGCCCTAAGCAAGATTTGGTTGACCCCCCCTCCCCACCTTGCAGCAAAACATTTTTTGTTGCTCCCCTCTTGATGGCTGAGAACTTTTTTTAAAGCAAATTTCCTGCAATCCTATACATTTTGCCATGGGGCGTAGATGAAATGTTGCAGTTTTAAAGCAAGTTTTCTGCAATTTTACACATTGTACCATGGGGTGGAGAGACATTCTTGCTGTTTTAAACCTAATTTCCTGCAATTCTACACATTTTGCCATGACTTATGCCATGTTAATATGATATTTGAGTGAGAATGTCTAATAAAATCAATGGGGCCCCACTGGAAATCAGAGCCCTGGGCACGTGCCCTGCATGCCCTGTCAGTATTCAGCTATGATTACTATAAGTTTAGATAGCTGGCTAGACTTAACTACCAATTTTGTTTGTTTGTTGCTGATATGGCAAATTGAGTGATTGTCAGTGACTGACATAACAAGAGAAAAGCTTCCAAAAGATGCACAACCAAATTTCAAAATGGCACCTAGTGTATTCTACTATATACTGTTCCTAAAAAAATTGGAACTCAAAAATGTTGGGTTGAGGGCCCCCTAGTGGCTAGTGGCCTGAGCCGGCACTATCCAAAATATAAGGTTGTTTTACTTAAGAATGTTTGGCTGAAAAACGATTTAAAATTGTGACTATTGTGGCTATAGATTGTGACTGATGTACTGGAGTGTTAACATGAACAGACTATATTTATAACGTTTAGCAAATTAAATATACTTTGCCAGCACACAATTTTTGAAAAAAAAGCATGTTGAAACCATAGAATACAGTTTTTGTGAGCTATCTAATCGCTTTTCATAGTCCTTATGATGAAGCCCACACCAGTTTTCTGCATTTAGATAGAATAGTGGATCTGCGTCAGGTGATGGATCTATATCAGGTTTCAGTACAACTGTGTAGAATAAAAGAATAGAGGAATAGTTATTTTATTGTATATTTGTTCTCCAAGTGCTTTGCTCAAGTACCTTGCTCAAGGGCACAACGTTAGTGGTTTGTACCTGGGATTAGAGATCAGCAGCCCCCCAGCTACAAGATCAGTTCCCAGTTCCCATTTCTATTGATGCTCATCTTTACCCTAAAGTGCAGTGCCTTCAGAAAGTATTCACACCCCTTTACCCTTTCCACATGTTGTTGTGTTACAGCCTGAATAAAAACTTGGATTCAATTGAGATTTCACTGATCTACACATAATACCCCATAATGGCAAAGGGGAATTTATATATTTTCTAAACTAATAAAAAAATATATACCTGAAATAAGTAGTCAGCCCCTTTGTCATGACAAGCCTAAATAAGGTCAGTAGTGCTTAACAAATTGCATAATAAGTTGCATGGACTCATTCCATGTTCATATTTGTACCCCACACATACAATTATCTGTAAGGTCCCTCAATTTTCAATGCCTCACAAAGAAAGACACCAATTGGTAGATGTGTAAAAATAGAAAAAGCAGATGCTGAACATCCCTTTGAGCATGGTGAAGTTATGAATTACACTTTGGATGGTGTACAGGCGTGCATCCTAACTCAGTTGCCGGAGAGGAAAGAAACCGCTCAGGGATATTAAAACAGTTACAGAGTTTAACGGTTGTGAAATTAGAAAACTGAGGATGGATTAACAACGAAGTTACTCCACAATGCTAATCTAAATGACAGAGTGAAAAGAAGGAAGCTTGTAAAAAATAAATATATTCCAAAACATGCATCCTGTTTGCAACAAGGCACTTAAGTAATACTGCAAAATACTGTATGTGGCATTGAAATACACTTCTCACTGCCTTCCTGAAGACAAACAATGAATACAAAATGCTTCAGTCTGGTTTTAGACCCCATCATAGCACTGAGACTGCACTTGTGAAGGTGGTAAATTACCTTTAAATGGCATCAGACCGAGGCTTTGCATCTGTCCTCGTGCTCCTAGACCTTAGTGCTGCTTTTGATACCATCGATCACCGCATTCTTTTGGAGAGATTGGAAACCCAAATTGGTCTACACGGACAAGTTCTGGCCTTGTTTAGATCTTATCTGTCGGAAGGATATCAGTTTGTCTCTGTGAATGGTTTGTCCTCTGACAAATCAACTGTAAATTTCGGTGTTCCTCAAGGTTCCGTTTTAGGACCACTATTGTTTTAACTATATATTTTACCTCTTGGGGATGTCATTCGAAAACACAATGTTAACTTTCACTGCTATGCGGATGACACACAGCTGTACATTTCAATGAAACATGGTGAAGCCCCAAAAGCCTGTGTTTCAGACATAAGGAAGTGGATGGCTGCAAACTTTCTACTTTTAAACTCGGACAAAACAGAGATGCTTGTTCTAGGTCCCAAGAAACAAAGAGATCTTCTGTTGAATCTGACAATTAATCTTAATGGTTGTACAGTCGTCTCAAATAAAACTGTGAAGGACCTCGGCGTTACTCTGGACCCTGATCTCTCTTTTGACGAACATATCAAGATTGTTTCAAGGACAGCTTTTTTCCATCTACGTAACATTGCTAAAATCAGAAACTTTCTGTCCAAAAATGATGCAGAAAAATGTATCCATGCTTTTGTTACTTCTAGGTTAGACTACTGCAATGCTCTACTTTCCGGCTACCCGGATATACAGTGCCTTGCGAAAGTATTCGGCCCCCTTGAACTTTGCGACCTTTTGCCACATTTCAGGCTTCAAACATAAAGATATAAAACTGTATTTTTTTGTGAAGAATCAACAACAAGTGGGACACGATCAAGAAGTGGAACGACATTTATTGGATATTTCAAACTTTTTTAACAAATCAAAAACTGAAAAATTGGGCTTGCAAAATTATTCAGCCCCCTTAAGTTAATACTTTGTAGCGCCACCTTTTGCTGCGATTACAGCTGTAAGTCGCTTGGGGTATGTCTCTATCAGTTTTTCACATCGAGAGACTGAAATTTTTTCCCATTCCTCCTTGCAAAACAGCTCGAGCTCAGTGAGGTTGGATGGAGAGCATTTGTGAACAGCAGTTTTCAGTTCTTTCCACAGATTCTCGATTGGATTCAGGTCTGGACTTTGACTTGGCCATTCTAACACCTGGATATGTTTATTTTTGAACCATTCCATTGTAGATTTTGCTTTATGTTTTGGATCATTGTCTTGTTGGAAGACAAATCTCTGTCCCAGTCTCAGGTATTTTGCATACTCCATCAGGTTTTCTTCCAGAATGGTCCTGTATTTGGCTCCATCCATCTTCCCATCAATTTTAACCATCTTCCCTGTCCCTGCTGAAGAAAAGCAGGCCCAAACCATGATGCTGCCACCACCATGTTTGACAGTGGGGATGGTATGTTCAGGGTGATGAGCTGTGTTGCTTTTACGCCAAACATAATGTTTTGCATTGTTGCCAAAAACTTCCATTTTGGTTTCATCTGACCAGAGCACCTTCTTCCACATGTTTGGTGTGTCTCCCAGGTGGCTTGTGGCAAACTTTAAACAACACTTTTTATGGATATCTTTAAGAAATGGCTTTCTTCTTGCCACTCTTCCATAAAGGCCAGATTTGTGCAATATACGACTGATTGTTGTCCTATGGACAGAGTCTCCCACCTCAGCTGTAGATCTCTGCAGTTCATCCAGAGTGATCATGGGCCTCTTGGCTGCATCTCTGATCAGTCTTCTCCTTGTATGAGCTGAAAGTTTAGAGGGACGGCCAGGTCTTGGTAGATTTGCAGTGGTCTGATACTCCTTCCATTTCAATATTATCGCGTGCACAGTGCTCCTTGGGATGTTTAAAGCTTGGGAAATATTTTTGTATCCAAATCCGGCTTTAAACTTCTTCACAACAGTATCTCGGACCTGCCTGGTGTGTTCCTTGTTCTTCATGATGCTCTCTGCGCTTTTAACGGACCTCTGAGTCTATCACAGTGCAGGTGCATTTATACAGAGACTTGATTACACACAGGTGGATTGTATTTATCATCATTAGTCATTTAGGTCAACATTGGATCATTCAGAGATCCTCACTGAACTTCTGGAGAGAGTTTGCTGCACTGAAAGTAAAGGGGCTGAATAATTTTGCACGCCCAATCTTTCAGTTTTTTGATTTGTTAAAAAAGTTTGAAATATCCAATAAATGTCGTTCCACTTCATGATTGTGTCCCACTTGTTGTTGATTCTTCACAAAAAAATACAGTTTTATATCTTTATGTTTGAAGCCTGAAATGTGGAAAAAGGTCGCAAAGTTCAAGGGGGCCGAATACTTTCGCAAGGCACTGTAGCACTAAATAAACTTCAGTTAGTGCTAAATACAGCTGCTAGAATCTTGACTAGAACCAAAAAATGTGATCATATTACTCCAGTGCTAGCCTCCCTACACTGGCTTCCTGTCAAGGCAAGGGCTGATTACAAGGTTTTACTGCTAACCTACAAAGCATTACATGGGCTTGCTCCTACCTATCTCTCTGATTTGGTCCTGCCGTACATACCTACACGCTACGGTCACAAGACGCAGGCCTCCTAATTGTCCCTAGAATTTCTAAGCAAACAGCTGGAGGCAGGGCTTTCTCCTATAGAGCTCCATTTTTATGGAATGGTCTGCCTACCCATGTGAGAGACGCAAACTCGGTCTCAACCTTTACTGAAGACTCATCTCTTCAGTGGGTCATATAATTGAGTGTAGTCTGGCCCAGGAGTGGGAAGGTGAACGGATAGGCTCTGGAGCAACGAACCGGCCTTGCTGTCTCTGCCTGGCCGGGCCCCCTCTTTCCACTGGGATTCTCTGCCTCTAACCCTATTACAGGGGCTGAGTCACTGGCTTACTGGTGCTCTTTCATGCCGTCCCTAGGAGGGATGCGCCACTTGAGTGGGTTGAGTCACTGATGAGGATCTTCTTGTCTGGGTTGGCGCCCCCCCTTGGGTTGTGCCGTGGCAGAGATCTTTGTGGGCTATACTCGGCCTTGTCTCAGGATGGTAAGTTGGTGGTTGAAGATATCCCTCTAGTGGTGTGGGGGCTGTGCTTTGGCAAAGTGGGTGGGGTTATATCCTTCCTGTTTGGCCCTGTCCGGGGGTATCATCGGATGGGGCCACAGTGTCGCCTGACCCCTCCTGTCTCAGCCTCCAGTATTTATGCTACAGTAGTTTATGTGTCGGGGGCTAGGGTCAGTTTGTTATATCTGGAGTACTTCTCCTGTATTATCTGGTGTCCTGTGTGAATTTAAGTATGCTCTCTCTAATTCTCTCTTTCTTTCTCTCTCTCTGAGGACCTGAGCCCTAGGACCATGCCTCAGGACTACCTGGCATGATGACTCCTTGCTGTCCCCAGTCCACCGGGCCATGCTGTTTCTCCAGTTTCAACTGTTCTGCCTCCGGCTATGGAATCCTGACCTGTTCACTGGACGTTCTACCTGTCCCAGACCTGCTGTTTTCAACTCTCTAGAGACAGCAGGGGTGGTAGAGATACTCTTAATGATCGGCTAACTGACATTTACTCCTGAGGTGCTGACTTGCTGCACCCTCGACAACTACTGTGATTATTATTATTTGACCATGCTGGTCATTTATGAACATTTGAACATCTTGGCCATGTTCTGTTATAATCTCCACCCGGCACAGCCAGAAGAGGTCTGGCCTCCCCTCATAGCCTGGTTCCTCTCTAGGTTTCTTCCTAGGTTTTGGCCTTTCTAGGGAGTTTTTCCTAGTCACCGTGCTTCTACACCTGCATTGCTTGCTGTTTGGGGGTTTTAGGCTGGGTTTCTGTACAGCACTTTGAGATATCAGCTGATGTACGAAGGGCTATATAAATACATTTGATTTGATTTGATTTTTTTTGCCTGAGTACTAAGTGTTATATTTCGGGCAATTCCATCACAACACATCACTGGTGGTGGCTGATTCATGTTATGGGTATGCTTGTCATTGGCAAGGACTGTAAGATGGCACAGAAGAAGAAGGCAGACGTTTTAAGTGCCCCCAACCGATTGTGTTTTTTTGTTCGTTTATTTGCGTTGGTTGTAACTTTTTTTAAACTTATTTTGTACATAATGTTGCTGCTACCGTCTCTTATGACCGAAAATAACTTCTGGACAACAGGACTGCGATTACTCACCACGGACTGGCAGAATCATTATTTTCCTTTAATGACTCTGACGAGGCTCACAAACGATATACTGCTTTCTTGGGAACAGGCCCAGATCCCTGTGATTTGCGTGAAGAGGAGGCGGAGAAAAAGCGGTCGGCGGGCGGGCTGCCTTCTGAGAATTTGTAGGCGATCGAATAAACCCCCACTTCCTTCCATTCTGCTAGCAAACATGCGATCTTTGGACAATAAAATAGATGACCAACGCGGAAGATTGAACTACCAACGGGACATTCAAAACTGTAATATCTAATGCTTCACGGAGACGTGGGTGAACGATGACACTATCAGCATACAGCTGGCTGGTTATACGCTGCACCGGCAAGATAGAACAGCTGCGTCTGGTAAGACAAGGAGCGGCGAACTATGTATTTTTGTAAATTACAGCTGGTGCACGATATCTAAGGAAGTCTCGAGCTATTGCTCGCTTGAGGTAGAGTATCTCATGATAAACTGTGGACCACACTACCTACCTAGAGAGTTTTCATCTGTATTTTTCACAGCTTTTTTACATCCCACCAGTCAGAGGCTGGCCCTAAGACAGCATTGAATGAGCTGTATTCCACCATAAGCAAACAAGAAAACCCTCACCCAGAGGTGAAACTTAACATTCTATCAACATGTTAAATGTGCAACCAGAGGGAAAAAAAACTCTGAACCACCTTTACTTCACACACAGAGACGCATACAAAGCTCTCCCTCACCTTCCGTTTGGCAAATCTGACCATAATTATATCCTCCTGATTCCTGCTTACAAGCAAAAATTAAAGCAGGAAGCACCAGTGACAAGATCAATAAAAAAGTGGTCAGATGAAGCAGATGCTAAACTACAGGACTGTTTTGCTAGCACAGACTGGAATATGTTCCGTGATTCCTCCGATACCACATCAGTCATGGGCTTCATCAATAAGTGCATTGATGACGCGTCCCCACAGTAACTGTACGTACATATCCAAATCAGAAGCCATGGCTTACAGGCAACATCGGCACTGAGCTAAAGGCTAGAGTCGCCGCTTTCAAGGAGCGGGACTCTAACCCAGAAGCTTATAAGAAATCCTGCTATGCCCTCCGACGAACCATCAAACAGGCAAAGCATCAATACAGGACTAAGATCGAATCGTACTACACCGATTCCGAAGCTCGTCGGATGTGGCAGGGCTTGCAAACCATCACAGACTACAAAGGGAAGCACAGCTGAGAGGAGCCCAGTGACATGAACATACCAGACGAGCTAAACTACTTCTATGCTCTCGAGGCAAATAACATTGAAAAACACATGAGAGCACCAGCTGTTCTGGAAGACTGTGTGATCACATTCTCCGCAGCCGATGTGAAACAGATCAACATTGACAAGGCCGCAGGGACAGACTATTTACCAGGATTTGTACTCCGAGCATGTGCTGACCAACTGGCAAGTGTCTTCACTGACATTTTCAACCTCTCCCTGTCCGAGTCTGTAATACCAACCTGTTTTAAGCAGACCACAATAGTGCCTGTGCCCAAGAACACCAAGGTAACCTGGCTAAACAACTACCGACCCGTAGCACTCACGTCTGTAGCCATGAACTGTTTCGAAAGGCTGGTCATCGCTTACATCACCACCATTATCCCAGAAACCCTAGACCCACTCCAATTAGCATACCGCCCCACCAGATCCACAGATGATGCAATCTCTATTGCACTCCACACTGCCCTTTCCCACCTGGACAAAAGTAACACCTATGTGAGAATGCTATTCATTGACTACAGCTCAACACCATAGTGCCCTCAAAGCTCATCAATAAGCTAAGGACCCTGGGACTGAACACCTCCCTCTGCAATTGGATCCTGGACTTCCTGACAGGCCGCCCCCAGGTGGTAATGGTAGGTAACAACACATCTGCCACACTGATCCTAAACACAGGGGCCCCTCAGGGGTGCGTGCTCAGTCCCCTCCTGTACTCCCTGTTCACTCATGACTGCACAGCCAGGCATGACTCCAACACCATCATTAAGTTTGCAGACGACACAATAGTGGTAGGCCTGATCAATGACAATGATGAGACAGCCTATAGGGAGGAGGTCAGAGACCTGGCCGCGTGGTTCCAGGAAAACAACCTCTCCCTCCACCTGATCAAGACAAAGGAGATGACTAATCAAGAGCATGCTGACTGGTTGCATCACTGCCTGGTATGGCAACTGCTCGGCCTCCGACTGCAAGGCACTACAGAGGGTAGTGCGAATGGCTCAGTACATCATTGGAGCCAAGCTTCCTACCGTCCAGCCCCTCTATACCAGGCGGTGTCAGAGTAAGGCCCTAAGAATTGTCCGAGACTCCAGCCACCCTAGTCATAGACTGTTCTCTCTGCTACCGCACGGCAAGCAGTACCGGAGTGCCAAGTCTAGGTCCAAGAGGCTTCTAAACTACTTCTACCCCCAAGCCATAAGACTCCTGAACACCTCATCAAATGGCTACCCAGACAACTTCTGCTCTTTACTTGTTACTTTTATTTCTTATTCTTATCCATATTTTTATTAACTGCATTGTTGGTTATGGGCTTGTAAGTAAGCGTTTCACTGTAAGGTGAACACCTGTTGTATTTGGCACATGTGACTAATAAAATGTGATTTGATTTTTCGCATTTAAAAACATGTCATTCAAATTTTGCAAAGGCAAAATCCTAGAGGAAAACTGGGTTCAATTTCCTTTCCAACAGACTGAGGAAGCCTAGTGGTTAGTGTGTTGTGCCTGTAACCAAAAGGTTGCTAGATCAAATCCCTGAGCTGACAAGGTAAAAATCTGTCATTCTGCCCTTGAACAAGGCAGTTAACCCACTGTTCCTAGGCAGTCATTGTAAATAAGAATTTGTTCTAAACTGACATAAATAAAAATGAAGACACTGGAAGATGAAATCATTGTTCAGCAGGACACTAACCTAAAACACAAGGCCAAAGCTACACTGGAGTTGCTTACCAAGATGACATTGTGTTATAGTTTTGACTTGAAAATCTATGTCAAGACTGGAAAATGTCTGTCTTGCAATGAACAACAATAAACTTGACAGAGCTTGAATAATTTTATATAGAATATTGGGCAAATATTTTGCAATCCGTGTGTGCAAAGCTTAGCTGTAATCGTCACCTGTATATGAGATATTTCTGTATTTCATCTTCAATAAATTTGCAAAAATGTCTAAAAACATGTTTTCACTTTGTGATTATGGGATATTGTGTATAGATGGGTGAGAAAAAAATAAATATTGAATCCATTTTGAATTCAAGCTGTAACACAACAACATTGGGAATAAGTCAAGGGGTATGAATGCTTTCTGAAGGCACTGTAGATCAGAGGTCCTTCTGAAGATCCATTATGACGTCCTGTGTATGACTGCAATGCATTATTGATAAGCGTGCACAATGGATGAACAAGATGAGGGCCAGTCAGAATCATGACACACCCTGTCCTTCTACAAGCAATGAATGAAAGAGAATATTACAAGTTCACTTTTCACATGTACAATTGAGGTGTAGAAAATGTGTTGTACTGTAGATATGACTCACAGATGTAATTATCTTCGATAGCCTCAGTGTCTTTAGGGCCTGCAGTCCTACATTAAAACTGGAAATGACACATCTTAAATCCACAAAGTGACACACATTTAGTGTACAGAAGGAACATTTTCTAACTAAAGGACATATATGTCTGCAAACTTAATATATATTTTAAACATAATCGATATCAAATATAGCTTCTTTTTTTAATGGTGTAGGCCAGTCCTCGGCGATAGGTTTACTTCGCTCTCTATAATCCCCGCCCCTTCGAAATTCAGTGCAGCACTACAGTTTTTGCTGGATTTGGGGGCGGCAGTGCGGATTCTCCCAGTCACTCCCAGCTCTTGTTGCCCAGCCTCTCGTTTGCCCGTTGCGGACTCTCAAGGAGGTGAAGTTCGTTCCTTATTATTTGATTGGTAAGTCAAATAAATGTGTTATTTCAAACAGACGAGTTTATCTCATCACATTGCCAGTTGTGTTGTAATTTTAGCCGAGGTTAGACAGTTTCCGTTACACAGATTGGCTACAAAGCAAATAGGTTACCTAAACTTACTGGGAGATGATGGAAAATTTTGAAATCAAGCAAATATTAAATCGTGACTCACGTATATATGCATACGATTTAAACTATGTTTTGTCGGTCTTTGTTTTTTTTCATAGGCCTGCGCAATTAACACCATTAGACATGTTGATGTTGTAGGCCTACTGTTCATATCAGAAATACCTTTATTTAAAGGCATATATTATACATTATGCGCAATTTGGATTATATTTCATTTGTATAGTGTCTGATATCTATCGATTTCCATGGTGTTCTGTTCCATTATGGGTGGAATAACGGTAGAGTAGAATGGATGCAAACAGGCGTGGTCGTGCGGATCTGTGGCGCTGCGCGGAAGGTAGCCCAGGGTGATGCTGCGAGGGCAATGATTTAGCACGTTTGTTTATTCTGTACAGTTCGAAAGACAGGCTAACTGTGGCATTAACATTATGTTTGATTTAGGTTGTGCAAAATAACAAAAAATCCCCCCATTTTATGGTCCTTGGTTTACGTGGTGCGTAGTTGTTGATTGATGATTTGGGGTTATTGATATAGACAATATTACTCATTTTAGGTGAAGTGTATCGGTTGTTGAAATGGCCGCAGAAGGCTAATATTACGTTGGCAGCTACAATGTTTAATTGCATGATGCGATGATGATACAGTAACTATCAAAACGTAAGTGGTCGGCTCCTCCTCAAAACATAACTTCCAAGACATGAAGCCTCACCTTCATGGTTTTCTTTAGTATGTGCTAATGATCAAATACTTTACATGTATCTCGTCAACATGTCGTTTGTGTCTCTCTATTTGGTGGACTGTAAATATTTGCGGTTGATGCTACATGCGGCCTTCTTGTCGTGATGCAGAGGACTCTTCAGACTCTCCAACGTTGCAGCACTAATGCGACCTGGTCGAGTCGAGTCCTCAATGTCCCAGTCACAGAAGGACTCAAACAACATTTAAAATGTGAGCAATGAGGGAGAAGAGTAGGTTATACAAAGGGATTTTACTGAGCAAAAAACTCGGGTTCTATAGTAGTGAAGCTATAGGCCTAGGCTACTGCAAGCATCTATTTTTCAAGCAACCACTCCACTCCATATAGCAGTTAATGAAGTCAATAACTTCCTAGTTCCAGTGGTGGCATGTTAGCATGGCCACACTGTGCTTACCTGATTGTCAGCCACAGTGGGAACTGAAGTTGTCAAATATCCACGGTGAAAAACAAAGGAAAACATGCACTGTTAAAGGTGGCATAGGATATAAAGGATTTGTAATAAGACCTGTAATTGAATTACACTGTGGTTATTCTATGGGACTTCATATTACTGAATCAGTACTTTTTCTAAACAACAGGACTTGAGTGAAATGTTTGGTTCAAGTTATTTGGGGTTTTAATGGTTCTCCGGAAGTGTGTTTGATCAGGCTTTGCATGGCATAGTGGCAATTAAGTGTGGCACTCTAGTGCATTTTCCTATTAGGTTTTGCTTGATGGAGCAGGCTCTTTTCTTAAGACCATTTGCTGTATGCAGACCTAGTGTCTGCCTTCCCCACTCAGCCTTGTCTGAAAGGGCGGGGTCCCTTTGCAATGGGAAAACACTTCACAGTTTGTGAATGCAGAAAGACACAAGCACACATGCACACACACAACCCATCCATCTGTCTAATATCACACACATGGACGAATGCAAGCACATACACACACATACACAAGACGCATTAAAGCATCTTTATAAGCTCTAAAACTTGTTGTTCGTTTAAAATTGGACCAACATTTGAATGAGTTTCCAACTTAGCCTTGTACACATACAGTGTGCAGTCACATGTGGAACGTTTGTGTCTCACTGAACCTATAATAAGGGTGAAGATAGTGTAAAGGCCTTTAATCACTCAGGTTCCTACCAGCAGACACAGACAAAATAGTACATCAAAATATTACATCATATCTGGTTTCCAAATGATGCGTTCTGCCCTGCAAATTACAAGATGATGATATCATGGCATATCCTAAACCGACATATTTTCCAGTATCTTTAGGTTGTTCTTTTTGTCTTTTGTTTTTCTCAGTTTGAGTGTCCGTGCAGCTACACAAATGTTGTTGCATTAGCCTCTCATGTCAATTGAGTTGACCGTGTAGCAGGTGCATAAAACCAAGGCATCCCTTTCAATGAGTATCACTTGTTCAGGGAGCAGTGGAACAATTATTTATATGTGCCCTGATGGTTTCACAATAAATACATCAGTTGTGTTAAGGAGAGATTATTTTCAGAGTTCTGTCTTGAATTGACCTTCAGGCTCCATTTTCCCCAAACTCTCCTTTACATTATATGCTCATCCAGTCAAATGACTGATAAAACAGTCATGCTCAAACTGCACAGATATTGCATGTCCCCTCCACTGTAAGCAAACGGCCATTTTACCCACGGGCCCTTTTTTAACTACAAACTGCTTTTAAAATCTTCTACTTGTTCGAGATAGATAGTCCTGTCTTAGAGGCATCTTAAGAATCAATTATTAAAAAGACAATGAATGTCATGACATAAACTGATACCTGGTGTGTTTGGGGCTGTTATTCGAAATGGACACAACAGCATGTGTTATAGTGAAACAGGTGCTGGAGAGGGTGGTATCCTGTTTTCTAGCAGGGCAGGCGATGGTCAGTAAAAGAGGAGGGGAATGGGGAGGGGAGGGGGGAAGGCTGGGGGACAGCTGCCACCACAGGGGTGACAGGTGAGGGCTGCTGTGTGTGTGTGTGGTTGTGCGCGTGCGTGCGGCTGGTAGCCTAGCAGTAAAGAGTGTTGGGCCAGTAACTTAAAGGTCGCTGGTTTGAATATCTGAGCCGGTCAAAAATCGGCCGATGTGCCCTTGAGCAAGGCACTTAACTATAATTGCTCCTGTAAGTCGCTCTGGATACAAGCGTTGACTAAAATGTAAAAGTAAAAAATAAATGGTTGGGTGATGGTGTGTACATTGTTTTGGGAGTGGTCAGCCAACTGGACATGCTTGGGCCACCTCCCCCTCAGTAGGACTGTCAAACATCTCAGCCATGGCAAGCATGTTTCCACAGCTGTGTCTGTTAGGCTGAAAGGAATTGACGCTCTTATTTTAGGGACCAAAGACTGAGAATACCTAGAGACTGAGCCATTTGTCTTGTAGCCTCCCCAGTGCCGTTTTTGTGTCTAAAATACCAGGCCATTTAAAAGGATGGAATTTCTTGAAATTAGTAGTAATGGTTTAGTCATTTTCATTGTGTTATTCAGTTCCATCTTTTCATCCATAAGGCGATACTATGAGTATTTAGAAAACAACACTGAGTAGATTAAGGAAAATAGAACAAAACATACGCCAATGTTTGGACTGGGGCATAACTGAAGCCAAATAGTTGATAGCATACTGTACTCTCTGTTATCTAAGCCCGAACAAAACTAACGGAAATGACAGACCCCTTGGGAGTGGGCGAGAACCATGCGCGGCAGCAGTAGCCCCAAATAGTTTTACTCTTTCCCAATTCTCCCCTGGATACTTGATACACATTTGTTTCCATGATTTCCCCTAAGTGCCCTAACTCAATATCTGTCCTGTGAGGTAGAAGCACAGCAAAGACTGTGTTGGGTTGATGTTTTGTCCTTCCTAACCTCAATTGGGGCCTATAGCACCTTGAAAGCATTAGTAATACGTATTGTTTTTGGTAAGGATGAGTTACACAGCGACAAGCTTTGCATTGCTGATACGGACTCCCAGTTGTATTTTATTCAGATCACTTACTGTTTCGACACATTAGCCATTTACACAGCTGGCTTAGAACCAAGAGAACCAAAGGAATTCTGATGGAGTGTCCTGCCCAAGGGTGCACAGCTGGGCACACCGAGATTTCACTCCTCTGACTGACCCTGCAGTAAGAAGTTGTCATGAATGTTGGCTGTATGATTCATATACATAATGAAATAATATAATCAATCAATCTCATTTGGTAGCAGTGCTCATCTAGAACCAAATAGTGAATGATGTGTCTAACTCTTGTTCAACTTTAGCTCATTTGCAATGGATTGTCATGTCATTCAAAATGTAGATTTGCAACTGGGCTAGTCTCTTGGAAAGGGAGAAGTGTCTTTTTTTGTGCTTTTAATTTGTGCCACGGCTGTAATAACATTATGCCGTCCTTTGTTTGTCGTGGTCTATCTCTTGTTCAACGGCGTTAGTGCACGTTATAAAAGCACTAACGCCCTGGACCAGCGCTATCCATGGTCTATCTCTTGTTCAACGGCGTTGGTGCACGTTCTAAAAGCACTAACGCCCTGGACCAGCGCTATCCATGGTCTATCATTCTTGGCTGGAGGGGAAAGTTGTTGAAGAGTCTCTGGAAAAGATGAGGTAATTCTAAGAGGATGCATTTCCCGGGTCATGAACCTCCTATCACTTGTGTTCCCCCATTTCCCACATCTCTGTGCCACGAAAGCAGGAAATCATAACCTGGTTCCACTGGTGCAGTTTCCATGTCATGTGGCTTGTTGCCACTACACAGCTGAAGGGCAGCATCCATCTTGGCTCCCTATACTCTCTCAAGCAATTTCAATACCAGCCACATTTAGCGTATGATTCATGTGTGAATAGATCATCCTTGATTCCCTACAGTTTTGACTAAGCCAAACAGGTAGTCATTTATAGAACTTAGTTAGACGTTTAATTCCACCTGTTGCATAAAGCTGTCGTGGGCCGCGTTCAGACGGAAATGTTCTATCCTCCAAATACATATTTAGCATACTGTTTTTCTATGGGGGTTGACGGACAACGGAAAGATTTTTTCTTACGTAGGTCAGAACTTTAAATGAGGTTGAAGTTCTAACGGATAGATGCTTAATTCGTTGTTTGCACGAAGACATGCAAACAAGAATATTTGGAGGAAGACACACAAAAGGTTAAATGAAATGCACAGTATCCTCACCTCCCAGCTTAGTAAGTGAGTAAGCCTTGTCTGAGCCAGAACGGCCCATAGGGGCAGGAGCCTTCCTCCTGTTTCTACTGCGTGAGGCAGCTTGATGTACAGGTACACCTGCTGGACAGGATGCTAGTCTGTCGCAAGGCTTTACCCCCAATCCATCTTGTTAAAGAAATAGTTCACACACAGAGAATTTTATCTACTTCCCCAGAGTGAGATCAACTCGTGGATACTGTTTTTATGTATCTGCGTCCAGTATGAAAGAAGTTAGTGATAGTTTGCTAGCTGTTCCTGTAGACTTTTCCAGTCATTGTGCTAATGCTAGTTAGCAATTAAGGAAATGCTAGTTAGCAATTTCCTTCAAACTGCACGCAGATACATCTCATTGCAAAAATCACAGACTATCCCTTTAATGCTGAGTGCCAAGCAGAAAGGCATTAGGTCCCATGTTTAGTCTTTGGTATGACTCGACCAAGGATTGATCCCCAACCAATCTTGGTGCAGACAATCTAACCCAGGGTTTCCCAAATTCGGTCATTTGATCATTTGAATCAGCGGCAGAAAACAAAATGTGCACCCCTTTGTGTCCAGTTTGGGACCACAATCCAGTTAGGGATCAGATTATATCATTTGTGTGTAATATGTGACAATGTATACTTATCACCTAATTAAAGTATTGGTAACAAACCAACGTTATCAGCCATCTGTTTCTGGCCCCGGCCTTAGACCTCTCTCTGGAATGTGGCTATCATCTCCTCTGGCCAATAATACTACAACCCAGAGGAAGATGGTGATGCTCTCTCCCTGGTCTCTTCCCACACCACTATCTGATCTCAGTGGTTCTCTACTCTTATAGGGATAAGTGGTACATATTGTTTCATTCCACTGGCTGATAAAGATATAATTTGTTACACCCAGGAATGTTTTCTTTTTTCAGTAAATCTTTGATCTTTGTTTTCATTTCATTTAATGGGAAATACTGTATTTGGCATTTGTATTTCAGATAGTATTTACATCACAGAAACTGAAAAGTAATAATTAGGCCATTTTTAGATAATTACCATTTTAGCAGGTCGTTTGTATGCAAATATAAATACAAGTCAACAGTAAAATAAAGCAGAACCCATTATTCTTGTATCTGTTTTGTTACTGAGATACAGTGTATTCGGAAAGTATTCAGACACCTTTCTTTTCACACATTTTGTTACGTTATAGCCTTAATCTAAAATGGATTCAATCGTTTTCTCAGTCATCAATCTACACAAAATACCCCATAATGACAAAGCAAAAACAGGTTTTCATCAAGGATCTCTCTATACTTTGATCTGTTCATCTTTCCCTCGATCTGGACTTGTCTCCCAGTCCCTGCCGCTGAAAAACATCCCCACAGCATGATGCTGCCACCACCATGCTTTACCGTAGAGATGGTATTGGCCAGGTAATGAGCGGTGTCTGGTTTCCTCCAGACGTGACGCATGACATTCAGGCAAAAGAGTTCAATCTTGGTTTCATCAGACCAGAGAATCTTGTTTCTCATCGTCTTAGAGTCCTTTAGGTGCCTTTTGGCAAACTCCAAGCAGGCTGTCATGTGCCTTTTACTGAGGAGTGGCTTCCATCTGGCCAATCTACCATAAAGGCCTGATTGGTGGAATGATGCACAGATGGTTTTCTTCTGGAAGTCTCTCCCATCTCCACAGAGGAACTCTGGAGCTCTGTCAGAGTGACCATCAGGTTCTTGGTCACCTCCCTGACGAAGGCCCTTCGCCCCCAATTGCTCAGTTTGGCCGGGTGGCCAGCTCTAGGAAGAGTCTTGGTGGTTCCAATCTTCTTCCATTTAAGAATGATGGAGGCCAATGTGTTCTTGGGGACCTTCAATGTTGCAGACATTTTTGGTACCCTTCCCCAGATCTGTGCATCGAAATAATCCTGTCTCAGAGCTCTACTAACAATTCCTTCAACCTCATGGCTTGGTTTTTGCTCTGACATGCACAGTCAACTGTGGGACCTTATATAGACAGGTGTGTGCCTTTCCAAATCATGTCCAATCAATTAAATTTACCACAGGTGGACTCCAATCAAGTTGTAGAAACATCTCAAGGATGATCAATGGAAACAGGATTCACCTGAGCTAAATTGCAAGTCTCATAGCAAATGGTCTGAATATTTATGTAAATAAAGTATTTCTAAAAACGTGTTTTCGCTTTGTTATTATGGGGTATTGTGTGTAGATTGATGAGGATTTTAAAAAAAAATCAGTCTGTGACAAAAATGTGTGAAAAGTGAAGGGGTCTAAATACTTTACGAATGCACTGTAGATGGGCCACAAGAACAGGTTCATTCACTTGATTGAAGACAGTTAGGTTGGGGACATTTAAGTCAAATGCTTGCCACTTTAGGCAACAACTACATCTGTATTCTCACTTTGGGGCTCGTCTGCATGTGAAGAAAGACACATCCGTATCATAGCGTCTAGGACCAATGGAGAAAAAACAGCTAACATTTTCCAGAGGTTTTGTCTTCAGGAAATGAAGTCATAATTGTCTGGCATGTGTGACATTTTAAGAGCATGACATTGATGCATAAGAAAAGACAGAGTACTCATTACTGGCTGTCAGAAGCTGGTTTGTCTTATTAGATCACAGTAAGATACTTGCATCTCAATAGTCTACAGTGGCCTCCACACCTCTTCTCCTCTACTTTATCTGTACCAATCCAAAAGAGGACAGGTGAAGGCAATCTGGCTCAATCGTAGTAGATCATATGCTTGCATCTTGCCAGTTCTTTCTGATCAGTGCTGGGAGGCAAGCAGCAGAGGATAGTTTTAGACTCTGGAGATGCGTATAGATCAGGGGTGGGCAAATATGGCCCACAGGCCAGATCCGGTCTGCATGCCCATTCAATCAGGCCCATGGGAGGTTTGAGTAAGTTTTTTTGGAGATGGGGGAATTATTGTTTTGGGACTCCAGGCCACACTTGAATATTTAAAACTAGATAGGAAGTATGTAGAAATGATAATGGACCTATATATTTTCAAATAACTGCCCTTTTTCTGGGCCGCAAATTGATTTTAGTCCTAATCCTTTCCTTGTATATATGACTATCAATTGGTGAAATGACTACATAGAATCTCACTTGTCAGAAGAGACCTAGCCTATGCCCCAGTTGGGACACAGAACACATTTTTAAATATATTGTTTAGTTACTGTAAAATGGTGATGCACAAAGGTATTTCTCCGTTCAAAAAATAGGTTTGGTTCTCAACCCTGCACAACTGTTGTCCATACTCTTTGTTATCCCACTAGCTTTGTCATTCATCTTGCAAATAGCTTAACATTACATAATAATAAGAGCTTTGGATGTGTGCCTTTACCAACAGTATACTGCCATTAGCACATTTGAAACTGAAAACTGAACATCTTGCAGCTGTTGTAGCAAGACATTTCTCAGATTAATTTTCTCAGATTAATGTTGGTTTATTATTTAAGGATGCATGTCAGTAGAAACTGCAGACAAGTACAATTTATTTAAAAAATATCACCCTTTTAAGAATGGATCGTAACATTCATGTAGCTCATATGAAAAGAAAAAAAAAGTACATTTTTTTGAATGTGTGTTTTCTGGACATGGTATACGCCAACAAACTCACTTGAGAAAGGGATTAGCATAGTATGGCATCGACTGTAAATATAATAATGTTGGAGGAGATACGGTCAGCTAATGGGGCTGAGGGAGGCAGGTGACAAAGATCTGATTGGAAGGCTTGGATCTCTTCCTTCATAATCTTAGCATGTGATGCACATGCTTTCATACATTAATGTCAATAGAAGATTTGCACTCAAACAATTGAGTTACGCAGGCGGATGTCAAAGTAAATGAGGATTCAGGGCTGAGTGAGTCACTGTATTATGGGGACTCCCCAAGCCTCCCTTCAACCAAAGCCCAATATCATCATCTGGAATTCACATAATTTGCCTTGTTTTTGCACATCTCTACACAATTTAGAAACTATCTAGTTTCAAATCCGACTCAATTGCAATTGTATCTCTTTCAGCACATACGCAGTAGAATATAAATGAGTGCCTTCTGTAAGGGCCTTGTTCTATGTGTGTCATGCTAAAAAGCTGTAGCACAGCTGTAGCAAGCACTTGCGCTAACACACATTCCATGCATGTGTGTCCAGTTAGTAGGAGACCCTCCCAAAATACGATTGCCTGGTATGCTAGTGATGCGTTACAAAAAGCCAGTCGTACAGTAATATGGTCAGCTGCAAAACTACATGCCTTGGATAGCATACATGTTTGAATGCACAAAGACTTGAGTGGCATGATGTCTCTCCTGTCGCTTTAAACAGAGGTAGTGAAGGGGGGGCTTAACAATAGATGCAATCCGTATCCGTAGCACCAGTATGCGATGCGAGGTGTAGAGCAGCATCTGTGTGGGTGTGTGGAGATACAAAATCAGATTTTGTTGCGTGTGTGTTTGGGAAGGGGATGTGTGATGTAACAAGGATTGTCTGGCTTTATACATTGAAAAAGGGGGAAAGTGTCCATATTGTATGCTCTAGAATGTCCTGCTTGCAAAGGAAATCATCACTGTGTGATTGCCATGTAGATTTTAAACATGCATACCCTCGGCTTAGCCCTAGTTTAGAAACACACAGCACTGTCATGGTGAGCTGATGTAGAATGCATGAAAATTACTGAAACAAATTATGCCAGACGGTTGCTATATCAGGATAGTATGGCCATCATTCCCCTCTTGTTCATACAGCTTTACATGACAGACATTGTGGAGAATAGATGGTAAAATGATAGCTTCAGAGTGAACGGGTCCACACAACAGCCAACTGTTAGATAGCACAAAGGTTTCTGGGTATATAGCGCTCCATGGTGATTTGCCAAGCTAGTATCCAAGCTGTTGCAATTTCTGTTATTGCTCAGAGTGAGGGGGTGGAAGCAGCCTAGTCTCATAGACTAGATGTAGTATAGTAAATGTAAATCCGTGACACTCAAATTAGTTTGGTATGGTTACATAAGACAGAAGGTTACTTAAGGCAAAACCAAATGTAGGGTGGTTGGTTTGCGATGGATGAGTGGGCGTAATATAACGTGAACGTCTAGCAACATAAAGGTTGCGCGTTCAAATCTAACTAAGGACAACTTTTAGCTAATTAGCAACTTTGCAACTACTTACTACTCTTTAGCTACTTTGCAACGACTTAGCTTGTTAAATTACCCTAACACTAACCTTAAAACCCTTTAACCCCCTACAGTCGATGTCCGTGCCCCCGTGGGAAATCTAATTAGCATGATGAAATAAATCCCCATCCAAATCCTTCTGTTTTAAGGTAGAGATATCAGTTTTTTTTGCAAGGACTGCGTCTCAATCCAATAGTGGCTTTCTGCATCTGCGGTGGAAGCTGGCCAAGCTACAGCGGTGATTGTCAGACCAGGAGACATCCCGAAAATCGGTTTTCTCATGAAAACGTCTGTAAGCGTCCGAACAGTTTGGGCTACACTCTAATATATCTGTTTTTCCATGTCTGAATCTGCCATTCAATGCATATCTATGGGCTAATAGCAGTAAGGCCAAATTAAATGTTTCATCAGAAATACCTAACATTCAAAATCATATAGTTAAATGATCCTTGGTATGACCATCTTAAAACAATTCTTTCCATATGTTATCTTAGTAGAATCCCCCCCCACCATCCCCCAGTTTAGACTCATAAGGATTAACCCTAACCCTAATCTTAACCCCTAGTCGAGCTAATGTTAGCCACCTAGCTAACGTTATCCACAACAAATTGGAATTCGTAAACATATCATAACTTTAGCTAATTCGTAACATATTGGACAAATTGCCATTCATAACATATCATATGAATTGTTATTCATAACATACCATACGAAATGGATGATGGACATCCACAATACATACCATGTGAAACATGACATATCATTGGAGAAACCCACATCTACATTTACTGGATTTTCATACCATCTGAATAGGGTGTCAATATCATGATACTTTTTCTTGGGGGAGGAGGCAGGTGGGACATTCAGATTCTGAATATACCCCATAGCCTCAGTTTTTTTGTTTTGGAATGTATTCCATCAATGGAGGTGCCTTGTAACTGGAATGTATCTCTTGTAGCCTGCTCTCATTCTGTGAAAAACATGACTGTCTGTAAAAATAAATAGTTAAAATGTTGCCATTTGAAGAGACAAAATGCTGGTTGATATTCTATAATTGCACCATCTCAGATCAATGTGGATCTCAGTTCCCTAGTGGGTGAAATTGTGTCTGCGAGTGAAATATCATTACATTTATAGTTGAGTCATTTAGCAGATACTCTTAACCAGAGCAACTTATCCAGAGCAACTTACTAAATGGCACATTGACAGATTTCCCTTAGTCAGCTTGGGGATTAAAACTAGCGACCTTTCGGTTACTGGACCAACATTCTTAACCGCTGAACTGGACTGCTTTGCCATAATTCTTAACCTGGGGTGTATTCAAGAAGGTGAAATGTTCAAACTGTTGCTCATAGAAATGTGATGTGTAGAGATGATATTACTCACCTATCCTGAACAAACCCTAGATTTAGTGTGATGAAAGGGCTGTGGGGTGAAGTTTCCCCTAGGTACAGGCTAGGATTAGTTTCCTTTACCCAATCCTAACCCGCCTGACAAATGATCAGCGTCTAGGGACAACTTCACCCTACTCCGAATGAAAGGGCTGTGGGGTGAAAAATTATAATATATCGAACAGAAATGCCAGCCAATAGAGATGAGTCTAAAGGCCTGCTTTAAATATACCATAGGTTTGAGCAGCCCTGAGATTGTCGGGAAGGGAGCTCCAAAGGCATGGTGTGTGGGAGGAAAAAGGACGTTTCGTAGATCTGACAGATTGGAGGGTCCAATGCCATTTAGGGCTTTTGTAGGCGATCTAGGGATTCTGTTGTGATGGACCATAGTAGAAATTAAATGACCCAACAGATGCATATAAGCAATGTGTCATAGGGGAGGGGAGAGAAGGAGAGGAAAGGGGGTACTGAGCCTGACTTGATAATTCTAGCAGTTGTGAGAGCCTTTGGAAGAGGAGGACACCTAGTGGTGGTATGGTAGGGCTTTGTAGTGTTTCTTAGAGAGAAAGGATGGCTACCCACTGGGCACAGATGTCAGTTCAACATCTCTTTTTGATTTACATTTGGTTGAGTTATCAACTAATGTGAATTCAATGTGAAATCAACAAAGCGTGTCACCATGTCATTGGATTTAAAGTTGGCTGAAAAAAAGACAAAATTCCCTTACGTTGATGACTTTTTGCAAATCCAATCAGTTTTCCATGTTGATTCGAACAGAAATGCCAGCCAATAGAGATGAGCCAATAGAGATGAGTCTAAAGGCCTGTGTTGTCTGCTCACACTGCTATGCTTTATCTTGGCCAGGTCGCAGTTGCAAATGAGAACTTGTTCTCAACTAGCCTACCTGGTTAAATAAAGGTGAAATAAAAAAAATAATAAAATGGTATCACATTGACTCTTTTTTAAATGACATGGAAACATTGGTTCAACCAGTTTTTGCAGAGTGGGTAGTTTCATGTTATTCCTCTCTGAAATTAGTAGATGGAAAGGTCTATAGGAATTTAAGAAACCCAGTAAGTATTTGGCATAAGAACACACTAGAAATAACATAATTTTAACAACATAATTCAAATTATTAAGGTATTTCTTACAAGGAATTAATAGATGAACCTGAATCTACTACCTGACTGACCCCTTACAGTCTGACCTGACCTGATGACTGACCTTTGACCTAAACTCACCCAGCAATATGTATACATGTATCTCAATATGAACAATGCATCACTTCTGCATTTGATATTTGCCATACTTTAGGTTTGACAGATTTTTCCACAGGGTTAGGGAGTGTTTGGAGGGCTCATGTTACCTGTTCCATTAGAGTTGTTCTAGCCCCAGAGGACCCTTATTAGCTCTGCTTTCCTTTCAGGACATTAACACGAAGGCCATTTGAAGAGCTCCATACCGTCCCATATCTCCTCCTCCATTTCCTCGAGGGCTGATATCTCCTCTTACATCCAGTAAATGTTAAGATCACTAATGCATAATTGCTAATTAACTTATTTTCTGAATCCTAGGACTTCTTATGATGATTAAAATGTATCCCCACTTGAATCATTCCATCAAAACAGAACATTTATTTTGTATTTAGAATATGGATGGGGGCCTCCCGAGTGGCACACTACAGACCCGGGTTCGATACCAGGCTGTGTCACAGCTGGCCATGACCGAGAGACCCATGAGCCGGTGCACAATTGGCCCAGCGTCGTCCTGGTTATGGGAGGGTTTGGCCGGCCAGGATGTCCTTGTCCCGTCGCGTTCTAGTGACTCCTTGTGGCGGGCCGGGTTCCTGCAAGCTGACTTTCGGTCGCCAGTTGTATGGTGTTTCCTCCGACACATTGGTGTTGCTGGCTTCCTGGTTAAGCTAGCAGTGTGTCAAGAAGCAGTGCGGCTTGGCTGGGTCGTGTTTCAGAGGACGCATGGCTCTCCACCTTAGCTACTCTCGAGTCCGTACGGTAGTTGCAGTGATGGGACAAAACTGTAACTACCAATTTGAGAGAAAAAGGGGTAAAAGTGAAAAATATATATAATACGGATGGACATTTTTATTAAAGAAGACATAAACGATCAGTACAGAGCAGTTGAGCAGAAGTATTATCAATGATTGCCGTAAAGTAATGCTTTTGCATAATTTCAGCCAGTAGTTTTGAATGTTGTGATCATGTGCCAAAACGGG
This sequence comes from Oncorhynchus nerka, assembly GCF_034236695.1. Taxonomy (NCBI): domain Eukaryota; kingdom Metazoa; phylum Chordata; class Actinopteri; order Salmoniformes; family Salmonidae; genus Oncorhynchus; species Oncorhynchus nerka. The sequence goes on along the minus strand of NC_088410.1, from coordinate 42,142,414 downwards.
TCCCTGAAGATTTTGCACAATTGTGTTCTACCTCATCTATGCCGTATTATATGTTACGTCCTGCATTTAAAAAATGTGCATGGTATGTTACGAATTCCAATTCGTACAATATGCTACGGATTTGTAAATTCTTAAGATCCCGGACTACATCTTTAAAATTATTTGAATTTTTTTTTACCAAACAAAGACTGAGAACTTGAGAATGTGTATGTTCAGATAACTAGTCAAATATAGACATTAGCTGTGTTGGTAACCAGCTAATGAAATTGGTTGAGTTGAATACTCTTTGGCGGTAATGGCTTGGCAGTCTTAGGAGCAGGTTAGCATTTTTGCATGTCATGCAGGCAGCTCTGCAGTGTCAGCACTAGCTGGTACATCTACAAAGTAATAAAATCTGATTTTAAACCTAACCCTTACCTTAACCACACTGCAAACGCCTAACCCTAACCTTAAATGAAGACCAAAAAGCCAATTTGAGTTTTCTGTAATATTTACAATATAGCTAATTTTGACTTTGCGGCTAGCATTTCTAGCCGAAATCGCTCAGTTCCACCTCCAGGACAAGACTCATGACAATACATGTCAACCTGCACCCTAGGCTACGTCACAAATGACACGCTATTCCCTTTATAGTGGACTACTTTGAGCAGGGCCCATAGGGCACTAGGGGAAAGGAAAAAGGGTGCCATTTGGGACTCATGCCTAGACAGGGGAGGGATAGAGGGGGATACACAAAGTATCAGAGGAGGAGGAAAAGGCTGAGGCAATCTATAGACAACTACTAATGTTTACAGGAAGTGGAGAGCCCTTTGGTTGCAGTTTCTGCTGATGATCATATGCACTTAGAATTGTCTGCTAAGTGGCGAAGTGGGTAAAAGGCAGCTGTAGTCACTGTGGAGGCCTCTGGTTAGGGAAATAAAGTATGTAGTGTATGTACACTGCTGCTTCCATCAACTGTAGGAGCTGTGATAATGACAACGCCAACGATGACGCCCTCCGTCTCTCTTTCTTTATTTGATTCTTTATTGTAGGGTATGAGGCCTATTTTCGTAAGCATCTGATTGGGAGTATTATTAGGTTATGTATTATATACAGTACCAGTCAAAAGTTTGGATACACCTACTCATTCAAGGGTTTTTCTTTATTATTACTATTTTCTACATTGTAGCATAATAGTGAAGATATCAAAACTATGAAATAACACATGGAATCATGTAGTAAGCAAAAAAGTGTTAAACAAATCAAAATATATTTTATATTTGAGATTCTTTAAAGTAGCCACCCTTTGCCTCGATGACAGCTTTGCACACTTTTGGCATTCTCTCAACCAGCTTCATGAGGAATGATTTTCCAACAGTCTTGAAGGAGTTCCCACATATGCTGAGCACTTGTTGGCTGCTTTCCTTCACTCTGCGGTCCAACTCATCCCAAACCATCTGAATTAGGTTGAGGTCAGGTCATCTGATGCAGCACTCTATCACTCTCCTTGGTCAAATAGCCCTTGCACAGCCTGGGGGTGTGTTTTGGGTCATTGTCCTGTTGAAAAACAAATGAAAGTCCCACTAAGCGCAAACCAGATGGGATGTCATATTGCTGCCGAATGCTGTGATAGTCATGCTGGTTAAGTGTGCCTTGAATTCTAAATAAAACACTGACAGTGTCACCAGCAAAGAACCCCCACTCCATCACACCTCCTCCTCCTCCTCCTCCTCCTCCTCCTCCTCCATCTCTGCTTCATGCAGAGATCATCTGTTCACCTTCTCTGCATCTCTCAAAGACATGGCGGTTGGAACCAAAATCTTAAAATTTGGACTCAACAGACCATAGGACAGATTTCCACCAGTCGAATGTCCATTGCTCATGTTTCTTCGCCCAAGCAAGTCTCTTCTTCTTATTGGTGTCCTTTAGGAGTGGTTTCTTTGTAGCAATTTGACCATGAAGGCATAATTCACGCAGTCTCCTCTGAACAGTTGATCTTGAGATGTGTCTGTTACTTGAACTCTGTGAAGCATTTATTTGGGCTGCAATCTGAGCTGCAGTTAACTCTAATGAACTTATCCTCAGCAGCAGAGGAACTCTGGCTCTTCCTTTCCTGTGACAGTCCTCATGAGTGCCAGTTTCATCATAGTGCTTGATGGTTTTTGCAACTGCACTTGAAGAAACTTTCAAAGTTCTTGACATTTTCCTGATTGACTGACCTTCATGTCTTAAAGTAACGATAGACTGACGTTTCTCTTTGCTTATTTGAGCTGTTCTTGCCATAATATGGACTTGGCCTTTTTTTACCAAATAGGGCTATCTTCTGTATACCACCCCTACCTTGTCACCAACCAACTGATTGTCTCAAACGCATTAAGATGGAAAGAAATTCCACAAATGAACTTTTAACAAGGCACATTCCAGGTGCCTATGTCATGACTACCTCATTAAGCTGGTCAAAAGTTTTAGAACACTAATTCTAATTCTAATTCTACTAATTCAAGTGTTTTTCTTTTCTTTTTTTAAAACTATTTTCTACATTGTAGAATAATATTGAATACATAAACATATGAAATAATGCATATGGAATCATGTTGTAACCTAAAAAGTGTTAAATAAATGAAAATATATTTTATATTTTATATTCTTCAAATAGCAATCCTTTGCCTTGATGACAGGTTTGCAAAGCTTCTGAATACTAATGAATAAGATTTCAGTTTTTAATTTTTAATACATGAATAAAAATGTCTAAAAACCTTTGTCATTATGGTATTGTAGATTGATGATTAATTATATTATTTAATACATTTTAGAATACGGCTGTAACGTAACAAAATGTGGAAAAAGTGAAGGGTTCTGAATGCTTTCCGAATGCACTGTACATACACGAGTGTTCGTAAAACACGTTTTGCACGTAAGACACAATCTCAGGTTGTAGTTCAGTTGTTAGCTCCATGAACGACCCCGTCTAGCCGTAGTGCTGACTTACACATTTGTCCATTAAAATAACATCAAATCGATCAGAAATACAGTGTAGACATTTTTAATGTTGTAAATGATTATTGTAGCTGGAAATGGCTCATTTTTAATGGAATATCTACATAGGCGTACAGAGGCCCATTTATCTGCAACCATCACTCCTATGTTCAAATGGCATGTTGTGTTAGCTAATCCAAGTTTATAATTTTAAAAGACTAATTGATCATTAGAAAACCTTTTTGCAATTATGCTCAATTGTGCACCGGGGCCTCCCATTCCTCTTTCTATTCTGGTTATAGACAGTTTGCGCTGTTATGTGACTGGAGTAGTACACAGCATTGAATGAGATCTTCAGTTTCTTGGCAATATCTCACATAGAATAGCCTTCATTTCTCAGAACAAGAATAGACTGACGAGTTTCAGAAGAAAGTGCTTTGTTTATGGACATTTTGAGCCTGTAATCTAACCCAGATACTCAACTAGTCTAAAGAAGGCCTGTTTTATTGCTTCTTTAATCAGAACAACAGTTTTTAGCTGTGCTAACATAACTGAAAAATGGTTTTCTAATGATCAATTAGCCTTTTAAAATGATAAACTTGGAGTAACTAACACAACGTTCCATTGGAACACAAGAGTGATGGTTGCTGATAATGGGCCCATAGATATTCCATAAAAAAGCTGCCGTTTCTAGCTACAATAGCCATTTACAACATAACAATGTCTACACTGTATTTCTGATCAATTTGAACATGATACCATTCGGTATCAATACAATTATTTCAAATAAAGCAATCTGGACTTTCAGGGTAGCTATATTTAAAAATGGGAATATCATAATTTTGAAACTAATGCTGCCAACAACTTTATATACATCACAGAAGACTGAAATATAACAAAAAATATGAATAACATTCCACCCATGAGGTCAAAGAGGGTGCTTTTGGTCATTGACTGCAGGAAAGGGCTACCCTGAATGATTGTGGTATATGTGATAGAAAACGATCTGTAAAAGTGAGTCTCAGGTTTTACCAGAAGATGGCACTGTGTGTCTTGATTAGTTTGTCCTTAGGCAGCAGCAAAACATTGTTGGCTAATTCACTTTGAGTGGGGAAACACTGTTGTCTCCATTTCCCTATAATGAATGTAATTTCTATTATGACAAAATGCCATTGTCATTCAGTTTCTCACTTTTCACATATCTAAAATTGGGTTTAAATCCTTGACATATTTGGAAAATGTGATTAAACCAAGAGATAGACATTGTGTACTATTGCTCTTTTTGTCTACCTATGAACCATGTTTAGGCAGCCAATCGAAAGTATAGCATGATACATAGGGCTGAAATCTTATTGAAAATATCCCCATAGTTCTGCCCTTATACAATGGTTGCATTCCAGGTCATCTTTTCTGCAGTCATGCTGCACAGATGATCAGATCTCACAACCACATTAATATGATACAGCAATCTTCTGTGATGCACAGCATGACTGCATAAAGACGACTTGGAACGCCATCTACAATATGTAATTCCACCTCTCAGTGAAGTGTACCCCAGGCACAGAACTAGAATCAGATTTCCCTCCCCCAACCCATTATAAAGGGGAACATGCTAAACTGACCCAAGATCAGCATCTAGGGGCAACTTCACCCTCAACCTAATACAGCCCTGCTGTTCTAACTGAATGTAGCATGTATGTGAACATGTCTCTCTCTGTCTGTGTTTGCAGGGCTTCATCAGAAGCCACTGATGAGGAAGTATAATCGGTGAAAAGGTCAAAGGTGAAAGGTCAGGATGACGACAGTGGCCGCGGAATATGAGCACATGGAGATCACGCAGCAGTACAGCAGCAGTGACACGGTCAACAACCGCTGGGATGATGAGTGGGACAACGAGAACAGCTCAGCTCGCCTGTTCGAGCGTTCGCGCATCAAGGCCCTGGCAGGTGAGTGAGGCAGAGAGGAGAGGAGTTAGTGCCAAGAAGGATAACCCCTGTTGTTGGCATTGCATTCACTTAATCTCATAGAAAAGCAATGGTCGTATGATGATGTACACTTGGACTTCGGTTGAAATACTATTCATAATAGTGGAGCTGTGCTTGCCTGATGCAATGAAACCAATAAAAATGATGGCAAAAGTGCAAACCCCACCCACCTGGCACTCCAGGCAGGCAAAGCAAACGCTCAAGGTAGATGTTGGCAGACAGATACAGGAAGATAGGGAAGAACCTCTTTGAAACTGCCCGGCAACCACATCATTCATTTGTATATAGATCAATGTGTGTTGATAAATTCAACTGAGAAAATAAGAAATTATAATTTGGTGCAATTATTGTTGGTGGATTGACATGACATTTGGTAATAGTAGAATTGTTGTGACTTTCTATCATTGAGCTGTTTTAAATGAGAGATTAGATACAAAATCCCCATGGCAAAGTCACCTAGGCTTACTGGAACAGAGAGAGTTTCATTAGGTAAATGCCTGCGCAGAACCAGCAGCCAACCCTGCAATTGAGCAAAATGTTTTGACAAGAGAGAAAAAATGATCAAAAATAGAAAGTGTTCCTTGGTTTCTCTTCTTGCTGGCCGGAGACCGCAAGCTGTTTTGAGAACTCGAAAAAAAAAGCCCTTGGCATTCCGATGAGCATCCTGCTTCTCACATGACTGTGTTTTCCTGCATTCCTGCCCAGTGGAGCATACGCCTCTCACCCAACTCCACTTGCTGCAGTCAAGAGTGTCTTCAATGGCTGCATGAACATGTACCTACTAGAGGCCCTTCAAATCCAACCTAGTAACCAGGCGCCCTAGGTTGAATCAAAAACGGGTAATTCTGCTATTAAACTTAGTTCTTAAATAAAACTTTGTAAAATGAAAATGAAGTCAACGGCATATGAATTCAAGACATTTGATTGAAGAGGGCCCGCTTGATGTTTACAGTAACGGTGTTGCATCTGAGAATCATTTTGCCCCGTATGACTCAAACAGGAAGGAACATCATTACATTCCCAGTGGCTTGGTAACTCTGTAACCACCCCTGACCCCACACACACACACGCCCACACAAGCAGCCAACATACTCTGTTAAAGATGCAATATGCAGAAATCGCTCCCGCCATTTCCTGGTTGCTAAAACTCAGTTCGCCTGATTTCAGTTTGTGACAAAATAAGCTAGTATAGTGTAGAGAATCATTGTAGCTTAGTTTTAAGGTAGCCTAGGCCTATGAAGCGCAGTCCGATTGGTAAAATATTATGAGGTCTAGTGAAAATTACATTAGTTTATGCCTACCTTTCACTGAAAGATGTCAGGCAGCGTGTTGACCCCTTTTATCTCCCGTTTATCTCACTTTTATCTCCCGTTGCACCTGCTATCGGGGGAATTTGAGGTTGTGGCTGTTTATACTTCCTGATAACCCACTTGTTGTGGTGACTGTCACAGGCTAGCGGAGATTCAGCACATTGGATAGCGCAGTTGATCAATTGTCTGCGAATCTGACCAGTAGCCAATCGTACGCCCTCTTTTGTTAACGTAAGATTGTGCATTTTTTATTGGAAATGTTTATTTCCTCGAGCGCTTTTGTGGTCACAGTGTATCAGCCGTTTTGTGATTAACAACAGTTTATATTTGAGCCTCTGCCAGTGCCACACATTAGTGGAGATTTGAATGTGAGATGGAGATTGAGATTGGACATTGTCTACCGTAACTACGTCAAAATGTCATAGTAGGCAATTCAATGTATAGAAGCCATGCAAGTAGCCTAAGGAATGTTTTCCTTAGGCATAAAGGCATAAATATTTATTATAATTTAACGGTTTCTCAACATTGTTTGCCCCAGGAAACAAGAATGGGTTTGGGTGGGAAATCTCAGGAAATCTCACTAGCCCGGTTCCCTGCAATTAAACCCTAAGTAAGCCTTGGACAATTAAGCCTTGTCCGAGCCAGAAGAGTACATATATCTCTTGGTCCAGTAGCGTGAGACAGCTTGATTTAAAAGTATACCCCCTGGACAGGATGCTAGTCTGTTGCAAGGCCTTACACCAAATCCTTAAAGCTAAAATGCTAAGTGCCAAGCAGAGAGGCATCATTATTTAAAAAAAAATGTAGTCTTTGGTATGACTCAGCTGGGGATCGATCTTCCTTACCTTCCAATTTCAGGGAGTTCAACAGTAGTGGAAAAAGTACTAAATTGACTTTAAAATATTGAAAGTTACTCATGTAAAATTGAAAGTCATCCAGTAAAATACTACTTGAGTAGTAAGTCTAAAATTATTTGGTTCTAAATATGTATCAAAAGTAAATGTAATTGCTAAAATATTAAGTATCGAAAGTAAAAGTACATTTAATTTCAAATTCCTTCCAGATGGCACCAGTTTCTTGTTGTTAAAATGTACGGATAGTCAGGGTTATATTCCGACACTCAAGACATCATTTACAAATTATGCATTTATATTTAGTGAGTCTGTCAGATCAGAGGCAGTAGGGATGACCATGTGTTCAATTGATAAGTGCGTGAATTGGACAATTTTCCTGTCCTGCTAAGCATTCATCATGTAACAACTACTTTTGACTATCAAGGAAAATGTAAAAAGTACATTATTTTGTCGTGAAGTAAAAATAAAAGTTGTCAAAAATATATAAATAGTAAAGTAAAGTACAGATACCCCAAAAAACGACATAAGTAGTACGTTAAAGTATTTTTCCTTAAGTTCTTTTGTTGGTAAGTTTGTAAGCTTTCAAACTCACCTATTATGACCAATGTCCACAAGCAAGCATTGCTTCACCTAGCAACACTAGCTTCTCCCAGAGTTGCTTACCATTTGGGTGCTAGAAAGCCGACAGCATGCTAGGTAGTGCTAGGTATCAACAGCCAATCCAGTAGGGGCTAGAAGCTATAGTAGGCTTTGATTGATCAACCACGCTACCACATCGCCGGACATTTGCATAAAATTGAGCTTTCCCTGACTTAAGTCCCACCCTTTTCATGCTCTGTTTGACAAGCTCTTAATTTCTATGCAATTACTAAGGTATTAAAATATTACACAATTATTTTGTAACAACAATGTTGTGACTGTAGTAATTGCAGGGTTACTACACAGGTATAAGAGCAACTTAATGTAAAGTATTACTCTGAAGCCAGATTGGAATCTACACATCTTAAGTGAGGCTCTTTATTTTATTTATTGATTAGACACGTAGATTAACTGATGGGAACACATGGGAAAGTGTAAAGCAGTGGATTGTGGGTAAATTATTTGGTATTTTGTATTCTGTTAAGATTCCCATTAGCTGTTGCGAAAGCAGCAGCTACTCTTCACACACACACTATCTTAATTTGACCCTGCTTCTCTGCGACAACAGAGTGATCAAATTAAGATAGGAGACCTGCATACAGATCTGCTATTTCAAGGTAAGTCAGCGAAGCAAGGTTCATTTTGGTGCATACATTTTCCACTCACTGCAAATCTGTGGGCTTGGCCATTCTCCATGAATTGTTCTGACCTCATTCTTTGTAGCATCATGTAAAACTTTTGAGAAGAGGCTACTTCATGAGCTCAGTGAAGGCCCTATTGTTTCACATCCACCTAAAATAAAAGCATATCTACATTAAATTTGCCACAAGGAAAAGGAATGGATGACTGTGTCATTTTTATGAACAACTCAATTTGACATTTTAAAGAGATTTCACTCTCAGGTTTTTGGTATTTTCAATTTGTCTGATTATCACAGAGGTTGACCATCACACAAACCCACCCAGAAACCCAAAACCCAATGTCACCACCCTATTTCCTTTCTCTGTTTCATAGACATTCCTATGAGGTGAGTCATGTGGAAGGACGTGTGTATTTTTCTTGACTAAGAATCTGACTTAAAACCGTGCGTTTACAAGTCTAGATGAAAAGGCTTGTAATCAAGAGGTTATGGAAGAATAGGGAGGCTGTGGAAGAATAGCCCTTAGGCAGGGTATGGCCTTGTGGATACCTTGTGACCAAAACAAGGAAGTCTTTAATGTCTCGTTCGTTCCATTTACAGTTCACATATTTATTTTGGCTCTGTACAACTAGGAATGCATATTCATCATGTGTTTTTACCCATTGTATATTTGTTCAATATTTGTTCAATATGTTTTTACCACTCCCTTATGCTTTATTGTGACAAAACAAATGTAATATTATTTAACACATAATAATCAAATTTATATTATGGGAATTCTAGTGTTCCTCAATCAAACTGCCCAAGCACATGAACTACTGGGATCTACATCTAAGGATCTACGTCTAAGGTTGGGCAGGCAGACAGACAGGCAGACAGCAGAAAGACAGACAGACAGGCAGACAGCAGAAAGACAGACAGACGGTGTCCTTTCTGGCCTCTTCTCATTCCCTGTGTCCATTGTCGTAATGATTCGATTTGCAAGACTCGTGGTACTGAGATGAGCATGAATTCATAACATCATGAGGAGTAGGTATAAGGCAGCATATCTGTGGCCTCCTCCTTCGCCACAAGGCTTTCTCATGAACAGGAGAAGGACAAATGGGATATTGTTGATGGTGCTGCTATGTAGAAAAAATACTCTGCGGCAGAGAACTCCTGAGACTGCCATGAATATAAGGTTACATGGTTGAGTCAGTGGCTAAATCCAAGGGGGAATCATCGTGGAAAACATTTGGTCAGAGCCTAGTCTTGTATGGTATGGATTTCATTTGGTTGTATTTACTAGGATTATCTGGACTTTACTAATGATTTATTTTTTGTGACCACCTTTTTTATTTTATTATTTTTATTATTGGGGGTGTGGGGTACAGGTACAACATAAGGTTTCATATCATTTCGTATTCAGTTCACATCATATTAACCTGTGGGCTGCCATTCAAAAAGAAGAAAAGAAAAACATTCAAAAATATACAGAAACACTAAGTATTGATCATTATGATCATATTACAGAGTTAAAAGGTAATAACAAATGTTGTATGTAAAGGAAAATAAACAAAAAGAAGTGAGCCTCCACCCCCAACCTCTCATCCCATCCCCCAACCCCACCAATCCAACATGTCTCAATCCAACGTAAAACATTTCCTTGGTGTTAAATACAGTCTGTGAACAAACTTAAATGTATAGTATAAATTGATGGTTCGGATCACAGGATGCCAAGTTCCATATTCTGTTCCAGTTAAAGGGTTGTACAGATTCACGTATATCTGTGGACCACACTTTTTTAATGACTAGCTCAGAATATGAACTTTCCAAAAGTGGTTTATACACCGAGTATAATAAACATTAGGAAAACCTTCCTAATATTGAGTTGCACCCTCCCCCTTTTTGCCCTCGGAACAGCCTCAATTAGTCGGGGAATAGACTCTACAAGGTGTCGAAAGCGTTCCACAGGGATGATGGCCCATGTTGACTCCAATGCTTCCCACAGTTGTGTCAAGTTGGCTGGATGTCCTTTGGGTGGTGAACCATTCTTGATACTCACGGGCAACAGTTGAGCGTGACAAACCCAGCAGCATTGCAGTTCTTGACACAAACTGGTGTGCCTATCATCTACTACCATACCCCGTTCAAAGGCACTTAAATCTTTTGTCTTGACCATTTACCCTCTGAATGGCACACATGCACAATCCATGTCTCAATTGTCTCAAGGCTTAACAATCCTTCTTTAACCTGTCTCCTCCCCTTCATCTACAGTGATTTGAAGTGGATTTAACAAGTGACATCAATAAAGGACCATGGCTTTAACCTGGATTCACCTGGTCAGTCTGCTGTTGAAAGAGCAGGTGTTCCTAATGTTTTGTATACTCAGTGTATATTATAGAGATCAGTTATTTTGGAAGCCCAGATAATTTCTTTATAAATCCCAATATTAGATGGTTCGATAGTTGGGTTTCCCGAGGGATACCATAGGCCAGCATAGGTGACTTAAGTTGTAAATAAGACCTATAGAAAAAAGGAGTTGCCTGGTAATGTGTATGTGTCTTTCAAATCTTGGAATGTTGAATAACCATTACTCTCCATAATATCAGAAATGGTATGGATTCCACATGTGGACCATTGGGGAGATGCAAAAGGCGCCCTTATTGTGTTTTTTTTTATATGGGCATGCCATTTTGATTCCCAGTTACGTTGTTTATCAGTTTTGCGGCAAATAGAAATTGTGTGGGCAATAATAGGACCCAAGCATAGTTTACATTGTTTAAGGGATCTATATGTGAAGACCACCTCTTTTGGACTTTATGATTTATGAGTCATTTTAATTTTTTGATTGACAAATAGATTAATCTTCAAATGATACAGTACCATCTTTAGTCCTAACCCAACTCTTATCTGTTGCTATACTAAGCTCCTACTTTCAAAGCCTCAAAGAATCAAACACTAACTGTTATAGAAGGTGTCTCTGCTTAGAGAGAAATCTGTCTGTCCTTGCCCTGGCAATGTTCGCAGAGGTACATTGACCATTTATGTTTGATTTGTAATCAGAATCCTTTTTGCTTTGTGATGTTCTGCATAGTGGAAACTGGTTGAGTGTGCTCCTCCTTTGTTTGGGAAGCAACCATTCATGAGCCAGTATGGGGACTATTCACCCATTAGGAAGAAAGAGGGGGAGGCTTTCAGTTCCTCTGAAACAGGAAGTTTGTTGGGTTACTTTTTTGACAGGACGTTGGTCGCTCACATAATTTAAAACCAGCATTTATACATTTCTGGAATGGCTAGATTTTTCCTCTGTCGCTAACTGAACAACAATGCTGGGAAATGGGGGGTTGTATCCTGGCTAGCTTCCCTCTAGCCCCTCCTCTCTTCAGGCTTAGTATGGCCCAACCTCCTTCCTTTTTCTCCCCACTGCTGGGGCCATCATGGAAATGAGGCGGTGACATCATCACTGAGCTCCCAGGCAGTGGCTAGCCACTGACGATATTACAAACTCCTGTTCCCCTCCCCTCTTTAAACCCATCCCCTCCTCCTCCCAGACTTATGAAAGGTGTGCTGTATTTGAGAAAAACCCTTTCATTCTCTTTTTTTATTGGACACTTATTCATTCTCCTTCCTTAATTGTCTGCCAGTTGAGGATGAGGTGCAGTGATTTTTTTGGGGGGGGCAATACCACTCTTTAAAAAGCCTGTACCCCTGAATGGGTGGGCAGCTCACAACCAGAGGGAGGGGGGCGTGAGAGGGGGGTGGGGTGGAGGCTGCTTTTGACAGAGGGAGGGGGGGCGTGAGAGGGATGTGGGGTGGAGGCTGCTTTTGAATGGGTTGAGAGGGAAGACAGAACAATCAAGAGAGAAGAAGAAGCATGTTGTGCCCCCTATCTGACACAGATCCTGCTTCTCCACGCCTGGTCCTTCAGTGGCTGCTCTGGGAAGAGTCTCGTCCTTGAGAACATTCCCTCCTTTCCTTACTTTTACTGGATTCTTTTTTGGAGCTTGCGGTGTAGCAAGGTTGGTGGTAGGAGGCTAAAAAAAAGCCCATTGGATCCCTTCTTAACTTCCCTCCGTTTTTCCGCCTTGCTGTGCTTGTGTTTTTTTCCCGAGGGGGTATTTTCTTTCAGCGGGTCCCAGTTTTCGTTTGGAACTATGGAAGTGGACTGGGAGTTGGGTGGGCAAGATGTACAATACACCGACCCGGACTCTGGTTACCCCGCTCAGGTGGCTTTCAACTACAACATGTTAGAAGGGCGCTTTAAACAGCTACAAGGTAAGTGAAGGATGGAGACTGCAGTCGCCTTTTGTTTATAGGTGTTGCTATGCTATATGCTCTGTCAGCAGATAGACGACGAGGTCCAGAGAGAGAATTCTGGATCCTCTGTGTTGAATTTATCACGGTAATATTAGTTGGATGAAGAGCATTATATTTCGTCGTTGTTCTTTTACTTCTTAGAGAAAAAAACAAATTGGGTGTCTTAATCTTATAAGACAGTGGTGGATAGGACACGTTTAGTATGGCAGCACTATGATCTGGCGTAAGGATGACTTTCAGATTGGATTATAAGGCTGTGTCTTTTTTGGAGGATAGGAATTTAGTGTTGACATTAAAATAGTAAATAACTGTTTTTGAAGGAGGACCTCTGTCTACAAACACACAATCCACGATGCTATATAAATGGCATGCATGCTAGTTCTTAGTGGGTAGTCAGGACAACAATAGCATGAGAGGGGACAGGGAAGGTGGGAGTGGTTGTTTTGTCCAGCCATCCCATGCAAATACACTTTCAAGGAGTCAAATTCTAGGAAATTATAGCGCTTAACAATATGTTTTTACACAGTTAGTATAGGAGCCTTGTGTGTTATTTAAAAAATTTATTTTTATTTTTTACAAAACAGGGATATACGCTATATAGCATCACTATTAGTTGAACAGTATGTCATTGTGTTATATTGTGTGATATTGTTTATTACTGTTTAGCACATTTACTACAAAATTACTTATTTTCCAAAAACATTTTTGACATACATTTTCATATTTTCGTTATGATGAACCCCAGGCTAGACTGCAATAGAAAAAAAGGAGAAATGAACATGGTAATGTAACTGTTATCATGGTAACATTGTTTTATAGTCCTGCTGTCCTTGTGTAGATTACTTTTGTTGACATCTTTGTTGGGGATTCTCTCATCCCAAAGAGAATGTGGTCTTTGCCACATGATAATATCAGTCATTAACTCAGTCTCTCGATGAGCTATTGTGTCTGAATGCACTAGTGTGTTGTTGAATGTGTCTCTTCTATATATGTTATATAGAAGTCCCCTTTTCATTAATATATCATTACATTTACAGCAATGGTCAAAATTTGTCCAGTTTTTCTCATTTGAATGGTATAAACTGGCCACAACAACTATGTGGATACGGCTGGATGAATATGTGCCATTTGTTAATATGTAGCTTTGTGTAGCGTTTACTAACTGCCGAAACCTTGTCCAATGTTGTAAAGCAGCCGGAATGAAAAGGAAGACAGAGAGATAGACTTGAACTTTCACCCTCTGGTCTATTTGCTTTACTCAGTTATAGATGACTGACTTGATAAAAACATCACAGAGTCAACTTTATTGATTACTATTCTTGTGTCATGTAGTGCCAGCATGCATCATAATATTTATTGTTTAAATTGAGCGAAGATATTACAGAATTTATGGATTGACCTGGTGTGCTGATAATGCTAATTTTAGTGTAACACTTCTACTGTAGCAAATGTTGATAGGGTCTCAAAGTGTAGTCTACAGGATCTAGGAACAGTAACGTTCAACTGAAAAGGTCAGACTTAATGTAAAGGGACTAGGATTACCATTGGTTGTATCACCGCGACCCTTGATTTTAGCAAGAGGAAGTAGTAACCTTGTTCGAGGCAGAACTGCTCATAGGACAGGAGCCTATCTCCTGTTTCTGTAGCGTGAGACAGCTTGATGTACAAGTAGACCCCATGGATAGGACGCTATTTAGGCAGAGCTCTCTGGTTCATAGTTCGTAAAAAATTGTTATATTTTCAGCATAACCGCATGGTGTCATTGTGCCAGTGACTTTTTTTAAACACACATGATCTGTAAAAAACATTTGAGCAAATCATTTTGTACAGCTGTCCCATGGCTGTATCAACCAAAAAGAAATTGAAAGTGCATTGTCAGGTCCCATGTATTTTTCTGTTTTATCTAATACATTTAAGGCTGGTTTCTCTCAGCCAGATGAAGCTTATTCCTGTACTTAAAAGCACTTTTTAAATGGAGATTTTCCATTGATCCTTTTCATCCAGGAGTAGGTTTAATCTGGGTCCTTGAAGTGGAGTTTTTAGGTCAATAATTTGCTTTGACAAGCTTGAGCTGACTTGGTTACACATCCGCCATAGTTGCTAAAGCCGTGCTGGAAAGGACCGTGTGAAAAGACGATATTCGATCTAACATTGTATTGATTGGGTTGGCACAATAGTGTAAAAAAGTTATTAGATGCACTCCAGTCGCTTCTGTACAAGACTGTAGCTACTTCTCCACCCCAATGAGCTGGACTACCACCAAACAGACTTGAGTGCTGAAGTACTACGTTTGTCTGCAAACAGGGCCCTGCCAACCCGGCTTCCACCACAGTCGGCCTCTAAATGACCGTCTGTTCTGCTACTGGCAAGAAAATATTTTATGGGGAGACAAAAAAAGAAGGCAACAGAAAGTCATGGAACTGAAGGAGTCTTTGAATGGGCTGGGGTGGGGAAGGGGGCAAACTTGAGTGTTGAAAAAGAGTGTAGTTCTGGTCTTTACAAGTTTGATTTACTCTATTAAGCTACACTGACTGACTATTTGAACTTGACACCCCATTTGAATGATACCCTGAAATATAACATTGAAGGTTAGCTTTTGTTATGCCCTCAGTTGTTGAATTCTGATTAGTAAATTCCAGAGAATACCATTTACCTAGGCTGGGATTAAATCCAATCGTGCTTGGTCAGTAATGCAGCTTTTAAAGGCAATGTTCCCGCTTTCGCGACGCATTCACAGTAAACGCTGCATATGTCGGCTAAATCGGAAATTACCTTTAAAGGTGCATTGTCGACAAAGCGTGATCGGATTGAATTCCGGCCTTAATCCTAGTTAATAGCAGGTAAATACCAGTGGAAACTACTGTAAAATATAGTGCTATCGTGACTTTTGAGAATAGTAAGTATGATCTTGAGGTTTTCAACCACGTCTTTACTATAAAGTAAGAGTGAGATTTATCGAAATGTAGTGAATGTTTTTACTGGGTGTAAATGGACACAAAGCCATGTCCTGTTTAGTGCTTTGTTTTCCCTTTTGCCAGGCATTGTCTGCCAGCAAAATGTTGATGTTGAGTCATTGATTTGAAACATATCAGCTGTTGGTAGCTGCTTGTGTGATAACCTGAGGCCTTGTTAAAGAACAAACAGGCCATCTGCCATAACACCCTGACTTATCTGACTGGTGATCTGTTTTTACCCTTCTATCAGTAGAGGGACCACTTTATGACATGGAGACATCTTGTCAAGTACGCTACCTGGTATTTATGTTTTCCCAGTGTTCCCATGTGTTTTGTAGGCATAAGGTTTTTAGATCGACATTGCTGGTCAGTTGGCAAAACATCGTTAACACGCACAGTTTTTGTTTAATTTCGATCTAGTTTTCAAAGAACAATCAACAATAGCATTTTAGGTTTTACGTGAAGTTAATGTCTGACAACTCAATCAAATGTTGAATGTTGATCTGACAACGCCTTTGTCCAGTGGCTAGTCACGCCTAAACATAGCAGTGTGACCTCATCCACTAATCCAGCCCTAATACACAGGAAGTCAGAAGAATTTCAATCTTCTGACCCGCCACAGGCCACAGGATGTTGATTCAACAGTGAGGGAAGAAGGAAGCAACCTTTGAACTGCTTCGCTAAGATGTCCAGTCTTCCACCTTCGTTTTTCGTCCTTGGATGCCGATTTCTAGTCTGTTAATTTGCTAGTTTGCTATATCATATAATATGTATATCTAGGCCTAAACAAAATGGCTGTTGTTATTTTTGTAACTCTGAATGATTGTTTTCAGTCTCTGCCAATCATTAGACTGCCCTCACAAGAGTGGCTGAAATACAGACGGCAGAATATGAGAGGAGTAAATCTTGTCAATAGGTAACTAGCACTGAACATGAACAGTGCTTTAGAGGTGCAGTTACAAAATGGAATCTTTCACCACATTCAGTATTTCCTGCAAGCTAAGGGTGGGGTAGTAATCTAAATGGCCTTGAACTCTGCAATTCCTGAGTAATGCCCTAATCAAGATCTCCCTTTCCTGCCGAAACCTAGAGAGAGGAAAAAAGAGAGAGAAAAGAAACCAAACTGCAATTTGAATGAATGTGCATCTCTATTGAGATAAGAAGATTTGCTTTTGGGAACTGGAGAGTTATACCCCAGGATAGAGATACAAGATGCGTCAATAAATCAATAGTTTCTATTTTGTGTCAGTCGTGATGACCAGACTGCTCATATCCCAGCTGGTTGGATTTGCAATAGAGCTGTGGGTCAAGGTCACAAAGCAATGCTACGACTTGGGATGATTTTCTCTGGAAGAGAGTGATATCCAACACAATTAGGACTAAAGAACACTATTAATCAGTGCAATAATAAGAAATGAATTAATATACTTGAATATATGGGTTGTTGCACCAATTAGGTGCCATTTGCATAGCTACGGGAAGTAGGGGTGCTGAGGGTGCTGGCACCTCCTGATAAATCACAGTAAAAAATATATAATAATATAAAAATAAGAAAAATACATTCCCACAAAATTAGTGCATTCGGCCTTTATTACTCCTGTATGAAATTAGAACCATTTCCGTCTGTTGACCTTAAAAAGAGGGATAGTTTTTTGGTGTATGAAATGAATTACTAACAGCAAGTCTGAATTCATATAAAAAATCTGATGTATTGAATTTTCCATGTGGTCCATTTTAAAGGGAACTTCAATTAATATAACAGACTTTTACAATTCAATATTTGGGCACAACTTCTACTTAAAATATCAAAGGGACGCAAAAGGCACTCATTTTGTGGAATGACCCATATCATATCTACACTTCAATAAAGAGCAGTCACAGAAAGACACAGGAACTGATACAGGACCGATGCATTTTGAAACAAAGTGTATTCCATGATCTCATACAGATTAGAACAGGGTCAAATAGGGGTGGTACTACTGTATGTAACAAAGTGCAATGAATGTACCTCCCAATGCAATTACCTTTTTGCATGATTTTTTTGTGACACTAACCAGGTTGCCAGCCAACCTTTTAATGCTGGTAATGTACATGGCGGGAAAAAAAGTCACGACAACCCCGATTGGGGTGGTGAAAGTGCACCGTGACCTTGATAAATATCAAGGGTCTTGTTTTGGTGACATGATGATCGATGCTTGACTGCCGTTTGCCAAATACAAATATTTTCACTCTTATCCATAATAATCTCATCATGTAGACTGGCCTAACCACACTGCGAGCTGTTGGCTAGAGCGTGCGTGCCAAGACCAGAGTAGGCATACCTGCTATTTTGTGACAAGAATATCGGTAGAGTTGAAAATGTGATGGAATCACATTGAGCTTTAGATCATCTCAAACTGATTTTTATCCCAAAAAACGAGGTTTTCCGGAAACACAATATGCATATTTTCTTTATCCAGATTTTCGAATACTCACATTAAAATATGTTGCCAATTGAATGGAAACCTAGCTATGTACTATAAAGATTGATACTAAATCCTCTTTATACCAACAAAGCCATTTTATAGCACAAACTAAGAATCTCAATTGGTGGTACTCAATCAGTGACCCAAACCCCCAAAAAGTATTAGTAGTATTGATTGAATTCAACTTCCTCTATTGCAGCTATTCCCAAACTGGTGTACGCATACCCCCAGGGGTACGAGCAATGCCGTCGGGGGTACGTCAAATAATAATGTTATTCACAGTCCATTTAGATTTTCCAACGAGGCTATACATTTGGGTGATGTTTTTTTCTCGCCTGAGTAGGCTCGTTTCACTGCCAAAAATAAAATTAAACCATCTAGTGTTCAGCAAAATAACAACACAAAGTCAAATACAGGTAGCCTAGTCAAATAATTAACATCCAATCACATTAACCGTTACTCTCTCGCAGGAAACCTTCACTCTTGCGCAGATATTTAGAAACGAAACATGCCAATTAGAAAAATAAGCCATGGGAGTTTGAGCGAGTCGTAAGATGTGTATGAAAGCAACAGATACCATTAATAAGAAGGGGCTAGAATCGTCTTATATGGTGAGCTACTGAGTGGCTAGGACAGGCAAGCCCCATACTATTGTGGAGGACTTCATTCTTCCTGCTGCCGTGGATATGGCTGGGACAATGCTGGGGGAAAAGGCCCAAAAAACTATACAGACAAATGCTTCATCAAACAACACTGTTTCACAACGCATCAGTGACATGGCAGGAGATGTTTTGAAACAATTACTGCTTTGCATACAAGTCAGTAGATTCTATGCGTTACAGCTAGATGAGTCAGCAGATGTGGCGGGCCTGGCACAGCTCCTGGTATATGTCCGTTACGTTTATGGGAGGGTCAATTAAGTATGACAGGGAGTGGTAACGCGCGACGCCACTTGGGTACACTGCAGCATCCACCGAGAGGCTCTTGATGCCAAGGGAATGTCTGACAACTTGAGAGACGTTTTGGACACTACAGTGAAAATGGTTAACTTTGTTAAAGCAAGGCCCCTGAATTCTCGTGTATTTTCTGCATTATGCAATGATGTGGGCAGCGACCATGTAACGCTTTTACAACATACAGAAGTGCGCTGGTTATCAAGGGGCAAAGTATTGACACTTTTTTTTAAATTGAGAGACGAGCTTAAAGTTGTATTTTTTGACCATGATTTTCACTTGTCTGACTGCTTGCATGATTATGAGTTTCTCACACGACTGGCCTATCTGGGTGATGTTTTTTCTCTCCTGAAGGATCTGAATGTAGGATTAGAGGGACTCTCCGCAACTATATTCAATGTGCGGGACAAAATGTAAGCTATGATTAAGAAGTTAGAGCTCATAGCTGTCTGCATTAACAAGGAGAACACACAGGTCTTTCCATCATTGTATGATTTTTTTGTGTACAAATGAACTCAAGCTTACGGACAATGTCAAATGTGACATAGCAACACACACAGCTCACACAAGGTGCTCAATTACGCAGGTACTTTCCTGAAACGGATTATACAAACAACTCCATTCGATATCCCTTTCATGCCCTGCCTCCAGTCCACTTACTGACATCTAAACAAGAGAGCCTCATCGAAATTGCAACAAGCGGTTCTGTGAAAATTGAATTTAATCAGAAACCACTGCCAGATTTCTGGATAGGGCTGTGCTCAGAGTACACAATTACAACCCAACATTGCAGAGTTATGTGCATCCTTTCAAGCAGCACACCATTCCCATTAACCTGTGGTGAGTTATTCACCATTTTTGATGAACAAATAAGGTTTTATATGTAAGATGGCTAAATAAAGAGCAAAATGATTGATTATTATAATATTATTAGTTGTGCCCTGGTCCTAGAAGAGCTCTTTGTCACTTCCCATGAGCCGGGTTGTGACAAAAACGTATTCATTCTTATGTTTTATACATGTATCGTATAGTGTTTGTGTGGCACGTTTACAATGATGGCAAAAAAAACTAACATTTGAGAGTGCGCTGACCCTGGTGCTAGAAGGGGTACGCAGCTGGAGGTTGAATGTTTGAAGTGGTACAGGACTATAAAAAGTTTGGGAACAACTGCTCTATTGCATGAAAGTCCTAAAGCAATCATCTGCTAAAAATGGCATTGAGATGGTGACGTTGTCATCATTTGAAAAATATGGGTGTCATTTCAGATAATAAATGATGTATTCCTCTTATCCATATCCCCCTACATGGCCCTTCAAAATACTGCTATCATTTTCCAATCAGCCCAAGGTCTTTGAAAAATGACAAACAGCATGACGCAGCCTTGTTTAATGAAACGACCTGATATTGTCTTTATTGGCATCTGTTTTTGTTGTTGTTAAACAGGTTAAACTCACTATTCAAACTGTGTTAATAGTTCGGGAGCTATGTGTTTACCTAACGATAAGACCAGATGCGAGTGCAACATTCCTCTAGCTAGCCCTCCCCGGAGTTGAGCTAGGGCAGGGGTGGAGGAGAGGAACACTGCCTCTATTGTTCTGTCCAGCTCTGTCTTGTCCTCCGGTCTCACAGGAGAGATTCCTTTTTAAAAAATCCCCACTTGCGTGTACCACTATGTGACGCTTGTGGTGATGTTACCATGTTGCAATATTGCCACAGAAATGGGTTTGGATGCATTGGAGGTTGGTGGCACCTTAATTGGGGAGGATGGCTCGTGGTAATGCCTGGAGCTGAATAGGTGGAATGTTATGAAATACATCAAACACATGTGTTTATGCCATTCCATTCGCTCCTTTCCAGCCGTTATTATGAGCTGTCCTCTACTCAGCAACCTCTTGTGATGATAGCTGGTTGTACCCCCGAGGGGTAGGGCAGCAGGCAGGAAGTTGGCTCTGGGTCTAGTTAGTTTAGTCATACACACTACAATTGTGGTCAGGGTTTAGTATTAACTGAGCGATCGATTCCAAATCATAGTGTTTTTTCATCAAAGGATAACATTTTATTTCATATGTTGATATCATGTTTTGTGTTTCAGGGATGGGGGGGATGTGAGGAATAGGTTCGACCTTCTCCAATTGTTTTTCTTCGGCAAGATCGTCAAACGTGTCAAATAAATCACTAATAACAAAAAAAGTCAAGAGGGCCTTGGAGTTGGAGAGTACATTGCAAGGTGCAGCCAGCCCTGTGTGAGGCGAGGTCATCTATCTCTTTTCGCCATGTGGCAAACGAACAATCAAATCAGATGCTTACGTCTTTGCAGGGATAAGGAATGCAATAACAGGAAAATTGGGGAGGATTATAAATAAACCCTCCTTGTGTTCATGGATATGAACTCTGAGCCAGAGGGTGCGGCATTGGCCCTGTCAAGGGCCCCGAACATAAACAGGATAGCCCCAGCTCCCACTTCCACTTTTTTTTAAAACATTTTGAAGCTATGTTGTATCTCATTAGTCTGCAGTGGCTTTCTCCCCTCGTCTCCTCACTTTATGCGCACTGTCCTGAGAACCCAGAACAGATGACAGCAATATGGTCGACCCCTTATCAAGCATTTGCCTTCACCTGTCCATTTCCTTAATCTCAGTGGACATGGAGAGACCAGGAGAGGAAGCCTTAAGACATTCTGCAATAGATCTGACGAGGCAAGGCCACCAGTCCCAATCCGCTCTAGTCGTTTTAAAATCTGAATCATGAAAGGATGATGAGTTGCATGTGACAAGGGGAGCCAATCACCCACAGTGACGAAAACCTCTCATATGACATAATTATACAATGAGTATCAGTACTGTTACTGTATACAACACATGTGTTCCATCATTAACCACAATACTTAGCTACACAGTATTTATTTTGTTTACTTAGAAAGTTACATTTGAATGGCAGTCTTACAAGCTTATTGACATTTTCAATCTATCCTTGGGGACCCAGGGAGTACACATTTGAAATATACTTTAGCCCAGCACTAAAACACCTGATTCAGTTGATCATGGGATGATTACCGTAGTTGATTAGTTAGATCACTGCTCTATAGTATTTCAGACTTGAAATTAAAAGACCAGGCTGTATAGGGAGAGTGTGAGCTGTTATCTATACTTCAATGTCTTGTTCCAGCATTATTATCTTCCACAGCCTTACTTTACTTAACTAAATCTACTTTGAAAAAGTAATTTATACATTTATAAATTCTAGCCTATTTCACCCATATTTTCTTCTCTTTTTGCCAAAAAAGTAGTGTGTAGTTCCTGTAGTTATAGCTGCACCGCTACATGGTCAAAAAGTAATTAACTACCGCAAACGCTACCAAGATTTTAGTTTAGTTAATCTACCACCAAGCTACTGCAAAATGTAGTTTAATTACTAGTTGAACTACATGTAGTTCACTACTCCCCAACACTGCTAATTTGGCAAACATAGGGCAACAGGTAGCCTAGCGATTAAGAGTGTTGGGCCAGTAACCAAAAGGTCTCTGGTTCAAAACCCCGAGCCGACTAGGTAAGAAATCTGTTGATGTGCCCTTGAGCAAGGCACTTAACCCTAACTGCTCGTCACTCTGGATAAGCGCGTCTGCTAACATGTATTTTTTTTTACCGTAACTCTGCTTATCCGTCATCAGGAATTCACTTGTTTAATCTCCAATTAATTTAATGACATTTCACTTTGACATGTTTCTTAATTGTATTCCCTGTCTTCTTTTCTCTCCAGATGAGCGCGAAGCGGTGCAGAAGAAGACCTTCACCAAATGGGTGAACTCTCACCTCTCCCGGGTGTCCTGCCGCATCACCGACCTGTACAGGGACCTGAGTGATGGACGCATGCTCATCAAACTGCTGGAGGTGCTGTCTGGGGAGAGACTGGTGAGTACCGTGCTACCCGGGCCTGTATGGATCAGTTTAGCCTTTTAGATCACATTGAATAAGATTACATGGTCAGGGAGGACCTGATCCTAGATCAGCACTTCTACACCGAGATGCTTGGGGGTCGTTCCACAAAAAGAGTGCCTTTTGATATTTTAAGTAGCCTGTTATATTTAAATAATCATAAGGATCGGACCCTTTCCCCCCCAATTTTTACCTAAAATGACATACCCAAATCTAAGTGCCTGTAGCTCAGGACCTGAAGCAAGGATATGCATATTCTTGATACCATTTGAAAGGAAACACTTTGATGTTTGTGGAAATGTGACATTAATGTAGGTGAATATAACACATTAGATCTGGTAAAAGATAATACAAAGAAAAAAAACATGCTTTAAAAAAACAACTTTGAAATGCAAAATAAATATTATTATTACAGCCCAGGCACAATTTAGATTTAGGACACTAGATGGCAGCTGTGTATGTGCAAAGTTTTAGACTGAGCCAATGAACCGTTGCATTTCTGTTCAAAATGTTGTATCAAGACTGCCCAAATGTGCCATTTTTTTCTTTCTTTTATAACTTTTGAAGTTCATAACTGTGCACTCTCCTCAAACAATAGCATGGTATTATTTCACTGTAATAGTGACTATAAATTGGACGGTGCAGTGAGATGAACAATAATTTAAGCTTTCTGCCAATATCAGATATGTCTATGTCCTGGGAAATGTTCTTGTTACGTACAAACTCGTGCTAATCACATTAACCGTCCTGTGGGGGAACCACGATAGACCACATGGAGAATTCAAAATATCTGAATAATTCAATTAATATGAATTAAAACTTGCTAAAGTGCCAATATTCAGTTTTTTGACATGTCACTCTGTCATCCCTGTCTATTTCTAGGAAGATTTTAACCCACTTAACCCCAACATTTCACCATCATTATAAAGCCTTAACTAGTTTGTTGCTTTGACAAAGTCATTTCTGAAGATTATTTATTTCTTGTTACTGATTCATTTACATCTGTCCCTCATTTTAAGGTCAACCCTGTTACGTGAACTGAAGACTCATTTTAATTAGGTTACATTTTTGGCATTTAATAGGCAGGTAGCCTAGTGGTTAGAGTGTTGGACTTATAACCGGAAGATTGCAAGGTCAAATCCCTGAGCTGTCAAGTTAGAAATCTGTCGTTCTGCCCCTGAACAAGGCAGTTAACCCACTGTTCCTAGGCAGTCATTGAAAATAAGAAATTGTTCTTAACTGACTTGCCTAGATAAATAAAGGTAAAATAAAAACTTACTAAAGTAATTTTTTATTTAACCTCTTGAGATGGGGAAATGTGGTTTTTATGAAGTTGAACATGTGCTCTTTATGACAGAATGTTAAAAATTGGTGAAATCAAAAGTTAAACTTTTCTAAAGGCACCGAAATGGTGGAAAGACCCTTGATACATACTAATGGTACAGTGCCTCTGGAAAGTATTCAGACCCCTTGACTTTTTCCACATCTTGTTACGTTACAGCCTTATTCTAAAATGGATTAAATCCAAAAACATCCTTAGCAATCTGCACACAATACCCCATTATGACAAAGTGCAAACAGGTTTAAAGAAATGTTTGCAAATTTATTTAAAAAAATAAAAACTGAAAAACCTTATTTACATGATTATTCAGACCCTTTGCTATGAGACTCGAAATTGAGATCAGGTGCATTCTGTTTCAATTGATCATCCTTGAGATGTTTCTACAACTTGATTGGAGTCCACCTGTGTTAAATTCAATTGATTGGACATGATTTGGAAAGGCACGAACCTGTCTATAGAGAAACAAGATTCTCTGCACGATGAAACCAAGATTGAACTCTTTGGCCTGAATGCCAAGCGTTACTTCTGGAGGAAACCTGGCACCATCCCTACTGTGAAGCATGGTGGTGGCCGCATCATGCTGTGGAGATGTTTTTCAATGGCAGGGACTGGGAGACCTGTCAGGATCGAGGGAAAGATGAACGGAGCAAAGTACAAAGATCCTTGATGAAAACCTGCTCCCGAGCTCTCAGGACCTCAGACTGGGGCGCAGGTTCATCTTCCAACAGGACAACGACCCTAAGCACACAGCCAAGACAACACAGAGGGACATTCAGACAAGTCTCTGAATGTCCTTGAGTGGCCCAGCCAGAGCCCGGACTTAAACCCGATCATACATCGGACCCGCTCGACATCCAACCTGACAGAGCTTGAGAGGATCTGCAGAGAAGAATGGGAGAAACTCCCCAAATACAGGTGTTCCAAGCTTGTAGCGTCATACCCAAGATGTCTCAATGCTGTAATCTCTGCCAAAGGTGCTTCAACGATGTACTGAGTAAAGCATCTGAATACTTGTGTAATTGTAATATTTCTGTTAGATTTTTTTTTTAAATCAGCAAACATTTCTAAAAACCTATTTTTGCTTTGTCATTATGGGGTATTGTGTGTAGATGGGGGGGGGGGAATAATTGTATCATTTTTAGAATAAGGCTGTAACGTAACAAAATGTGGAAAAAGTCAAGGCGTCTGAATACTTTCCGAAGGCACTGGCATCTCCAAAATGTTTGATGCCAGGGATGCATTACACTGACATTTTCCAAAAGAAAGGCCATCCCCCTTTTTAAGAGTGTCTTGAGAAAAGGTCATGCATGTGAAAAAAAAATGTTCATCCTTGTTGCACTTAGGTAAGTACCTTATATAACTGATGCAATTATTTCACGGAATATTACCTCTGGGGATGCTCTTGAGCCAAAAGGTGTCACTGGCCTAAATGGACAAAGATATTGTCCAGAAATGACCTAATTAGATGGAAAGGGGAACACTTCTCCACATGGATATATTTTTAGCCTAAGGATTTGTGTGGTTTCATTAGATATGTATTTTTATTAATTTTGTATCATACAGTATATGAACCACACATCCAACATCCACAGTGTACATAAAGTGTACAAAACATTAGGAACACCTTACCTAATGTTGAGTTGCATTTGCTCTCAGAACAGTCTCAATTCATCGGAGCATCTACAATGTGACGAAAACTGGCCCATGTTGACTCCAATGCTTCCCACAGTTGTGTCAAGTTGTCTGGATGTCCTATGGGTGGTGGACCATTCTTGATACACACAGGAATCTGTTGAGTGTGAAAAACCCAGCAGCGTTGCAGATCTTGACACACTCAAACTGGTGCGCCTGGCACCTACTACCATTCAAACACACTTAAATATTTTGTCTTTCCCATTCACCCTCTGAATGGCACACATACAAAATCCATGTCTCAAGGCAAAAATAATCTTTCTTTAACCTGTCTCCTCCCTTTCATCTACACTGATTTAAGTGACATCAAAAACCCAGACGCGAGCTGCCCAGTGACGCGAGCCTACCAGACAAGCTAAATGCCTTTTATGCTCGCTTTGAGGTAAGCAACACTGAAGCATGCACAAGAGCACCAGCTGTTCTGGACGACTGTGTGAACCCTCTCGGTAGCCGATGTGAACAAAACCTTTGAACAGGTCAACATTTACAAAGCCACTGGGCCAGACGGATTACCAGGACGTGTACTCAAAGCATGCGCGGACCAACTGTCAAGTGTCTTCACTGACATTTTCAACCTCTCCCTGACGAGTCTGTAATACCTACATGTTTCAAACTAGTAGTACCTGTGCCCAAGGAAGCGAAGGTAACCTGCCTAAATGTTTACTGCCCCGTAGCACTCACGTCAGTAGCCATGAAGTGCTTTGAAAGGCTGGTCATGGCTCACATCAACAGCATCCTCCCGGACACCCTAGACCCACTCCAATTCACATACCGCCCCAACAGATCCACAGATAACACAATCTCAATCACACTCCACACTAGCCTTTCCCACCTAGACAAAAGGAACACCTATGTGAGAATGCTGTTCATTGACTACAGCTCAGCGTTCAACACCATAGTGCCCACAAAGCTCATCACTAAGCTAAGGACTCTGGGACTAAACACCTCCTTCTGCAACTGGATCCTGGACTTCCTGACGGGCCGCCCCCAGGTGGTAAGGGTAGGCAACAACACATCCGCCATGCTGATCTTTAACACTGGGGCCCCTCAGGGGTGTGAACTTAGTTCCCTCCTGTACTCCCTTTTCACCCACAACTGCGTAGCCAAGCACGACTCGAACACCATCATTAAGTTTTCTGATGACACAACAGTGGTATGCCTGATCACCGACAACGATGAGATGGCCTATAGGGAGGAGGTCAGAGAACTGGCAGTGTGGTGCCAGGGCAACAAGCTCTCCCTCAATGTGAGCAAGACAAAGGTGCGGGTCAAGAGTTTCAAGTTCTTTGGTGTCCACATCACCAACAAACTATCATGGTCAACACATACCTAGACAGTTGTGAAGAGGGCACGACAAAACCTTTTCCCCCTCAGGAGACTGTAAAGATTTGGAATGGGTCCCCAGATCCTCAAAAAGTTCTACAGCTGCACCATCGAGAGCTTCCTGATCGGTTGCATTACCGACTGGTGTGGCAACTGCTCGGCATCTGACTGCAAGGCTCTACAGAGGGTAGTGTGTACGGCCCAGTACATCACTGGAGACAAGCTTTCTGCCATCCAGGACCTATATAATAGGCAGTGTCAGAGGAAATCCCACAAAATTGTCAGAGACTCCAGTCACCCAAGTTATAGACTGTGTTCTCTGCTACCACAGAGGAGCGCCAAGTCTAGGACCAAAAGGCTCCTCAACAGCTTCTACCCCCAAGCCATAAGACTGCTGAACAATTAATAAAATCGCCACTGGACTATTTACATTTGCCCCTCCCACTCCCCTTTGTACACTGCTGCTACTCGTTGTTTATTATCTATGCATAGTCACTTCACCCCTACCTACATGTACAAATTACCTCAACTGACCTGTACCCCCGAGCACTGACTCAGTACTGGTACCCGCTTTATATAGCCTCATTATTGTTACTCTTATTGTGTGACTATTTGGTCAATATTTTCTTATCTCTTCTTGAACTGCACTGTTGGTTAAGGGCTTGTAAATAAGCATTTCACGGTAAGGTCTACACTTGTATTCGGCGCATGTGACACATAAAGTTTGATTTGATTTATTACTAAAGTGTAGCTGGTGAGAGTTGAAGCAGGTAGGCTGCCTTTGATTGATTTTTTTGCTGATGTCGGGAAAAGATGTCCACATGGTCAGAGCCACGTACCATAAAATGTTCCGCTGTCCAGGCTTGCTATCACATACAAGGCTCCCAATAAGATATCTCACTCTATTGGCAAATACCCAACAAGGCACATCCCATAACGCAATCTACCAAGGAAACTCTATGCCAGGGGTACTCAACTCTTACACAATGAGGTTTAGAGCTTGCTGGTTTTCTGTTCTACCTCATAATTAATTGCACACACCTGGTGTCCCTGGTCTAAATCAGTCCCTAATTATAGGTGAACAATGAAAAAATGCAGTGGAACTGGCTTTGAGGTCCAGAGTTGAGTTTGAGGGATTTATGTGGCTATTGGCGTAATCCACGTGTGCAATTACAAACAGCAGTTGATGTTCAAAACTCGAAGGGCTTTCCCTTTTGTATTGTATTGTATTGTATTGTATTACTGTGCTTGGCTGTTGTAATCCCCAACTCCTATTTTTGGATTTCCTCCTGAGAAAAAGGTCTCCTTGACATGAATGAATTCCTCTGGGCACGCCTTGTGCCAGGTTTAATTATCCTGGTCAATGTGTAACTCGAATTGAGTTTAAGCACAGCAGGTAACAGCTATTTGCCAGGTAGAGGCATGGGGCCAAATAGTATTTGGAATTGTTCAAAAACTTACGCTGCTCTTGACTGAGCTTTCCTGGTGCAATGTAAGCAATGGAATAGTCCCACAAGTACAAACCCAGCCCATCTGGCAAGGTTTTTGAATGATTTTAAATACCATTTGAACCCAGGTCTGGTACCACATTAGGTTACCAGAATATTATACTGGATGATTCGGTTTGCATAGGCCCCATGCCAGTGTTCTTCTGACCCTGTTATGTGTGTCTTCAGGTATCATGATATGGAAACTAGTAGGTACACAAGTCATGTACTAATAAGCACTGAAAAGTATTGCCACACACCATTTTTTTTTGTACAAGCATTTACCCACCCTCGGAGAAATGCATTGAAAATATAGATACTGCTACTTTATTTACAGCTATTTTATTTTTATTTTTTTTATTTCACCTTTATTTAACCAGGTAGGCTAGTTGAGAACAGGTTCTCATTTGCAACTGCGACCTGGCCAAGATAAAGCATAGCAGTGTGAACAGACAACACAGAGTTACACATGGAGTAAACAATTAACAAGTCAATAACACAGCAGAGAAAAAAAAGGGGAGTCTATATACAATGTGTGCAAAAGGCATGAGGAGGTAGGCGAATAATTACAATATTGCAGATTAACACTGGAGTGATAAATGATCAGATGATCATGTACAGGTAGAGATATTTGTGTGCAAAAGAGCAGAAAGGTAAATAAATAAAAACTGTGGGGATGAGGTAGGTGAAAATGGGTGGGCTATTTACCAATAGATTATGTACAGCTGCAGCGATCGGTTAGCTGCTCAGATAGCTGATGTTTGAAGTTGGTGAGGGAGATAAAAGTCTCCAACTTCAGCGATTTTTGCAAATCGTTCCAGTCACAGGCAGCAGAGTACTGGAACGAAAGGCGGCCGAATGAGGTGTTGGCTTTGGGGATGCTCAATGAGATACACCTGCTGGAGCGCGTGCTACGGATGGGTGTTGCCATCGTGATCAGTGAGCTGAGATAAGGCGGAGCTTTGCCTAGCATGGCCTTGTAGATGACCTGGAGCCAGTGGGTCTGGCGACGAATATGTAGCGAGTGCCAGCCGACTAGAGCATACAAGTCGCAGTGGTGGTTAGTATAAGGTGCTTTAGTGACAAAACGGATGGCACTGTGATAAACTGCATCCAGTTTGCTGAGAAGAGTGTTGGAAGCCATTTTGTAGATGACATCGCCGAAGTCGAGGATCGGTAGGATAGTCAGTTTTACTAGGGTAAGCTTGGCAGCGTGAGTGAAGGAGGCTTTGTTGCGGAATAGAAAGCCGACTCTTGATTTGATTTTCGATTGGAGATGTTTGATATGGGTCTGGAAGGAGAGTTTGCAGTCTAGCCAGACACCTAGGTACTTATAGGTGTCCACATATTCAAGGTCGGAACCATCCAGTGTGGTGATGCTAGTCGGGCAAGCGGGTGCAGGCAGCGATCGGTTGAAAAGCATGCATTTGGTTTTACTAGCGTTTAAGAGCAGTTGGAGGCCACGGAAGGAGTGTTGAATGGCATTGAAGCTCGATTGGAGGTTAGATAGCACAGTGTCCAATGACGGGCCGAAAGTGTATAGAATGGTGTCGTCTGCGTAGAGGTGGATCAGGGAATCGCCCGCAGCAAGAGCAACATCATTGATATACACAGAGAAAAGAGTCGGCCCGAGAATTGAACCCTGTGGCACCCCCATAGAGACTGCCAGAGGACCGGACAACATGCCCTCCGATTTGACACACTGAACTCTGTCTGCAAAGTAATTGGTGAACCAGGCAAGGCAGTCATCCGAAAAGCCGAGGCTACTGAGTCTGCCGATAAGAATATGGTGATTGACAGAGTCGAAAGCCTTGGCAAGGTCGATGAAGACGGCTGCACAGTACTGTCTTTTATCGATGGCGGTTATGATGTCGTTTAGTACCTTGAGTGTGGCTGAGGTGCACCCGTGACCGGCTCGGAAACCAGATTGCATAGCGGAGAAGGTACGGTGGGATTCGAGATGGTCAGTGACCTGTTTGTTGACTTGGCTTTCGAAGACCTTAGATAGGCAGGGCAGAATGGATATAGGTCTGTAACAGTTTGGGTCCAGGGTGTCTCCCCTTTGAAGAGGGGATGACTGCGGCAGCTTTCAATCCTTGGGGATCTCAGACGATATGAAAGAGAGGTTGAACAGGCTGGTAATAGGGGTTGCGACAATGGCGGCGGATAGTTTCAGAAATAGAGGGTCCAGATTGTCAAGCCCAGCTGATTTATACGGGTCCAGGTTTTGCAGCTCTTTCAGAACATCTGCTATCTGGATTTGGGTAAAGGAGAACCTGGAGAGGCTTGGGCGAGGAGCTGCGGGGGGGCCGGAGCTGTTGGCCGAGGTAGGAGTAGCCAGGCGGAAGGCATGGCCAGCCGTTGAGAAATGCTTGTTGAAGTTTTCGATAATCATGGATTTGTCGGTGGTGACCGTGTTCCCTAGCCTCAGTGCAGTGGGCAGCTGGGAGGAGGTGCTCTTCACAGTGGACTTCACAGTGTCCCAGAACTTTTTGGAGTTGGAGCTACAGGATGCAAACTTCTGCCTGAAGAAGCTGGCCTTAGCTTTCCTGACTGACTGCGTGTATTGGTTCCTGACTTCCCTGAACAGTTGCATATCGCGGGGACTGTTCGATGCTATTGCAGTCCGCCACAGGATGTTTTTGTGCTGGTCGAGGGCAGTCAGGTCTGGAGTGAACCAAGGGCTGTATCTGTTCTTAGTTCTGCATTTTTTGAACGGAGCATGCTTATCTAATATGGTGAGGAAGTTACTCTTAAAGAATGACCAGGCATCCTCAACTGACGGGATGAGGTCAATGTCCTTCCAGGATACCCGGGCCAGGTCGATTAGAAAGGCCTGCTAACAGAAGTGTTTTAGGGAGTGTTTGACAGTGATTAGGGGTGGTCGGTTGACTGCTGACCCGTAGAGGATACAGGCAATGAGGCAGTGATCGCTAAGATCCTGATTGAAGACAGCGGAGGTGTATTTGGAGGGCCAGTTGGTCAGGATAACGTCTATGAGGGTGCCCTTGTTTACAGATTTAGGGTTGTACCCGGTGGGTTCCTTGATGATTTGTGTGAGATTGAGGGCATCTAGCTTAGATTGTAGGACTGCCGGGGTGTTAAGCATATCCCAGTTTAGGTCACCTAACAGAACAAACTCAGAAGCTAGATGGGGGGCAATCAATTCACAAATGGTGTCCAGGGCACAGCTGGGAGCTGAGGGGGGTCGGTAGCAGGCGGCAACAGTGAGAGACTTATTTCTGGAGAGAGTAATTTTCAGAATTAGTAGTTCGAACTGTTTGGGTATGGACCTGGAAAGTATGACATTACTTTGCAGGCTATCTCTGCAGTAGACTGCGACTCCTCCCCCTTTGGCAGTTCTATCTTGACGGAAGATGTTATAGTTGGGTATGGAAATCTCTGAATTTTTGGTGGCCTTCCTATCAAAACTGGTCGCCTAGAGCGTTGGGGACAGAGAATAAGAGGAGCAGGTTTCTGGGCATGGTAGAATATATTCAGGGCATAATGCACAGACATGGGTATGGTGGGGTGCGGGTACTGCGGAGGTAAGCCCAGGCACTGGGTGATGATGAGAGAGGTTTTATCTCTGGACATGCTGGTTGTAATGGGTGAGGTCACCGCATATGTGGGAGGTGGGACAAAGGAGGTATCAGGGGTGTGAGGAATAGGACTAGGGGCTCCATTGTGAACTAAAACAATGATAACTAACCTGAGCAATAGTATACAAGGCATGTTGACATTTGAGAGAGACATACAGCGATGCATACAGTGAACACAGGTGTTGAATTGGGAAAGCTAGCTAAAACAGTGGGTGAGACAACAGCTAATCAGCTAGCATAACAACAGCAGGTGAGATGGCATTGACTAGGCAACTCGGCCGACAGATAAAACAAACAAGCAGAATGGAGTACCGTGATTAATGGACAGTCCAGCGTGCATCAGCTATGTAGCCAAGTGTTCAGAGTCCAGGGGGCAGCGGTGGATGGGGCAGGGGGGCTGGGCTGGCGAGTGTTATGGATTACTGCAACTCGCTGTTGGCTGGGCTCCCTGCCTGTGCCATTAAACCCCTACAACTCATCCAGAACGCCGCAGCCCGTCTGGTGTTCAACCTTCCCAAGTTCTCTCACGTCACCCCGCTCCTCCGCTCTCTCCACTGGCTTCCAGTTGAAGCTCGCATCCGCTACAAGACCATGGTGCTTGCCTACGGAGCTGTGAGGGGAACGGCACCTCAGTACCTCCAGGCTCTGATCAGGCCCTACACCCAAACAAGGGCACTGCGTTCATCCACCTCTGGCCTGCTCGCCTCCCTACCACTGAGGAAGTACAGTTCCCGCTCAGCCCAGTCAAAACTGTTCGCTGCTCTGGCCCCCCAATGGTGGAACAAACTCCCTCACGACGCCAGGACAGCGGAGTCAATCACCACCTTCCGGAGACACCTGAAACCCCACCTCTTTAAGGAATACCTAGGATAGGATGAAGTAATCCCTCTCACCCCCCTTAAAAGATTTAGATGCACTACTGTTCCACTGGATGTCATAAGGTGAATGCACCAATTTGTAAGTCGCTCTGGATAAGAGCGTCTGCTAAATGACTTAAATGTAAATGTTATCCAGGTTAAGAAAACTAACAATGACTAAATAGCTTGTAGCTAGCTAGCTGGTTAGCTTCTGGAGGTTCTTGAGTGTGTTCTAAAAATAAAGATAATAGCGATTCCGTATCACATTGGGTGAGGCAAGTTTCCGGAAGGTATAAACAATTTTTTTTTTAAATCGGGAAGAGATGGGCTGGGCTAAACAAGCTAGCAGTTAGCGTGCCAAACTAGCAAGCAAGGAGATAGCGAGGGCTAGAGAGTTAGCCTTTGGAGGACGTCGCGATGGGGTGAGTCTGTTTATTCCTCTTCATGCAGTGATATCGATAGACCGGTCGTAGTCAAGGTATTGTAGCCCAGGAGTATGCTAGGAGCTCTGGCCGGGCTAGCTTCAAGCTACGTGGGTGGAAACGCTAGCCAGGAGTAATCAACCAGGGTTGCTGTTTCGCTCGATAGCTAGTTGCGAGGATCCAGCTGAAGAATGTTCTGTTCGTGGTGGGAATCCGGGGGTAAAAAAAATTAATTAGGTCCGTTATGCTCTGGTTAGTTGATGACCGCTAGCATAGCTGGTAGTTAGCTGGCTAGCTTCAGTTGAGAGGGTCCGGTTCCGAAGTAAATATAACTACTTTAGGAAAGTAGCTACATTGGCGGGTTGCAGAAGAGTATTTGGAAGCTTAGGTTTAGCAAAATGTTTTTAAGGATATGCGAAGAAAAAAATATCTAAAAAATATCTAAAACGAAAAAGAGACGATATTTACAGAGAGACGATACGACAGGACAACTACTGCTACGCCATCTTGGATCCAGAATTTACCCACCATATGTTTTTACCAGTACATATCTGCTCATAAGCACTGAATATATTTTTGTCAATAGCTAGCACTTTTTTTAATGACATAATTCAAGATGCTATACATACAGAATGTGCTTACCAGCGGTTAAGAGCATTGGGCTAGAAACCGAAAGGTCACTGGTTAGAATCCCTGAGCCAACTAGATGAAAAATCTGTTGATGGGCCCTTGAGCACGGCACTTATCCCTAGTTGCTCTGGATAAGAACGTCTGCTAAAATGTAGAATACCCAGCTGTGTATGTACGCACATACATTGCATATAAAATGCAAGCCATGGTCTACCCACATTTTGTACGTCACCTTTCAGCAATGATAAAGTGAAGTGAACTCGTACAGGCTGTAGGAATGAGGCTTCCTGTACATGATGTCATGGTCTGGTAGAAAAGTGCTTATGTCATTGCTACTCGGCTGGCGCTGCACTCCCAGCTCCTACAGAGTGTAACTCTGCATCTCGAAGAGCTGCACCGCCACACATTGCCAGTGTGTCTCTGCAGACACACACACTCAGACGTGCATGTACACACACAGAGATACAGACACACACACACACACACACACACACACACACACACACACACACACACACGCACGCGTCTTAGAGGTCAGCAGTGTATTGTGCTGACAGACTCAGCAGTAGGAGTTGAATAGGGATTTTGCTTTCACTCTCACTTGGGTGTCCATCAAATGGTGTTAAGATACAGTAAGTCAATGTTTTCATTCTTCAATCCAAACCAGTCATCCGTTTTCAGGGAGACATTTTCTTCTATCAACACAGTGAAAAACTAGGCATGTACAGTACTGTATTTTAAATTAATTATTAATGAAATTTGTTATGTTTTTTGTTTTACACTATTGACTCAATGTGCCTGCTTCCAGCTCTTTTTTTATACCCAGATAGCGGTTTTGATTGACTAGGGTTGACTTCCCCCTGCCTGCACAAAGGCCTAGTCCTCCCTCTTCTGTTCCTCCAAAACCACACCTCAGTGTAAAGTCTCCACGCACATCAGAGGGCAGAAGGCTGCTTTATTACCGGGTTACTCATTCACTTCCAACAGACTGAAATAGTCAGCTGCATCCTCTGCTTTTAGGAGTGAAGAAGTAGCATGTTGTGTATATAAAACATTTCTGATTAGAATACATTTGTCAAATACATATATCACACACTTAAACTTGAATGTATTAGCTTTAAGTTTGCACTTTTAGGACTTTTGCATTGGTTCCATTGGACAGCTCAAAATAAATCAAACACAGCTTGAAAGTACTTGACATATGTATTTGACCAGGTCTGCTAATCATTGACTGGGAGGGTTGCAGAATGTAGCTCAACATATATTGGCAAAAGTCAAATGAAGTGAAATGCTAAATGGCATATTAAGGATCTGTTCCTTTTTTTGTGTATTTTTTTTTTTTGTCAGGTTGAATTTGCAAACATGATTGTACTTTTGATTTTATGTACATGACCGGGCAATTGTAAGTGTGATACTTTTGTATATACTGTATAATATATGTGGACATCCCTTCAAATGAGTGGATTCAGCTATTTCTGCCACACCCATTGCTGACAGGTGTATAAAATCGAGCACACAGCCATGCAATCTCAATAGACAAACATTGGCAGTAAAATGGCCTTAATAAAGAGCTCAGTGACTGTCAACGTCGTACCGTCATCGGATGCCGCCTTTCCAACTGTCAGTTTGTCAAATTTCTGCCCTGCTAGAGCTGCCCGGTTAACTGTAAGTGCTGTTATTGTGAAGTGCAAATGTATAGGGGCAACAACAGCTCAGCCGGGAAGTGGTAGGCCACAGAAGCTCATAGAACAATGCCAAGCGTCGGCTGGAATGGTGTAAAGCCCACTGACATTGGACTCTGGAGCAGTGGAAACACTTTCTCTGCAGTGATGAATCACACTTCACCATCTGGCAGTCCGACGGATGAATCTGGGTTTGGCGGATGCCAGGAGAACGCTACCTGCCCCAATGAATTGTGCCAACTGTAAAGTTTTGTGGAGGAGTGGTCAGGGTCTGTTTTTCATGTTTCAGGCTCCTTAGTTCCACTGAAGGGAAATCTTAACACTACAGCATACAATGACATTGTATACGATTCTGTGCTTCCAAATTTGTGGCAACAGTTTGGGGAAGGTCCTTTCCTGTTTCAGCATGACAATGTCCCTGTGCACAATGCGAGGTCCATACAGAAATGGTTTGTTGAGATCGGTGTGGAAGAACTTGACTGGCCTGCACAGAGGCCTGACCACAACCCCATCGAATGTCTTTGGGATGAATTGTTTAGCCGACTGCGAGCCAGGCCTAATAGCCAAACATCAGTGCCCGGCCTCACTAATGCTCTTGTGGCTGAATGGAATCAAGTCCCCAGAGCAATGTTCCAAGACCTAGTGGAAAGCCTTCCCAAAAGAGTAGAGGCTGTTATAGCAGTAAAGTTTGGACCAACTCCATGTTAATGCCAATTATTTTGGAATGAGATGTTAGACGAGCAGGTGTCCACATACTCTTGGTCACGTAGTGTACAAACCATAACAGAACTACATGTCAGTATGAACACCCTTTCCAATGGCATGGGAATAATATAATTAGAAACATAAAGGAATAGTTAACCCAAATGACAAAATTACAAATTGATTTCCTTACCCTGTAAGCAGCCTATGGAAAAGGTATGGACAAGTTCTGTGTAGTTCAGTTGGTAGAGCTGGTTGCTATAGTATGGTGCTTGCAGCGCCAAGGTTGTGGGTTTGATTACCACAGGGATACAGTAGGAAAAAAGTATTTACAAATATGAAGCTCTTGATAAGAGTGTCTGTGAAATGGAAAAAAGTGTTTGGCAGCAATCTGTGCTTTGGTTTAGTTTCCCTGGCACTGTTTCCACATGCTAATGTTTTAGCATTTGTGGCACAAATCCCATTCTAGTCATGGGACATGCATATAACAAGAAATAAAGTGTCACCAACTTTTTTTACCTACGGCCACTCTCAACTGATTGTAAATTGCTCTGGATAAGAGTGTCTGCTAAATTACTCAAATGTAAAAAACTAAAAAACTGTGAAACTCTTGTTGCTGACATGTTCTGTGTCCTGTCCTGTCTCCCCAGCCCAAGCCCACCAGGGGACGGATGCGTATCCACTGCCTGGAGAACGTGGACAAGGCTCTGCAGTTCCTCAAGGAGCAGAGGGTCCACCTGGAAAACATGGGCTCACACGACATCGTTGACGGCAACCACCGCCTCACCCTGGGGCTCATCTGGACCATCATTCTAAGGTTCCAGGTAAAGGAGTCTTCAAACCAAAACGCATGAAACGTATGTCTGATGTGGCGAGAAATTATTTGCTAAAAATGCTGCTCTAGGTTTTCAATTGGCTGATTGATAAGTCTTTGGAAAATATATAATGAACAGTACAACACAACCCGAGGCCCCCTGCTGCGTATTTTATGCATCAATTTGTCTGATTTGAATGGTCACTTAGCCAGTGATTCTCTATTATTATCCTGGAGACACATTATGTAAAGCAGGGCCACGATTATCTGAATCAGGTATGCTATTATTGTTATGTGAGCAACAAACCCAGTTGCTCTCCAGGAGGAGAGTTGGCCCATATGCTGATTTCAATCCAACTGAGCGTCAGTAGCTTATTTACTGAAGGGCCTCATCCTTTATCACAGTGATCTTGTACTTCTCAACACACATATTACACAGTCAATTGTTTACATAAAGATTGTGTTATAACATGAGTAAGAAATGTAGGCTATGTATGAGAGCAACTGCTTGGCATCGGACCGCAAGGCGTTACAGCGGGTATTGCGTAAAGCCCAGGACCTCTATACCAGGCGGTGTCAGAGGAAGTCAAAGACTCCAATCACCCAAGTCATAGACTGTTCTCTCCGGCAAGCGGTACCGGAGTGCCGAGTCTGGGACCAAAAGTCTCCTGAACAGCTTCTACCCCCAAGCTGTCAGACTGCTGATCAGTTAATCAAATTGCCACCCGGGCTATTTGCATTGACCCCCTTTTTTTATGTTGTTGCACTGACTCTCTTGCACTGGCTCTATGCACATTCACTGGACTCTACCCACACACTCACATATACCGTAATTGCTGGACTATTAAGCGCACCTGAATATAAACCGCACCGACTGAATTATTTAAAAATATGTATTTTGTACATAAATAAGCCGCACATGTCTATAAGCCGCAGGTGCCTACCGGTACATTGAAACAAATGAACTTTACACAGCCTTTAAACGAAACACGGCTTGTAACAAAAATAAATAGGCTTTAACGAAACACGGCTTGTAACAAAAATTAAAACAGTAGCCTACCAAGAAAGTCATTGGTCACTATCTTCCTCCTCCTGTGCACTGAAACCACTGAAGTCATCTCCTTCGGTGTCGGATTTGAATAGCCTCAGAATTGCTTCATCCGATGTTGGATCGTTTTCATTGTCGCTCTCATCACTTTCATCCTAAGGCAAATACCCCGCTGAGCTCATGCTGCCCCTTCTACACGCAGCAGTCCAGCCTTTCGAAACCCGTTGATGATAGTGGATTTTTTTGACAATGCTCCACGCTGTCAGGACCCACTGGCAGACTTGACCATAAGTTGCTCTTCGCATGCGGCCCGTTTTAGTGTAGGATTTCTCCCCACTTGTCATCCATGCCTCCCACTGAACACGGAGCGCCACCTTAAATGCACGATTTACACTGATGTCGAGTGGCTGCAAATACTTTGGGCAATCTGCTTTTCTTCCCTCTGAAAGGTTTGTTGTCTTTTTGCACTGAGTCAGTTCCTCACGCTGCTGTTTACAAAGTCTTATAATCGACTCATTAAGGCCAAGCTCCCATGCAGCAGCTCTATTTCCTTTTCCAACAGCCAGATCGATCGCCTTCAACTTGAAAGCTGCATCATATGCATTTCTCCGTGTCGTTGCCATGATGAGGGTGACAAAATTACTACCATAATCAGAATGATGGGAAGTTTGAGCGCGCTCGATTTACGTCACATTATGTGACGGTGCTCAGTTTTTTGGTGGCGGCATGAATCTTGCGAAAGCGGGAAAAATCCATAAATTAGCCGCGGCATTGTATAAACCGCGAGGTTCAAAGTGTGGGAATAAAGTAGCGGCTTATAGTCCGGAAATTACACTGACACGGTACTACACTGACACTCTCAACATACACATACACACACTACATACGCTCACACACATTCACTCTGTTTCACACTCTTCCCACACGCTGCCGCTACTCTGTTTATTATCTATCCTGATCTCCTAGTCACTTTTACCCTTACCTACATTTACATATTACCTCAATCCCGTCAACTACCTCGTACCCTCAGCACATTGACTCTGTACCAGCGTGCCTTGTATATAGCCGTGTTACTGTTATTTTATTATGTTACAATAAATAAAAAAGATTACATTTTCTTACTTTTTAACTCTGCATTGTTGGGAAAGTGCATATTCGCCGCATGTGACAAATAACATTTGACTTTTGATTTGATTTGAGACTTCTCACACTGCTGTTGTATCATTGTCTGTGTGACAGATCCAGGACATCAGTGTTGAGACTGATGGAGACAACAAGGAGAAGAGATCAGCCAAGGATGCCCTGCTCCTCTGGTGCCAGATGAAGACTGCTGGGTGAGTGATTGGCTGTCACCTTGCATTCAGACACGATTCTTAGAGATTTGAAATACTTCGATTTGGGTCATCTACTGTACATGGCAGCTCTCAGTTCTACCACTTGACTTAAACAATCCTCCGTAAGATAAATGTACATGTATTTAGACAGCAACGCTGTTGTGACTTGATGTTACTGGACTTTTTACTTTCAGAACAAGTCGGTAAAGAAATTCCAGAAGCAGAGCCACAATCTTGAAATATATAGAAATTGCTTAGGGAAGGAATTTGAACATTGAACAAATCATCATATCTGCTGTTCTCTGTTTTGTTCTCTGTAGCTATCCAAACGTGAACATTCACAATTTCAGCACCAGTTGGCGAGACGGCATGGC
Source organism: Oncorhynchus nerka (assembly GCF_034236695.1). Lineage (NCBI taxonomy): Eukaryota > Metazoa > Chordata > Actinopteri > Salmoniformes > Salmonidae > Oncorhynchus > Oncorhynchus nerka. Next base: position 42,102,119 of record NC_088410.1, on the reverse strand, counting down.
TTTCAATGCCCTCATCCATAAGCACAGGTAACAAGAGTCTGTTTGATCAACTATCCTTCATGCCCTTGTGGGTCACATGATTCAGATATTTTTTTCTCATGGAATTCAGACCAATTATCCTTTGTGATTTACGTCACTTTATGTGGTCACCAATATATATATTTTTTATCCCACCTCCAACCCTCCTCATTTATGACGATTTATTTTCTTATTTATACAATAGAGTAATGTTCAAATAATTACTTTTTGGTGTCTTTGGGATTTATTGATGCATTACTGTACATCATTTGGTGTAATTGTGTTGAATCTTTGAGGTATCAGAACATAACAATTTAATCATAACATTTAATCTGGGTATTTACCTTGTGATTTGTTGGTGGTATACTGTATGACTGGTGCTGTGGTATGATGCTTTGTCTCGTGTATAGGCCAGACCTGATTGACTTTGACAAGCTGAAAAAGTCCAATGCCCACCACAACCTGCAGAATGCCTTCAATCTGGCTGAGCAGCATCTTGGGCTTACCAAGCTCCTAGACCCAGAGGGTGAGTTCTGGACTATGCTCTTCTATGTAGTAGAGGAGTGCATATGGAAAATAGCTCAACCTGATGCCACGCATGATTTCTCAGTGCACTGTGACGTACTTTTTTTGTTGTCCAAATAAATGTAATCAAATTGTAATAATCCTTAACTGGAATGTATAAAATACTGTAGGTGACAGAGTCTGGTCTAGTGATAGCGCTGCAGACTCTAGACGACATATATCCCCTGGCAATAGGGGATAGGGGAAAGTGTCTGCCACTTTCCACTTTCTATCGGCGTATCACCTGCTTTACCTTCCCACTGCCCTGTCATACAACATCATGAAATACAAAAAGAGATCTTCTTTTAACATTTTTGTAACGTTCCAAATCAAATTGTATTAACCAATCAGAAATGTATTTTTTTCTCTCACAGATATCAGTGTGGACCACCCCGATGAGAAGTCGGTCATCACATACGTGGTGACGTACTACCACTACTTCTCCAAAATGAAGGCGCTGAAAGTGGAGGGGAAACGTATTGGGAAGGTGACCGTTTATTATCTCAAATTCCATGTTTGTTTGGTGGGTTGTTGTCAACAAGTTGTTCTGGGCAGAGTAAGAGCTTTTCAGATGTGGATTCAAATAGTATAAAACTTTCAAGATGTACTTGATTGAGCTTTTCTGGTGTAATGAAACCAGTGGAAAGTACCAATTGTGCAAACTCTGTCAATCTGGCAAACAAATACTATATACTATAAAACAAATACTATATATGAACCCAGGTCTGGACATTTTTGGCCAGAGTTTGACATGTGTCCTCTTTGTTCCGCTAGGTACTGGACAATGCCATTGAGACAGAGAAGATGGTTGAGAAGTACGAGTCTCTGGCCTCAGACCTGCTGGAGTGGATCGAGCAGACCATCATCATCCTCAACAATCGCAAGTTTGCCAACTCTTTAAACGGGTGCAGCAGCAGCTTCAAGCCTTCAACACATATCGCACGGTCGAGAAACCCCCTAAGTGAGTGCCCCCCCCCAGCCAGCAACCAATCCCAAATCCACCCCTATACCCCAATGCACCCCCTATGCACTTATGGAGATCTGACAAGATGGGCAATCTTCAGCTTTAAGACCATCTTAAGAATATTTGTAAATGTCTATAATATTTACTTGAGGTATATCATTGTCCAGTTATCTTGCCATTCCATTTACCCTTTTTTGGTTGATGTTCCTGTGACATTCCCTGAACATCACAAAATCTTTGTTCCAAACTTCTAAACCAATATTTTAATGAAAAATTCATTTCACTACCTAAAACAAAAATGTCAAGTCTAATGTTAAATGAATGGCACAATACCGAACATTCTGGGTGCGCGCCTCTCTCCCGCTTGTAGTGGAATTTACTTCAAAATGTTTTGTTCTGCTATGTCCATGAATTGAAGTGATAATGTATGCATGTTTAGTATTTTTAACGGTGCAGAAGTAAGACATGACTCCAAAAATGCTTTGAAATAAGTGCAACCCTGAGAACTTAAAGTGATGCGATGTGTTTAGACATGAGCTTTTTTTATGCTGTCAAAATATCACTCCCCCCAAAACCATTCCTCTTTTTATCGATCAGGTTTACTGAGAAGGGCAACCTGGAGGTGCTTCTGTTTACCATCCAGAGCAAGATGAGGGCCAACAATCAGAAAGTCTACATGCCCAGGGAGGGCAAACTCATCTCTGACATTAACAAGGTGATGTCTGTAGTCTCTGACCAACGCTTTAGGGTGAAGTTTCCCTAGGCACAGATGAAGAATCAGTTTCCCTTCTCCCAATCCTAACCTTTACCTTTAGTGGTGAAAATGCTAAACTGCCTCAAGATCAGGGTCTAGGGACAAAGTTACCCTACTCCGCGATCAATGTTTTGTCTTAATGAAACATCAGGTTGTTCACTATCTCTCTCTCCTGTTTGTCTGTGTCAGGGTGTTTGGTAGTCTCTCTTTGGTGTGTGGTAGTATTATTATTAGTAAGTAGGAGTTTTACTATGGTATAATTATTACAATCGGAGTAATTCAGCCAACTCATACATTTTGCGTCTGGACATAAAACTGTGAGATTATGAGAGAGTTGAATCTACCATTGGCATGTGTAAGGTACAAGATAGACTGGTGGCAAATGGTGTCAATTCATCATGTAGAATAGTCTAGAAATGAACAGAAAAATGATGTCTGACGTTCATGTTGGTCTGTCTGGACCATATGACATACCTGACTTAATATTGCGTGTTAAACTTTGTCTATGGTAGACCTGGGAGAGACTGGAGAAGGCGGAGCATGAGCGGGAGCTGGCTCTGAGGACAGAGCTGATTCGACAGGAGAAACTGGAGCAGCTGGCTCGCCGCTTTGACCGCAAGGCTGCCATGAGGGAGACCTGGCTGAGTGAGAACCAGCGCCTCGTCTCACAGGTAAAAAAACAAATGCTTTTGCACACAAATACACGAACAGACATGCATATGTATGCACACACTCACACAAACACTCAAAGTAGCCATGAGGGACAACTGGCTAAGCGAAATCCAACGGCTTGTCGCGCAGCTACAGACACACAAATGCATGGGCACACACACACGGACAAAAGTAATAATTATGGAAAGAAATTGTGACATTTTACCAAACTACCAAAATATTTTACATCCTTCTCCATACAAATGTCTCAGCCATTGTTTTCTCACAGTCTGGACACCCAGATTCAGTGTAATGCAAGCGTCACGTTCACTGGTATGGCATCATCTCTGTAGCACATTAAGATTAAGTGCTGAAGATGTAGGCGTTGCATCTCATGTGCTTTCCTACTTTTGTCAAACTGAAATCAGGGCCAATTTGCAGTTGAAACAATAGCAAAGCGGAAAACCCCAACTCTGTTTTGGTAATAACCTGAGGAATGGGCCAGGAAAATGTTAGCACTCTCAAATTCATAGACAGAGCTATTGATGCAAGGCTTGACCATCCATGATATCATAAATTATCGTTTTAACCATGTTTTGAGCCTATACAGTGTTTGTTTATATTTACAATGTTTACAAACATTGGAGCAAAACAAGCTCATATTTTGGGTTTTGATGGGGTGTTGAAATAATCTCACGAGGCATGCATTTTTTTTAATTGTAAAAAAAAAAAAATAATTGTGATATCCAATTGGTAATTACATTCTTGTCCCATCGCTGCAACTCCTGTATGGACTCCGGAGAGGCGAAGGTCGAGAGCCGTGTGTCCTCTGAAACACATCCCTGCCAAGCCGCACTGCTTCTTGACACAATGCTTGCTTAACCCGGAAGCCAGCCACACCAATGTGTCGGAGGAAACGTGCATGCGCCCAGCCCGCCACAGGAGTTGATAGAGAGCGATGGGACAAGGACATCCCGGCCAGCCGAACCCTCCCCTAACCCGGATGATGCTGGGCCAATTGTGTGCCGCCTCATGGGTCACCCGGTCACGGCCGGCTGTTACACAGCCCAGTATCGAACCCGGATCTGTAGAGACGCAGCTAGCACAGCGATGCAGTGCCTTAGACCAGTACGCCACTCGAGAGGCCACTCACAATGCATTTAGAAGTTATAATCTTCAAGAATCAATGGGTATATATCATCAATGTATAAATCTAAAAATGGATGTAGCAACTGCGGGTTGCCCCTTTAAAGGATCAAAGTATTTTATGTCATTGTCAAATTGTAGAGACGATAACATTATAGAAATGGAGAGTGTGTCTTCCTTGTATCCCAGTATGTTGCCACCCATGCAGTATATCCTAACAGTATTGTATTTTATTCTATTCCATTCCATTCCCATCACTTCTATCTCGCAGGACAACTTTGGCTTCGACCTTCCGGCGGTGGACGCGGCCACCAAGAAGCATGAGGCCATCGAGACGGATATTACGGCGTACGAGGAGCGTGTGCAGGCCGTGGTGTCTGTTGCTAAGGAGCTGGAGGCAGAGAAGTACCACGACATCAAACGCATCACAGCGCGCAAGGACAACGTGATCCGGCTGTGGGAGTACCTGCTGGAGCTTCTGAAGGCGAGGCGCCAGCGCCTGGAGATGAATCTGGGTCTGCAGAGGGTCTTCCAGGAGATGCTTTACATCATGGACTGGATGGACGAGATGAAGGTAAGAGAGGGAGGGGGACCCTTCCGAAAATGTACGTGTTAAACCGTGTTGGAAAGACAAAAATGAATCATTATTGTAACACAAATTGAATTGTTCAAAATGCATTGAACCTCATCTACCCTGCTTCCACCAACACCTGAACACATTTAAAATATATTGGAAATATGTCATTTCAAGTCATTTCACATGTTAGAATTACAAACGGAATGTATTAATCTTGTATTAATCCCTCTTCTAAATGCTCAGTTTAAGCAGTATCAATGGTGAAACTAACTGGATTATGTTAGTCCAATGCTGAATAATTCCAAATCGGCACAACTGAACCTCGTCCTAGACCCTCCTAGAATCCCAAGAGGATTGGGTTGGCACTGTAAACACTACGTCATCTTGCCTTTCTGACTGGCTGGGTGGAATTCTCGGCATTATGCTTCCACCTATCGAATCCTCTTAGGTTTACAAGAGTCGCTAGGGAGTTGATGGTAGTGGTTGATTTGGAATTGATTTTGACATTTCATCTAAATTACAAGTTAGATGAAATGTAAGTTTCAAAAAGTTTCCTCTCCTCACCCTGAAAAAAATACCCGTATTCCGTTTCAAAGTGCACAAAAAGTAAACGATTCATATTGGCAACTGATGATCTTAGACTTAGAAGGTGCCTGTATGTTGCTGCCACACATGCCTGTATGTCATGCCTCTATGTCTCTGCCACACAGATGATGCTGCTGTCCCAGGACTATGGGAAGCATCTGCTCGGAGTGGAGGATCTCCTGCAGAAACATGCCCTGGTAGAGGCCGACATCGGCATCCAGGCTGACCGTGTCAAAGCTGTCAACAACAATGCCCAGAAATTCGCAATCGACGGCGACGGTGAGAATGTCCTAAACATTCAGGCTGCTATTATTCAAATTGTGACTCATATTGTTTTCTACTTGTGTTTGTATTATTAACTAATGGCGATAATGCATGTCATCATACAATTTCACAGTTCAGTTGAATAGCATAGTGTTTTGCAAGATACTTCAAGATCTATACAAGCAAAGTGAAAAATAAACATAAAAGGAATCATAGTCATTGGAATGAAATCATAACATGTGAGTCAATACAGTGTAATGTACATCTGTGGGTGCTGATAGATGCTAACTGGGCCTCTGTTCTGTCTCCTCTACAGTTTACAAGCCCTGTGACCCTCAGGTAATACGCGACCGCGTGGCCCACATGGAGTTCTGCTACCAGGAGCTGACCCAGCTGGCTGCCGAGCGCCGGGCCCGCCTGGAGGAGTCCCGCCGTCTCTGGAAGTTCTTCTGGGAGATGGCCGAGGAGGAGGGATGGATCCGTGAGAAGGAGCAGATCCTGTCGTCGGACGAGAGCGGCAAGGACCTGACGGGGGCTGTGCGCCTGTTAAGCAAGCACCGCACCCTGGAGGACGAGATGAATGGCCGTGCCGGTCACCTGCAGCACACCATCGCCGAGGGCCAGGCCATGGCCGACGGTGGCCACTTCGGCGCCGCCAAGATCCGCGACCGCATCGCCGACCTGCGGGCGCAGTGGGCAGCATTGGAGGAGCTGGCGGGCGTGAGGAAGGCCCATCTGGAGGAAGCGTGTGCCCTGCACCAGTTCCAGGCGGACGCAGACGATGCCGATGCCTGGACCCTGGATGCCCTGCGCATCGTGTCCAGCAGCGAGGTGGGCCATGACGAGTTCTCCACACAGGCCCTGGTGCGCAAGCACAAGGACGCCGCCGCCGAGGTGGCCAGCTATCGGCCGGTGATCGATGCGCTCCATGAGCAGGCGGCCGCCTTGCCTGAGGAGCAGGCTCAGTCGGAAGAGGTCAAGGGCCGCCTGGCAGGCATAGAGGAGCGCTACAAGGAGGTGGCCGAGCTGACCCGGCTGAGAAAGCAGGCACTGCAGGATGCCCTGGCCCTCTACAAGATGTTCAGCGAGGCGGACGCCTGCGAGGTGTGGATTGATGAGAAGGATCAGTGGCTCAACAGCATGGAGATCCCAGAGAAGCTAGAAGACCTAGAGGTCATTCAGCACAGGTGAGAGAACCCATACATATAGAAATGCATGCTTAAGCCATAGTCTACCCCTAGACCCTACTCCTTTAGGCCTGATTAACTTGGTGTGCCACTCAAGTATCTGAAAGTGTTTGACATACAGTTCCAGTCGAAACGCATTCTCATTCCAGGGTTTTTCTTTCATTTTACTATTTTCTACATTTTAGAATAATAGCGAAGACGAAACTATGAAATAACATATATGCGAGCAGTTTTCGGGACAACGTTGTCGATTTTCAAAATACTGTACAGAAGACACTGGCCATTTGCAAAACATTGAGGGCCCAATTCCGACCCGAGTTAAGCGTGCTTAAATGGAACGTAAACTCCTTTTTTATGCACTTTTCTCTCAATGCGAATTCTGACCTTGAACTTAAGAATGAGAATAGCGTGCTATTCACCTGCTATTTGTTTTGGCGAATAAATGAATGTGCGGCGGAGGTGGGTCTACAGATATGCCGTATTCTGACTGACTTAATTTCCTAATCATTCCACCACCTTTACGTGTGAGGAAACAATGAATAAGGTCGAGCGAACCTACCAGTTTCAAGTGGAAAAAGCATCCACTTAATTTTTTAATAACACCATTCTCCATGCACTGTAATGACAACTTGATAAGAGCTATTGATAACTGTCAAGGATTCCCTCCGGAACTTTCATCACGCACACCTGTCCCCTATTCCCACGGATTAGTACTTGTATAAGTGTACCCTTTGGTTTCCGTTGTCTGTCGATTATTGTTACAATGTCTGTTAGTGTGTGTGAGTACCTGTGCTGTTTGTTTTGGCTTTCGTGCCATTGTGGATTGCGCAGGTGATTACTGGTCTCGTCCCGTGTGACAATCATTGTGCATTTGGGTTATTTATTCGAGGTTCTCCTCACTCTTTTGTTTGGGTTTCAACCCTGTTTTTTGTGTAAGTGTTTGTTTGGTCTTCGTCCCCGTTCCTTTACACGGCACACTGTAATTTCGGGCGTAATAAAAAAAACTATTACGCATTCCTGCGCCTTTCTCCCGAATCGTTTATACCAGCGTGACAATGACAGCTAAGTGAACGAGTTATCCATTTGTTTTAGGTCATTGTAAATATAAATGACACTTGCTTTTGATCTATTTTGCCCTGTAATCGCTGGAGGCAAATGTGAACCAGTCATATGGAAGCAAACTGAACCATATCCACATATCAACTTTCCCACAGTAAAGTTCATGAAATGCTGTGCAATTACACCGGATTTGAATTGTACAGCCTTTTAACTTGCAGGGATGGGTTCTTTCGAATGTCCTAATTGCAGGCTACCCCAACTTTCTCTGTTTCATATTTATATCATGTTAAATATTAGCCGATATTAGTATCGAATGTCAGTAGGCCTAATAACAACACATGTACAACTGCCAATTTACTCTTAGTTCCCTTCAGTTGGTATAGCCTACATTATCATTCCATTTAATGACATTGTTTCCTTTACCTCCATTTGCTTTGCTTCCTCTGTAAACGCTCGGCCATGTGGTTGTTGCTGAGGATCATTAGTAACAGTTGATAATATAAAAATAGACATGTAGGCTAACTAAGTGATTATGGAGTGGAACGCAGACCAAGCCACAACTGTTTGAACTTGACGCATGGCTCGATACTTGGGTGTGTCATCACATAGTACCACGGTTAGTGCAGGCAACAGACGAGGGTATAGCCTACTATTGTACACTATTCTCCCTATTATAATTATATGTACACTAATCTTCCAACATTACCATGTGTTAATAAACTGAATGTGGCAATTTTCAGAATGAATCAAACCACCAGTTCTTTCTTTCTTGTGTAAAGTGTCTCCAAACTTGTTTTTCATGATTCATAAATACTTCCCTAACCCTAAATCATCTACAAAATCAGAGTAGTTTTTAAATTTACCAATGACAAATATCCATATATTTAGATGGCTTTCTTTCATTGATCCCTAATATTTTGAACCCGTTCTCGCGATTTACAAAACATTTTCCATATCATAGACTGACCAGGTGAATCCAGGTGAAAGCTTTGATCCCTTATTGATGTCACTTGTTAAATACACTTCAGTCAATGTAGATGAAGGGGAGGAGACAGGTTAAAGAAGGATTTTTAAGCCTTGAGACGATTGAGACGTGTATTGTGTACAGTATGTGTGCCATTCAGAGGTTGAATGGGCAAGACAAAAGATTTAAGTGGCTTTGAACGTGGTATGGTAGCAGGTGACAGGCACACCGGTTTCAGTATGTCATGAACTTCAATGCCTTGGAATACAAACTATTAAAAAATGATGGAAAATGACTCTACTTTTATGCATATTTCACCAAACAATTTCACATTGTGTGCAGGATTCATTCATCTGATCATCATAATCCAATTCCATGTATTCTATACATAGGCTGGTAGACTTTCCATCACCAAGCAGAAAAACATTCCCAAACCGAAAAAAGGAAAGGTGAATATAGTGGAGGATATGTGCTGATATGAATGGATAGGCATCCATTTACACCAAAGTTCACTCTGTAATGGAAGATTACAATCAGGGCCGGATTACTGAATGGGCATGCAGGGCACATGCCCTGGGGCCGCCGACCTCTGCTATATTTTACGCGAATTTACACTGATAGAGCCATTCACAATTTTGTGCACTAGTATGTACTGATTGCTGGAAACAGTGAACAAATTTTCACAATTTTCTCTTATGTTGTCACGCCCTGACCTTGGAGATCCTTATTATTCTCTATGTTTGGTTAGGTCAGGGTGTGACTCGGGTGGGAAATTCTATGTCTTCTGTTTCTTTGTCTCTGATTGGGGATCATACTTAGGCAGCCCTTTTTCCCACCATTAGGTTGTGGGATCTTGTTTTCTGTTTAGTTTCTGTAGCCTGACATAACTGTGCGATTTCGGTTTTTGACTTTGTTATTTGGTTTGGTGTCATCAATAAAGATACGATGTACGCCTACCATGCTGCGCCTTGGTCTCCTAACAACGGGTGTAACATATGTGAACAAAACACTGTGAATTTGGTATTCATTGATGGCAATTGTATTTCAGGTTTAGCAAAAGGGGGTCTAAGATATGCAATCCAAGTAGAAAGAAAATAAAACAATCAGAAGTTCTGCAAATGTATTTGAATGTTTGTTCACTGGTGTTCCGCTAGGTACATTTGACCACAGTTCCAAAAAACTATTTTACCCGATTGAGAAACTGTAAATATACAAATGATAAACTAGTTACAATGCAACAGCTCCTCCCACTGGGCGTTAGGTGCCCTATTTGTTAGGTGCCTTTCTCAAAACTGATGTTCACCTTACACAGAAAATGAACAAAATAGGTATTTTAAACAGGCAGAACAAGACAGATAATAAAAAGAGTACAGAGGTACAAGGAGAAAAGCGCAGGAAGTACTTAGGAGGTTAAACACCAAACAGGGGAATATGTCTGAGGTTCATTCATCAGGGTACAACATTGTGGAACATTCAGATAAAAATGTGGTTTGAAGAACAAACATGCCTCTGACATGTAGTATAAGTAATCATGTCAGCTGAAACGTTCCACCATGTTTGCCTGAACGTGGCTCAAACATCAATGTGCGCAAGGGAAAATGGTTTGTTTTGGAGGTGAACTTGATTGGTCATGACATGGCATGCTCTCTCTTTCCCAGGTTCGAGAGCCTGGAGCCTGAGATGAACAACCAGGCGTCACGCGTCGCTGTCGTGAACCAGATCGCCAGGCAGCTGATGCACAACGGACACCCCAGTGAGAAGGACATAAAAGCCCAGCAAGATAAGCTCAATAACAGGCAAGTTGAGCCATTCACAGTCAGACGTCACACTATCTCCTATCATACAGATGCCTTAGCTTAATTTGCTCATCCTGTTGTTGCAGGAAATGCAAACTTGTAGTGTATTAGAGGTTTATCAAGGCTTCAAGGGGGCCTCCCGAGTGGCGCAGCGGTTTAGGACACTGCACCTCAGTGCTGAGGTGCCACTACAGCCTTAGGTTTGATCTCAGGCTGTATCACAGCCGGACGTGAATGGGAGCCCCGTGGGGCGGCTCACAATTGGCCCAGCTTCGTCCGGGTTAGGGGAGGGTTTGGTCAGGGGATTTACTTGGCTCATCTAGCGACTCCTTTTGGCTGGTTGGGTGACTGCAAGCTAACTTCGGTCGTCAGTTGGACAGTGTTTCCTCTGACACATTGGCGGCTGGCTTCCGGGTTAAGCGAGCAGTGTGTCAAGAAGCAGTGCGGCTTGGCAGGTCGTGTTTCGGAGGATGCATGGCTCTCGACCTTCACCTCTCCCGAGTCTGTTGGGGAGTTGCAGTGATGAGGCAACCTCGTAACTACCAATTGGATATCACAACAAAGGGGGTCAATTTTTTCATAATAATAATTTTAAAAACAAGGCTTCTAAAGTTTAATTCCCACTTAAAATATTCATACTTGATTTACCATAATTAAAAATGTATCAATTAAGAATGTTTCCTGTTGCTGTAGGATTATTTTTCTACTGTAGCAAATTAAGTTCCTATATCTTTAGCTCATATGTCCCTCAGTGGTGCGCGGATCAGCTGTTTGTTCACCCTCACCCGGCCACAATTGCTGACAACCCATCCGCAACCGCCCGACTATATGTGATAAAGTGACAATCTGAACCCCACACCTGATGTGTTTCTACTTATCATTTCCAACATTTTGGTAGGCTATTTGTTTGTCAACTTGTCTATAATTAGATACATGCAGCTTCTCTTCTGTCATTATTTGCTTCCCTAGAAGACTAAATAAACCCTTGCTCAGCAGAATAACGTCATTAATCAATAGAATGAATGCTTCAATGTATTTGACATCAGTGAAGCTTTCTGAGTGATCTCTGCTTCTTTCACAGCGCAAAGACGTTAAGGGCCCGGGGAGAAAATACAATAACTATTAAGAAAAATGAAAAGATTTTCTGTGCTAAATGTTCAAATGACATAATTTTGACCGGTTGTAAGGAAATAGAAATCTGTGAAAACAACATCTTTCTGATAACATTTCCATTTGGCTTGGATGTATATTTTATGTGGAGCTTTTATGATGCTGATAAAGATAGGACCACTACAGATGGTATTTAACTGCGCATTCACATTCTCTCAAGATGCTAAAATAATATTCTTCCACTATCGTTCTCAAGTAAACATTTTGCCTATTTGAGGTCTCCATCTTGTGTCTGTCAAATTTGTATAACCTGTATTTGTATTTGCCTCACAATCATCACACATAACACTGCTATCATCCTCTTTTGCCAGAAAATGTATGTTTGGAAAGATTTGGTGGGGTGGTGAAAGAGGATGATTGCAGTGTGTGATGATGTGTGTGATGATTGTGAGGTGGCTTTTCTCTTATTGAATTAAACTCTGACATTGGCCTTTTTGCCTCCATGGATCGACGTTAACTTTTTACTGCCCGTTCCCAAAAGCATTTGGCGATTGGCGTGCGTACAGTTAGACCCTAAGCTTAGGCTTACTCACTAATGCCAGATAGCCTAAAATAATGAAAGAAACACCTCAATATAGCCTAATAGATCAATTGCACAAGAATAATACATTTATTATACTCTTTATTCCCCACCCATTGACCCTTTCATAAATCTGCCCGCCCTGTGGATATAACCACGGGGACTGCGGGTTATGAGTCAAGCCGTGCACCACTAATGTCCCTGGTATTCACAACATTTACGGTTGAAGATAACACTTTCAGGTTCTGATTTAATGCCTTACCATATGATTGGCAACTACCTGATGCCAAATGAAGAAACCAAAAGATGATTAGCTTATTACAATGCAGTTAATGTAGTTTAACTATGTCTGACCTTTTACTTGGCTCATGGTGAGTTTCAAATACCTATTGACTTAAAATGGTGTTATTGTGTTGTTGGATATCACTGTATCCTTTGAATTGAATAATGAGCTGTATATTTATTGTTGGTTATCATCAAATTAATTGGCCAATGGTTCAGTCAATTTGAGCCTTGGTCTGGCAACAACAGGGTAATGGATGGGTCACATGTATTGAAATATGTATCACTGTCTGTCAACTGTGTAAAACTGTCTGCTAAATTACCATATTTTTATTTATTAATTTGTTCACCAGATGGAGCCAGTTCCGGGATCTGGCGGACCAGAAGAAGGAGTCTCTAATCTCCGCGCTGGGTGTGCAGAACTACCACCTGGACTGCAACGAAACCAAGTCGTGGATCCGCGAGAAGACAAAGGTCATTGAGTCCACCCAGGAGCTGGGCAACGACCTGACGGGTGTCATGGCGCTGCAGCGCAAACTCACTGGCATGGAGCGTGACCTGGCTGCCATCGAGGACAAGCTGGGCGACCTGCGCGGCGAGGCTGAGCGGCTGGCCGGCGAGCACCCAGACCAGGCCAAGGCCATCACGGGCCGCCTGGCCGAGATCACCGCTGTGTGGGAGGAGATGAAGGCCACACTGCGTAACCGCGAAGAGTCCCTTGGCGAGGCCAGCAAACTGCAGCAGTTCCTGCGCGAACTGGATGACTTCCAGTCGTGGCTGTCGCGCACACAGACAGCCATCGCCTCGGAGGAGACGCCCAACACGCTGGCTGAGGCAGAGAAGCTGCTAGCACAGCACGATGGCATCAAAAACGAGATCTGCAACTACGAGGAGGACTACCAGAAGATGCGCGACATGGGCGAGATGGTGACCCAGGGTCAGACCGATGCCCAGTACATGTTCCTGAGGCAGCGGCTACAGGCACTGGACACGGGCTGGAACGAGCTGCACAAGATGTGGGAGAACCGGCAGAACCTGCTGTCACAGTCCCACGCCTACCAGCTGTTTCTCAGGGACACCAAGCAGGCCGAGGTCTTCCTCAACAACCAGGTACGCCGATTGGTCGATACCCCTTAAACCAGGATACTTGATTGGTCGGTTCAATTTCGAATTGGTCCATCCAGGAAGTGAGTTGAAATTATATTCCAAGAGTGGAAAAATCTTAGCCTAGGAATCCAAAGTGAATGGTTCCGTTTCACTATTATTTAATTACACTGATTCCGTCTCATAAAAAAATGGATTTTCGGCAACAGTTTATTTTAAAATGCTCTTTGTCGCTGCTATTACCTAATTTTACTAGGCAGGGATGTGGTAACAATGTGTCATTTTCCGTGCCCACCCAGAATCCACTCCATCTACCGTGGGCATGCTGCTTTGCAAATCAAATGCACATATTAACGGACATTTCAAAAAGTGTCATATCAGATCAAATTTTATTAGTCACATGCGCCGAATACAACCTTACAGTGAAATGCTTACTTACGAGCCCCTAACCAACAACGCAGTTTAAAAAAACATGGATAAGAATAAGAACTAAAAGTAACCAGTAATTAAAGAGTAGCAGTAAAATAAAAATAGCAAGACTATATACAGGGGGGTACCGGTACAGAGTCAATGTACTGAGGCACCGGTAGAGTTAATAAAGTGACTATGCATAGATGATAACAACAGAGAGTAGCAGCATTGTAAAAGAGGGGGGCAATACAAATAGTCTGTGTCCAATGTGATTTAGATTGAATTCCAACAGGGTTGGGTTCTATATTCTGTTTCAATTCAGTCAATTCAAGAATTTCAGTTTACTCCCTGACTGATTTGAAATAGAATTGACCCCAACCTGGATATCCAGTCTCAGTCACAGGATTTTCTAATAATCCCACTGACTCTCTTTTTTTTATAACCCTACTCTTAGGAGTACATGCTGGCCCATACAGAGATGCCCACTACGCTTGAGGGGGCCGAAGGAGCCATCAAGAAGCAGGAGGACTTCATGACCACCATGGACGCCAACGAAGAGAAGATAAATGGCGTGGTGGAGGCTGGCAGGCGGCTGGCGAGCGACGGCAACATCAACGCCGACCGCATCCAGGAGAGAGCGGCGTCTATTGACGACAGGTTAGAAGCCTCTTCTACTATATAATAACAAATGACATTGCTGGACAGGTCGTCATTTTTAGTTACTCTGCTGCACAGATTAGATCTCACAACACCTGTCCAGCAATGCCCCGGGAACCACATTAATATGATAAAGCAATCTCCTGGAAATGGCATAACTACTTAGTTGCAAAACTGAATGCATTCAACCAAAATGTGTTTTCCGCATTTAACCCAACCATTCTGAATCGGAGAGGTGCAGGGGGCTGCCTTGATCGACGTCATCGGCGCCCGTTTTAACTGTCTTGCTCAAGAGCAGAGCAGCAGACTTTTCCACCTTGGGGATTAGAGCCAGCAACTTTTCAGTTACTGGCCCAACACGCTTAACTGCTAGGCTACCTGCACAGCTTGACTGTGAAAAAGACTACCCAGAATACCACTAATGGTTAGATGTGTACCACCCACTTATTAGGTTTACAACTACCACAAATGCCAGTACAACACTTGATATGTATCTTTGCTTTTACTTGGTAATGCGTATTGTGATGTAAAAAAATCTGTAGAAAAATCTGGTACACACAACTGTCAACTTGTTTGTGGTACTCACAATTAGCATGGGATCTATTATCCATGATCAATTCTGTTTACCCAACGTTTGCACAGGCATAAGAAGAACCGCGAGGCTGCTGTGGAGCTACTGATGAGGCTGAAGGATAACCGGGACCTTCAAAAGTTCCTACAGGATTGCCAGGAGGTCTGCTGCCCAACATGTCTTTCCCGGACCCAGATCAAGGCTACTCCTGGACTAAAAAGCACTTTCAATAGAGATTCTCCATCGAAAGTGTTTTTTAGTCCAGGAATATAGTTAACTTGGATGTGGGAAATCTTCCCTAAGAGTCTAACATTGGTATCAGTCCCGATACTATGGAAATAGGAATACTTACATGTACTGATTTACATTTAATACATTGTGTGGCAATGTATGCATAGTGACAGACTGCTTTCACAGTCTAAGGCAGTCAAATACAATGACCTACCTACCTGTGTGTGTGTGTGTGTGGTGTGTGTGTGTGTGTGTGTGTCTTTGTATGCAGCTGTCTCTGTGGATCAATGAGAAGATGCTCACGGCCCAGGACATGTCGTACGACGAGGCCAGGAACCTCCACAGCAAATGGCTCAAGCATCAGGCCTTCATGGCCGAGTTGCAGTCCAACAAGGAGTGGCTGGACAAGATTGAGAAGGTTAGCAAACTAAAATAAGATTCACTCTGTCTTGATGATTTTGCAATTGGTATTAGATGAATGAACTAGAGGTCGACCGATTATGATTTTTCAACGCCGATGCCGATTATTGGAGGGCCAAAAAAGCCGTCGGCCGATTTTTTTTGTAATAATGACAATTACAACAATACTGAATACTTAGATACTTGTATGCTCAGTCAGATTATATGCAACGCAGGACACGCTAGATAATATCTAGTAATATCATCAACCATGTGTAGTTAATTAGTGATTATGATTGATTGTTTTTTTATAAGATAAGTTTAATGCTAGCTAGCAACCTACCTTGGCTTACTGCATTTGCGTAACAGGCAGTCTCCTTGTGGAGTGCAACGAGAGAGAGGCAGGTCGTTATTGCGTTGGACTAGTTAACTGTAAGGTTGCAAGATTGGATCCCCCGAGCTGACACGGTGAAAATCTATCTTTCTGCCCCTGAACGAGGCAGTTAACCCACCGTTCCTAGGCCGTCATTGAAAATAAAAATGTGTTCTTAACTGACTTGCCAAGTTAAATAAAGGTGTAAAAAAAAAAAAAAAAAAAAATTGGGGAAATCGGCGCCCAAAAATACCGATTTCAGATTGTTATGAAAACTTGAAATCGGCCCTAATTAATCGGCCTTTCCGATTAATCGGTCGACCTCTAGAATGAACACAAGTTAATAAGCGCTTTTGATTAATTGAAATAAAAATGATCAGTAATCTAGACTCTTAAGTATTCTTAAGTGAATGTTGTTATTAAAATGACATTTTAAGACAATTAAATACATATTTCAAATGGCTTTCTTTTGAGGGCCTAGTTGTACTATTATCAAGTGGCCTGAAGCTCATCATTTAAAGATTTAAAGGCCACATCAGGCCTACAAGCCACATTATACTGCCTTGCAAAGTGATGTGTAACTGCTATTGAAATCCAGCCAGAGTGGGGATATCCAACATTTAAAATGTTTATTCACTCGCAACCTGCATTCAGAATGACTTCCAGG
This sequence comes from Oncorhynchus nerka, assembly GCF_034236695.1. Lineage (NCBI taxonomy): Eukaryota > Metazoa > Chordata > Actinopteri > Salmoniformes > Salmonidae > Oncorhynchus > Oncorhynchus nerka. The sequence continues at coordinate 42,085,205 of NC_088410.1, read as the reverse complement.
GTTGGGAAGATTGAGGTATGAGACCACCTTAAAACATCTAGACTGAAACAACAATTTCAGTAACGGGTACAAGAAGTCCAGTTAACAGATTTGAATAGTTTAGAAAAATGTATGTTATTTATATTTGAATAGCATACGATTAATTAATCAATCAATGTACATGCAAAAACATTTATATTGAAACAAACTATTTAAAAATCAACCTGCAATAGAGCATGCTGGGAAATATGATAATGATAAGCATGTTTTTTCAACTCTGGTTATTAACACCAACAGTGGGGTTATTTTACACCACTGAGTGTTAATTTAACTCTTTGCAGTGTGAACACAAAAAATGTTACACTAAAAAATCAACACTAGTAACACTGGACAATATGCATCTGCAGGCATCTACATTTCAAGAACCTTTTTAGAATTCTGAAGAACCGTAGATGCCACATCAAGAACCCCACACTTAAGGTTTTTTACAGGGCAAGAATTCTCCAAGGGACCTTAGGAGCTGAGGAAGAACCATTTTAAGAACCTTTATTTTTGTTCAGAGCAGGCAAAGCACATAACAGTAAACTGTCTCAATTTCCTTTAGCGTTACTTTATGAAAAATATTCTACTTCTTATAATCAATACACCGCCCCGTTCACAAAAATGGATCGCTCCCACTGTCACGTGGCCGTGGATTGCTATATAAAGCAGGAAGACAGGCATCAAGGCATTCACTTACTGTCCGATTGAATGTTAGACTGGGAAACATTTGTGACCTTAGCGACTTTTAGTGCGATATGATCGTTGGTGCCAGGCGCACCAAATCCAGTATCTCAGAAACGGGCAGCCTCCTGGGCTTTTCACACACGACAGTGTCTAGGGTTTACAGAGAATGGTGCGACAAACAAAAAAACATCAAGTCTGCTTGTTATTGAGATAGGTCAAAGGAGAACGGCAAGAATCGTGCAAGCTAACAGGTGGGGCACAAACAGACAAATTATGGCGCAGTACAACAGTGGTGTGCAGAATGGCATCTCAGAACGCAGAACTCGTCGATCCTTGTCACGGATGGGCTATCGCATCTGATGACCACCCCGGGTTCCACTCCTATCAGCTAAAAACAAGAAGTGGCTCCAATGGGTATGCGATGACCTACACTGGAAAATTGAGGAGTGGAAAAACATTGGCTGGAACATGCGCAGATCCCATACCTCAACCCAATAGAGCATCTTTGGGATGGGATGGAACGGGCTGTTCACAGCATGAATGTACCACCGTCCATTCTGCAGCAACTGTGTGATGTCAACGTTGACCAACATCCCGTTGGAACATTTCCGACACCTTATAGAATGCCCTGAAGGATTCAGGCTGTTCTGGAAGCAAATGGGGTCCGACTCGGTACCAGATGGGTGTACCTAATAAACTATCTATTTAGTGTATGTACCCACTATAACTCCCCAACTGCTTATGACTAACTTATACTCACTAACTGCCGTATTATACCCACTCCAAAACTCATGGGGTTACCCACCATAACTAACCGACTGTACCTGCCCACCGCACTAAATGTATTTCACTACCATAAAATGTGTTTCAACAACCTCAGCAAGACAAAGTTTATCCAGAAACTTTTATACTGTATGTATTTTATGCATACATTTTCTCTCTGTATATTTTGTTATTGTAAGGCACAGCAGCACCATTTCACCAGCTCAAATTCCTGGTACATGTAAATGTACTTTGCGAATAAAGGTGATTCTGATTCTAATTCTTTCCACTCCAGGATGGGATGCAGCTGGTGTTGGAGAAGCCTGAGACAGAGTCTGTGGTCAAGGAGAAGCTCTCAGCCCTCCAGAAGATGTGGGAAGAGTTGGAGTCCACCACCCAGACCAAGGCCCAGTGCCTGTTTGACGCCAACAAAGCCGAGCTGTTTACACAGAGCTGTGCCGACCTGGACAAGTGGCTGGGTGGCCTGGAGGGCCAGATTCAATCGGACGACTACGGCAAAGACCTGACCAGCGTCAACATCCTGCTCAAGAAGCAGCAGGTACTGTACATGGTGGAGCATGCGTCATTGTAACCAAATTGATAAATCATGTTGGCATTATCATTTCATTAATGAAAATAATAATACTAAGAATAATTTAAATAAATTGGCTTCAATTGGTTTTAAGCAATAAAATAAGTATGGCATCAATTGTTCTGATCTGAACATTTTGGATAAGAACCCATGGATGTGGACTTAGTGGCCTGGGTCCCGCCCGGAACATCATCTAGGGTCAACGCTGTGTTCAAAATGTTCTTCTCCCTCTCCCTGGTGGCCCATAGATATTGGAAAACCAGGTGGAGGTCCGTCAGAGGGAGGTGGTGGAGCTGCAGAGCCAGGCGCTGGTCCTCAGCCAGGAAGGGAAGGACACAGGGGAGGTGGATGGCCAGAGACAAATGGTGGAGCACAAGTTCAAAGAGCTGCTGGACCCGCTGAGGAAGAGAAAGAACTTCCTGGTGGCCTCCCGCGAGATCCACCAGTTCAACCGCGATGTGGAGGACGAGATTGTGAGTTAGTTGATAGTTGATTGGGGGACGTACTGTGTGTGTGTGTTTTGGGTTTTCCGAAACAAGGAAAATTCGGAGAAGTGGGGACATTTCAGTTTTCAGGGGAAATGGAAAGAGAACCTGTGATGTGACTGCAACGTTAACAAGGCGACACTCCATCTTAACTCCTCCTCCACATTTACTGGATTGGTTGAACAGTACAGAAGGGAACCTCCCCCGACAGTTTCTTTATTCTCAAGACCAGTATGTTGGGGATCTAGTTTCAGGCATTTATTTTATGCCTGCTACGTTAGGTTAGGGGTTAGGGAAGATAGGACTTTGAATAGGAATCAATTGTTTGGTCCCCACAAGAATCGTAAAACAAACGTGTGTTTTGTGTGTGCACATGCATGTACATGTTCTATTGAGGCTTTATTTGTTCTGGTATTTTCATTCAATGCACTTAATAATCTATTTGGCTTGTCCATTTTAGCTTTGGGTCGAAGAGAGGATGCCAATTGCAACCTCCACGGATCATGGTCACAACCTGCAGACCGTTCAACTGCTTATCAAGAAAAATCAGGTATGTGGGTCACTTTACAAGGAAGTCACACTTAGGCGCAAATTTAGCACCATTCTATTTTTGTGAATACGTTTATGCGCCTATTTATAAGCCAAATTAGTATTGTTTAGTGTCAGTGTTTAGGGCTGTGGCGTGGCGTTCATGAAATTTTGTCAGCCAGTGATTGTCAATCAAATAACTGCCGGGCTTACTGGTAATTGACCGTTAGTTAGCATAAACACGTTTAGGATATCCTGGCTTTCAGGCATAGCCTACAAGCCACTGATGTAGACCTTTGGAACATATACATTTTTAAAAAGTCTAATAAATCCATTTAATATAGCCTACAGCATTACAATAAATCCATTATTTATTTTAGACAGGTCTAAAGAAACATGATATAAAGAAAATGTAGTCTATTTCAGAAGAACAGAATAACATGCTCGCTCAGTTGTCCTTATGTTAGGCCCTGATATGGCAATGCCAAATGGCTGTGGGCTACACTTGTTCATTTAGCAGACAAGATTTGCTTAAGACTCCCTGGCATTATTTTTTATTATTTTATAATAGAAGGATATTTTCTCCAAACAATTTCAAAGGAAGTGACCAAATGCGGATATTCTGTGCTGAGCGGTTAACAAAGAAACCGCTCGTCCTATATGCTTCATTTAGAGTTATTTATGCAACTTTAGTTGAGAGGTCAGTGAGAAACCGCTCGTCCTATATGCTTCATTTAGAGTTATTTATGCAACTTTAGTTGAGAGGTCAGTGAGAAACCGCTCGTCCTATATGCTTCATTTAGAGTTATTTATGCAACTTTAGTTGAGAGGTCAGTGAGAAACCGCTCGTCCTATATGCTTCATTTAGAGTTATTTATGCAACTTTAGTTGAGAGGTCAGTGAGAAACCGCTCGTCCTATATGCTTCATTTAGAGTTATTTATACAACTTTAGTTGAGAGGTCAGTGAGAAACCGCTCGTCCTATATGCTTCATTTAGAGTTTTTTATGCAACTTTAGTTGTGTTATAAACTATGGGCTATATGTGTTGATGTTTAATGCATTCTAAGGCTGCATGATTGGACTCTAATGATGATTGGAAAAAAGTTGCAAGCTGCACACACATCATCAGTCTCTCATTCATAATTTGACAAGCGCTTGATAATATTCTCACCAGGCCTCAAATTTCCTGGCGGCATCCCCCTTGTGTGGCCATAATGCCCCCTAAAATATCTATGCCGTTTGCGGCCAAAGTGGCAGTTGTGCCCTTGGGCTGAATATAATAGACTAATTATAATTCCCTTCTCCCGGCTGCTGTGCTCCGAAGCACCTCTCACTCACATGGCTCTCTTAGATGTAGCCAGTGCTGTCACGTGATCGGGTCCTTCTCACAAGAATTTCAGCTAAGAAGTAGGCTACAAGTGAATGAACACAGACACATCGGGGACACAACTGCGGACTTCCCTCTTATCAAATTTCGAGGCGCATATTGAAAATGTCCACATTTAGCCTACTTTTCGTCAGCCAACAAGATGAGTAGACCTAACCAACAACAAAAGCACTAGCCTATGTCAATCTACTATCCCCCATAGTACAAAGGTTAACCTATTCTATTAGTCAACTTGTCCTTCTGTGCACATGTCTGGGACATTTGTGTGATGCGATAGATCCCAAGCTAATACAACCACTCGCATCAACACAACTTTTAAAAGCAATGATGCTTATCATTTAGGTGATAAGTTAGTGCCTGTATAAATCTGTTATCCTATTCCTACCAAGTCATTTAAACAAATGTATTGAATGGTATCATACATAGCAAAGAGTATCACTCTCTTATTGAGGTTTAATTGAGATATAGACTACGACAGATTGGTGTCCTCTCCAAGGGGTGTACACTACAGAAATAGGGCTCCTGACCGTTTAGGCAAGGCTTACTTACTTACTACTTACTTAATGAAGTGTATCTAAAGTATTGTACTCTTGGCTTTGTGTATCTAGTATTTTAATGTATTGCTGACATTACTTTTATTGCACATTTCCATGGAAATTAATTTTGTACTGTATCCCCTTCTAAGACCTTGCAGAAGGAGATCCAGGGACACCAGCCCCGCTTCGATGACATTTTCGAGCGGAGCGAGAGCCTGCTGATGGAGGAAAGCCTTGCCGTGGAGGCCATGCGCCAGCGCCTGGCCGACTTGCAACAGCTGTGGGGCCTGATGATTGAGGAGACGGAGAAGCGTCACGTCCGACTGGAGGAGGCCCACAATGCACAGAAGTACTACTTTGATGCCGCTGAGGCTGAGGCCTGGATGAGCGAGCAGGAGTTGTACATGATGTCTGAGGAGAAGGCCAAGGTACTAGGGTGTTATTGTGTGTGTGTGTGTGTGTGTGTGTGTCTGTGTGTGTGTGTGGTGTGTGTGTGTGTGCCCTGTACTGATATTTCTTCTAACATAGAATTCACAAAAGTGCTAAAAACAAGTGTATTTCCCTTTTAGGATGAGCAGAGCTCCGTAGCCATGCTGAAGAAGCACCAGATTGTGGAGCAGTCGGTGGAGGACTACGCTGAGACAGTCCATCAGCTCTCCAAGACCAGCAGAGGCCTGACAGCTGCAGGACATCCAGAGAGGTCAGTGAGAGAGCCTAGAGTGAAGCCATTGAAATAGAACGTAACTTAATATTGCCACCCGTCAAGGAAGGTTGACCTGAATATGAATGTCCGATCTAGAAAAAGTATTTTGCATGAGTGGAGCATTCAGTAGACCAGAGTGTGGTGTGTATGCATTTTGTTGTTTCAGCTTAACCCTAACAGACCTGATTTCACTAACGAAAGCCTTGATTTCAGACCATGACTAGTGAATTAGTTTTATCATGGGTGTTAGTGTTGGAACAAGAATGTTTTTTTTGCAAAAAAACTAAAAAAGATTACTCTTGTTAACCCCATCCACTGATCATTGAACTCTTGATTTCTGTTTGTGTGGGCAGTGAGAGGATAGGCATGCGTCAGTCTCAGGTGGACAAGCTCTATGCCGGCATGAAGGACCTGTCTGAGGAGAGGCGGGGCAAACTGGATGAGCGGTTCCGCCTGTTCCAGCTCAACCGCGAGGTTGACGACTTGGAGCAGTGGATTGCCGAGCGGGAGGTGGTGGCCGGATCTCACGAGCTGGGACAGGACTATGAGCATGTCACCGTAAGCAATGCCACCTGACTTCAAACCTTACCCTCTCATTCCTGGTGCTGTCAGGGAGGAAAAACATAGTCCGCATTCCAGACCATCTGCAAAGGAACCACATTCCAAAAATGTACCAATAACTGAATGACACATCATCTAAATTGTAGTTGGGCATCATATCTAAATATATCATATTGATATAGTTGACATGTTTAACATTTTTCAGGTGTTGTGTGCTTTGGTGTGTGACTGCTTTGCAAACGGTCTGTAACGTGGCCATAGACTGATTTCAGTACTGCCCATTTGATACCACCATTACCTTTTAGTAGGTAAGACAGGGCAGTACAATATATATTTGTGTTAAAGGTCCTCATTCTCCCCCTCTCCATCCATCTATCCATCCACAGATGCTCCAGGAGCGCTTCCGGGAGTTTGCACGCGACACAGGCAATATCGGCCAGGAGCGTGTGGATGCCGTCAACCGCCTGGCCGATGAGCTGATAAATGCGGGCCACGCAGATGCCGCCACGGTGGCCGAGTGGAAGGATGGACTCAACGAGGCCTGGGCTGACCTGCTGGAACTTATCGACACGCGCACGCAGATCCTGGCCGCCTCCTACGAGCTGCACAAGTTCTACCATGACGCCAAGGAGATCCTGAGCCGCATCCTGGACAAACACAAGAAACTTCCAGAGGAGGTGGGACGTGACCAGAACACAGTGGAGACACTGCAGAGGATGCACACCACCTTCGAGCATGACATCCAGGCCCTGGGAACACAGGTCGATACATAGCTAATATCTCCCTGTAGCTCACTGCACCAGATCACTGCACTGAAATCTCATGTTATTATTAGTGGTGGGCACCAATATCGATAATGCAATATGATATTGATAACTTACACTATTACGTAAAAGAGGACACATGACGGTTCTTGCAGACACAAAACACTCTCACAGGCTCTCAACTTAGCATACAGTGCTTTTGGAAAGTATTCACTTTTTGTGAGTAGACTTTTTCCACGTTTTGCTAGGTTACAGCCTTATTCTAAAATGGATGCAATTGTTTTTTTTTCGCCTCATCAATCTACTCACAATACCCCATAATGACAAAGCAAAAACAAGTTTTTAGAAAACTTGACCCTCTACTCAGTACTTTGTTGAAGCACCTTTGGCAGCGATTACAGCCTCAAGTCTTCTTGGGTATGACGCTACAAGCATGGCACACCTGTAGAGTTTCTCCCATTCTTCTCTGCAGATCCTCTCAAGCTCTGTCAGGTTGCTTGGGGAGCGTCGCTGCACAGCTATTTTCAGGTCTCTCCAGAGATGTTTAGATAAGTCCGGGCTCTGGCTGGGCCACTCAAGAACATTCAGAGACTTGTCCCGAAGTGACTCCTGCATTGTCTTGGCTGTGTGCTTAGGCTCGTTGTCCTGTTGGAAGGTGAACCTGCGCCCCAGTCTGTGGTCCTGAGTGCTCTGGAGCAGGTTTTCATCAAGGATTTCTGTACTTTGCTCTGTTCATCGATCCCTTGATCCCGAATGGTCTCCCAGTCCCTGCCACTGAAAAACATCCCCACAGCATGATGCTGCCACCACCATGCTTCACCACCATGCTTCACCATAGGGATGGTGGCAGGTTTCCTCCAGAAGTGATGCTTGGCATTCAGGCCATATAGTTCAATCTTGGTTTCATCAGAGTCTTTAGGTGCCTTTTGGAAAACTCCAAGCGGGCTGTTATGTGCCTTTTACTGTGGAGTGGCTTCCGTCTGGCCACTCTACCATAAAGTTTTGATTGGTGGAGTGCTGCAGAGATGGTTGTCCTTCTGGAAGGTTCTCCCATCTGAACATAGGAACTCTGGAGCTCTGTCAGAGTGACCATCGGGTTCTTGGTCACCTCCCTGACCAAGTTCCTTCTCCCCCGATTGCTCAGTTTGGCCGGACGGCCAAATCTAGGAAGAGTCTTGGTGGTTCTAAACGCCTTCCATGTTCAATCAATTGAATTTACCACAGGTGTACTCCAATCAAGTTGATCAATGGAAACAGGGTGCACCTGAGCTCAATTTTGAGTCTCATAGCAAAGGGTCTGAATACTTATGTAGATAAAGTATCCGTTTTTTGTTTTTAATAAGTTTGCAAAAAAAAAAAATCTGTTTTTTCTTCGTCATTATGGGGTATTGTGTGTCGACTGATGAGGAAAATGTTTTATTGAATAAATGTAAGGCTGTAACGTAATGAAATGTGGAAAAAGTCAAGGGGTCTGAATACTTTCCGAATTAGCTGTAATTAACTGCCTGCTGATGGGTCACCAACTGGCTTCCCATTGTATTCAAACTGGCCCCCAGATGGCAAGCCCAATAGGCAACCAGCAAGCAGTTCTTTGCGCTTCACAAAGCAATGGAAATTAACAGAATATGAAACAATCACACAGTTGCAATGTTATTCAGAATCCTGTCTCTGAATTTTTTACCACTATAAATATAGATTTTCCATATCGTTTCACATTGCTAGTAATTTATTAACCTGTTAATTACACATAGCCTGTAATTTCATGTAGATACCAGGCACTGGAAGGTAGTGTAATTATAGAATAAAATGCATTAAAGGGACTTGTGCTCGGACCTTCAGGTGAGGCAGCTGCAGGAGGATGCCGTCCGCCTCCAGTCGGCCTACGCCGGCGACAAGGCAGACGACATCCAGCGGAGGGAGAGTGAGGTGCTGGAGGCCTGGAATACCCTGCTGGAGGCCTGCGATGGCCGCAGGGTCCACCTCCTGGACACGGGCGACAAATTCCGCTTCTTCAGCATGGTGCGCGACCTCATGCTGTGGATGGAGGACGTCATCCGTCTCATCGAAGCCCAGGAGAATCCAAGGTAAATTACTCTTGTACTTAGTTAGGTTGGGGTCAGTTCCATTTCAATCCAGTAAACTGAAATTCCTATTCCAATCTTAGGTTCGTATACTAATATCCTGGTGTGTGTGTGTATGTGTGTGTGCGTGTGTGCGTGCGTGCGTTTAAAATCTTTCTCTGCACAGGGACGTGTCCTCGGTGGAGTTGTTGATGAACAACCACCAGGGTATCAAGGCTGAGATCGACGCCCGCAATGACAGCTTCACCGCCTGCATTGAGTTGGGCAAGTCTCTGCTAGCCAGAAAGCACTATGCATCAGAGGAGGTAAGTTCCATAGCCAAACCAATGCTATGCTACTGCAGGTCAGCTCATGAGCCATTTGCGGACCACTGCTCTTTCTCAATTGAAATATGTCCTCGTCTCCTTTCTTTCTTTGCACTGGTCTGAATGACCTGACCAGGTGAAAGCCACCCTAATGATGAGCTTTCACCATTGAGCTTTCACCATTTTATTTTGCCAGCACCTAAATGGTCCATTTGGGGAAATTATTTTGACAGCCCTATGTTACTGGGTCATTCCACCAATTTGGTGCCTTTTGAGATTTCGAAATAATCTTTTGATTTCACCTGGAGAAATGTTGGGGTGAAGTGGGTTAAACTCTTCCTAGAAGTCACAGAGGGTGCACAGATGGATGTAAAAATTCTGAATCTTTTTATTCACATAAAAATCTTATTTATTAAAGGGCACTTCAGGCTTTTATAATTCAATATTGGTGCATCATTTCTACTTAAAATATTAAAGGCACTAATTTTGTGGAATGACCATACTGCATTGTAGCCTCTTCAGGTTTTAGTGTATTGCATTGTTTGTATGTGATGATACCCCATGCTAAAATATAAGTATTCACTGCTATGTCCTCTGTTTAGATCAAAGATAAGTTACTACAGCTGATGGACAAAAGGAAAGACATGATTGACAAGTGGGAGGACCGACGGGAGTGGTTAAGACTGAGTAAGGGTTTTTGTTCATACTTTCACACATGCTATTGGATGGAATCTTGTCACTAGTTGGGCATATCCAGTCCCACTGGGCACAAACTGGTTCAATCAACGTTGTTTCAACGTAATTTGTCAATGTATTGTGACACGCAATTCATTATATGTATTAACCCTAGATGACTGACAGGGCACTGTTTTGAAGCCCCCGAGCAGCCATCTTGGTACTCTTCCTTTTTTTGGAAGCTATAGAAATCCATTTTTGTATGTCTACATTGATTTTTGACAAGTATATTATAATACAGACACCTTTAATGCTTACTTTAAAAAAGTATTTTGTGAACTGAACACGAATAAATACATATTTATGTAAAAAATACATAAACATATTCCTTAACATTTTTGGTGGAGAGGACTAATGGTACTGTCGCCACAACAAAGTCATACTTAAATACATGTAAATTTGTCCATTTTATTGAAATAATGTAGACTTAAATTCATTCCTATGGAGGCCGACAGCTTCAAAGCCTCACATTAACCTTTTACATAGAATCACCATTCCAGGGTTTATACACATCATTGCATGAAATCTATGTGTAAAATTCAATAATTTGCAATAAGTCTTTAACATAAACTGTTGTTTTGAGGGGGAAATCTAACGTCAATGTGTCTCTGAAATTGTATGTGCTGGTATTTTGGCTAGGCCTCTCTTGAAAATTAGATTTTAACCAGGTTAAAAAAGGTCAAATAAATAATAAAATAAATATGGAAGTATCCAATCTGTAGATACTAACCAAGTAGATCTTCAAATGTTGATACAGTGTATTTGATTACATTGACAACCAAACACAATTCAACATACGTTTTGTAATACAGTAATTACCCTAAAGTGAAGGATATCTTACAAACTAATTTAACAGTATTTATTCATTCAACCTTAATGAGTAAAACATCCATGGCTACGTTTTGGGGTTACTGTAACTATAAATGTTTTCTTATGTTTTTATTTTGATTTAACTAGGCAAACCAGTTAAGAACAAATTCTTATTTACAGTGAGGGCCTATACCGGCCAAACCCAGACGAAGCTGGGCCAATCACGGGCTGATTGTGATACAGCATGGATTCGAACCAGGGTGTCTGTAGTGACGCCTCTAGCACTGAGATGCAGTGCCTTAGACCGCTGTGCCACTCGGGAGCCCCTAATCATAGAAAGCACTGTAAATTGTTCACTTGCACAATGTACTTTTAATGCAATCTCAACTGCAATTTTGGTACCGGTACCCCCGGCATATAGCCTCGTTATTGTCATTTTATTGTGTTTCTTTTTACATTAGTTTATTTGGTAAATATTTTCTTAACTCTTCTTGAACTGCACTGTTGGTTAAGTGCTTGTAAGTAAGCATTTCAAGGTAAGGTCTACACTTGTTGTATTCAGAGCTTGTGACAAAAGTTTAATTTGATTTGAGTTCCGGTCATTTTGTTGTGCTATTATGTGAAGCACAGTGATCACACATTTAGTCGTACATAAACTAATTATCTGAAATATCTAAATATCTCATTGGAACTTCATTGCGCTTATAAACGGTTGAAAACACAGTGATAACCTATCTAGGTGACAATGAAACCAAAAGTCAGAAATTGTTTTTCCATTGTAATTTGGTTGTGCTTTTAGATGGTTGAAAGCATAGTGATAAGATAACACATTGGGAATTCAACAAACTTTTGGCTTTCTTTCTGAGTGGGTGAATGTAGGTTGTAATCTAATTGATCAACGTTTCAACCAAATATTACCCAATTGTCCACGTTGAAATGACTTGGTGTGCCCTGTGCAGTACTGTCTGTAATATTTAGAATATGATTTTTAGACAGATCCATTGCACGAACGTCGTGAACAATCCTTCGTTGTCCCTCTGGAAGACTGTTTCATTATGTTACTATGCATACCTTGGAATGTGATGATGAGAAACTGTCCCTGAAGTGTTGGCCATGCGTAGAGCTGGGTTGTGTTCATTAGGCATCAAACAGAAGAGAAAAGACCTGGATGGACCAATCAGAAAAGCTCAATTGAATTTTCAGTTGAACATTTCTTTAACAGGTTTTTACCTTTACGTGCCCTAATGAACACAACCTTGTTGTGCTTATGTGTACTTTGATCAATCTGGCCTCCCTCTATTTGCTGGCCTCCCTCTCTTCTCATAGACTAGACATAACATAGTAAACGTAAATCCGTGACACTCAAATTAGTATGATATGGTACGCTTGGTATGGTTACATACGATATAAGGTTACGTAAGACAAAAATGAAAGGAGTGTGGTTGGTCAAGGTGGATGTGTAGGCATATAACGCGAATGTCTAGCAACGGTTGTGTGTTCGAATTTCATCACAAACAACTTTAGCGTTTTAGCTAATTAGCAACTTTGCAACTTCTTACTAATTTTTAGCTAACCCTTTCCCTAATCTTAACCCTTTTAGATAACCCTAACCTTAACCCTTTAAATCTTAACCTTATTCCTAACTTATCCCCTAACCCCTAGTGCTAGCTAACGTTAGTGTTTGCCACCTACCTAATATTAGCCACAACAAATTAGAATTCTTAACATATACAGTGCATTCGGAAAGTATTCAGACCCAGTGACTTTTTCAACATTTTGTTACTTTACAGCCTTATTCTAAAATGGATTGAATTGTTTTTTCCCCCACATCAATCTACAAACAATACCCCATAATGACAAAGCCAAAACTTTTTTTTTTTTTTTTTTTTGAATTAATAATAAATTTTTAAAAAATCACATTTCCATAAGTAGTCAGACCCTTTACTAAGTACTTTGTTAAAGCACCTTTGGCATCAATTACAGCCTCGGGTCTTCTTGGATATGACGCTGCAAGCTTGGCACAGGTGTATTTGGGGAGTTCTTCTCTCCAGATCCTCTCAAGCTCTGTCAGGTTGGATGGGGAGCGACGCTGGACAGCTATTTTCAGGTCTCTCCAGCGATGTTTGATCTGGTTAAAGTCCGGGCTTTGGCTGGGACACTCGAGGACATTCAGAGATTTGTCCCAAAACCACTCCTGCATTGTCTTGGCTGTGTGCTTAGGGTCGTTGTCCTGTTGGAAGGTGAACCTGCGCCCCAGTCTGAGCGCTCTGGAGCAGGTTTTCATCAAGGATCTTTCCCTCAACCCTGACTAATCTCCCTCCCTGCTGCTGAAAAACATCCCCACAGCATGATCCTGCCACCACCATGCTTCACTGTAGGGATGGTGTCAGGTTACCTCCAGACGTGATGCTTGGTATTCAGGCCAAAGAGTTCAATCTTGGTTTCATCAGACAAGAGAATCTTGTTTCTCATGGTCTGATAGTCCTTTAGGTGTATTTTGGCAAACTCAAAGCAGGCTGTCATGTGCCTTTTACTGAGGGGTGGCTTCCATCTGGCCACTCTACCATAAAGGCCTCGATTGGTGGAGTGCTGCAGAGATGGTTGTCCTTCTGTAAGGTTCTCCCATCTCAACAGAGGAACTCTAGAGCTCGGGTTCTTGGTCACCTCCCTGACCAAGGCCCTTCTCTCCAGATTGCTCAGTTTGGCCAGGCAGCCAGTTCTAGGAAGTCTTGGTGGTTCCAAATTTCTTCCATTTAAGAATGATGGAGGCCACTGTGGGGACCGTGAGTGCTGCACAATGTATTTGGCACCCATCCCCAGATCTGTGCCTCGACAGAATCCTGTCTCAGAGCTCTAAGGACAATTCTTTCAACTTCATAGCTTGGTTTTCAATCTGACATGCACTGTCAACTGTGGGACGATATATAGACAAGTGTGTGTCTTTACAAATCATGTCCAATCAATTTAATTTATCACAGGTGGACTCCAATGAAGTTGTAGAAACATTTCAAGTGTGATCTATGGAAACAGGATGCACCTGAGCTCAATTTCAAGTCTCATAGCAAATGGTCTGACTACTTATGTAAATAATGTATTTCTGTTTTTATATTTTTAATACATTTGCAAAACATTCTAAAAAACGGTTTTCGCTTTGTCATTATGGGGTATTGTGTGTAGATTGATGAGGGAAAAAAGTTATTTCATACATTTTAGAATAAAGGCTGTAACGTAACAAAATGTGGAAAAAGTCATGGGTTCTGAATCATTTCCGAATGTACTGTATATGTTTAGCAAATTCGTAACATATTGTACGTTTTGCAAAATCGTAACGTCCTGTAACAATTGCAATTCATAACATATTGTGTGTTTTCCTAATTCAGAATATATTGTATGAATTTCAATTCGGAACATATCATACAAAATAGTCATTTGTTTACGAAATGGATGATGGATATGGACATATTAATGTATACCATATCATACTAAATGGAGGGTGTCGTATTTACGTACAGAATAATATGAAATGCTCTGAGACCACATTCGCTCTGCTGATAACTAATGCATGTTGGCTAAAGTGGACAGTGAGTCTTTCTGTTTGGGGAGGGGGGATATTAGTCATGAATGCTCAGGTTACCCGTTCCCACATGCCAGAGGCATAAGTTAGCTACAACATTGGAATGAAACAATTGCAGTTGGGCCTTCTCTCTTCCAGTTTTCCCTGCTGACTTTCTTCTCTTTGTTCTGCATGGTCTAGTTTTGGAAGTTCACCAGTTTGGGAGGGATGCAGGGGTGGCAGAGGCGTGGCTGCTGGGACAGGAACCATACCTATTCGGCCGGGAGTTGGGGCAGAGCGTGGACGAGGTGGAGAAACTGATCAAGAGGCACGAGGCATTCGAGAAGTCGGCCGCCACTTGGGAGGAGCGCTTCTCAGCACTGGAGAGGTTGACTACGGTGAGTGTTTTGGCGGGTTGCAATGTTCCTGTCACATGTGTCACAAATCTTTAGGTTAAACGAATGTTCATAAGGTTTCAATAAGAAAGCTGTTCACTAAACAATGTTATCTTGTGCTCGTCAATTATTTAAGTTCACGTACTAACATTGACACCTAGTGCTAACTGCATGTTAACTGCATGTCAGTACAGTATTTACCCAGTATTTAATGAAAAATTATGGAGTAATAATCTGGTGCTTTCAAAGAATACAACATAATTGGTAATAATTGTTACAAAATTTTGCATGTTCCCATGAATCCC
The DNA here is from genome assembly GCF_034236695.1 of Oncorhynchus nerka. NCBI lineage: Eukaryota > Metazoa > Chordata > Actinopteri > Salmoniformes > Salmonidae > Oncorhynchus > Oncorhynchus nerka. The sequence goes on along the minus strand of NC_088410.1, from coordinate 42,069,997 downwards.
AAAGAAACTACAATGTAATCATTAGTGAATTAAATTAGCTGCCATTTTTCATGTCTTTAAGTCCCAGTTAAATAGCAAACGTTAGAATTGAAGTGTGACCCATCACTCTTTGAAGGTGGCATTGCCAGATTAATTTACTCAGATTAAGGTGGTCAAATGTGACTGAGGTTCCGTTGTGTCTTGTTCTTCCAGTTGGAGTTATTGGAAGTGAGAAGACAGCAAGAGGAAGAAGAAAGAATGCGAAAACCCCCTTCGCCAGAGCCTTTACCGGAGCAAGACTCACCACTGCAGAGGTAAGTGTAGTAGTTAGGGCTGTTGCGGTGACCATATTCCCGCCACACTGACGGTCATGATTGCAGTCAAATTCCATGTGAATGTTTAGTCACGGTAATTAGGCTTCTCCAAGCTCTGATGCTGCTTATGGTCATTAGTAGCCTACTTGCTAAGTGCCTGTTACTCATCACTCTATTGTCCATATAAGCACTCTGACATTAATGCAAATGTCTTCGAAATTCTAATCAAACACTCCATGAGACCTCATGAGCTCATGTTGAGCAACATTTCTATAGGCTATGCAGTTGCGTGAGAAAACAGAGTGATGGCCTCTACTAAAAAGAGCAGGATCCCATCAGCTTTGTAAAGGCTAGTCCTACTATATTTAATTCTCAACATTCTAATATTAAGCACATTGTTTATCTTTACAACAGGAGTGTAGTCTACCTGACTGGCATGAAAATGAACCACGGGAAACGCATCCTCCATTCGCTATTTAAGTGCACAGATTACATGTATTTTTTCCCACTGCCCCTGTTTCGAGACCGGTGCATGATAATGGTCCATTCTAAATAAAAACTCATTTCACACATATATTATTTAGTATATGTAAAGACAAGATTAAATCAAGAATAGTCTGATGGGTGACAATATTAGCCTATCACTTGTGAATGATGCCCAGCATAAGACACTGCCTTTTCTTTCTAATCATAGTAACACACCTCATGTAGCCTAGCACATAGGCCTATATGTTTTGATAAGGTTTGTATCACAATTAAAGTGGCCAAATAACTTCTTAAAATTAATTACATTAATCCGCTTTACAAGGGGTTTTGAGCCTAACTGGCATACATTAACAGCGCATGAGTTGCAAGTTTGGGAAAGATAATTCCACCATAAAAATGCACATTTAATAATTAGCATTTTTTTTTCTCATGGTGTTTTCCGCTAATGGAACAATCGTGCTTATAGCCTACTGCCATGTGCACATTTCTGCGCTCATAATGTGAAGAAATAGCCTAATAGTTTATCAACATTTTAAGCTAAATGTTCTGATCTGTTGCGTCAGCCAAATTGCGGGGGGGGGGGAATCTAAACATATAGCCCAACGTTTGTAGAACAACTAAAGTTACATTAATAACTCCTAAATTAAGCATATAGGAGTACATATTTCTTTGTTTCCGCTTAACACAGAATAGCCTCATGTGTGCACTCCCTCAAATCGTTTGGAGAAAATATTTATAATGTATTCAGCGTTGTTCTATTGTATTCTTCATACTATAAAATAATGTCACCAAATTCTAAGAAAATATTGTCTGCTAAATGAACTAGTGTTATCACGTTTTAAGGTATGACTCAGGTGGAGACAGTGTTGAAGAAACAAAAGAAACAAAACTTTAAACAGGGGCAGGCAAACGACAGGTCAAGGCAGGCAGTTATTTGCTTGACTATCACCGGCTGACAAAATGTTGTGACCGCCACAGCCCTAGTAGTGGTGTTGGTAAAGAAACAGACAAGGGTGTGTTTCACAAAGCCATCGTAGCGAATGTAGTATGTTACTTATCTCAAAGACATAGACTCATTCCAATTGTAGAATATTCAAGTGCTTCCTTTTACATATTTCAGTGTTTCCCAAACTCCGTCCTGGGGAACCCAAGGGGTGCACGTTTTGTTTTGTTCCCTAGCGCTATACAGTTGATTTTGAAATAATCAACTCATCATTAAGCTTAGATTATTTGATTCAGCTGTGTAGTGCTAGGGCGAAGAACCAACATATGCACCCAGCAAACAATTGTGACTCTTTCAAGTAAATCAAGTTAGCTATGAAAATCACCACAGGTTGTTGTTAGTTAACTCATGGACACTTACTCACCTTCACTGACTCGCTCCCTGATTATCCCTTTCTACTGTATATTCTCCACAGTGGAGTAGAAAACGGACTGCAGAATGGACTGCCCTCAGACCAGGATTCTCCACAGGTAAGTTACTGCTCCAAAGTTTACCACCAAAAATATGCCAGCTTTTAGGGTCAAAAGACTGACTAGGGCCTAACTTCTCAGAGCTTTACATTGTTCAATCTCACCTAAGGTGCATTGTTTGCATCTGAGGCGTTTCCCAGAAAACATAATTGCATTAAAGCTGAAGAATTAAATATGAATATATTTAAATATTTTCTATGTAAAATATAAATATAATTATTTTGGTGTGAAGGCCCATCCATGCCCCTTAAAATGAATTGTTTTATTTTTATTTAACCCTTATATTACCAGGTAAGTCGATGCTCACAGTACACGTCCTGGTAATCCGTCGTGATCACACAGTCGTCCAGAAAAGCTGATGCTCTCATGCCATTTTCAGTGTTACTTGCCTCGAAGTGTTACTTGCATGGAAATTATTTTAGCTCATCTGGTAGGCTCGTGTCACTGGGCAACTGTCGGCTGTGCTTCCCTTTGTAGTCTGTAATGGTTTGCAAGCCCTGTCACATCCAACGAGCGTCGGAGCCAGTGTAATACGATTCGATCTTAGACCTGCGTTGACGCTTTGCCTGTTTGATGGTTCGTTGGAGGGCATAGCGGGATATCTTATAAGCTTCCAGGTTAGAGTCCAGCTTCTTGAAAGCGGTAGCTCTAGCCTTTAGCTCATTGCGGTGGTTGCCTGTAATGTAATAGGGATTAAATTGAGCCGGGTCCTGCCAGGTCTGAGACCCGGCACCTATGATCCAAATGAGAGCCAGGCGGAGCTGAGACACGGTACCTTTTGCTATTTGAATTATGTATTGAAAAATGTGTTATCCACATTTAATTTTCCACAGCCAACACGAGTAAGCAACAGCAAAATCAGACAACACCAATTGTCCAGCCTGTTGGTCGCATTTTATGTAAGAAATTAATATTCCTCTCGAGGCGCATTCAAATTGTGAGTGCAACACAGGGAGAGAAATATGCATGCCCTGTCATTTTAGCCTACAACATTCTAAATCCTGTCGAGGGAAAACACACCTTTTAAAGCAGTTTTGATGGCCGCTGTTTAAAGAGGAGGATCACTGGGCTTTCTATTGTTACTAGGCTACACTTATTTCTCACATCCAAGAAATTTGTAAAATGTACCATTTTACAACGGGAGTTTTTAGCAGCGGCATGGTTTATGGAGCATTAGCAGGTGGCAATTGCGTTGAATGCAAACGTCAGGTCAGGTGTAACTGGTAGGCAAACATTATATTCACAGTAGGCTACATGAGCCTTGGTTGGCTGAGTGCCAGTGGAACGTTTTTTGGGAAATTCAAGTCATCAATATGTTGCTGTAACTAGCAACAAGATAGCCGAATGTTTTGACTTTATATTTTGTGACCTAGCTAATGATTAGCCCAGTGGGGTAATTGGAAACGGGCAACATTTCAGCGTATTTATTTACAGCCACTATGTTGCATCAGGTGGGCTACATCAGTTGATAATGCCTATTGCTAAATAGCACACCTGCCTGATAATATGGACCAATATGTTATATTGGGCTCATTTCTGGAGGGGGAAATTATAGTTTAGATGTTAGCATCATTCGAGTCTGCTCTAATAACTTACATGGCTTATTACGTTTCTCCGTTCACAGCCGACAAGTAGTCCATGCACACAGGCTCGTTTGGTGTAGACATAAGCGCCTGGCTCAGCTTGTTCCAACACTCCAACAGGTCTTGGGCTCAATCACAGCCCGAGGCAACAAAAGGCCTACTCAGTCAAGATTCTTTGTCCAAATACAATTCAGAAACCAAAATGAGCTATTAGCGTTGCATACTCTAGTTTTCAGGCATAATTGGGGCCTCTCTTTCTCTCTCTCTCTCAGAATGGTGTGGACAGAGTTGAGATCATGAATGGAGTGGCGGAGCAGAACTCAAAGGACCCGAGCCCCATTCCCTCACCCACAGCCAGCCGGCGGGGCAAGGGCAGCCTGTCCTCCACATTGCCGACCCAGAACCAGGATTTGCCTGCAGCTCAGCTGGAGGGCTTCCTGCATCGCAAGCATGAGTGGGAGGGTCACAACAAGAAGGCCTCAAGCAGGTATGGTGAACTGGATCAAAAGAGAAAATCCAAATAGCATTGTTTGGGAGAAGTAATTTAATACAGTTTTTTTTTAACATAAAATATATTATTTTCAGGGAGTTCACTTGTTATACAGCACATCCCAGGCTTACAATGACTCATTGAGCTCTCTTTTTCAGATCCTGGCATAACGTGTACTGCGTTATCAACAATCAGGAAATGGGCTTCTACAAAGACAACAAGGCTGCTGGTCAAGGCATCCCCTACCACAATGCGATTCCGATCAGTCTAATGGGGGCTGTGTGTGATGTGGCCATGGATTACAAAAAAAAGAAACATGTCTTCAAACTCAGGTTAAACATGATAAAAATGAGAGTTGTGTTCAAGTTCCTTCTAACGGAATCACCCCAGAAGTGGATTCTCTTAGTTGCACTTCATTACGCTATCTGCAGTCTAAATCTGATTTCTTAATGTTCTAGTTAATTTTGTTGACTGCCATTTCAGAAATATATATATTTTTGCAAATGTTGCTATCCGAATCTCTTTTGAATCTCAAATATATATGTTTAGAAAGTTACCAACATTTTTTATTTTTTTATTTCAGAGTTACGGATGGAAATGAGTATCTCTTCCAAGCCAAAGAAGAAGTAAGTCTGTTTCCTTTGTTTAACATTTTGTGTCATCTGTTAAAGATTGTTTCAGTAGGCCATAACAAAACAGTGGGTATACTGTAAAGGCCCTGGTCTTGACTACAAAACCTAATTCCTGGGCTAGTTGTTAAACTGACCTCCACAACCTTGCATGTACTTGTTCTTCTAGGGTGAGTTTCCCAAAAATTCCCAAGCTAATGTGAAACTTTTTATCTCATGACGACCCAGACTCGGTCCACTTGTAGAAAAAAAAAGTACTTCTTTGGCAAATTTCATTCACTGATAAACATAGATCATTACAATTGCCATTCTCTTTTTGAGACAGAGATTTAGCTAAAAAGTGTTTAGGAAACTGACCTTTCAATGACCCCTTACAGGAGGAGATGAGCACATGGATCCAGGCCATTCTGAATGCGGGGACACCTGACAAGGTATCGATTACGCCCAGCAACCAGAGTACTCCGGCGTCAAGCCGAGCCCAGACCCTGCCCGCCACCGTCACCCTCACCAGCGAATCCAGCCCGGGCAAGCGGGAGAAAGACAAGGAGAAGGACAAGGAGAAGCGATTCAGCCTGTTCGGCAAGAAAAAACTATAAAGTTTCTCAGCAATGACGACTTTCAGTTTTTTATTAGTGCAGTATTTTTTTTTCTTTACTTTAAATTTTTGTTGTTGTCTGCCAAGCCACAATGATACTCCAGCTCAACTACACAACATGCTGTGCCTAATGATCCTTGATTTGGGTAAAACGATTGATGAGACTTGAAATACAAATACAAGTAAAATAAACATTTGTACTTTGTTAGAGTGTCAAGGTGTATGGGGCAGGTTTTATCATGAAATTTATTTGGTAATATCATGAGGACCATTTTTTTTTAAAGTTAATTCTTTACTTGTAAAAATGTGTTTTGTGTGTTTTTGTGCTTTTTCCTTGTCATTGTGTTTTGTTAAAATGGGTCTGAGTATTTAAACGTTTCCTCAATTTTGTGAGGGTGTCTACAAGAGGCAGGCCTACATTCTCTTTTTGCTGTCGGAAAGGGAGACAACATTGCTTCAAAATAATTCAGTTTTGTGACTGCACATACACATATTGAATAAAAAATGTAATGCAACTTTTCAACATAATTTACTATGATTCCTACTTGAGTTTAAATTGAAAACAAACAACCTCGAGAAAATATCAGGCTCCAAAAGGGCATAGTTAGCCAGTATTATCAGTAAGCGCATGCCTTTTTAGGTCAAGAAAAGCCTAATAATACACCTGTAATTGAAATGATTTCCTCATGGAATAATGTTTTATATATATGATGGACCAGTAATTCTTTTTACATGTTTTTCCTTTGTTTACTTTTGTCCCTCTTGAGTTGCATCATAATATATGTTTCCAAATAGTTATAGTTGGCTACAGATTATAAAATCAGTATGTATAATAAACATTTTAAGCATTGATGTTAAATGGAAATGTGGAAATTCAGCATTTACTGCAAAAAAAGGTTGCTTGCTTGTTGCTCTAGCACTGCACATTATAATTTTGTTACGTTATCCTGCTAATTGATACATAGCGTGCATTTCTTTGTCACTGTATCTATTGTATTGAGAAAAAAAATCTTACTGCACAATCAGAAATTATGTAATAGGAATGAAATTCTTTGCAATGCCTGGGTCTTTGGGCATATATAGAACATTGACCTGGCTTTCTGATGTATGAAACTGTACCTGTAGTCTTTTTTTTCTCTCTCTCTCTCAAATATGTGCGATGTCATTAAAATGCTATTAAACATTATGGGTCTGTGTGTTATCTATGGTTTTGGAAAAGTGGAGCTCGTCTGCTTGAAAATGTTGAACCTTGCTGTAATCTAATGAGTACTTTAAGTCTACTATGTCTACTTTAAGTCTACTCTGTCTACTTTAAGTCTACTCGATGCATCCCCTTGTCTTGTAACTGTAAAGTTTAAATCCCCTAGTCTATAACTTCAGCACAGAGCACCTTATACACTTGCATGTGCGGTCAGATTTTTGTTAACAGCCCGCAATTGCTAATAACCCATCTGCAACTGCTTTACTACTGTATATGTGATAAAGTGAAAATCTGAGGCCCTCACTGCAACCTAAACTGCAAATACAGAAAATGCGCTATTGACGGGGTGCAGGATATTTATTTTCCTGCCTACTTTACAAAGGCCTATGTTTCTTATTATAATCTCTGACATTTTGATAGGCTATTTGTTTGTCAACTTGTCTATAATTAGCTAAATGCTGCTTATCTTCTGTCATATAGTGCCTTCAGAAAGTATTCGCACCCTTTGACTTTTCCACAGTTTGTTGTGTTACAAAGTGGGATTAAATTTTTTTTCATTTTTTGTCAACGTCTACACAAAATACTGTAATGTCAAAGTGGAGAAAAATTCTAAAATTGATTTTTTATTATTATGGAAAATAAAACACGAATATATCTTGATTAGATAATTATTCAACTTTTTTTTCAAGATTAATACAAATTAAATAACTAAAATATAGTTGTTGCATAAGTATTCAGCTCTCTGATTCAAAACATGTTAGAATCACCTTTGGCAGTGGTTACAGCTGTGATTCTTTCTGGGTAAGTCTCTAAGAACTTTGCACACCTGGATTGTACAATATTTGGCAATTATTCTTTAAAAAATTGTCAAGCTCCGTCAAGTTGGTTGTTGATCATTACTAGACAGTCATTTTCAAGTCTTGCCATATATTTTCAAGCCGATTTAAGTCAAAACTGTAACTAGACCACTCTAGTAAGCAACTTGCCTGTGCTTAGCTCTATTATGTTTCTTTGTATCCTACAGAAATTCCATAGTCCTTTCCGATGACAAGCATACCCATAACATGATGCAGCCACCACCATGTTTGAAAATATGACGAGTGGTGCTCTATCTCCTTTTTCTAATATCTCTGGCAACGGCACCATGCAATGCACCCTGGACTGAAGAGCCAGGCAAATCGGAAACATTTTAAATTACTAATTTATTGAGGTAGGAATATCGCAAGAGAAGACATCCTCCCGAGTTATGACAAGGGTCAGTATTGAAATCTGACATGTAGAATAGACGTTTTCGCGATCTAAAATTCGTTTTCCAGTGTAGTGAGAGCAACTTTATCACAGTGCTCTGTCATACCGGACAGATTTCTGCCTGCTTGAACTCCAATAACTCCGCTACAAATGAAAACATGAAATGATCCAGTGAGTCGATAGAACATCACTCAGAGATGCACAAAAACAATATAACGTTCAAAATGGGTGAAGCTTTCATTTTAAGTGTGTGAATTGAACCATTTTCCTGTCCTGCTAAGCATTCAAAATGCAACAAGTACATTATGAGTAAAAAGTACATTATTTTCTATAGGAATGTATGTAGTGAAGTAAAAGTTGTCAAAAATATAAATAGTTAAGTAAAGTATAGATTCCCCCAAAAACTACTCAAGTAGTTCTTTAAAGTATTTTTACTTAGGGAGTTTACACCACTGCTGCTAACCTTAAGTTAAGGCAATTTTTTATTTTCATACATTTCTACGATAGCATAGCCAATTTTGTCTTTGTGTCTGTGCTATCTAGTGGAAATCCTGTCTACTAGGCTAGCTAGATGTATGAAAAATGATAAAACATATATTGTAACAATGGTGATTGCCTCTATATGGACCTCACTTTGTGCACGGGGGCATTGTCATGCTAAAACAGGAAAGGGCCTTCCCAAAATTGTTGCCACAAAGTTGGATGTCATTGTATGCTTTAGTGTTAAGATTTCCCTTCAATGAAACTAAGGGGCCTAGCCCAAACCATGAAAACAGCCCCAGACCAATATTTCTCCTCCACCAAACTTAACAGTTGGCACTATGCATTTGGGCAGGTAGCGTTCTCCTGGCATCTGCTAAACCCAGATACGTCTGTCGGACTGCCAGATGGTGAAGCGTGATTCATCGCTCTAGAGAACGCATTTCCACTGCTCCAGAGTCCAATGGAGGCAAGCTTTACTCCACTCCAGCTGACGCTTGGCCTTGCGCATGGTGATCTTAGGCTTGTGTGCAGCTGCTCCACCATGGACACCCATTTAATGAGGCTCCCGACAAACAGTTATTTTGCTGATGTTGTTTCCAGAGGCAGTTTGGAACTCGGCAGTGAGTGTTTCACGGGCTACGCACTTCAGCACTCGGCGGTCCCATTATTGTTGCTCCTAGATGTTTCCACTTCACAATAACAGCACTTACAGTTGACCGGGGCAGCTCTAGCAGGGTAGAAATTTGACATAAATAACTTGTTGGAAAGGTGGCATCCTATGACCACGCCACGTTGAAAGTCACTGAGTTCCCCAGGGCCATTCTACTGACAATGTTTGTCAATGGAGATTGCATGAAGGGGTATCCACATACTTTTGTATATGCAGTGCATTCGGAAAGTATTCAGACCTCTTGACTTTTTACAAATTTTGTTACGTTACAGCCTTATTCTAAAATTGATAAAATAAAAATAAATATTCATCAATCTACACACAATACCCCATAATAACTATTGAAAACAAATTTTGAAAAACGGAAATATCACATTTAAGTACTCAGACCCTTTACTCAGTGCTTTGTTGAAGCACCTTTGGCAGTGATTACAGTCTTGAGACTTCCTTGGTATGACGCTACAAGCTTGGCACACCTGTATTTCAGGAATTTCTCCCATTCTTCTCTGCAGATCCCCTTACGCTCTTCAGGTTTCATGGGGAACATTCGGTGCACAGCTATTTTCAGGTCTCTCCAGAGATATTCGATCAGGTTCATGTCCAGGCTCTGGCTGGGCCACTCAAGGACATTCAGAGACTTGTCCCGAAGCCACTCCTGTGTCTTGGCTGTGCGCTTAGAGTCGTCCAGTTGGAAGGTGAACCTTCGCCCCCAATCTGAGGTCCTGAGAGCTCTGGAGCAGGTTTTCATCAATGATCTTTCTGTACTTGGCTCAGTTCATCTTTACTCCTGTCTACCATAAAGGCTTGATTGGTGGAGTACTTGTTGTCCTTCTGGAAGGTTCTCCAATCTCAACAGAGGAACTCTGGAGCTCTGTCTGAGTGACCATCGGGTTCTTGGTCACCTCCCTGACCAAGTGAGTGTTGTGAGTGTTGACGAGGACAAAGCTGGAGATCACTCTGTCATGCTGATTGAGTTCGAATAACAGACTGGAAGCTTCAAAAGGAGGGTGGTGCATGGAATCATTGTTCTTCCTCTGTCAATCATGGTTACCTGCAAGAAAACACATGCCATCATCATTGCTTTGCACAAAAAGGGCATCATCAGACAAGGATATTGCTGACAGTAAGATTGCACCTAAATCAACCATTTGTCGTATCATCAAGAAATTCAAGGAGAGCGGTTCAATTGTTGTGAAGAAGGGTTCTCAAAACTTTTGGCCACGACTGCACTTATGTAAACAAGGAATTTCAGTTTTTTCTAAAATGTCTAAAAACCTGTTTTGACTTTGTCATTTGGGTGATTGTGTGTAGATTGACGAGGGAAAACTGTATTTAATCCATTTTAAAATAAGTCTGTAATGTAACAAAATGTGGAAGAAGTAAAAAAAGGTCTGAATACTTTCCGAATGCACTGTATAGTGTATATTTTTTTCTCAATCCACTACATCCACCTTCAACATCTGAGGTTGAAGGTGGCCGAGCTACAGCGGTGTTTGTCAGACCATGAGACATCCCAAAAATGGATTTTCTCACAACAACGTCTGTAACGTCTGAACAGTTTGGCCTACCAACTAATATGACTAGGCCTACTACTCTATGGAAAGATGAGATGTTCTCACGAACATGATGCTGTTATCAGTTTCCTATACAACCTCACAGGTGTCACAGGACTCGTCTGATGGTTACCGGTATCGGTTAAAAAAATTATGGAGGCAGTTTTGTACCAAAAAAAATAAAAATAGAAATTGTCTCCTAGATATAAGACACTTCAAAACCTTCTTCTTTATGATTTTGACTGCCTGTCTTGCCATTTCTGAATGTGTTATTCAATGCTTACTATGGGCTATAGTAGTAAAGGCCAAATTCAATATTTTATCAAGTATATATATTTTTTTATATCTAAAATTTAAAATCAAATAGCTAAATGATCCATGGTATGACCATCTTTAAATACTTTTTAAGAAGAGAAATGGTAGGAATAGGTGGGGTTTATGACTTTGTGGCTGTGGTAACTAGTGACTGGTGTAGCCTAGCAGCCTACATCTGACAGATCACCCTATCAAGACAGTACATCGTAGGCTAAAACTGGTTCTCCAATTGAAATCTCCAAACACACTCGAAGGCAATGTCATCAAATATTTTTTTTAACTAACCCATTGTTCTATCTGTGATGTCATGGTGACGTTGGCTAGCTAAGCTCATGCGTAGAAACATTTCATCCGGTCTAAGGTCGTCTCATGCCGAACTGGACTTGTGCAGGCCGTCAAATCAAAGGCACTCCTTCAATATAAAGCTGTTTTTGATGAAAATTAAAACGTGTCAATTTGTCACTTTTTATTATATTTTATTTATTTAACCTTTATTTAACTAGGCAAGTCAGTTAAGAACAAATTGTTATTTACAATGACGGCCTACCCCGGCCAAACCCGGGTGACGCTGTGCCATTTTTGCGTCGCCCTATAGGACTCCCAATCACGGCTGGATGTGATGCAGCCTGGATTCACAAGGTTGGAGTAATAACATGTTCAAGTACTTAAAATATTTTCTCGAATCTAGGTTGAGCCTTTAGATTTCAAGAAAATTAACAACCAATCATTGACTTCTCAAAGCCCAAACCGCGCTCTGGTCTGTTTTGTCTGTTTGGCAAGCTCTCCCGGAAGTATTGCAATGTTGCGCCTCTGTGTTTAGAAACTCTGTGACCCTATCATCTACCAAGGACAGCGCTCGAGCACACCCGAAACATTACTCTATCTATCAGGTACCAAGGACAGAGCTCGAGCTTTGTTGGTGGCTGGTCGTAGTCGTTGTTTGGAGAGGCCAGTTCCATAATAGTAATGGTTTTGACGACACTAGAGAACTTCAAGCTCCAAAATCCATTGCTAAAATGGGAGATTGCCTACGAAGCGTCGTGGTAACCAAGCACCACCGCAGGCGTAAAGACAACGAGAGCCCCTATTCTCAAAAAAATTGCGTCGGGAACGCTCGTGAAGAGGATCCTGCATACGTCAGAGTCGTTTAGTCCAAGGATATCATCCTCCGAAAAAACGATTCCGTGTGTTGTACCCTTCCTCATCTTCATTTGTGCGTTCTTTCTATATGGACAGGTTTCTAATTCCCATCAATTCCCGCTCACCTAGTGTTGAACATCATTTGGGATGCGAATAAATGACGGAAACTCGCCGAGCGTATTGGAGCTGATACAATTATTCTGCTTTGCATGGGAATCGACGGTGTGTATATCGGCGTTGTAATCCGTTGATTTCAACTGGAATAACTACAAGGCAAATACTTCACGGTCGATGTCAATCGAAATCGTCAAGAGGTTTGCCACGGCTTTATGATTGAAACCAGAACGAAATATCGTTCTGTCAGATATGTATATTTTCGCCTGATATCGCACCCATCCGTTTAGGACAGTATAGCACTTTGACATGCATTTCCACTCTTGCGTTTTGTGTGCCAAAATTGAGGACTATTGAGCTGCAATAGCTGAATGAGATGACATAGGATTAGAGTAGTCGGGGTTAGTCAGGGTTATATCTTATGCATTGAATTGCTAAAAAGCTATACAGTATAATGGCTCTTTCATATCAATGTATGTCATATAGTTCACCGATTTCACCGCGGTTTTATGTAGAATATAAAATGCTAAATAGAAGGCAATTGGAAGAGGCAGCATAATTTCATTGGTCGTGTTGATTCATGAGGCCATCTGAATGTAACAAGTATAATCCATGATACTGGAATGTAGAGAAAAGGGGATTGGGAACAGACAAGGGAGAAGGGATATCTCATTAGTGTGACACACTAGTGGCCATACCCTCTTGACCAGCCTCTAGGATTTTACTCTGTGTTCATGTTGCTGCATTTTTGGAATAGAGTTAATCTGAGATTGAGGTTGAATTGCAGTTGAGCCAAATACAATTGTCTAATAGTCTGACAAAGCATGGCAGACAAGACTGCTCCACGTTGCCAACTGAGGTTGGAATGGATTCATGGATACAGGGGGCATCAGTGTCGCAACAATTTGTATTACACTGCCGGGAAGGAGATTGTATATTTTGTCGCTGGGGTTGGCGTGGTTTACAACACCAGAGAACACACTCAGAAGTTCTTTTTGGGGCACAATGATGACATTATCAGGTAAGTTACCTCAAAGTTACTCTCCCTATACAGCAGTACTTCCCAACACTCTCCTCTGGGACCACCAGACGTTTCGCATATTGGTAGTTGTTGTCGCCCTAAACTGGCACACCTGGTTCAATTTGTCAAGGCCTTGATTAGATGATTAGTTGACTAATTTAATCAGATGTGCCAGTTCAGGGCTACAATAAATATGTGAAACATCTGATAGTCCAGTGCCCAAGGAGAGGGTTTGGAAACCATGCTATTACTGAACCACTCACAGGGAATATTACTTCTCTGTCAAGTTACGCCTGGGTCATGATAGGGTCACACTGACTGCGGTTTCCGTTCCACAAGAAGTCCAGGCGTTACAAACGGCATCCGGCAAGTAACTTTGCATCGAGTTGCGTTCTCCATGCTACATCACAAGCGTCTGATTCTTTTACCTTCTCCATTGCGTTTGTCATCCGTTGACCCTCCAGAAGTTCATTTTGAAGCTACTTTGTGTCATTTTAACAACAGCACTAGTAGTGTATTTGGTCGAGCATATGAATGTACGAATGTACCACTGTTGTGGGGTGGCAGGGTAGCCTAGTGGTTAGAGCGTTGGACTAGTAACCGAAAGGTTGCAAGTTCAAATCCCTGAGCTGACCAGGTACATATCTGTCGTTCTGCCCCTGAACAGGCCGTTAACCCACTGTTCCTAGGCCGTCATTGAAAATAAGAATTTGTTCTTAACTGACTTGCCTAGTTAAATAAAGGTAAAATAAATAATAAAAAATTGTCTCACTCGGTAAACCAACATCCTTAGGAAAACAGGAAATTCCCACTTGGACCAAGGGTGACACTGGTTTTAATTTGCAGACAGAGCTACCTTATCGTGAGAGGGAGATTCCAAATAACCTCTACTATATTTACTCCCCTTTGACCTTCTCCGCGAGAGACCGTTCCAAGTTAGGCACATATGTAGCTGGTCGGATTCATTCTGAGGCCATCTCACTCAAGAAATCAGCGTCTTAACCATTAGACCAACAGGATATTCCCATCTGCTCGTGGGCAGGGCTGTAGGCCTACCTCATCAAAAAACAGAATTACAAATCACCTCTGATACAGTAGCCTCACAATCATGTTAGCTCTCATTCAATTACTGTAAGTTATAATGCCAGACAGGCCATATCATCAGATCTAGCCCTAACCATAAACCCGTCTAGCACTAACTGTAACACCAGCAAGCTGTTGTGTATCAACAAAGTTGCAGTTGATTGCTGTTCGTTTTAGTGTAAATCATTGAAAAATAAAGTAAAACAAGCATTTCTTATTCATGTAGACCTTCCTTGTTTCAATTTGTTTTCTGCTGTTTGGTGCCTAATGAATATGAACCAGATGTTAGTTATCATTTCGTTTGAATGAGAAAGTGCCAAGCACCCCAAAACCAAGCAAAGTGTCTGCAAAGGCCTAGTGACCTCTTTATCAGCCTCTTCATCAAACATGTAAGGCCCTAATCCACAGACCTTTAGACTACTGAAAGGCAACATTTGAACCTCTGGATTTGCACTTGCATAGATGGGTGTTAAGATTACTTTTGAACAGAGGAGTTTATTGACAGACTATTAGAACTTAAAAGTATGTCCATAAACCAGTGGTTCCCCACTCATGCACCAATTTCTCCACTGACTTCAGAGGGACATTACTTTAATGGTTTATGGGAAGATCTCAATTGCATACTCCTCGCATCCTCACTCATCTCTCCTCCTCTCCTTCTCAAAACCCATTGGATGAGAAAGCCAGAGGTCCCTCCCCTCTGACCTTTTCGTCCAATGGGTTTTGAGACGGAGGCAAGGAGAGGGGATTCTCCCAGCCTACATAGTTGACACAGCAAACTCAAGACCATTGCCATTGAACTTCCTATGCTAGTTTGTGCGCCTTACCTATTATGTTAGTGTTTATTCTTACTACTTGCTAGCATTGGTGTCGGGGTATGCTGAAATAGAAAATGGTCTTTTCGAGTTAATCAATTGACATCCCCATGTGAGGGAAATTGAGCCTCATGATTGGGCCAGTGAGGTATTAGTCATCCAATCAGAAAACAACTTGTCCTGAGGATTGCCTGTTTTCGCTTCTTTAATTCATAGCTGTTGAATGGTTGCATTTCCAGACCTTGTGTCATGTACACGTTACTAACATACAGTGGCTTGTCTGTGTAGTATTTGCAGACTTCCTAGTTAATTTGATTTACTTCAGCATTCATCTATTCATGCTCAATGGAATGTGTGATTAAATGCGCTAACAAGGCCCATTGCTAGTTACTGCATGCAGTCATTTTTTAAAACTGTACTTTAAAACTTTACTTTAATTCATATTGATATAGCCTATACCTGTAGAATTATAATGAAGACCATTATAATAGCTATTTGTTCTATAACACTTCACATAAAGAGGTAGCCTTATATGCTTGTAAACTTTGGACAGCTGCCTCAAATTATGTTACATGTAGCCTACACGAAAATTGATAAGCATTTCAATTGACGTGGATAAGAAACAGATAAGCATATGCCTTGACATATGCACCAGAATTAGCAGAATGTCCCCATACCAATGGACTATATGCTAATGTAGGGAGGGAATCACCGGAGGGGGAATCACCAACCATGAGCAGGAAGGGCTGCAGGATTTTCTGTGATCTTATGTGATGAACTGCAAACCAATTATATATATTTTTTAAAGGCCTGGGTTCTGAGTTCAGTGTATCGTCACCGTAGTGCAGGGTAGGTTTCCTTGAAAATATAACTATGAAATTAGGAAAACATACTGTATTCACTTTTCCCTCAGAGGTGAGTTATATTGGCTTGTGGAGTTCAAGCTACATTCTGGGATTTTTTTTCCCATCAGCAAAACGCCACCAGTCTGCTGTTAGATGGACTTTCATAAGGAGCATTGTAAAGACCATCTAAACTGGGAAACCAGTAGTAGGCATGGAACAATACTGAAGTATGGTTGACTTGACCACTTGACATGTTAAAGAAGTTGCAATGCAAGTTTTGACTGGGACAGCATCTAGGGATTCATGGGAAATTCACGAGATGATGGGCAAAAGCATTGAAAATCACGTTTATCTTCATGTATTGCCCTTTACAGGGAACACAGTCACTCACTGTCCGTGAGGATGACATGCAACCTTGGGGCTTGCTTTGAGGAGAATAATTGGAGGGAGCATGTGCCAGTCCGCACAAGGGCCGATGAGAGTCACTGCAATCCGCTAGTTCAGCTCTATCTAGTGCGTGACAATGCCTGATGCAAGCAGACAGAGGAGAAAAAAACTGCTGACACTGGGGATGTGGAGATTGCTGATGATGTCAACATTGAGAATTAAAGCACTGATTTTCCTTTTGCTTTGTAGTCACTTACAACATCTTCTGCATTTCCAATTATGCCGGAGTAAATCCTAACCAATGGTTTGAGGATTACGTGCGTGTGTGTCAGCCACCACATGGCCAGTTTACTCGTGCTCGTGGGCACAATGCTTGACTTTATGTGACTCATCGATTGCCTCTGGGATCAACCCACCCTCTCTCCCTATTCTACAGCTGGACACCGGCCTGTGGTTAAAAGGAGTTAGAAGGGCCAAACACTTTGCACAACTGCCAAAAATAAGTAAATGCAACAACACCAGTGCAGATTTAGATGCAAAGGTGTCTTATCCTAAGCTGAAAATGTATTTTTATCCAAATCTTAACACTACTTATGTCAAAGCACAGTAAAGCTTCAAATGACACCAAAACTAGCTACAAACTAATAGTACGAATAATACTGAATAAATTAGTCCTTCAAGTCCAACATTGTACAAATACCTCAACTTTTTAAATTATATCTCAGTGACCCTTTTGTACACAATGGCAAATATAAATAATATCCTTCCCCAAAGGACCTTTCTATGGATTAAATTCAAAACATCTTGGTCATTGTTTTTACACAGAATGAGCCAATAATCACATTGTCAAGGTATTACATGGATATTATCTGGATTACAATTGGAAATAAAATGGTGGATACATTTTATGTGATGTGGACTTGGAAATTAAAACTGGAATCCTTAATGGTGAAACCGCCACGTCCATTAGCGATATTACAACAACAAAGAAGTTACTGAAAACCACAAACCCTGTTTTTTTTCCCCCGCGGACGCCATTGCACACGTGATAGAACACTTCACACCACCGCTTCGTCAACACAATAAAAAACTAGAACAACGGCAGTGGGGCGGTTTTCCTTACTGCAGATTCCATCTTTAAAGGCATAGAAAATACATGTTAACCAATGTTTATTATTATCAGTATGTTTCATATAAGTTGTACTCTGGAGCACCAAGTCTAGGACCAAAAGGTTCTACCCCCACCTGGACTATTTACATAGACACCCCCGAACCCCCCTCCCCGCTGCTACTCGCTGTTTATTATCTACGCAGAGTCACTTTACCCTTACCTAAATGTACAAATGACCTCGACTAACTTGAACCCTCGCACATTGATTCAGTATATAGCCTTGTTATTGTTATTTTATTGTGTTTCTTTTTATTTGATATTTTTTTACTTTAGTTTTATTTAGGAAATATTTTCTTAACTCTATTTCTTAAACTGCATTGTTGGTTAAGGGCTTGTAAGTAAGCATTTCACGGTAAGGTTGTATTCGGCGCATGTGACAATTAACATCTGATTTGATTCAATTCTTTTAGTAAGTTACTGCTTATAATGGTTATTTGTCTCCGGTCAACCCACACAGTCTTGCTATGCATCCTGACAAAGTTCAAGTGGCCACAGGACAAGTTGGGAAGGATCCTTACATCTGTGTTTGGGACACATACGCTTTGCAGACTGTGTCCATCCTGCGAGACGTGCACACACATGGGGTGGCGTGTCTGGCGTTTGATATAGACGGACAGGTGAGGAACACCTTTGAGCTGGTCTCCTTGGATTTTTAGCTTAGATTGAGTACTTGGAGTTGTGCTTCTTGGTGTAGGGTGAAGTTTCCTATCAACGCTGATCTTGGGTCAGTTTATAATTTTCCTCACTAATGAGTTTAGGATTCGGGGAGGGGAAGCTGATCCTAGATCTGTACCTAGGGGACAATTCAAGGGTTTTGACAACCTTACCGTTACGTTTTTATTAATGCCATGTACAGTAGTTACTTTATAACCAAAATGGGATTTCTTAGCATTACACAGTAACTGCTGATCAGTACAACATTACACCTATGTGTCACAGCTGTAGTACACCTGTAATAACATGTGTAAACCCTATACCTATATGTAACTATGTAATAAGACCTGTCTACGCACTCATGGGTGCAGGAACTATAATGACACTGTAAGATGGCAAAGTAGCTTGTGCAAATGTTTGAAGAATGTTGCATAATGGTTTTACAGTGCTGTATAAAATGCGTCCTTACGACCGCCATTTTTCAGAATGGGTGTGACCCTAAACATAGAAAGTGGATCAACTTAAGCAGGTTTGATTTGCCACTAATTGGTTTTCTATTGTCCCCTTGTGTAGCGATTAGCCTCTGTTGGGCTGGATGCCAAAAACACAGTGTGTGTCTGGGACTGGAGAAAAGGCAGAGTCCTGGCTACAGCAACTGGACACTCAGACAGGGTATGGTATATATTTTTATTTCAATGATCTACACTGTCGATACTAAGGAGTTAATGTCACTTTAATGTATGTCAGTGCTATGAAGCAGACAGAAAATGTAGCTCTGCCGTGTCACTGGTGTGTTCCTTAATGTCACAGGTCATAATAACCGCGTTTGCTGCTGTTTCAGATCTTTGATATTGCCTGGGATCCGTTCCAACTTCACAGGCTAGTAAGCTGTGGGGTGAAGCATATAAAGGTGAGGCCCGAGCCTAGCCACATAATCAGTGTAACTATGGTAATGCTTCATTTAACAGCCCATTTTAAGTTTATACTTACCAGGTGTTTACAATATTTTAACTATGAAACTATGGGGTAACAATAGATACTTTCTGGTACATACCTCAAAGAATTCAACACAATTGATAACTATCTGGTACCAAATGGAAGATGGTGAAGTTTGTGTCAAGTGCAATTACAATGCAATGAAGTAATTACCTAATAATAAACTACCTGGTTAACAGCGAGCTAAAATACTGGGTAAAATAAAGCATTACCAGTGCTGATGTTTAACATATAAATTGTTGTCAGAGCCATCTAAAAAGTGAGCTTTCTCTTTGCTCAGTTCTGGACCTTGTGTGGGAATGCCTTGACACCCAAGCGGGGGATCTTTGGGAAGACCGGGGACCTGCAGACCATTCTGTGCCTGGCCACGGCAAAGGAAGAAGTGACATACTCTGGAGCGCTGAATGGGGACATCTATGTCTGGAAGGGGCTGAACCTGGCTCGCACAGTCCAAGCAGCCCATGGAGTGAGTGGAATGCAGCCTCACTAACAAAATGAGGATTTATGGTCAAGTGAATTATCACACTGTATAGTATTGTTTCTCCATCCACATGCACATGCCCTGCGACCAGTAAACTCAAGCAAATGATATTTTGTTTAGCTTTAATGCCAATGCATATACATTTGTGAGGCGCACAGACAACCCATGGTAGTCATCCAGTTGGTCACATTGGTGCTGTGACTAGGGGCCTATTCAGACAGAAAGGAGTTGAAGCAGAGGTATTGCAGCTCAAATTCACGGTAAATATTCCAGTAGCCACTTGCCATTGAGCACGTGAATTTAAAACCCTCCGTCCTTAGCTTTTGCTAAATATGTCTATTTAACAAACTGACGTTGCTAGAATTTCAATATCACAAGTTTTTGTTATAAGCAGTTTTAGGAGAACATGTCATTTCTTCCCCCCTGCCCTACCTTCACCCGACAGTTATCTGCCTATCTGAGAATGGCCCATCCAAACCACACCTGACCTATATTGAAACTCATTTCACACATCTAATAGATGTAGCCTAAAGGCAAGATTAAATTGGCAATAGTCTGATGGGTGACAATATTATTAATTGTCTTGTGACTGAAGAGACTGATGAGCAGTGCAGCATGTGTAATTAATAAATAAGGGAACGGAGCTTACCAAAAAGCGACTTTTTCGAATGATCCTACAGACGTTCATGCAGGTCAGACGTTTTGATTCTGAAAGAGCAGATTCTAAGGTTTCTAAAACACCTCCTTCTGCCAAAATTGAGCAGATGGGCTCTATTTGAAAACATACGGGTTGTTTTGGTAGAAGAGCCACAATTCCATGGGTTCCACACAACTATGCACAGAGTATTCACATACTAAAATATGTTAGTACATTTCAGCTGTTTCAAAAACATTGCTCTGCTATTAAGATTTTTACTGTAGAAGCATTTAGCTTGAAGAGATAATTCTGACTGCTTGGAGGAGGGTGACTTGCGGGCAAGTGATCCCCGCAACCTCCGGAGGTGGTGATCGAGGCGTGAGAATACAGGAAATTGTCTAGCCACAGGAAATTTTTCGATACCTCTCTAATCTATCGTAGTGTAAAAACGGTCTAGGGTCATACAAATTATGTCTATCAGCTTAGTGGGGTTGGTGTGGAGAAGAGGAGGTTGAAGGGAAGTGTAGTTGAGTTAGTTTGGCAAACTACACTTGTGTGGTGAGGAATCATTTCAATACCCAGAGATGGCCAGTATTTCTGATACAAGTATTTCAAACATGTATTTCAAATATTTGAGTGTTCATGTACAGTACCAGTCAAAAGTTTGGACACATCTACTCATTCAAGGGTTTTTCTTTATTTGTACTATATTCTCCATTGTAGATCAAAACATCAAAACTATTAAATAACACATATGGAATCATGTAGTAACCAAAAAAGTGTTCAACAAATCAAAAAGATTCTTCAAAGTACCCACCATTTTCCTTGATGACATCTTTGCACACTCTTGGCATTCTCTCAACCAGCTTCATGCTTTTCCAATAGTCTTGAAGGAGTTCCCACTTGCTGAGCACTTGTTGGCTGTTTTTCCTTCACTCTGCGGTTCAACTCATCCCAAACCATCTCAATTGGGTTGAGGTCGGGTGATTGTGGAGGCCAGGTCATCTGATGCAGCACTCCATCACTCTCCTTCTTGGTCAAATAGCCCTTACACAGCCTGGAGGTCTTGTTGAAAAACAAATGATAGTCCCAATAAGCGCAAACCAGATGGGATGGCTTATCGCTGCAGAATGCTGTGGTAGCCATGCTGGTTAAGTGTGCCTAGAATTCTAAATACATCAAAGACAGTGTCACCAGCAAAGCAACATCACATGATAACACTTCCTCCTCCATGCTTCACGGTGGGAATCACACATGCGGAGATCATCCGTTCACCTACTCTGCGTCTCACAAGGACATGGCGGTTGGAACCAAAAATCTCAAATTTGTATTCATCAGACCAAAGAACAGATTTCCACTGGTCTAATGTCCATTGCTCGTGTTTCTTGGCCCAAGCAAGTCTCTTATTATTATTGGTATCCTTTAGTGGTGGTTTCTTTGCAGCAAATTGACAATGAAGGCCTGATTCACACAGTCTCCTCTGAACAGTTGGTGTTGAGATGTGTCTGTTACTTGAGCTCTGTGAAGCATTTATTTGGGCTGCAATTTCTGAGGTTGGTAACTAATGAACTTATCCTCTGCAGCAAAGGTAACTCTGGGTCTTCCTTTCCTGTGACAGTCCTCTTGAGAGCCAGTTTCATCATAGTGCTTGATGATTTTGGCGAATGCACATTTTCCGTATTGACTGACCTTCATGTCTCAAAGTAATGATGGACTGTCATTTCTCTTTGCTTATTTGAGTTGTTCTTGCCATAATATGGACTTGGTCTTTTACCAAATAGGGCTATTTTCTGTATACCAACCATACCTTGTCACAACACAACTGATTGGCTCAAATACATTAAGATGGAAAGAAATTCCACAAATTAACTTTTAACAAGGCACACCTGTTAGTTGAAATGCATTCCTGGTGACTACCTCCAGGTCCAAACTTTTGACTGGTACTGTAAATATTTTGTTTTGGAAAGGCCTGAAAGAAATCACTATGTAATGTTTAACAAAATCAGTCAGAGAATGATTTTGTATTTTCAACATACTCAAAATATTTTTTTCTATAATTTTGTGGCCCCATATCGCCCCAAATGTTCTCGATTGGTATCCGAGGCTCTTATGGAACCATCATGTGAGAGGTGTTGGTTGGTGAGTATCTTGAAAGCAAGTTGAAGCACAAGGATGCACTTCCAGCATGAGGATAATGCAGTGAATTTGGTCCAAAAGGGGGAAGTGAACCCGAATTTCAAAGTGAACACTATGTTATTGCCACAATATCATTACACAATTTTGGAGTAATAGCGGGGCACAAAGATAGTGTGTTAACCAGGTTGTTTCATAACTAATTTAAGGAGGCTACTTGCAAATGTATTTTCTGTATTTTAAAATACAAATTACATGAATTTGAATGAAATAAATGTTTTGTCACTAGTATTTTATACACGAGTCTTTATGGCATTTTGTACACTGAACAAAAATATAAACGCAACAAGTGAAGTGTTGGTCCCATGTTTCATGAGCTGAAATAAAAGATCCCAGAAATGTTTCATATGCACAAAAAGCTTATTTATCAAAAATGTTGTGCACAAATTTGGTTGCATCCCTGTTAGTGAGCAGTGCGCCTTTACCAAAATAATCCATCCACTTGACAGGTGTGGCATATTAATAAGCTGATTAAACAGCATGATCATTACACATGTGCACCTTGTGCTGGTGACAGTAAAAGGCCACTCTAAAATGTGCAGTGTTGTCACACAACACAATGCCACAATTGGCATGCTGACTGCAGGAATGTTCACCAGAGCTTTTGCCAGAGAATTGAATGTTAATTTCTCTACCATAAGCCGCTTCCAACCTCATTTTAGAGAATTTGCCGTTTGCTGATGTCAACGTTGTGAACAGTGCCCCATGGTGGGGTTATGGTATGGACAGGCATAAGCTACATACAACGAACACAATTGCATTTTATTGATGGAAATTTCAATGCACACAGAGGGCATAATGAATTTAATTTCAATTGACTGATTTCCCTATATGAACTGCAACTCAGTAAAGTCTTTGAAATTGCTGCATGTCGCGTTTATATTTTTTGTTCAGTGTATTTTGTAACAAGATACATTTTGATGTATCTTTGCCCATCAGTCGATTTCATTTGCACTTTGTTAGATTTCTGACTTGGTGACATTTTAGATCTTGTTTTTCCTGTAACTTCTCCACAGGCAGGGATTTTCAGCATGCACGCCTGTGAGGAAGGGTTCGCTACAGGCGGGAGGGACGGCTGCGTGAGACTGTGGGACGTGGACTTCAAACCCATCACTAAGATCGACCTCCGAGAGACTGAGCAAGGATACAAAAGTAGGTTGTCGGGCCCAAGAGCCTCCCACCTTAACATACACAACCTTCCCCACATTTTCAAAGTAAACAAGTGTGTATAATAAATTCAAGATACAAAAACAAACATGTCTGGACTGCATAAGTAATCACCCTGATATGGCACACCTAAATGTAAAGTACTTGTCTTTCTAAAGAAAATATGTACTTTTTACTCCCATACATTTTCTCGGACACCAAAAGGGTACTCGTTACATGTTCAGGCAGGACAGAATTATGGTCCAGTTCACGCACCTATCAATATAACGCCTTGTCATCTCGACTGCCTCTGATCTGGCGGACTAACTAAACACAAAGACCATTTTCAGGTCTTTCCATAGATTTTAAAGCAGATTTAAGTCAAAACTGTAACTTGGCCACTCTGGAACATTCATTGTCTTCTTGGTAAGCAACTCCAGTGTAGATTTGGCCTTGTGTTTTAGGTTATTGTCCTGCTGAAAGGTGCATCTCCCAGTGTCTGGTGGAAAGCAGCAACCCAGTTTTGCTCTAGGATTTTGCCTGTGCTTAGCTCTTTTCCGTCCGTTTTTTTTATCCTGAAAACATCCCTCCTTAACGATTACAAGCATACCCATGACATGATGCCAGCTACCACTATGCTTGAAAATATGGAGAGTGTGGCACTCAGTAATATTTTGTATTGGATTTGCCCCAAACATAACACTTTGTATTCAGGACAAAAAGTTCATTGCTTTGCCACCTTTTTTGCAGTATTACTTTAGTGCCTTGTTGCAAATAGGATATATGTTTGTTCTTTTCACTCTGTCAATTACGTTAGTATTGTGGAGTAACTACAGTGTTGTTGATTCATCCTCAGTTTTCTCCTATCACAGCCATTAAACTCTGTTTTAAAGTCACCATTGGCCTCATGGTGAAATTCTTGAGCGGTTTCCTTCCGCTCTGGTTACTGATTTAGGAAGGATGCCTCTATCTATTGTATTTTTACCCATCTACCAATAGGTGCTCTTCTTTGAGAGGCGTCAGAAAACCTCCCTGGTCTTTGTGCTTGAATCTGTGTTTGAAATTCACTGTTCGACTGAGGAACCTTACAATTATCTCTGTGTGGGGTACGGAGAGGAGGAGTCCATGCAAAATAATTATGTGACTTGTTAAACACATTTTTACTCCTGAACTTATTTAGGCTTGCCATAACAAAGGGGTTGAAAACTTATTGACTCAAGATATTTCAGCTTTGAATTAAAAAATTAAAAAAATCCTAAAAATTGGGAAAACATAATTCCACTTTGACGATATGGGGTATTGTGTGTAAGCCAGTGACAAAACAAATCTCAATTTTAATCCATTTTAAATTCAGTATGTAACACATTACTGTGCAGGGAAATGCGGACAACAGTTAAAAGTTGAGAAGGATAGGGATTTGTTGTGGGTTATGGTGAGTTGCACTGGTGGCTGGTGAAGGGAGGACAGCTCATAGTAATGGCTGGAATGGAATGAATTGAACGGTATCAAACATTTCTAATTCCATGTTTTCGATGTCATTCCATTTATTCTGTTCTGGCCCATCTTCAAATAAAAGTAACACCAGCCAATACGGGTTAGTTGGAACTAAAGGGGTAACACATGGGAGGTGTAGCCAATTGGTTTAGATTAAGGGAAGGATTAGGGTCTTAGCTTTATCTAAGGCAAAGGGTAGGTTAGAGTTCCTATCTAGTCAGCACTGCTATCCTGCAACCCACTGCTGACTTGCCTTAGAAGCTAAGCAGGTCCCTGGATGCTGCTGGACATGGTGTTGGTGGGTCAGTAATCTCCTGTGGACAGACGCACGTACCAACTGGTATCGTAGCATCTGTTAACAGACTGGGATGTGAAAAATCACAAGGAACTTTGTTCAGTGCAGAGATTTTTCATCACTGGTCATTTAGATAAATCACGATTGACCTGGTGTCCTGACTAAATGCCCAAGATGGCCTCATTCCATCATGGCCACTTAATTATCCCCGTATCCCTAATTGGCATAGATTATTCCTAATTTCCACTGCAATAGTTGTGAGCTGCAAAAATAGTATTTATTTTTTATTTAACCTTTATTTTATCCAGGAATTACCATTAAGGTCAGAAGGCCTCCTTTTATAAGGGAGAACTGAGTGTCTTTTTTCTGTCTCTTCCATTCCTATTTTCCTAGGCTTGTCTATCCGTAGCGTGTGCTGGAAGGCCGACCGAGTCCTGATGGGCACCCAGGACAGTGAAATCTTCGAGGTGATGGTGCGAGACCGGGACAAGCCGCTGCTCCTCATGCAGGGTCACAGTGAGGGCGAACTCTGGGCCCTCGACCCTCACCCCAAGCAGCCGGTGGCCGTAACCGGCAGTGACGACCGATCAGTAAGGTAAGTGGTATTCCAAAACACCTTTAATCTGTCCCCCCCAAAAAACACATCATCCCAGGACACGGCATGAGCGGTCTATCCTAGAAAAAGAAAAGCAGGGGTATTCGGATGTCTGCATAGATTTTGAAATGCATTTTAGGGACGTGCAGGTGGCAGACAAAGTTAAAACCAGGCTGAAGCTTGACCGGTTACCACCCCATATCATAACAGTAAGCAATGCGTTACCCATAATCTTTTCCTTGCCTCTTAAATCTTGTCAAAATGAATTCGTTCTCTTCTACAGAGGGCCATCTCACTTATTCCACTGTTGTCCAGGTTATTCCACTGTTGTCTGGTTTATTCAACTTTTGTCTCTTACTTTTCCACTGTTGTCTGTTAATTCCACTGTTGTCACCTTTTATACTTGACTAATTCCACTGTTGTCCCTTCCTCTCATTCCACTGCTGGAATCATTTTTCACTGCTTGTCCCCTTATTCCACTACTTTCCCTGTTTGACCCTTCACCTTGTTGCTCTGTGTCTCTGTTGCAGGCTCTGGAGTTTATCCGACCACACTCTTATTGCCCGCTGTAACATGGAGGAAGCCGTGCGCAGCGTTTCCTTCATCAATGACGGCTCTCAGCTTGCCCTGGGCATGAAGGACGGCTCCTTCACTGTGCTCCGCGTCAGGTTAGTTACCAGAACAGGCTTACGTTTTCAAACACAATAAAACAATTATTTTAGTTATGCTGTATTTGACCTTTTTTTTTTACTATGCTGTGTTTTACAGTCTGCTATTTATCTAATTTGTTTTAAGAACGATAAAACTGTAATTACACAACAACTATGTAACAATGTAATCATATTTTAGTTTTTTTGTGGGATGTATTGTAACAATGATAAACCATTTTGGTACCTACTTTGAAATGTTTTGAATTTGTAATGTAAAAAACATAATATCACACATAATATCTCAATTAACACCAGACAAACATTAGCTGTAAAATAAACAGGACTGTAAAATAATGTGTTGTCTTTTCTCTCCTCTGTGTCCCCAGGGACATGACGGAGGTGGTTCACATCAAAGACAGGAAGGAGGTCATCCACGAGCTGAAGTTCTCGCCGGACGGCTCTTACCTGGCGGTTGGCTCCAACGACAGCCTGGTAGACATCTATGCTGTTGCGCAGCGCTACAAGAAGGTGGGTGAGTGCAACCGATCCACCTCTTTCATCACCCACCTGGACTGGTCGGTGGACAGCCGCTACCTGCAGACCAATGACGGGGCAGGGGAGAGGCTCTTCTACAGAATGCCAGGTAAAAACCACTCTTAAATCCTATAATACGATGGCCTGACTGGTCTAACGTCTACCGTGTTGACATAGGCTTGATTCTGGCCTACTGCTCTTTGACATAACCTCTCACTATCCTTTTAGTAAATATACATAAAAATACATTAATACAATAATGGGGTACAGTAACACTTCCCCTTAAAGGTGCAATCTTCAGTTCAATCAACCACAAAGAGAGCACCCCGCTACTCTTTTGGTAAACAGTTGATGGAAGGGATTGGAGAAATGTAACCAGTTGACTTATGGTTGACAGTGACATGTCTCTATGCTCTTCTCCCTCATCTCCATAGCGGGGAAGCTCCTTAGCAAAGAGGAGACCAAGGGAATCCATTGGATGACCTGGACAGGCATCATCGGGCCCGAGGTCAACGGGATTTGGCCCAAGTATGCCAACGTCACAGACATAAATTCCGTGGACGCCAACTACAGCAGTGCCGTGCTGGTGACTGGGGATGACTTTGGCCTCGTCAAGCTTTTCAGGTTCCCGTGTCTTAAGAAAGGTCTGGCTATATATGTGTTTTCTTACAAGCCTTTCTCTCATGCATTCAGTGCCTGTAGCAAATATACGGTAGATATTCTTAGTTTCTTTGGTCACACTTTGTTTTGTGAGAGTATCAACATCTGTAGAGCATCTATCAACAAACTATCTGTTGATAAGCAACTGCTTGCTAAGGTTAGGGTTAGGTTTAGAATAAGGGTTAGGGTAAGGGTTAAGTTTAGGGTTGGGATAAGGGTTGGGTTAGTAGATAGTTGGAATGTTACTGCTAGTCTGTAGGTAGTCTGTCTAGAATCTACAGACGGACTATAGATAATAAAGTGTTACAGTTTTTCCCCTACATAGGTCACCATGATAATCTACAATGATGGAATTCAGTCATCAGACAAAATATACTTTATTGATAGCCGTAACACTACCTTTACCAGGCAATGTTATGGCCATCATATCAAGACATATCTTAGAAGAAAATGTCCCAGCTCAGCTTCTAATATACTGTATGTTTTAATATATGTTATCTCTCACTTGGTTTCCTTAAATGCATTATTTTGTGGTCTTTGTGAAACAGCGGCTAAATTCAAGAAGTACATCGGCCATTCTGCCCATGTGACAAACGTGCGCTGGTCCCATGATCTCCAGTGGGTGTTGAGCACTGGAGGGGCGGACCACGCCTTGTTCCAGTGGAAGTTTCTTCCAGAGGGGGTGATGAACGGTGTTCTGGAACCCCTCCTTCAAGGTGACAATTGCTGGATTACAAATGAACCCCAAGACCCTAACCCTACATTTACATTTGAGTCATTCATTTATCACCTGGTCACCTGGTTAATGTGCTGTCATAGTCTTCTGTCTGTTTATCTTCTGTGTGAATGGTATGAACGAATGTAAGTGTAAATGTCAAGTCTGGGTGATGACTTGTTGGTTTGATCTATCTATTTATTTATCTATATCTATTGAATGGTCTCCATAAAGGTCAGAGGTCATCTATCCTCTGTTTGTGTTTGCATCTCCAGAGGGATACGCTGATTCAAACAGTGGAGAATCCGACTCGGACGTGTCTGACGTTCCGGAGCTTGACTCAGACATTGAACTGGAGGCCCAGATCAGCTATGAACGACAGGTGGAGTAAAATATTTTGTGGAATAAGCCAATGCACAATTGCTACTGGGATTGCTCACTGTCTTGCAAAGTATTATACAGTACATGACCAAAAGTATGTGGACACCTGCTCGTCGAACATCTCATTCCAAACTCATTAGCATTAATATGGAGTTGGTCCCCCTTTGTTGCTATAACAGCCTCCACTCTTCTGGGAAGGTTTTCCACTAAATGTTAGGACATTGCTGTGAGGACTTGCTTCCATTCAGCCACAAGAGCATTAGTGAGATCTGGCACTGATGTTGGACGATTAAGCGTGGCTCGCAATCGGCATTTCAATTCATTCCAAAAGAGTTAAATGGGGTTGAGGTCAGGGCTCTATGCAGGCCAGTCAAGTTCTTCCACACTGATCTCAATTAACCATTTCTGTATTGACATCTCACATTGTGCACGGGGGCATTGTCCTGCTTAAACAGGAAAGGGCCTTCCCCAAACGGTTGCTAAGTTGGAAGCACAGAATCGTCTAGAATATCATTGTATGCTGTAGCGTTAAGATTTTCCTTAATTGGAACTAAGCGGCATAGCCCAAACCATGAAAAAAGGCCCCAGACCATTATTCCCCCTCCACCAAACTTTACAGTTGGCACTATACATTCAGGCAGGTAGTGTTCTTCTGGCATCCGCCAAACCCAGATTAGTCTGTCGGACTGCCAGATGGTGAAATGAGATTAATCACTGCAGCGAACGCGTTTCTACTGCTCCAGAGTCCAATGGCGGTGAGCTTTACACCACCCTAGCAGACGCTTGGCATTGCACATAGTGATCTTAGGCTTGTGTTCGACTGCTTGGCCACAGAAACCCATTTCATGAGTTCCCAACAGACAATTATTGTGGTAACGTTGCTTCCAGAAGCAGGTTGGAACTCGGTAGTAAGTGTTGCAAACAAACGATTTTTCGTGCTACGCACTCGGCGGTCCTGTTTTGTAAGCTTGTGTGGCCTACCACTTTGTGGCTGAGTTGTTGTTGCTCATAGATCTTTTCACTTCACAATAACAATACTTATAGCTGACCGGGGCAGCTCTAGCAGGGCAGAAATTTGACAAACTGACCTGTTGGAAAGGCGGAATCCTATGACAGTGCCACGGTGAAAGTTACTGAGCTCTTCCGTATAAGGCCATTTGACTGCCAATGTTTGTCTATGGAGATTGCATGGACGTGTGCTCGATTTAATACACCTGTAAGCAACAAGTGTGCAGAAATAGCCAAATCCATTCATTTGAAGGGGTAACATAATAACATATGATCTTATCTTAAACTGTCTCCTAGGTTTACAAAGAAGACCTCCCACAGCTGAGGAAGAAGCTAGTGGGCTCACTGAAACGACAGAAAGCACCAGACGAGGGGCTGCGTTTGCAGTTTGTTCACGGGTAAGGCACCTCAAGGGTGACTGTAAATGTATGTACTGTCAGGCCACTTCATATACTTGCAGTGTTTATTCCAAAAGTGATTTTGCCAAGCGGCAGGTATTTATTAAATTCTACACGTGCTTAAAGTATTTCCGCCAGAGTATGTTGTGCTTCGAAGTACCATAAAGTATCCAATAGCCTTGTTTTGACTATCAGGACAGGTCGAGGCCACGCTACTTTTAATTTACCAGTAATCACCAAAGTGTATAAAATTATGTAACTATAGATTTTTCCTGTCAATTCCTCATTGCACAGGTACAGAGGTTGTGACTGCAGAAACAACCTATTCTACACCCAGGCAGGAGAGGTGGTGTATCACGTAGCAGCCGTGGCTGTGGTCTATAACCGTCAGCAGCACGCACAGCGTTTCTACCTGGGTCATGACGACGACATCCTCAGCCTCACCGTCCATCCGCTGAAGGACTTCGTTGCAACTGGACAGGTAGATCCACAACCATATATTCATTTCTGTTTATTTGCTCTACTTTTTCTGTCTCTCTCACGCTTGAGTAATAGAATATGCTGCTGCAATCCATCACCATGTAATTGCATATGTAACTAGGCAAGACAGTTAAGAACAAATTATTATTTACAATGACAGCCTACCAGGGAACAGTGGGTTAACTGCCTGCTTGCCTGTTCAGGGGTAGAATGACAGATTTTTTACCTTATCAGCTCAGGGATTTGATCCAGCAACCTTTCGGTTACTGGCCCAACGCTCTAACCACTAGGCTACCTGCCACCCCAGGTAACCTAGTCATAGCTACATAGGAGTTCCTGTGTAACTATTACACTTATCGGGGCAACAGAAGTTAGTGTAACCGTTTTTTCTTTACCCTGTCTTCTTAAATTGGCATATTTAAGAGTATTTACAGTTCCAGTCAAAGGTTTGGACACACCTACTCAATGCCAAGAGTGTGCAAAGTTGTCATCAAGAATCTCAAATGTCAAATGTATTTTGATTTGTTTACCACTTTTTGGTTACTACATGATTCCATATGTGTTATTTCATAGTGTTGATGTCCTCAGTATTATTCTACAATGTAGAAAATAGTCCATATGAAGAAAAACCCTTGAATGAGTAGGTCCAAATGTTTGACTGGTACTGTAGTTAAATTGGAAGCTCTATACCAACTGTACTATTTTAGCAACTTAGTAATGTGCTGTATTTAGCACCCACTATGCATTTTGCAGTTGGAAGTTGAATTTGTCCCCATGCTCAGGTTGGCAGGGACCCAGCCATCCATGTGTGGGACATCCAGACACTGAAGTGCTTGTCCTTGCTGAAGGGCCATCACCAAAGAGGGGTGTGTGCACTGGAGTTCACAGGTAGGCCTGTTCTTATGCTCAATGTTGGGGAGAACTACAGCATGTTTGACTGTATTTTCCTTCGGTTTACTTTACATGTGTTCACTCCCAGGTTCTGGTTAAAACAGAGATGACAAGCAGTAGATTCACAGTTGACTGATGTTTAGTAAAGATTACGTTTGGCACAGCGGAAGGCACGGCGCAGTAAGTGATGCAACATTGGCTAATCACTTGAGTGGTAATGGCTTTGGTTGACAGCTTATTGTTAACCAAGAATCTAAATGCACACTTGTCTGCTCTATCTTTGGTAGACTTAAAAGGTAGACAGCAATATGACAGGTCCTCTTTATATAGCTTTATATAGCCCTTTACACTTGTACCCATATACAGGTTGAAAATGGAACCTAAATTGGAACGTAAGGGCTGTAGAGTAACATGCGTAACATGACACCAGAGCTCTGGCTCTGCACTTCACAAGCGCTGTATGGGGTTTGACTGACAGCTGTTCTGAACTTGAGCACCATACACGACAAGGAGTTGCCCCCCATCCCTCCTGATAATTGGGCAACTTTTGCACACAGTGACAACGTTTATGATCACTATGTTTAATGTACAGTTACAAGATGTCATGTTGTTATATGCTGGGTTGTTCTGAACAGAATGAGCCTATGTTTGTTTCTTGTGAAGAGCTTTCGCCGTGGCACACACACCTGAATGCAATCATGACTCCTTTCTATGTGCACCAAAATTATGATCTGCTTCGCTGAATTGCCTTGTGAAACCCTAACACTTTAAGATTGTATTTTCTAACTTAGCTAGTCATGTTGACAATAGAACAAGCTTTCAAATCATGCCCGCCTGACCCAGATTACGATTTATAATGGACCGTTTCTTCTATTGTGTAAACAACAGCAGTCATTTTGTGATGGCTGGGATGCAGGGTTGTGTTCCGAACGAAACCGCGTGTGTTTGCTCTTTTACCTCAACTGCACAGCTAGGAGAGCTAAAAGTACCTTATAGTTGAAGATTCTTATTTGAGTCATAAAAGTGCATTGAAATTGCTTAGGAATTGTGAACACTTTGGAGGTGTGTGGTCACTTGGAGACACCACTTAGTCCTCTCACTCACCCTATTATTTTTTTTTTCTTATGTTGCACCAACCTCACATTTTCCTGGAATCAAATTGTACAGTATTTGTCACATGCCGAATAAAACAGGTGTAGCTCTTGCCGTGAAATGCTTACTGAGGGGAACCCCTGAGGGGCCCCCATGTTGAGGATCAGCATGGCAGGCGGCCCGTCAGGAAGTCCAAGATCCAGTTGCAGAGGGAGGTGTTTAGTCCCAGGGTCCATAGCTTAGTGATGAGCTATGAGTGCACTATGGTGTTGAATGCTGCACTCTAGTCGACTAACAGAATTATCACATAGGTGTTCCTTTTGTCCAGGTGGGAAAAGGCAGTGTGGAGTGCAATAGAGATTGCATTATTTGTGGATCTGTTGCGGCGGTATGCGAGTTGTAGTGGGTCTAGGGTTTCTGGGATGACAGTGTTGATGTGAGCCATGACTAGCCTTTGAAAGCACTTCATGGCTACAGTGCTACAGGGCGGTAGTCATTTAGACAGGTTGCCTTGGCGTTCTTGGGCACAGAGACTGCTTGAAACATGTAGGCGTTACAGACTCAGTCAGGGAGAGCTTGAAAATGTCAGTGCAGACACTTGCCAGTTGGTCAGCACATGCTCTGAGTACGTGTCCTGATAATCCGCAAGGCCCTGCAGCCTTGTGAATGTTGACCTGTTTAAAGGACTTACTCACATGTGCTATGAAGAGCGTGATCACTCAGTCATCCTTAACAGCTGGTGGTCTCATGCACAGTTCAGTGTTGCTTGAACAGAACAGGGCTCCGGGCAGCCGCCTCCCTGCGGACCTGGCATCCTTTCACTCCCTCCTCTCTACATTTTCCTCTTCTGTCTCTGCTGCTAAAGCCACTTTCTACCACTCTAAATTCCAAGCATCTGCCTCTAACCCTAGGAAGCTCTTTGCCACCTTCTCCTCCCTCCTGAATCCTCCTCCCCCTCCCCCCCCTCCTCCCTCTCTGCAGATGACTTCGTCAACCATTTTGAAAAGAAGGTCGACGACATCCGATCCTCGTTTGCTAAGTCAAACGACACCGCTGGTTCTGCTCACACTGCCCTACCCTTTGCTCTGACCTCTTTCTCCCCTCTCTCTCCAGATGAAATCTCGCGTCTTGTGACGGCCGGCCGCCCAACAACCTGCCCGCTTGACCCTATCCCCTCCTCTCTTCTCCAGACCATTTCCGGAGACCTTCTCCCTTACCTCACCCCGCTCATCAACTCATCCCTGACCGCTGGCTACGTCCCTTCCGTCTTCAAGAGTGCGAGAGTTGCACCCCTTCTGAAAAAACCTACACTCGATCCCTCCGATGTCAACAACTACAGACCAGTATCCCTTCTTTCTTTTCTCTCCAAAACTCTTGAACGTGCCGTCCTTGGCCAGCTCAGCTTCTGATGACCAGGTGGCGAATCACATCTCTGCATGTCTGGCAGACATATCAGTGTGGATGACGGATCACCACCTCAAGCTGAACCTCGGCAAGACGGAGCTGCTCTTCCTCCCGGGGAAGGACTGCCCGTTCCATGATCTCGCCATCACGGTTGACAACTCCATTGTGTCCTCCTCCCAGAGCGCTAAGAACCTTGGCGTGATCCTGGACAACACCCTGTTGTTCTCAAATAACATCAAGGCGGTGGCCCGTTCCTGTAGGTTCATGCTCTACAACATCCGCAGAGTACGACCCTGCCTCACACAGGAAGCGGCGCAGGTCCTAATCCAGGCACTTGTCATCTCCCGTCTGGATTACTGCAACTCGCTGTTGGCTGGGCTCCCGCCTGTGCCATTAAACCCCTACAACTCATCCAGAACGCCGCAGCCCGTCTGGTGTTCAACCTTCCCAAGTTCTCTCACGTCACCCCGCTCCTCCGCTCTCTCCACTGGCTTCCAGTTGAAGCTCGCATCCGCTACAAGACCATGGTGCTTGCCTACGGAGCTGTGAGGGGAACGGCACCTCAGTACTTCCAGGCTCTGATCAGGCCCTACACCCAAACAAGGGCACTGCGTTCATCCACCTCTGGCCTGCTCGCCTCCCTACCACTGAGGAAGTACAGTTCCCGCTCAGCCCAGTCAAAACTGTTCGCTGCTCTGGCCCCCCAATGGTGGAACAAACTCCCTCACGACGCCAGGACAGCGGAGTCAATCACCACCTTCCGGAGACACCTGAAACCCCACCTCTTTAAGGAATACCTAGGATAGGATAAAGTAATCCTTCTCACCCCCCTTAAAATATTTAGATGCACTATTGTAAAGTGGCTGTTCCACTGGATGTCATAAGGTGAATGCACCAATTTGTAAGTCGCTCTGGATAAGAGCGTCTGCTAAATGACTTAAATGTAAATGTTAAATGCTTGACTCGAAGCGAGCATAGAAGGCAATTAGCTCGTCTGGTAGGCTCGTGTCTCTGGGCAGCTTGTGGCTGGGTTTCCCTTTGTAATCCGTGATAGTTTGCAGTAAATGTTACCGAATGTATCCAGAGTATTTTCAGATTTTGTCATCAATAAATGCCGCGAATAGTGTAGTACATGTAAAATGCACATACAAATCAACATTGAAGGAGGAGATTGCAGCAGCGGTGTTCTTCGTGGCTTGGCTGGCAAAGCTCCACTATTTTGTTTTAATGACGTATAGAGCTGGTCTTTGTTCAGCAATCTTTATTAAGAGCTGTCATTTTATTGTGAGGAACTGCAGTTTTATCAGAATTTCTTTCTGTTTTATCCTCTTATGTGAGTGATCTTGAATTCAAAACAGCTCAAGTCTCAATTTCCGATCAACCAAATTCAGTACAGGATCACTCACATAACGGGGAACAAAAGAAAAATGATAATCAAACTGCAGCTCCTCTCAATAAAATGACAGCTCTTAATAAAGATTGTTTAGTAAAGAAGACCAGCTCTATACGACATTAAAATAAATAGTTTGGATTCAGGCTAGTGTCAGGTGAACTTGTGTACTCACCTTTTGGTCTAATAATTTTCCCATTATTTCCAAACTTTTCCCTTTCAGTTGCTACCCTGGTTATGCATATGCTTTTCATATTTCGTCTGTAAGAAACATTTAAAATATAACCCTATCCATATAGGCCAATTCCCACAGGTGTAAAGGTTAAACACTTCTACAGGCATTGCGAGATCTGATAAGCAGTGCAACTCGACTGTGATAAAGACGACGTGGAACAAGGGCATAACCGGATTTCTTGATTGCTCCAATAGCTGACGACACAAATTATATGATGTCCATGTTTCTGGATATCTGAAAGCTGCTGACCTTTACTGAATGCGGCTGTATGCACGCATGAGTGGATGGGATAACAAAGAGGGCATAACAAAATGGCTCTCTTCCTTTTGGCCCGCAGTGGATGGGAAGAGTCTTGTTTCTGTGGGCATTGACGAAGGTCATTCCATCGTGTTGTGGGACTGGAAGAAAGGGGAGAAACTGGCAAAAGCAAGGTACAGTATGCATTCAGTAAAGCAGGACATTCCCATTTTTTTTTTACCTTTATTTAACCAGGCAAGTCAGTTAAGAACACATTCTTATTTTCAATGAAGGCCTGGGAACAGTGGGTTAACTGCCTGTTCAGGAGCAGAACGACAGATTTGTACCTTGTCAGCTCGGGGTTTGAACTTGCAACCTTCTGGTTACTAGTCCAACGCTCTAACCACTAGGCTACGCTGCCGCCCCTTCAAGGTTGTTTACCTCCATCCACAACTTAATGTTCAAGTATCCCAATGGAGTGAACACATATATCAAGATGTAATGAATATGACTAAAAAGGATGATCGATTGAAAAACGGTGTAGATATCCAATGAAACATGAGCTAAATGCAAAACATTGATGGAGAAGAAAACAGACTGATGTGTGTGGGTTCTGCTTTTCATTCCCTAGGGGCCACAAAGATAAGCTTTTTGTGGTGAAATGCAACCCCTTCCGTATGGACAAGCTTGTCACCGTGGGAATTAAGCATATAAAATTCTGGCAACACACAGGTATTCCCCACGATTATTTCCATTCCCAATATCGTTTAATTTAGCAACAGTTGTTTTTCCTGGGGTTCACAGAAAACCCGGTGGCACTTTATTTTACGATAAACTATCAAAAGAAAGAAAGTGGCACACTCCATGTATAATCTCCCAGCAATTGAATGGGTATTTACCAATGTTTCGGCATCACTGTACCTTCCTCCTGATCAAGTGATGCCGAAACGCTGGTAAATACCCATTCAATTGCTGGGAGATTATACATGGAGTGTGCCACTTTCTTTCTTTTGATAGTTTATCGTTTATTCACCGTTAGTCAGCACCCCCACACTAACTATTTTCTGGGTGCGTGCCAGCTCATGTTTTTTAGGCACTTTATTGTACACAACAGAAATGTATTTAAGAAATGACATGATAAATGGTCATTATTCTGCAACGTCCATGTGAGAATTGTGATAGTTAATATTGGTTTGACAATGCAACTGTTCAGTGAAGCAATTCAACCATGAATTGCTTTGTTGCCCTCTAACATATTATCTAAATCAACACCACACAAACTATTAGAAGTGTGGCAACAGTACTGTTTTTGTTGTTGTTCCATTGTCTAAAAAAACAACACACAAAATCAACCTTCGACTCTGAACGCTTGAAGAAATAGCTTTGTATGAAAGACTGCATGTGTTGGACCCAAGGTGGAGGCCTCACATTCAAAAGGGGTATCTTTGGAAACCTCGGGAAGCTGGAGACCATGATGTCCGTCTGCTACGGGCGCTCAGAGGACCTGGTTTTCTCAGGTTCCACCACTGGGGACGTATACATCTGGAGAGAGACCACCCTCATGAAGACCATCAAGGCCCACGACGGTCCAGTGTTCTCCATGTGCTCTCTTGACAAGGTACCCGCTGTCCCCAACCGTCGCGTAGCAGTAATCACTTTTGACTAGTACTAATTGCCTCACTTTATGGGCCGGTTTCCCGGACACAGATTAAGCCTAATCCTGGACGAAAAATAATTAATATTTTTTTGTCCAGAACTAGGCTTAATCAGTATCTAGGAAACCAGACCCAATACTACAATTCTCTGGATTAATTAACAGGATATCTTTACTTGGCAGCTCAGTAATCCATCAGCATACCACATGCCTACGCTTCTTTACTCATCTATGCATGATCTTGACCTGTCGTTTACCTGTAGACCCAGGTAGAATATAGAATACATGTTCCTTAATGGTTACCTTGGAAACTGAAGCAGAACACAAATGGGATCTAAATTAGTGAAGGTGATTGGGCTTGTGGGCGATTATTCCCCCCCGGTGACAGAGTCCCCTCATTCTCTCGCAGGGCTTTGTGACTGGGGGCAAGGATGGAGTGGTGGAGCTATGGGATGACATGTTTGAGAGGTGCCTGAAGACCTACGCCATCAAAAGGTCTTCGCTGTCTGCTTCATCTAAAGGTATGCTGTCTTCTTCTTCGATTTGTTCACTCCACATCCAAAAGCAGGCTATTATAGACTATTATATTTTAAAATGTAAGTCATGTACAGTATCTCAACACAAAAACTATTCCCCAGGTAAACTAAATTCAAGCAGTAATGTACCAATATTGAGAAATACTATGATTGTGAATGAATGAATAAATTATAAATGTATTCAAAACATGAATGAACGAATGAATGCCATAGGCAGCAACAACTTCCATCAGTACAAATAATGGTAATTGTTGCCATTTTCTTGCTGCTATTTTGGAATTTATGTTTGCACTTTGGCTTCAACTCCTGCTTATTTTCTTAGGATTGCTGCTGGAGGACAACCCATCTATCCGCGCCATCACCCTTGGACATGGACACATCCTTGTGGGGACCAAAAATGGAGAGATTTTGGAAATTGACAAGAGCGGGCCAATGACCTTGTTGGTTCAGGTGCGCAGAGGGGGTGGATGTAACAGCTAGACATAAGATCAGAATTTACACAGATTTTCACTGTCTTAAAAATCCTAACAAATGGTTTGACTATTACGTGTGTGTGTGTGTTTAGGGTCACATGGAGGGTGAGGTGTGGGGTTTGGCTGCTCACCCTCTGCTTCCCATATGTGCCACTGTAAGTGATGACAAAACGCTCCGAATCTGGGAACTCTCCTCCAACCATCGCATGGTAGCTGTCCGCAAACTTAAAAAAGGTACCTGCTATAATTTTGTCTTGTTAAATATTTTATAAAGGTTTCATTGAAAAACAATTACTGGTACATCTGTAATACATATATACAGTAGAAACGTTTGTGGTCATACGCACATTATGACCACAGACGTTTCTATATATGTATTACAGATGTACCAGTAATTGTTTTTCAATGAAACCTTTATAAAATATTTTAAAAACTTAGGTGCTGGGCTCATGAAGAATACTTGAAAAGAACATAAAGGCCCACACACTGAATATCCTCCCAATTACCACCTCTATTGAAAACATTTCAATCCACAAGGATCTTCGTTAGGTCAAAAGATCTGCAATGCATGACATTTAAAATAATAGGGCTTTACAATGATACATTTCAATGTACTCGAAATGCAGCATTTAAAAAGACAACCACTGTCCCCCCGAAATGAAATATAAAAGCAAGTATCCTCAAAATAATCCTCCCAGAATACAGCATTATGAGAGTATCTGCAATTTTTCTTTCTACCTCCATGCGTGTTTAAAATCGGTTTCTGTGGCTGAAATCAGGATCATAGCTATGTTTTTATTTGATTTGAGGTGGTAGATGCTGTGCCTTTTCTCCTGATGGGAAAGCCTTAGCCGTGGGTCTGAACGACGGCAGTTTCCTGGTGGTGAATGCCGACACCTTGGAGGACATGGTGACCTTCCATCACCGCAAAGAGATCATCTCGGATATCAGGTTCTGCCAAGGTAATTCCAGGATGTGGTCATTTATTGACAAAATATATTTGGGCCTGTTGTTTTTGCAAACAAAGTTGTATGTGACCAAGGTCGGTTAACACTACAGTTTTCACTCTGCCATATCCCCCTGCAGATGCTGGAAAATACCTTGCGGTGGCTTCTCATGACACTTTTGTGGACATTTACAATGTGCTGACCAGCAAGAGAGTGGGCATCTGTAAAGGAGCTTCCAGCTACATCACCCACATTGACTGGGATACCCGTGGTAAGTGAAAGGAATAGAAATGCCTATACACTTGGCTTGGGAGGTCGTATAAATAAATACCCACTGCGCACACTGTTGTATATGTTCTTGTATATTTTATAGCAGCAAATTCAGACAAATTACCGATTGGGCCTTTAATCATTTAGTCATTGATGATTCTAGTTGCAATCTAATTTGTTGCTGTCCACCCTTCTTCCCTTACATGCACATTTCTCTTATGATTCAGCCCTAAGAGTAATATTTATACTTTTTTCAAGAGCTATTATTGTTTTTAATCCTGAATACAGGGAAATTGCTACAAGTCAACACTGGTACCAAAGAACAACTATTCTTCGAAGCCCCAAGAGGAAGGAAACAAACTATCAATATTGCGGAGGTTAAAACACATGATATGTTCCTTGATTTTGTCATGGGCTCCTATTGAGGAAATCACGCATCAAAATGATATAGCGTCTTTCGCACAGATGTGTCAGAGGTGAAAGATTATATGTACATGTACAACCCTTTTTCAGAAGCATCGTGCATGCATGCCTGTTTGTGTCTGTCTTGTCTGTGTTGCATGTTTACAGTTTGAAAAGGTGGAATGGGCCACCTGGACCTCAGTGTTGGGACCCACCTGCGAGGGGGTCTGGCCCACACTCAGCTTTGTAAATGCTGCCTCTCTCACCAAAGACCGGAAATTGCTGGCCACAGGGGATGACTTTGGCTTCCTAAAGCTGTTTGGTTATCCTTCCAAGGTGAGTGAATACAAGTCTGACGTAGAAATACAATGCTCCATTGTATTGCACACATTCTCAACAATCTCAATGCCATTACATTAGCAGGGTTCTGTTCATTAGAGCACACTGTAGCAAATGTTTTGAAACGGAGAACAAAAACAATTGTTTGCTATGGGACAAAATTCTACATAGTACCTCCCAGTTTCATTCTGTTGAGAATTTTTCTTCACTTTCGTGCCTAATGAACACGACCCAGGAGTTGACTGCACTGAAACGAACCACTCCTTTGTTTCAGGGCCAGTTTGCCAAGTTTAAGAAGTATGTGGGGCACAGTGCCAATGTGACTAACGTCCGATGGTCCAATGATGACACCATGCTGCTGTCGGTGGGGGCGCTGACTCTGCGCTCATGATTTGGGGCCGCGAGTCGTCGGGACATAAGGAGAGCAAGGCGGTGGATAGCGAGGAGTCTGACGACGATGCGGAGGAGGATGGAGGTATCGTTTTTTTCTGGATTAAAAAGGGTCTTAGGTGGTGGGTGTGGCAGGGGGTGTAGCAGGGGTGTGGCAGGGGGTATAGCAGGGGGCGCAGTCGGCGCAGATACATTTTTGGAATATATTTAGAGGCCCCCATCTTGGTGGTATAGAGAAACATAAAAAGAATGTTAAGCCAATTTCCTGCAATTATACAAATGTCTCCATGGAGCTGAGGTTAAAAAAATGCAGTTTTATTGCTAATTTTCTGCTATTTTACACATTTTGCCACACAGCTGAGAGAAAAGGTTGCCGTTTTAAAGGAAATTTCCTGTGATTCTACATATTCTTTTTTTCTTTGATTTATTTATTTTTTTACCCCCTTTTTCTCCCCAATTTTGTGATATCCAATTGGTAGCTTGCGATCGACCTGTTGGAGACCCCTGGATTCAAGTCAAATTTATTTATAAAGCCTTTCTTACATCAGCTGATATCTCAAAGTGCTGTACAGAAACCCAGCCTAAAACCCCAAACAGCAAGCAATGCAGGTGTAGAAGCACGGTGGCTAGGAAAAACTCCCTAGAAAGGCAGGAACCTAGGATGAAACATAGAGAGGAACCAGGCTATGAGGGGTGGCCAATCCTCTTCTGGCTGTGCCGGGTGGAGATTATAACAGATGGATTAGATCAACTTTATTATCCCACCAGGGGGGGGTTTATTTGGTCATGTGCTTAAAAAGACATATACATAAAAACACAGAATAAACACTATAAAATGCATATGAAAGTGCAACACATATTTACTGTACACTTCTATCAACTAGTCAAGAGTCCAATTAGATTACCCATTGCATAGCCTAATGACTGTTGGAATGGAAGAGTCCCTGTATCGGTTCATCCTGAGCCTCTTTTGAAGAAGTCTCCTTCCCCGAGTCAGGCTGAGGCTGCTATGACAGCATTTTGGGTGAAAGGGATATGTACTGTTCTGTAAGATATTGTCCAGTTTTTGAAGGATGAGCTTTGTGTACAAGCTGTTAGATGATTGTTGGTCTATACCAGTGATCCTTCCCGCTGTCTCGCTTAATCACCGTAGTTTGGCTTGGTCTTGTGCTTGCATGTCTTGCAATCACACGTCTTGCGCTCACTTGGTCTTGCGCTCACATGGTATGCTTGGAATGTAGCTGGCTAAATACAGTTTGGTTGAGGTTGTCTCTGGTTTATGATTGTATGTATGTGGTTATACATGGTTGTATTGTTCAGGCACAAGGAATTGACATTACATTTAACATTTAAGTCATTTAGCAGACGCTCTTATCCAGAGCGACTT
Source organism: Oncorhynchus nerka (assembly GCF_034236695.1). Taxonomy (NCBI): domain Eukaryota; kingdom Metazoa; phylum Chordata; class Actinopteri; order Salmoniformes; family Salmonidae; genus Oncorhynchus; species Oncorhynchus nerka. The sequence continues at coordinate 42,027,438 of NC_088410.1, read as the reverse complement.
ACAAATTGGTGCATTCACCTTATGACATCCAGTGGAACAGTAGTGCATCTAAATCTTTTAAGGGGGGGGGGGGGGGGGGGGGGGGGGGGTGAGAGGGATTACTTTATCCTATCCTAGGTATTCCTTTAAAGAGGTGGGGTTTCAGGTGTCTCCGGAAGGTGGTGATTGACTCCGCTGTCCTGGCGTCGTGAGGGAGTTTGTTCCACCATTGGGGGGCCAGAGCAGCGAACAGTTTTGACTGGGCTGAGCGGGAACATTATTTTTTCTCTCTGTAGGGTATGACAGTGATGTTGCACGAGAGAAGGGTACCGATTACATCACCAAGATCTATGCTGTCAGCATCCGGGCCATGGTTGGCACAAAGCCTCACCAGCGAGAGAAAGAAGTGCTCGTGGAGGAAAGGTACCGTATGGCCAACAAAAATGAATGACGTATTTTAGAATGGCATGGTCAGTTTGTATACTGCTTTTGTAAGAAGGTTTTGATAACGTATTTGTAGCAGCCAGAAAATAATCAGATTATCTGACCAGATAATCAAAATATGACATCTGTCCCATGAAGTAATGTTCTTGTCATGAAAAATAACACAGACAAGTTGGTTTATTGTAATCTGGTTATCATTATGTGCGCAGAAAAGTTAGGTCGCCCCGTAATATTAGGAGAACATTTGTCGTAATTCCACCTATCGGGAGGCAAGGCAGAGCTACTACCATTCAAGTTATCTATGCCTCTGAAAATCCTTTCAGATCTACATCCTGTGGCTAGTTGTTTCTGGACCTTCCATACTACTCTGCTCTAATAATAATAATAATAATCACAATAATAATCATAATACATTTTATTTGTAACACTTTTCAAAAACACAAAGTGCTACAAACACAAACAAACTTCAAATCAGTAAAAACACAGAACAGTACATCATAAAGACACAGTAGGTCTATAATGGCGAGAGTGAAGTCAGGTAAGACATGTACAGCAAAGTACTGTGCAATTAGGCACTCTAAAAGCCTCTGGAATGGCTCATATGAATCATGTCAATTCGCCATGTTATAATTTCTTCTGTGCAGGCCTCCTGTCAGTAGAGCTGCCCCCTTACCAGAGAAACTGCTGAAGAACAACTTAACCAAGAAGAAAAAACTTGTTGAGGTTTGTGAGATGGATCCATTTTTAAAAGGGGAGGTTGCATAGTTAAATAGCCAGGCAGGGTCTGGTGGGCCGAGAGATGTTGCCAAAGGAATGGCTGTTCAGGTCTATAATGTTCATACAAAACATTTGATGGGAAACATCAGCTTGTCCAGTATTTAGCTTTTTAAATATTTATGTTCGGGGGTCTACTTTTCAGGAGCTGGCCTTGGAACATGTGTTTGGATATCGGGGTTTTGATTGTCGAAACAACCTGCATTACCTCAACGATGGCGCCGACATCATCTTCCACACTGCCGCAGCAGTGGTCATCCAGAACCTCTCTGCTGGTGTGTATGAAGAGATGGACTGGCCATAGGGCAGTTATGGCAAATGCCAGATGGGCTGGTCCATCTTTAGCCCAGTTTGGCCTGTCTTATTGGGGGTTTCACGCAGACTTATCAGTATTTGGCTAATAATGGGAGCCTCAAGGCAAAAATGGGTTGGTATGGGGGCCGGCCTGTTAGAAATGCCATGGCAGATTTCTGGTCCCAGTCCGTCCCTGTGTGTATGAGCACAGGAACACTGAACACACTACTGACCTGAGCCAACCCAAGCTATACTGTGCTGGCCTGGTTACACCTTCACCATAGTTTACATTTTGGTCATTTAGCAGATGCTCTTATCCAGAGTCAGTGCTCCTCAAACTGTGCTGGAAAGGAAAATGTGCAGCACACTTTGGTTCATGTTGGCATGATAGTGTGAAAAGGGTATTGGGGTCTGGTGCTTCTTATAGGCATCCTAACAGGACGCCTGTATTCATTATGACTATATTTCTTAATGCTATTGTGCTATGCTATCACACAAATGTGAACACTTAATATATATTTATATATAAATAAGTCATAGGCTATACAAACCCAGGACCCTCTAAAAACGAAAAGGTATAACACTCATATTCAGAATATGGACACAACTAACTGTTTGCTGAACTATTGACTATTCTAGTGATAATTGTCACAACCTGTAAGGCTGTATATACATATTTTATTTTATGACAACCTTTTTTCTGCAAGTAACTGTATATAAATAGGGGGGAAATAAGTAATTTAAAAGTATAGAAAAACTCCTGAAATGTGCTGGGACTGATATTAAAGTTCCATACTGTATCTCTCCTCACAGGGACTCAGAGCTTTTACCTCGAGCACACAGATGACATTCTGTGTCTCACTGTCAATCAACACCCAAAGTATCTAAACATCATTGCCACAGGACAGATTGGTAAGTGGGAACCCACTCTATTCTCATGACTTTCACTGAACCCATCCACATACGGTTTGGCTTTGTTTTATCGGCACTGGTGTTGTTTTGTGAGCACAGTTATTTCTTTTTTTGCTACATTGTATCAGATTTATGTGGAAGATACTTTGGGTCAAAGAGTGAATGCAAATTTCGCTCAAAGGGCTTTTAATTGGCATTTAGTGTGAGTCTTCAATTGTGTTTTTACTCTTGCTCTTCAGAGGACATACTAAGCACCCTGTTTTGGGCTCCTGAGTGGTGCAGCGGTCTAAGACACTGCATCTCAGTGCTAGTGTGTTACTACAGACCCTGGTTCAATTCCAGGCTGTATCACAACCGGCCGTGATTGTGACTCCCAAAGGGCGACGGACAATTGGCCCAACGTCGTCCGGGTTAGGGTTTGACCGGAGTAGGCAATCATTGTAAATAAGAATTTGTTCTTAACTGACATGCCGAGTTAAGTAAAGATTAAATAAAAAATAAAAATACATATACAGTTGAAGTCAGAAGTTTACATACACCTTAGCCAACTACATTTAAACTCAGTTTTTCACTTTTCCTGACATTTAATCCCAGTAAAAATTCCATGTCTTAGGTCAGTTAGGATCACCACTTTATTTTAAGAATGTGAAATGTCAGAATAATAGTAGAGAGAATGATTTATTTCAGCTTTTATTTCTTTCATCACATAAATTGTTTAACCTGGGTCAAACATTTTGGGTAGCCTTCCACAAACGTTCCACAATAAATTGGATGAATTTTGGCTCATTCCTCCTGACAGAACTGGTGTAACTGAGTCAGGTTTGTAGGTCTTCTTGCTCGCACACACTTTTTCAGTTCTGTCCACAAGTTTTCTATGGGATTGAGGTCAGGGCTTTGTGATGGCCACTCCAATACCTTGACTATGGTGTCCTTAAGCCAATTTGCCACAACTTTGGAAGTATGCTTGGGGTCATTGTCCATTTGGAAGACCCATTTGCGACCAAGCTTTAAATTCCTGACTGATGTCTTGAGATGTTGCTTCAATATATCTACATAATTTTCCTACCTCATGATGCCATCTATTTTGTGAAGTGCATCAGCAAAGCACCCCCACAACAGGATGCTGCCACCCCCGTGCTTCACGGTTGGGATGGTGTTCTGCGGCTTGCAAGCCTCCCCCTTTTTCCTCCAAGCATAACAATGGTCATTATGGCCAAACA